>NW_021703779.1:106623005-106847461 GCF_005190385.1 Monodon monoceros | reverse complement strand
GTCTTACCCCTGGGTTCTTCATGACATTTTTTTTTCTTAGATTCCATATATATGTGTTAGCATATGGTATTTGTCTTTCTCTTTCTGACTTACTTCACTCGGTATGACAGACTCTACGTCCATCCACCTCACTACAAATAACTCAATTTCGTTTCTTTTTATGGCTGAGTAATATTCCATTGTATATATGTGCCACATCTTCTTTATCCATTCATCTGTCGATGGACACTTAGGTTGTTTCCATCTCCTGGCTATTGTAAATAGAGCTGCAATGAACATTTTGGTACATGACTCTTTTTGAATTATGGTTTTCTCAGGGTATATGCCCAGTAGTGGGATTGCTGGGTCATATGGTAGTTCTATTTGTAGTTTTTTAAGGAGCCTCCATACTGTTCTCAATAGTGGCTGTACCAATTCACATTCCCACAAGCAGTGCAAGAGTATTCCCTTTTCTCCACACCCTCTCCAGTATTTATTGTTTCTAGATTTTTTGATGATGGCCATTCTGACCTGTGTGAGATGATATCTCATTGTAGTTTTGATTTGCATTTTTCTAATGATTAATGACGTTGAGCATTCTTTCATATGTTTGTTGGCAGTCTGTATATCTTCTTTGGAGAAATGTCTATTTAGGTCTTCTGCCCATTTTTGGATTGGGTTGTTTGTTTTTTGTTATTGAGCTGCATGAACTGCTTGAAAATTTAGGAGATTAATCGTTTGTCAGTTGCTTTATTTGCAAATATTTTCTCCCATTCTGAGGGTTGTCTTTTGGTCTTGTTTTATGGTTTCCTTTGCTGTGCAAAAGCTTTGAAGTTTCATTAGGTCCCATTTGTTTATTTTTGTTTTTATTTCCATTTCTCTAGGAGGTGGGTCAAAAAGGATCTTGCTGTGATTTATGTCATGGAGTGTTCTGCCTATGTTTTCCTCTAAGAGTTTGATAGTTTCTGGCCTTACATTTAGGTCTTTAATCCATTTTGAGCTTATTTTTGTGTATGGTGTTAGGGAGTGTTCTAATCTCATACTTTTACATGTAGCTGTCCAGTTTTCCCAGCACCACTTATTGAAGAGACTGTCCTTTCTCCACTGTACATTCCTGCCTCGTTTATCAAAGATAAGCTGACCATATGAGTGTGGGTTTATCTCTGGGCTTTCTATCCTGTTCCATTGATCTATATTTCTGTTTTTGTGCCAGTACCATACTGTCTTGATTACTGTAGCTTTGTAGTATAGTCTGAAGTTAGGGAGCCTGATTCCTTCCAGCTCCATTTTTCGTTCTCAAGATTGCTTTGGCTATTCGGGGTCTTTTGTGTTTCCATACAAATTGTGAATTGTTTTCATTCTAGTTCTGTGAAAAATGCCATTGGTAGTTTAATAGGGATTGCATTGAATCTGTAGATTGCTTTGGGCAGTAGAGTCATTTTCACAATGTTGATTCTTCCAGTCCAATAACATAGTATATCTCTCTATCAATTTGTATCATCTTTAATTTCTTTCATCAGTGTCTTATAATTTTCTGCATACAGGACTTTTGTCTCCTTAGGTAGGTTTATTCCTAGGTATTTTATTCTTTTTGTTGCAATGGTAAATGGCAGTGTTTTCTTGATTTCACTTTCAGATTTTTCATCATTAGTGTATCGGAATGCCAGAGATTTCTGTGCATTAATTTTGTATCCTGCTACTTTACCAAATTCATTGATTAGCTCTAGTAGTTTTCTGGTATCATCTTTGGCAGTCTCTATGTATAGTATCATGTCATCTGCAAACAGTGACAGCTTTACTTTTTCTTTTCTGATTTGGATTCCTTTTATTTCTTTTTCTTCTCTGATTGCTGTGGCTAAAACTTCCAAAACTATGTTGAATAAGAGCGTTGAGAGTGGGCAACCCTGTCTTGTTCCTGATCTTAGTGGAAATTCTTTTGTTTCTCACCATTGAGGATGATGTTGGCTGTGGGTTTGTCATATAGTGCCTTTATTATGTTGAGGAAAGTTCCCTCTATGCCTACTTTCTGCAGGGTTTTTATCATAAATGGGTGTTGAATTTTGTCGAAAGCTTTCTCTGCATCTATTGAGATGATGATATGGTTTTTCTCCTTCAATTTCTTAATATGGTGTATCACGTTGATTGATTTGCATATATTGAAGAATCCTGGAATTCCTGGAATAAACCCCACTTGATCAAGGTGTATGATCCTTTTAATGTGTCGTTGGATTCTATTTCCTAGTATTTTGTTGAGGGTTTTTGCATCTATGTTCATCAGTGATATTGGCCTGTAGTTTTCTTTCTTTGTGACATCCTTGTCTGGTTTTGGTACCAAGGTGATGGTGGCCTCGTATAATGAGTTTGGGAGTGTTCCTCCCTTTGCTATATTTTGGAAGAGTTTGAGAAGAATAGGTTTTAGCTCTTCTCTCAGTGTTTGATAGAATTCGCCTGTGAAGCCATCTGCTCCTGGGCTTTTGTTTGTTGGAAGATTTTTAATCACAGTTTCAATTTCAGTGCTTGTGATTGGTGTGTTCATATTTTCTATTTCTTCCTGATTCAGTCTTGGCACGTTGTGCATTTCTAAGAATTTGTCCATTTCTTCCATGTTGTCCATTTTATTGGCCTAGAGTTGCTTGTAGTAATCTCTCATGATCTTTTGTATTTCTGCAGTTTCAGTTGTTACTTCTCCTTCTTCATTTCTAATTCTATTGATTTGAGGCTTCTCCCTTTTTTCTTGATGTGTCTGGCTAATGGTTTATCAATTTTGTTTATCTTCTCAAAGAACCAGCTTTCCGTTTTATTGATCTTTTCTATCGTTTCCTTCATTTTTTTTTTCATTTTTTTCTGATCTGATCTTTATGATTTCTTTCCTTCTGCTAACTTTGTGGTTTTTTTGTTCTTCTTTCTCTAATTGCTTTAGGTGCAAGGTTAGGTTGTTTATTCGAGATGTTTCCTGTTTCTTAAGGTAGGATTGTATTGCTATAAACTTCCCTCTTAGAACTGCTTTTGCTGCATCCCATAGGTTTTGGGTCATCATGTCTCCATTGTCATTTTTCTCTAGGTATTTTTTGATTTCCTCTTTGATTTCTTCAGTGATCACTTCGTTATTATGTGGTGTATTGTTTAGCCTCCATGTGTTTGTATTTTTTACACATTTTTTCCTGTAATTGATATCTAGTCTCATAGCGTTGTGGTCAGAAAAGATACTTGATACAATTTCAATTTTCTTAAATTTACCAAGGCTTGATTTGTGACCGAAGATATGATCTATCCTGGAGAATGTTCCATGAGCACTTGAGAAAAATATGTGTTCTGTTGTTTTTGGATGGAATGTCCTATAAATATCAATTAAGTCCATTTTGTTTAATGTATCACTTAAAGCTTGTGTTTCCTTATTTATTTTCATTTTGGATGATCTGTCCATTGGTGAAAGTGGGGTGTTAAAGTCCCCTACTATGAATGTGTTACTGTCGATTTCGCCTTTTATGGCTGTTAGTATTTGCCTTATGTATTGAGGTGCTCCTATTTGGGATGCATAAATATTTACAATTGTTATATCTTCTTCTTGGATTGATCCCTTGATCATTATGTAGTATCTTCTTTTGTCTCTTCTAATAGTCTTTATTTTAAAGTCTATTTTGTCTGATATGAGAACTGCTACTCCAGCTTTCTTTTAGTTTCCATTTGCATAGAAAATCTTTTTCCATCCCCATACTTTCAATCTGTATGTGTCTCTAGGTCTGAAGTGGGTCTCTTGTAGACAGCATATATATGGGTCTTGTTTTTGTATCCATTCAGCCAGTCCATGTCTTTTGGTGGGAGCATTTAATCCCTTTACATTTAAGGTAATTATCGATATGTATGTTCCCATTCCCATTTTCTTAATTGTGTTGGGTTTGTTATTGTAGGTCTTTTCCTTCTCTTGTGTTTCTTGCCTAGAGAAGTTCCTTTAGCATTTGTTATAAAGCTGGTTTGGTGGTGCCGAACTCTCTCAGCTTTTGCTTGTCTGTAAAGGTTTTTATTTCTCCATCAAATTTGAATGAGATCCTTGCTGGGTAGAGTAATCTTGGTTGTATGTTTCTCTGATGATTTCGTTTTGTTTTGTGAGTGTTCCCTGTGCTGTACAGCATATCATTTTTACTTATCTATTTTATACATATTAGTTTATATCTCTTCATCCCATACCTGTATCTTGCCTCTCCCCCTTCCCTCTCCCCACTAGTAACCATTAGTTTTGTATATCTGTGGGTCCGTTTTCTGTTTTGTTATGTATATTCATTTTTTTAATTTTTAGATTTCACATATAAGTGGTAACATAGAGTATTTGTCTTTGACTGATTTATTTCACTAAACAAAATACTATCTAGGTCCACCCATGTTGTTGCAAATGGCAGAATTTTATTCTTTTTTATGGTTGAGTAATATTCCATCATATGTATATAAAACATCTTCTTTATCCATTCAATCTGTTCATGGACACTTAGGTCGATTCCATATCTTGGCTACTGTAAATAATGTTGCTATGAACATTTGGGTGCATATATCTTTTCAAATTAGTGTTTTCATTTTCTTCAAATATATATAAAGTAGTAGAATTCCTGGGTCATATGGTACTTCTATGCTTAGTTTTTAGAGGAAGCTTCATAGTGTTTTACACAGTAGTTCCACCAATTTACATTCCCAACTTCAGTGTAGGAGTGTTCCATTTTCTTCACAACCTCTTCAACATTTGCCATTTGTAGACTTTTTGATGGTAGCCATTTGACAGGTGTTAGGTGATACCTATTGTGGTTTCGATTTGCATTTCTCTAATGATTAGTGATATTGAGCATCTTTTCATGTGCGTGTTAACCAGCTGTATGTGTTCTTTGGAAAAATGTCTATTCAGTTCTTCTGCCCTGTTTTTTTTTTTTTTTTTTTTGGCGGTATGCGGGCCTCTCACTGTTGTGGCCTCTCCCCTTGCTGAGCACAGGCTCCAGACGCGAAGGCCCAGCAGCCATGGCTCACAGGCCCAGCTGCTCCGCGGCATGTGGGATCCTCCCGGACCGGGGCACGAACCCGTGTCCCCTGCATTGGCAGGTGGACTCTCAACCACTGCACCACCAGGGAAGCCCTCTTCTGCCCATTTTTAAATTGTTTTTTTTCTTTGATATTGAGTTATATGAGCTGTTTATATATTTTGGACACTAACCGCTTAGCAGTCATAACATTTTCTCCCATTCAGTAAGTTGTCTTTTCATTTAGTCAGTGGTTTCCTTTGCTGTGCATAAGCTTTTGAGTTTAATTAGGTCCCATTTGCTTATTTTTGCTTTTATTTCTTTTGCCTAAGAGACAGATCCAAAAACATATTGCTACAATTTATGTCAAAGAATGTTCTGCCTATGTTCTCATCTAGGAGTTTCATGGTTTCAGGTTTTACATTTAGGTCTTTAATCCATTTTGAGTTTATTTTTGTACATGATGTGAAGAAATGTTCTAATCTAATTCTTTTCCATGTAGCTATCCAATTTTCCCCACACCACTTATTTTATTCTTAGGATTTTAAATACCTGTGCAATTAGACATATGCAATGTACTTTACTTTTCTGTAACAAATTAGTATTTAATGGACGACTGTTTCCTTTCACAGCTAACTTTCGGTCCTATATCCTTTACTTCCCTTTATAGTTGAAATTCCCTTCATCAGATCAAGAAGTCACTCACAATATATATGCATGTCTGGTGTTACTTGATTCTTAGCTAAGAGTCCATTACTCAGGTGTCATAAACAATGATGATCCATATAACTAAAAGAGATGAGAATCATATTATTGTTTTCTTTTTGTTTTGTATTTAATCTTGTTTAGTTGATATTGATACCTCTCCCTGTGCTTGGTTGGTGAGGTCATACATACTCCTGAACAATAACTGAAGATATATTATTGCTTTATCTTTCCTTATACTCATTTTTTCATTGATATTTAAATAATTTTTCTGAGAGAAATTGGATATACAGAACTGTAGCATATCTATAAATTTGAGTATTTCTGTTAGACTCATGAAATTTCAGCAGTAATTACTTTGTGGCACCATATTTTCTTCTTTTTAAACTAGAATAAGATTGGAATTTTATAGCAGAAAGTTCAGTTGTAGTTTTTCACGTTGTCCTTAAAGATACTTCCTAGGGTTCTTCTAGTGGTAATGTTTATCCCACCTGAATTCATAAGAGTTAGAAACAGTCCAAGTTTTTGGCAAACTTCTCAAGTACTCCATTACATCCTAGAAATACATTCAGAAAGGCAGCATGCCTCCCTATTTGCCATATTGTCCCCTCAAATATTCCTCCATATCACTTGGCAGCGAGACGCCTACCACCTCTATAGTTTTTTTTATACCTGCTAAGGCATATGCCACCTCCCTACTGTTCTGTGCAAAATGAGATGTGTACTTTGAGTCTCTTTCTATGCAAAAGACTGAGCAATTTTCTCATTCTGTCTTCAAAATGTATTGGACACTTAGATAAGTAGGGAGGGAGTAATACTGAATTATTCAAAAATTAAATATATGATATTATGCAATGAGGCAAAAAATAATTATAAGAGAAGAATTGGGGCTTGTGAAATTGTTTTTAGTCATTAAATACCAAGCATTGCTTGGTAGCATTCCATTTGAATTATTTAATAAATCTACTGGGAAAATGTTTAGATAGTATTTACAGACTAGTTTTGAAATAATATTGCATCAAGACTGCAGACTAGATGGTGATATAAGTGATAGAAATGAT
Organism: Monodon monoceros; assembly: GCF_005190385.1. NCBI lineage: Eukaryota > Metazoa > Chordata > Mammalia > Artiodactyla > Monodontidae > Monodon > Monodon monoceros. The sequence continues at coordinate 106,840,719 of NW_021703779.1, read as the reverse complement.
GTGTTTATAGTTTATTGTGACAGGAAATTTCCTAGTAGACCTCAGCAAATTGTCAGAGTTGTTCTGGGAATCATTCCAATTTATTGTCTTTTTTCCAGCACTTGATGAATTCCAAAATTGGTTTTACAGTTGTTGGCTTTTCGGTTGTTGACTAATATGAGATGTGTGCATAAACACACTTTGATTTATATGGTATTGAATCATGGCATTAGAAGAAATCCTAAGATACCACCTTGTACTTTGCCTTGCTTCTAGACATCGGATAGAAAGAAAAAAGAGTCATCTTTAGAAATAAAGGATTCAGGGAAAAGGGTTTAGTGAAAAATCACCAACATGCATTGGTTTTTATTTTTAATAGACTCATACATTATTAATAACTCTATTTTATCCACAGGCATTTATCCAATCACATAGAAATTCTCTTCTTCACAGACAATCCAAAGCAAGGATAGTTCATTAATGTTAACCAGATTTGGTTGTAGAAAAGCAGGAGGTAGTTTTCAATGTAGATTTAATTGACTGAGGTAAGGTCTCCTTCATGGCTGTTTGATACAAAATTTAATAATATTTCATACACTTTTCTTATTATTCATGGTTGGCATTTTGATAATGTCTTTTGTTTCCTGTCTCTCCTGTATACCTTTAGACTCAGTTAAATGTACTCATCAGTCTCTTCTCCCACTCCAGGGCTTACCCTTTCAGTTTTATGCTCCTATTGCTGGGAGCTTATGGGCTATCATTTATAATCTTGTTTGTACTGTCTTCATTATGCTACTGAGCTTTGTTTATAGCTGTCAGTAATTTCCCCACCCACTCAAAACTTCATGCTCTTACTATTTCTCTTCAGCATCTTTGCCAGTAGTTTACCATAATTTCATCACTTTCATGAGACATATATTAGGATAGGTGTAATTGCTATCTCATTGTTTCTATAATCACAATAATTTATATCAGTAATCACAATAATCAATGTCATATATGCTACTATAACATAATTTTTGATCATGTGGAAAAATTTACATAGTTCCTCATTTTTTACAAGGCAGTTGATGAGTTTAAAAAAATCAAGCCTTGTATCTAAAATTCTTTAAACTTTTTATTTGAAACGGAACATGGGATTTATCACTCAGCAGAAAGGCATTATAACACTAATTTGTTTCATCATTCCATTAAAATTTATTTAGTGTCTTCTATATTTCAGATACTGTACTATGCAATAAAGATTTAATGGTAAGCAAGATAGGCATAGTCCCTATAATCACACATCTTATGGTTTGTTGGGAAAGCTAACCCATAAAGAAGCAATATATTGGTATATGATAAATGTTAAGATTCAAATAAGCTGATGGTAGTATGTAGGAGGACAATCTAAGTTTTAGGTTATAGAATGAATTTACAGTCACAAGTGTAAAATATTTATATAGTAGTAAGCTAAAAATTAGCCATACAATATATGTGTATGTGTGGATCAAACTATGTAGATTTGTGTTGCCTTGCATTTAGCAAATTGCTACGTCTAAACCAAAAACTATAAATCAAAACTCACCAATAATAGTTAAAGTACATTTTTTTTTCCACAGCCAAGCCGGAAAGTTTCTAAATTTTCATGAACTGAATATGATTGTAGCATGTAGTTCTGGGTTGGTGGAGCTTCATTTTATTGCATTATATTAGCATTGTTTTCCCATCTGTACAAACCTTCATTGATACTAGTAATAGTAATGTCTTACATTTATATAATGCTTTCAATAATTTCAGAATATTTTAACATCTATTATCATTTACCCTTGAAATAACCCTTGGATATGGTAGATTGTGCTATCTCCATTTGACAAATGAGAAAATGAGGAGATAGCAACTCAAGAGACTTATAGAGAGAACCAAATAAATTGATGGTGGAATTGGGATTTGTGTTACTCATGTACACTGAGTACTCATGTACCTAGAGTAGCTTAATGTGCAAAGCCCATAACTCCTCCCCTTGGAGAACTCTTATTAGAAGAGCTAGTTTTTTTGTTTTCCTTTTTTGAAATGAGAATCTTCCATGGCCTGCAGCTCACAGCACTTCTATGGCGGGAGAATGATCCTCATTCTCTGTGATAAGAATGATCCTCATTCTTATCACAGCTGAGATACAAGTACATTTGCAGCCGCTGATATCCTCATCATTGTACATACATGCATGATGATTTTCTGTGTTATATTCTTTGCTTCATTAAGATATCTAGGTCAGGGTTTGTAATCAAACAATAAATGTTACCAAAGCATAAGTGTGCTACTGATTGATAGAAAGCTAAGTATAACTTTTATTTTTTTTAAATCAGAATTGAGACTTCCCAGGCGGTCCAGTGGTTAACACTTCCCCTTCCAATGCAGAGGGTGTGGGTTCAATCACTGGTCAGGGAGCTAAGATCCCACATGTCTCATGACCAGAGAACCAAAACATAAAACAGAAGCAATATTGTAACAAATTGAATAAAGACCTTAAAAATGGTCCACATTAAAAGAAAAAATCTTAAAGAACCGACAATAATGAGAATGCCCCTTTTAGAAGGTGCAATAAGACATAAGAAGAGGCCCTCTCTGTACCCATGTAATTGGCAATATTAAGTTTGTGCTTAAGCAAAAATACTCTACCAGTATTAAAACAACTTGGATTGTGATGGTAAAGTTGAAGGCCAAGGCAAAGTGAAGGTAAAGGTGTACAAAATCAAATCCTGATGAATCAAATATTTTCTTACTATTTTTAACATAACTTGCTATGTTTTTTTAAATTTTGTTTTGTTTCTTTGGCTATAGAGAAGAATGCCTTAGGAATAAAGATTTTTATTTCCTTAATTTAAAGGATGGTAAATTTTATTGTGCATTCTATCTCTTAAGATTTTGAAATCACTAAAGAAATGAAATTTAGTGATAATTCCTGGAAGAATAACAGAAACTTTATGATTCTAGAAATTATACCTCTTTTTGATTGGTTCCCATAGGTATGCCCTTGTTAGAAACTGTCTTGATTTTCAACAATTTACCTAGAGACAAATTTTTTTTTAACATCTTTATTGGGGTATAATTGCTTTACAATGGTGTGTTAGTTTATGCTTTATAACAAAGTGAATCAATTATACATAATACATATGTTCCCATATCTCTTCCCTCTTGCGTCTCCCTCCCTCCCACCCTCCCTATCCCACCCCTCCAGGTGGTCACAAAGCACCGAGCTGATATCCCTGTGCTATGCGGCTGCTTCCCACCAGCTATCTACCTGACGTTTGTTAGTGTATATATGTCCATGCTTCTCTCTCACTTTGTAGAGACAAATTTTTTTTCTTCCTTCCTTCCTTCCTTCCTTCCTTCCTTCCTTCCTTCCTTCCTTCCTTCCTTCCTTCCTCCCTCCCTCCCTCCCTCCTTTTTTGCTTCCTTCTTTCCTCCTTCCTTCCTTTCTTTCTCTCTCTCTCTTTCTTTTCTTTTTCTTTCTTTCTTGCTTTCTTGCTTGCTTTCTCTATTCCTTTATATGCCCTGCTCCCTAGAACTAGTAATATTTAGCATAACTCTTTTGAAAGAGTATAGAATTACTTGATATTTTTGTGATAAAAGTTGACAATCTGGAATATAAGAGGGAGGGGAGAGAGAGAGAGAGAGAGAGAGACTGAGATTGAGAGAGATATTGACTGAGAAGTTTCACTATGAAATATCTAAAGAGGCTTAACAGAATTAAGGCCAACAAACTTACAAACATTATAGGTTTCACTCCTTATAGTTTATCATGTGCAATCTTACATGCAATTCATGTAGTTAATTCATAAATAAAGACTACAAGCGTTGGTTAAAGGCAGAATTACAATTAGTGTTTATATTATAGGGCTCAATTCACTATCAGTCATATTTAAATAACTGTTTAGTAAGACTTTTAGATATCAGCAATGCGGTATGTATGGACTAAGAACAGAAGTTTCTACCTCTTGATTATTATATCAATCAGGGTTTTTAGGTTCAAGCAACAGAAACCACTTTTGATTAATTTAAGCAGAAAATGTCATTTGAGGATATCTGAAAGCTCAAAGGATTTCCAGAAAGACAGGAGAATCAGGCTGTCTGATTCAAATGTGGCCAGAAAATATGCTCCAGGTAATGCCACAGTATTACATTTCTAAAGATAACATTGTTATTGCTGCTGGTCAGAGACATCACAGCTTGCTACAGTCACTGACACCTACTAATACTACCGCTAGAACCGATGCCACTCCAGGCTGTTGACATTGGATGTATATCTACTGCCTCTACTGTACCATCATCACAATCAATTCTGCTGGGTCCTGCTTCTTCTAGGCCATTGCTTCCCATTCAAAATCTGAAATAGTGAATATAATTTGTCAATATTAAGTCATGTCCCTTCACCCTAGCTGCAAGAGAATCTGGGAAAGTGAATATCCAGCATTTAAAAACTTTGTAATAAGAGAAAATTCTGCATCATAAGGTAGAACATTCCCAAATATATGGAGTTTGTCAGCATTCGACAAGAATGACAGAAGTTTACTATAGTTGCTAATTCTGGTCATCATGAAGGTCATTTAGTGTGTCTATTCTCAAGCAAATATAATGCATAATAATTCAGAGGCTACTCCTTCCATTCTTAAGGAAGAATCCTTAATTTATGTTGCTTTAATTATCACTTATACGCACCTCAGAATTGGAATTATCCAGAGTTACCTAACACCACTGACACATTCTATCACCACTTGTAATTTTAAGTGACAACTTTATGGGAAATTACTCTGTCCAGCTGGAGCTTAGGTGGAATGTGGTACAAAAGGCCTTTCTTCTGCTACAATGACCTTTCAGCCTATACAAGGATAATGCACTTATTTCAATTTATTTAGTATAAAGATAGGAAAATTTAATATCAAAATTACGATGAGATGTGGGGGAAAATGAAAGTACTAACTTTAACTTCCCTTTAAGTTCATAAGGGAAGGTATCTAATAATTTAGGTTTTCTCCAAGAAAGCTTTTCCCATGAATACTTTCTCCACTCCATCTGTAGCTCTCCTCCTTTCAGTTTTGTACTCATATCTTCAAAGCATTCTTTTATTCAAGTATTTCAGTCAGAAATACTATCCCCGTCCTTGAGAAAATTCTGCCCCTTTCCAGAGGCAAGAAAGAGTGTTTGTCTCTGATCCTTACCAAATCCTACAGTTTGACGTTTGAATTGTGTCTTACTCTGTTCCCGCTACTATAACAAAATAGCACAGACTGGGCGGCTTTAAACAACAGAAATTTATTGCTCATAGTTCTGAAGGCTGAAAGTCTGAGATCAAGGTGCCAGAATGATTGGGTGAGGGCCCTCTTCCAGGTTCCAGAGCTGTCATTGTGTCCTTACATGGTGGAACGGGCTAGTCAGCTCAGAGGGCCCTCCTTTACAGAGCACAAATCCCAGTTATGAGGGCCCACCCTCATGACCTAATCACCTCCCAAAGGCCCGATCTCCAAATACCATCATATTGGGCTTTAGGATTTCAGTATATGAATTTTGGGGGACACAAACATTCAAACGATAACAAAGAGTAACCCCAGAAGCCTCAGATGGCTTCAGCTGGATGGGCATTAGTAGTTCTTTTTAAGATTCTTCACTAACGATTTTATTTTCTATATCCCAAGCAGTGGAAATTCTTAGCCTGATATTTCTTTTATTATTTGGCTTATTAAACGTGCACATCTCTGAAGGTAAAACATTTTTTCTTTCTTTTCATCAGAAATAGCACAGTCTAAATCCATGTTGAAGAAAAAATATCCTATAAGCAAGGTTTTGGTTCTGTTTCTAAGTAAACATGTGTCTCTTACAGAGTTAGGAAATATCTTCTTTGCCTGAAGTAATCAGAAAAGTGTCATACAAGCTTCTTTATTTCCTCAGGGAATGCTGCTAGCCTCAATCCTGTGTTTTTCATAAAACTGTGGAGTGGCAGGCAGAGTTCTTGCAATTGTTCTCACCACACATCATCCCTAAAAATCAAGTATCTATAGCAATAAAGAATCAGCAAATCAATGTCATGCCTAATTTTACAGATAAACTCACCTAATTAAGTCCTTAGATTAAGGACTGTTAGGGCTAGAAAGTTGGTCAAGAGATAATCAAGTCCCAAACTTTCTTTAGATTTAAAAATGCTGAGGCTTAATGAAGAAGTGACTTGTCCAGTTGTCTCAGCCAGAAAACATGTTTACAGTTCACAAGCACATGCTAAATTACAAGCCCTGAATTTAATACCAGGAGCCCATTTTATCCAAATTATATTGTAACCTCTGTTAGCTAACCATAGAGGTACACTTAAATAAACACTTTTAAATGAATGGTCCCACAGCACTATCATAAATTAACTGACATTTAATATTTTATAGCTAAACACATATTTTCTGTATTCCATGTATACTTAAAGATAAAAATATTGAATAACTTTCAAGATGGACATTCAGTGAATTAAAGATAGACTGATAAAGATAGGTAATGATTTTTAAAAATCATCTAGAGAATGGGAAAGTAATTGGAACATTTGGATTTATTATTTATTTTTATTCTACAGAAGAGCAGATTTCAGAAGAAAGTACAAATTTCTTTCTTTCACTTTATGTGGTTTAAAATTAGCTTACAAAAATTTCTGTTTTAACTCTGGCCTACCTGGAAACCAACAAATCAAATCCATGAATTATATAATTATAATGCATTTTGAGTGCTCACTTAATACCCATGATGACTGTGATGAACCCTAAAAATATTCAGAAAAAATAGAGTATTTATGTTTAGAATGTGATATCAGAGCCTTGATTACTGATAGAGATAAACAGAGAATAAAGAGAGAATAAAAGATATTCTGTTCTCTAGAATAAAAGAGTACCACATGGCTATATGTTAGGAAAGTAGTCAGTTTGCCAAAGAATTCTATTATTTGCTGAAGGAAGCACCTTTTTAAGTTCATTTTTCTTCACAACTTAAATTAATGGAGTTTATATACAAGAGCTCATAATAAATTCCATTTTGGAGGAGCAGTAATTTCATGTGGAAATTTCCTTAGTGCTTTTCTCATGGTAAAATATTTTTCTAAATTATAAGCCAGGTTCAATTGACTATAAAAAAAGAAAGTCGAATATTCTTCTAAGTAGTAGGACATATCCATTACAAATTTGAAAATGGACATTAAAACAAGCATTAAAAAATTCATGAATTTCTAAATAGATTAAACTCATGCAAATGTGGCAGCTATAAAAATTAACTTTAATATACCACCTTATGAACAGGTATCTTGGGCTACAATCTCTCAATCTCTCTCTCTCTCTCTTTCTTTACTCTTCTGTCTTTTTTCTCTTTCTGAATACTCACTAGGCCAAAATGGGCTTTTAAAAGAGTTTTGATATATCTTTTTAAACTTGAAATCATTAGGGAAATTTGTTGTTTTCATGCAGTGTATTTAAACCTCAAAAAACATTTTAAGTCCGCAAATCTACAAAAGAAAAAAGAGACAAATATGTGCAATATGTAAACAAAGTTGGAAGAAACTTTGGACTTGGAGGGCATGATAGAAACAGGACAACCCCAAAAAAGAAAAAGATTGGTTGATTAGAGTTAATTTCTGAAGATTAAATGATGTATTAGAATTATTTCATGTACATCTTTCCAACATGGTAATGTATGTCCAAAAAGATAACATAGTTTGATTTCCATGTGGGATGTATAAGGCAGAAGGAGTATTGCTAGCACAATAAAAATGAGAAAATTCAGATAATCTAAAATGACATTTAGATTGATGTCACAGGGCAGACATGGCAAATAGGGCAAAGAGGTCTGAATTCCAAAGAGACACAAACCTTCCCAAAAAAGAGACCCAGGATACAGAAATTCTATCCCCTGAGGCAGAGCAGTCCTGGTCAAGGGCTGGAACTGGAGGTTGTGGATGGAGGAGAGGGCTGACTACAAAGTAGCAGAGAGAACATTTTGTGCTGATGAAAATGTTCTAGATCTTGACTGTAGTAGAGGTTACATTATTATATGTGCTTGTCAAAGTTCATAAAACAAAATCTGAAAAGAGTGAGCTTTAGTATATGTAAATCATATTTCAGTAAGCTGAGTGTTGAAAAATGTAATAAAATAATTACTACTATAATATTCGTAGTCAAGTGTTGCTATCACCAAACTTTGAAGAGGTTTGAGCAAATTATGTATATAAAATGAGTTAATTCTCAGAAGTCATTAGTTTTGTTTTCTGTAGTAAAGAGATTGGAATATACATTCTTGATTGGGGAATTAGTTCAACAGGTGTTTGATGAGCAACACGTTTACGAAGCTGTTTACCATTTATCAAGTGCTTTCAGTTCTCATTTAATTGTAAATACACACCTGGGATATGTTTACAACAGAGGATAGTGTATTGTACTAGGATCTTAATTTATAAAAGTGACTGAAGGATCACATAGAGAGGTTAATTCCATTGAAAGAAGATTTTAAAAACAGTTCCCCCAGAAATGAGAGGCACAGCAGGCCATGCAGGACCACACAAAGTCTATCACATGAAGGAGTCAGTAAGCAGACAGAGGAATTGGGATTCTGCCTTTATGACTATGGTGGCAGGATGTGACTAGGTCGAGATATCCCTTATGGGTAATAAGGGGAAACAGGCAGGTTAGGGTCACTGGCTGGGGAATTATAAAATGACTTTCTCACTCTGTGAAAGCTACCTTGCAATGAAGATATTAAGAACTTTGGCCCTGTGACCCAAAGGACTTTTGGAGAGCTTGGGAATAATCGATGTCAAATAGCCAATACAGAATCTAGAAGCATGGTTAATACAGATAGGTATTATTTCTGTCATATATAGGGAAACTGAGGCTTAGAGAAGTTAAACCACTTGCTTAAAAACAGACACAAAGCAAAGAGCAGAGCCAGTTTTGGAATCAAAGTCTTATGAGACATGTTCAACAATTTTCAGGTTATCCTCCCCAGACACACATGTACAAATCTACACTGTCTACATGTAATAAAAACAAACATTTTGATAAAATTCATTCAAATATACATATAGTAGGCACTGTTTGAGATCCTGGAAATAAAACAGTGAAACAAAGTCTCTTGTTTTATTGCATGGAATAACTAAATTAACAATAAAGAGCTCAGTTGCATGAGCATGTAATCTTCATATTACCAATACCATGTTTTCCCCAACTAGTCTAAAAATCTCAGATCAAAATACTCATTATTTAAATCCATCTATTTCTAAATCATGCAGGCATCTTCTTTTTTTTCTGTAAGAAGAGGAAATACCTTTTACATCATTTATAACAATGACAATGACTAGTTTTTATATGTTATCAATACTTACTATGTGCCAACAGGCACTCTTCTAAACACTTTAGGTATATTGCCCCCCTTAATTCTTACAAAAATTTTCTGAGTTATGTACTGTTATTACATGTTTTTTTTACAGATGTGAACCAAGATGCATAAAATATTATTTAAATAGAGATAGAGTTGAGATTTGAACCCAGGAGGTCTGTATCAGTCCTTATTCTTAACTACTACATTAAATGGCATTCATAATATCCTCGGACAATATAAACTCAGGGTCACTGAGAATCAATACAATGAAACTTGAAAAGTAGTATCCCAAGACACCTTAAATCTAGTGTTCATTTCAGAGAAGATGAAGAATTAAGCCACCCAGAATCTCTCAATGGTATGATAGATTGAGCACTAAAAAATAGTCTGCATGGTTTCAGAGGTAATATGGCTTGGTTGAAAGAAAAGAGGGCTTTGGATAACATAAATTGTATTCCAGATTCTCATATATTAGGTCTATGCTTTTACAAGCTACTCTAGTTTCCTCATCTCTAAAAGGAGATAACCATCTTCAGGGTTTAAAGATTAAACATATATTACATAATAAAGTAGTTGGTGCAGTATCTGAAACAGCAATTAATATCAGTTACTTCCATTGCTTCTTAAAGATAGCTCTATCCAATATTTATCTTTAAAGCGTCACTTTTGTTCTTACCACACCAAGCTACATTGTTTTTCATGAAATAATAAAATAGTATTAGTGGCTTTTCTTAGAACAGCATTTTAAGGAGTTACTCACCATTGATTTAAAACAAAACAAAGCAAAAACGCCTCCTGAAGAGTGTGGAGACAAAAAAATTGGGACTCTCACCTCTCAGTTCAGTGAAAAGGTGTTCTGGTTTACTTCTTCCTCTATACTTTTTAGAAAACTGTAATAGCTCAGACTGTCCTAACAAAATACCATATACTAGATGGTTTAAACATGGAAAGTTATTTCTCACAGTCCTGGAGGCTGGGAAGCCCAAAAATGGGTGCCAGACCATTTGGTTCCTGATGAGAGCTTTATTTCTGGCTTTTTTTTTTTAATTGAAGTATAGTTGCTTTATGATATTGTGTTAATTTCAGGTATACAGCATAGTGATTCAGTATTTTTGCAATTATATTCCATTATAGGTTATTAAAAGATATTGAGTATAATTTCCTGTACACTATACAGTAAATGCTTGTTGCTTATCTGTTTTATATATAGTAGTTTATATTTGTTAATCCCATACTCCTGATTTATCCCTCCCCCGACCTTCCCCTATGGTTACCACAAGTTTGTTTTCTATATCTGTGAGTCTGTTTCTGTTTTGTAACTACATTCATTTGTTTTATTTTTTAGATTCCACATATAAGTAGAATCATACAGTATTTGTCTTCTCTGTCTGACTTATTTCACTGAGAATAGTATTCTCTAGGTCCATCCACATTGCTGGAAATGGCACTATTTCACTGTTTTTTATGACTAATATTCCATTTTATATATATATATATATATATATATATATATACACACACACACACATACACACATGTATATACATACATACCACATCGTCTTTATCCATTCATCTCTTGATGGGCACTTGGGTTGCCTTCATGTCTTGGCTATTGTTAATAGTGCTGCTATGAACATTGGGGTCCATGTATCTTTTTCAATTAGTGTTTCCTTTTTTTTTCTGGATATATACCCAGGAGTGGAATTGCTGTATCATATGGTAGTTCTATTTTCAGTTTTTTGAGGAACCTCCGTAATGTTTAACGTAGTGGCTCCACCAATTTATATCCCACCAACAGTGTTTGAGGGTTCCCTTTTCTCCACATCCTGGCCAACATTTGTTATTTGTAAACTTTTTGATAATAGCCATTCTGACAGGTGCAAGGTGATATGTCATTGTGGTTTTGACTTGTATTTCTCTAATAATTAGCAATTTTGAGCATCTATTCACATGACTGTTAGCCATCTGTATGTCTTTGGGAAAATGTCTGTTCAGGTCTTCTGCCCATTTTCTGGTAGGATTGTTCCTTTGATATTGAGCTGCATGAGCTGTTTGTATATTTTAGTGAGTAACCCTTTGTTAGTCACATTATCTGCAAATATTTTCTCCCATTTCGTGAGTTATCTTTTCATTTTGTTGATGGTTTCCTTTGCTGTGCAAAAGCTTTTACGTTTAATTAGGTCTCATTCATTCATTTTTGCTTTTATTTATTTTGCCTTGGAAGATTAAGAAATTATTGCGATTTATGTCAAACAGTGTCTTGCCTATGTTTTCTTCTAGAAGTTTTATGGTTTCAGGCCTTACATTTAGGTCTTTAAATCATTTTGAGTTTATTTTTGTATATCATGTGGGGAGTGTTCTAATTTCATTCTTTTACACGTGGCTGTCCAGTTTTCCAAGCACCAGCTGTTGAAGAGACTGTCTTTTCTCCATTGTATATTGTTGCCTACTTTGTCATAGATTAATTGACTTTAGGTATATGGGTTTATTTCTGAGATCTTTGTTCTGTTCCATTGATCTGTGTGTCTGTTTTTGTGCCAGTACCGTGGTATTTTGATTACTGTAGCTTTGTAGTATAGTCTAATGCCTGGGAAGGTTATACCCCAAGCTTTGTTCTTTTTTCTCCGGACTGTTTTGGCATTCAGGGTCTTTTGTGGTTCCAAATAAATTTTAGGATTATTTGTTCTAGTCTTGTGAAAAATGTTCTGGGTATTTTGATAGGGAATGCATTAAATCTGTGGATTGCTTGGGTAGTATGGCCATATTAATAATAATTCTTCCAATCTAAGAGCACGGGATATCTTTCCGTTTCTTTGTATCACCTTCAATTTCCTTCATCAATGTTTTATAGTTTTCAGCATATAGGTTTTTCACCTCCTTGGTTAAGTTTATTCCTAGAGGGTTTTTTTTTTTTGGATGCAATTATAAATGGGATTTTTTTCACTTTCTCTTCCTGATATTTCATTACTAGTTTATAGAAGCACAAAAGATTTCCATGTATTAATCTTGTATCCTGCAACCTTACTGAATTCATTTATTAGTTCTCATAGTTTCTGGCTTCTTCATGGCTTCCTGATGGCAACCTTTTTCCTGTGTTCTCACATGCTCTTTCCTCGGTGTGTGGGTGTGCACAGGGATTGTGAGAGGAGAGGAGAGGAGAGGAGAAGAGAGACAGAGACAGAGAGACAGAGAGAAAGAGAGAGGAAGCTAGGTCTTTGATGTTTCTTCTTATAAGGACACTAATCCTACCATGAGAGCCCCACACTTATGATTTCATCTAACCCTAATTACCTCCCAAAATTCCCATCTCAAAATACAAAAAAAATTGTGGGTTAAGGACTCAAAATATGAATTTTGAGGGGAAACATTCCATCTATGAATAACTAAAGGCCAAATCTTTTCATTATTATCTTATTCAAAACGTATGTTCAAAACATAGAGCTTTTGACGTAAATATTTCAGTTGATGAAATATGACAGGGTACTTAGAAGCTTGAAAGGAAAGCTTGAGTTAAATTAAATTATTTACAGGTTTTACTTTGTATATTGACTTCTCCAAATAATTTTATTAGAATGAATCATCACTTTGAAAATCAGGATGACTCGTCAGCGGAATACTACTTGCATACTATGTCTATAAAGATCTTGGAGCTCAAAATATATCAATATGCATTTTAAATCTATATAAAAACAGAATACATGTCTTAATCATTTGTTTTCCAGAGTGACAGAGTATCTACTTGCCTGTTTGTATTTACTTTGTTGAGTATATGTCAAGCATCAACAGACATGTAGAATATGCCTATAAGTGACCTCCATTTTCCCACATATTTAATTTAATCTCTGGTTGTTTACTCTCCTTATCAGAGACTTTACATTTTGGGGGTCATTTTTGTTTGATTGTTTTTCTCATTCTGGAAAACTGATACATGATTTTCACTTGTTCTTCCTAAAAGTTAATTGATGTATAATACTGATATGGATACTGACAACTGATCATGGGAATAATGGTCATTGGTCAAAACAATAAACCAATAACCTGGGAACCCGAATTCAATAGAAGTACAATTTAGAACTTTGTGGATTTCTAGATAGGTCTTACAGTAAATTGAAATACAAACACATTAATTTTGAAAACCAATTTTCAGAAAACATGTAATTTTTTCTCTTCAATCACTGTTCAGCTTCAGAAAACCACTTGATATATACCATGCATATATTAGGATTGCTTGGCTTGAAAAGTAGTTAGCTTGGTACTTTTAAATAGATGCAGTTATTTATAGAAGATGACCTTCCACTTTCATTGTGTTATGGAAGAAGCCAAAATGCCATTGAAAACTGCTCAATGGCCTTTGATAGAAACCATCATCACAGGAGCAAAGCTGAGGGTAGTTGGCCTGTGACCAGTGTCACAGCCAATTTTGCTACTGCATTAGGAAATATCTTTTGGAAGCCAGTTGTCATAGATGCAGATGCGGTTTGTTGGAAACAATCCATGGCACACTTTGATCAGTGATTTTAAATGGTTGCCAATTTCAAAGTGCCTCCTCTCTAAAAAAAAGAGGCTGGTTGATATTAAAGAGCAAGGCTACAGCTCATCCAGGAGAAGACCAAACAGATCCACATTGAACAGCTGCTGATGGGAGAAAGTTCCTAATGACCTTTAGAATATCATAATTGTGCCACAGCACTGATTCATAGTTGATCTTTTAAAAGCCTTAAAATGTCCATTGGAAAATCAGATTCTCAGAATTTCAACTATGGAATTTATGATTGCAATTGGAGAGAGATGGCCAGATTTCCTAGTCATATACCTAAAAATAAATGAATAAATAAAAGTGGAGCAGAGGAAGATTAATGATTGCTGAGTAAGCGAGGTCAGTCAGTGCTTATATGAATTCAGGACGGAATTCTATCTCATATCATTAATGTATATTCTAGGATTAGTGACAACTCACTGAGAAAGGATATCACTCCATTGTCATACAAATATCATAAATAAATAATACAAAAGTTTACAAAGTAAGAAAATGTTCTGTGAATTTTGATTATGTAGCTAAGAGAGATTACAGGTGTGGTAAATGAGAGGCTCTTAGAGAAAATGTTTACTTTTAAGCTACCCATATGTTTTTGCTGCTTTTAATCAACATAGGCACGTGAGATGGCTAATTCAAGTTAAGTAAGCCACCTGGAACCGCTGAGCAGCGATTTCCCTGCTTTTTTTCCCTTTCTGAACAAAGTAAACCAATAAGAATGAGCATAAAATCAGAGAAGATGGCTTCATTACCATAGTACCCAAGTTTATAACCTGAGAAAATAGAAATACACTTATATCTGGGTGTGTTATACAGTTGTCCCTTGGTATCTGTGGGGGATTCTTTCAGGACTCCCTGAGGATACCAAAATCCATGGATGCTCAAGTCTCGTATAAAATGGTGAAGTATTTGCATATAACCTAGACACATCCTCCTGTATACTTTAAATCATCTCTAAATTACTTATAATACCTAATACAATGTAAATGCTGTGTAAGTAGTTGTAATACAATGTAAATGCTATGTAAATATCTGCCGGTGCACTGCAATTGCAAGTTTTGTTTTTTGGAACTTTCTGGAATTTTAAAAAAATATTTTGACCCATAGTTGGTTGGATCCATGATTGTGGAACCTCATGTAGATACAGAGGGCCAACTGTATGTATATATTCATACATATATAAGTATGTATATACATATCATTAAAATATACACATTTATGTTTCAAATGTGAACAAAAATAAATGTTAGACATTCAATTTGAATCATAAATGACAGTAATATGGAGATCCTTTCAATTTCTAACGGAAAGTTTTAAAATATACACTTTATAGCTATATTATCCTTATATAAGGAAGAAGAAAATTAATGGGGAAGAGTTGAAGAAGAAAGGAGATGGGGAAAGAGGCAGATGTATTATTTTAATATTTTTCAAAGTATGAAGATATAAGTATCACCTCATTTACTAATATCCATTTATCTATTCATAAAATATTTATTGAGCACTTACCATATGCTGTGTACTGATCTGGGCATTGGTGATACAACAGTAAACAAATGGAGAAAGCCCTCATTTTCATGTAGCTTAAATTTTGTGAGGATAAATAAACAGTAAATATTTTCATATATGTGAGATAATGATGAAGAAAAAATAAAGCAGGGAAAAGGAAACAGATAGCCAATGGAAGTTATGGGAATTGGGAGTGCTATTTTTGAGAGAGTAGGTAGGGTAGTCCTTTCTGAAAAGGTGACATTAGAGCAGCTACCTAAATGAAGTGAGAGAGCAAATCCTGAAGCTGAGAAAAAGCATTACAGGCAAAGAAGTCATTATGTACAATGGCCCTGAAGAGCTGGCTTAGTATATTCAAGGGATTTCAAGGAGTCTAGTGGCTGGAGTCAAGCAAACAACAGAAAGAGTGATAAAAGATCAGGTAGTAGAGGTAGTAGATGACCAGACTATGTAGGACATTATACACAAAAACATAAAATTCATGTTTTGTTCTGAATTAAATTGTACTGCATTGAGACTTCTGTGTAAAATAGTAATATGATATATGTTTCATAGAAATAACTTTGGCTGCTGTGTGGAGAATGGTAAGTAGAGGAGGTGAACTTTGTTCTCTTTTTTTTCAAGACTGTTTTGGCTATAAAAGACCTTGAAATTCCACATGAATTTAGGATTAGATTCTGTTTCTGCAAAAAGTTCAGTTGGCATTTAGATAGGAATTTTAATAAGTTTTTAGATTGCTTTCAGCTGTATTGACATCGTAACAACATTAAATCTCCCAGCCCATGAACATATACTGTCTTTCCATTTATTTAGGTCTTTAAATATTTTTTCAAAAATTCCTTGTTTTTTTCAGTGTACAGTTCTTGCACTTAAACATTTTTTAAAGTATTTCATCATTTTTAAATATTATTATAAATAGATTTGATTTAAAAAATTTTCTTTCTGATTGTTCATTGGTATTGTGTAGAAATACAACTGATTTGTGCATATTCTTCCTGTATCCCATAGCTTTGCTGAACTCATTATATCTAATACATTGTGTCTGTAATCCTCAAGTTTTCTATATATAAGATCATGCTTTCTGTAAAAAGATAGATTTAATTATTTCTTTCCAATCTGAATCTTCTTTTTCATGTTCTTACCTTATTGCTTTGGCTAGAACTTTCAGTAAAATGTTGAACAGAAGTGGCAAAAGTGGACATTGTCTTTCCTTCTGATCTTAGGGAGAAATATTTCAGTCTTTCTCCATTGAGTATGATGTTAGCTGTGAATTTTTCATAGGTGCCCCTTATGATGTTAAAAAAGTACCCTTCTATTCCCAATGTTTTAAGTGTTTTTATAATTAAAATGTGTAGGATCTTGTCAAATGCATTTTTGTGTGTCTATTGAGATGATTTTTTTTTATTTGTTCTATTAGTATAGTGTATTACATTGATTTTGCTTTGTATGTTGAACCACTCTTGCATTTCTGGGTTAAATCCCAATTGGCCATGGTGTAAAGTTCCTTTCATATCCTCAGTTTGGCTTGCTAGTATTTTCTTGAGGATTTTGCAATTCAAAGGGATATTGGTCTTTGGTTTCCTATGCCTATGATGTCTTTCTCTAGCTTTGGTATCAGACTATTAGTGGCCCCATAGAATGAATTAGGGAATATCCCCTTCTCCTCTATTTTGTGAAAGAGCTTGCAAAGGATTGGTGTTTATTTTTTCTTCAAACGTTTGGTAGAATTAACCAATGAAGTTATATGGAATTAGCAATGTGCTTTAGAATGAAAAATAAAGACTTTTTCCTTATTTAAAATGATACATTTTAATAAAAGCATAAATTCGGCACAATTATTTACTTTTTTTTACATAATACCTCTAGAATTTGGGGTAGCCTGTCCATTACAGAGATAATAAAGTGGCATGAAATGCAATTATTGACTGTAACAGAATATCACCAAATGTCAGATTTTCTTTTTGCTCTTACTTTAGAGGTATTTCATATCTTCTGAGAAGTTGTATACACGTTTAGAGGACTAGGAAGAAGAAATAAATACCAACACACAAAGCTGATATTCAATATGGTTTTACAAACAGGCTGATTTGTAACCAAACCCAGGTGCGGCTGCTTGCAGCTCATGTGCCAATAATTCGAGAGGCAAGTGTCGGTAGAAAAGAAAGGTGCTTTAATCAGCAAACCAGCAATCTGGGGAGATGGTGGACTCATGTCCAGAGACCAAAGATTCTGTTCAGCCATGACAGTTTGTAAAGGGAAAAGTGGAGGGAAGAATCTCAGTGAATCATCGAGGCAGGAGGTTTGGTTCTGTATCATTCTCCATTGCGTGCAGACTGGCTGACTCTTTCTTCAGATATTATGTTGCCTGAATGATCTGCCTGCAGGATTGCTTAGGGGGTATGTTGGGGGTAGGGAGCTAGTCATTTTTTAACTCCTTAATTCGTCATTCTTACTTCTTTTTATCTAGGAAAAGAATCAACAGGTTATACAAGGCATGGTGTGCACTTAGGAGAGCATAAGTCAGGAGTTAGTTTCAATTGCTTAGTGATCTCATTCCTGTAATTAGGTTCTTTTAAGGTTAGAGGGAAGAGAAATGGGCAAACAGGAAAGGGGCAAAAGAGCTGCTTTCAGATTTACAAATAAGCTATCCAAAAAATACTCAAACATAACCCTCAATTTATCTGGAATTTCCATTTATCATGCTGCTCACCTTTTACTCCCTAATCAGTCAATCAGCAACATCATTCTAGCCAGCCTACATTATTTCTGCTTAAACACAAGTTATTTATACATTTTTGCATAGAAACACATCATTAATTTGGTAATTTACCTCTAAATGACTTAAATAAAAGTAGACTTAGAGAATAGCAATGACTGTCCCTATTCAACTAGCCTCTAAGTTCTGTTAGATCTTAATAAATCTGGAATTAATTAAAAGGCCTGTTAGTAAATCTGTGAAATATTAAAGCCAGGCATGCAAATCTTTGCTCCTGGCCCTCAAGTCACAGAAAGACAGGTAACAGTTGCAGAGGGCATAAAACTGTGTTTAAGAGGAAGCTGCTATTCGAAGCATGCAACAAAAGATTTACACTTACCTCTTCACAGTTCTGTTCAAAAAGTAATCTAAAGAATAGTTTAAACAGTAAATCAAAGGAAATAAAGTTGATCACTTAATGTATCACTGTAACCGAAAGTGGGGTCCAGCTGCTCGCAGCTCAAAAGCCAATAAAGAGGCAAGGTTGGTGGAAAGGAAAGTTTGCTTTATTTCAGATGCCGGCAATGGCGGGGGGTGGGGGGGGGGGGGGAAGGAGGACTCCTGTCCAAAGGATGACTCCGCGCCACTGACAATCAGTGGGCAAGAGCTTTTATAGATGGAGGGAGGGGGCTACATGCAGAAACAGCAGTCAGCTCTGACAGTCATCTTGAAATTGGTCATGCGGTGTTCTGACTAGCGTCATCTTGATTCTTTTAAGTACAGTTAATCTTCAATTCCAGGGTCGTTTTGTACCCATTTCTCTGAGGCCAGTTCTCGGAATTGTGGCAGCTTATGTCATGGCTACAATTGGTCATCATGTAGTTAACTTCTTCCACCTGGTAGGGGTTTCATTATCTACAACACAGCTCACAGGATATGGCTCAGAATATTACCTATAGCCCTTGAGAAGGAACTAAAGGTCCTTAACTATGCTTAATGACTAAACTATTATTATTTGGTCTCCTTTGACGGTTTTACTTTGTTTCTGCATTTTCTCACTTCTCTGATTAAACTTATTCTTTGGCTAAATTTTTCCACAGACTAAAGGCAGGCTGAGGACATGTGAGTCAACGACCATAGGGTCCTGCTCCGTTTAACTACCACACTTAATTTTCTCTTCTTAACACCTACCTTTTTCTTTTCTTAACCTCTGATATAGAGGAATGAATATAAATGTATACTGTTTTCCCTGAACTTCCCCTTTGTACCTAGCTCCATTCTCTGTTCACACACCAGGCCGTAATTGCCAGGATAAATCACTTTGACTTGGTCCAACCCCGAACAAAAATTGTAAACCAGGGAAAGTTTATTTTCAGTGCCTTGTCAACTTCCTTTCTATCCCTAAATGACTTCTCATTCAATTCTTAATTTCTTTGTCATCATGTCACCTGATTGTACCTTAAGGCCAACCAGTAAAAGTTTCTCCCAATATCTATTTGCTCTGGATAAAGCTTTATAATTTAAGCATTTTTGCCTCTGTAAAGTAATTTTCTGTATCTCATTGACGTAAGGTCCTCCACCTCAAATTAGATTAAAAATTATGTCAGTTTCTGTGTTAAGATGTTATTTGTGATATCTACTGAGACACATTTGCAGTTTATCACGGAAAACACTTTTCACCAGGGGTTATTATTTAGGGCTCACAGTCCTCTTATAAAATTCAGAATGTTCATAAACTTGGGTGGTGGGAACAAATTACATCTCTCTTTTCTCTGCAATGTCACTGAAATTCAGCATTTTCTTCTATTGTAAAAGTTGACAACAGCCTAACACATTAGGACTGTGATTGCCTCAATGACAGAAAGATGGATATTGTTCTAATTCATTATAGCTGTTGCAGCTAAATGGCACTGATGTTCATCACTTCTTAAAAATTCTTATAGCAGATTCACTGTTATGTGTTTTTAAGCAAGTTAACTGCTATGTGTATATATATTACTATATCACAATTTTTAATATTTTGATAATTATGTCAATGGTTTTCTTCCACTGCCATTCCATGTATTTTATTTTATGCACTTAAAATATTCTTCTTTCTCTCTCTCACACACACACTCGGACAAATGAGCTCTCGAGAGGCAAGTCTGACACTTTGGCACAATGACTCCTCTCTGGTCCCCAGGAAAACTTCCTGCTGTCGCGCATGGGAGCCTCTGTGTCCTGGAGCCTCCTCCCACCCTGCCTGGCCTCCGGGCTGCACACCCGGGCCTGCTACTACGAGGCGGCTTAGCAAACACCTCCGAGAGAAAGGCTCCCCAGCGCCAACCCCAGGCCGCTTTCCCGAAGCTTTCAGGCAGCCTGGGGTGATGGGGGAGCGACCTGAGGGTCAGCCGAAGGTCAACTGCTTGGCCGCAGGCAGCCGGCGCCTCGCCGCCGTGGGTGGGTTGTGGCTGTTTCCCCAATTTCGATCTTGGACTGGTCCAGCTTGGCTTCTCCAGGGCGACCACGCAGAGGGCGCGTTGTTGGGGGATACGGTGGATCTTCCACAGTTAGAGAGTCAGGTACCCCGCCCCATGTCAGGTCAAAAGTCCTGCCGCGGACGTTTCCGGCCGCGGGGCTTCTCCTGTGCGCCGTGCGCCGTGCGCGCTGCGCGCGGCGCTACGTAAATGAGGCCCCTCTGCTTCCCTGCAGCTGCGGCCCGGCCTTGCTAGCGGCTGGAGAGGGAGAAGGCTGGATCCTTCCGTTCGCGGGGGCGTGGGCCCCAATGCCACGGTCTCCCAGCACGACAGTGGCTCGGAGGTACTTGAACTTTTCTTTTGTTACTTTCGCCACCGTTCTCTTCCGGGCCCGCTCGCCCTCTGCTCCTGGGAAAGCATGGGGAGGAGTAGAAGCCAGCTCCAGACGGGGCTCCGTGCAGGGCTAGTCATGGGGCTCGGAGTTTGGGGCGGGGATTGGGGGGTGTTTGCATCTTTAAGGAATCACTCACCAAGCCACCACTTGTTTACGATCAAGGTTGGGTTTTCCAAATTCCTTATCTGAAATGGCATTTAGAAGCCAGCAGTGAAGACATGAACTCAAACTTTCTCCCAAACGCATGGGCAATGAACGTCTCTAAGATAGTCCTTTCAGAAGAGTTGAGCTTGTGGTAGGCCATTAATTCCCTTCAGGTGGTTCGGCCAGGCTTTTCTCTTAGGCGTGCCGGTGGAAAGGCTCTCTCAAAAAGGCTCCTCGAGTGAGGCCTTCCCCCAGACGCGTTGGGACGTCCATGGCAGAGTGGGTAGCCACCTCCCTAAGCACATGCCAAAGGTGAAGGCAGCCAACCCGGGGGTAGACCAGATAATAAAACCCACAGAGTGAGAACAGAAGGGGTTCCCATGGAAATCCCCCTACTTGCTGGATAT
This sequence comes from Monodon monoceros, assembly GCF_005190385.1. Lineage (NCBI taxonomy): Eukaryota > Metazoa > Chordata > Mammalia > Artiodactyla > Monodontidae > Monodon > Monodon monoceros. The sequence goes on along the minus strand of NW_021703779.1, from coordinate 106,819,227 downwards.
CCCATGTGCTGGATATTTTATATTAAGATATAATAATTAGCGGCAGATGTGTTATGGAATGAATTGGGTTCCGCTGCTCCCTGCTTACAAAATCAGTACTCACAGGTGTTGATAGAAAACCAAGACGTCTTTAATCAGAATACCAGCAATCTGGGGAGATGGTGGACTCAACGTCCCCCCAAAACCACCTCTGCAGATTCTGCTCAGCCATGAAATCTTTTAAAGGGAAACAGGGAAGTAATCTGTTAATCATTGAGATAGGGGGTCAGAGTAGTCACCATCCCCCACTGTGTGCAGGGTTGTCGACTCCTCTTGATCTTCCTCTGGACATTATCTTGTTCACACAGTTTGGTCACACAGTTTGTTAAGGAGATTACTGAAGGGGAAGCTAGGGAAGAGGTCTGGTCATCTGTTAATTATCCTTAATTTCTACTTTGATCTACGGTAAGAACCGACAAGTTAGGCAAGGTATTGTATGATTAAAAGATTGGAAAGATGTGCTTGGGCGGGAGATGAGTAGAGCATGGTTGTATGAGTAGATGTTGTATGAGTTGTCTGGTTTAAAATGTAGTTACAATATAGGTTTGCTAAAGTGACAAGAAAGGGGGCTTCCTGCTGAGAGCAGTTTCCTGCAAAGAGCTGCTTACAGGTGTACTACAACATCGAGGAGTGTGGGTGGATTGGCTGGGCTTAGAAACCGCCGCTCTCTACAAGTTCTTTGAAAGAGATTTTTCTTCCTTAGGGAGGTGAGGTGGGTGGGAGGGAGGAATGGCCTTATATCTGGAAGCTGGAAAACTGGCTCTTGGGAGGTGGGGATAGGGGAGTAATAGCAGTTACTGTCTGAAACAGGTAAAGCCCGAACACCTGCTCAGCTGAGCTCTGGTAAGCAGGGGAGGGAAATCTTTCCAAGAATTGCCAACACAGTGGCCACACACACACACACACACACACACACACACGTGTGCGCGCGATCTGTTTTTCACGTAAGTTCTCACTTATTCTTAGAACTTCAAAGAATAACTCTGATGTGATCCATCAGCGGAGGCACACTTATTTCAGAACATGACTTTGAAAAATGATTTTTTTGTTCTCTAGAAATAACACCCCTTCTCCACCCAGACACATGGAACTCAACATGTTTTCTGGCTTTGTGACGTCTTTAAGATGTGAACAAGGGTTTATATGTCAGTAGACATTTCTTCAGACCTTTTTATTTTTAGCTTAATTCAAGTGATCATTGCAGTGTGTTCATTCCCAGAATTCTCAAATGACACTGTTTCAACATTTACTCAGCACAGGAAAGTTAATGTGTATTGCTCCCACACAAAGGAGGAACATAGCATAGACCAAACACAGGATGTATCATTGATTGTCAGAGCCTTTTCAAGTCTATACACCATTAAATAAAGTGTTGCCTATAAAAAAATATTATTCTTAGAAGGGATCCATGGGATTCACCAGATTGCCAAAGTGGTCCATTGCCCAAGAAAAGGTTAAGAATCTCTGGTTAAATCCAAGTAGCACATCTCTTTGGTGACACAAAATGTCATAGAGAATACAAAGAAGGGACAATGCATGGTAGAGACTTACTTTACTCTCTCCACATGGAATAGACATCAGATTCACTTAGTGTTCTCATTTAAAAAAGACTGATACGTGTGTCCCACCTCATAGATTTTGATTGAATTGGTCTGAGAGGAAGCTTGAACACGAGATTTTTTTAAATAGTTCCCAGGAAACTCTAAAGGGCAGTAAATGCTGATAAAACTTAATCTAAAGGAAACACTGATGGCCAAATATTGGGCACCAGCAAATGGTTCTGTATTGTAGGTGGAGCTTTGGGTATATATTTGGAAGGGTGTGGTTATAGGTCTTAATAAAAGCAGTTTAAGATCATTTTAGCTGTAAACAGTAGAAGTACAGTACGTAATTTTTGACTTACCTTCAAATGCTCTTAAACATCCAAAGGCTTTGCACGTGGTAAAATAAAATTTTAAGGTAAAGCTTACCCAGATATCTTTGGGGTTAACTTGATCACTGATTTTTCTAAGCAATTTCCAATTAATTTTGTATTAACAGTAAAATATCTCTTTTTAAAAATTTTATTGGGGCTTCCCTGGTGGCGCAGTGGTTGAGAGTCTGCCTGCCGATGCAGGGGACACAGGTTTGTGCACCGGTGTGGGAAGATCCCACATGCCGCGGAGCGGCTAGGCCCGTGAGCCATGGCCACTGAGCCTGCGCGTCCGGAGCCTGTGCTCCACAACAGGAGAGGCCACAATGGTGAGAGGCCCACGTACCGCAAAAAAAAAAAATTATTTATTGAAGTATAGTTGATTTACAATGTTGTGTTAATTTCTGTGGTACAGCAAAGTGACTCAGTTATATATATATATATATATATTATATATATATATATATATCCTTTTTCATTTTCTTTTCCATTACAGTTTATCACAGGATATTGAATATATTTCCCTGTGCTATACAGTAGGACCTTCTTGTTTATCCATTCTGTATATAATAGTTTGCATCCACTAATCCCAAACTCCCAATCCATCCTTCCCCCACTCCCTCTCCCCCTTGGCAACCACAAAGGAGGAACATAACATAGACCAAACACAGGATGTATAATTGATTATCAGAGCCTCTATGTCTGTGACTCTGTTTTGTAGATAAGTTCATTTGTGTCATATGTTAGATTTCACACATAAGTGATATGGTATTTGTCTTTCTCTTTCTGACTTCACTTAATATGATAATCTCTAGGTCTGTCCATGTTGCTGCGAATGGCATTTATTTCATTCTTTTTTATGGCTGAGTAGTATTCCATTGTGTATGTATACCACATCTTTTTTATCCATTCATCTGTTGATGGACATCTAGCTTGTTTCCATGTCTTGGCTATTGTGAATAGTGCTGCTGTGAACATAGTGGTGCATGTATCTCTTTGAATTATAGTTTTGTCTGAATGTATGCGCAGGAGTGGGATTGCCAGATCATATGGCAACTCTATAAAATATCTCTTTAAAAGATAAAATAACTATGTGACTATGGCACCCAGGTGAATTTTATTTTAATGGATGTACAGTCAGCTCTTGACAACTTGATTATAATGTATTTAATTTGACAGGCTCCTATAGGGAGAAAGTACCCATAACAGGTATAAATAGATGGATGACTAGATGGACAGATAGATAAACAGAGAAATAAATGTTTGTTTCACAAGCTGGCAGGTTTCTTACAATTGAGCTTTCAATAAAGCTGCAGTGAAGTCTATGGATGAAAACCTTTTAAAAATATTTATTATAATTTGACATTTTAATAAAAACTACAGTGAAAGTCATCTATAGTTGTCTTAACCTTATGAAGAACAAACCGCTTGATGAAAAAAATGAAACTTTTTTTGAAGTTGAAAGATTCCCTAGAATGGGAGCAGAGCTTCTCTTTTGAAGGGTGATGGGGCAATATTGCATTGGCTATTACAAGATGCATGACACCCTACCCTCTAATGATATACATCTAAGACGTACAGAATATGTGTTTCAGTGCTATTAAAATAATTGTGTAATGTCTTAAATTTTCCTCTTTGCGGGCTGTATGACCTTGGGCAAATTAGGATTCAGTTGTAATTTTTATTGATCAGAGGAATATTCCAAGGGTGAATTTTAAAAATATGAAGGGTAAGAATGTTAAAAAGAGTGGGAGGCAATGACAAGAAGAAATGAATATTGAATAAGCATGCATGTGTGCAATGTGACATGCTCTTCCTTAATTTAATTTTAAAATCCATTAAGGCTTGTTGAGAAATGTTTGTTAAGTGCTTTGAACTCTTTGGCGATTGACATTATGTAAATACAAGGGAGGATTTTGATTTAGAAAGGATACCATAAATTCCATACTCAGGATATGACATTTTACCAAATCATTGTTCAGCTCAGGGTTAAAAATAAGCTAACAAATAAGGATTTTAATATAAATATTTTTTTCTATAAAAGTTTTCATTTAAGTAACATAAATCTCATCTCAATTCATAACAAATAATTTACATAATGAAATGAAACACCTTTTGAACCTTCACAGAAGAGCATTTTGACTCAAGTACCACATGTTCTTATTCATAGGCTTTTTGTTGCAGGTAAAACAACAAAAAAATTAATTTGTATGGGAGAGGAAAGCCATAAAGCTCAGTTTTGCAGATGAAAATGCTTTGAAAGAGATCTGCTTTATTTGGCATTTTCCTATGCCTTAGTTCATTTTGAATTTTACTCTCAAAAGTTCATGCTATTCCTTTGCATTTGTCCTTGGGATATATGCCCGCATTATATATGCCACTCATGCTATCTGCCACTCTGTTACTCCTTTCTAATGGAAACTGCTCCATTTAAAACCCTTGATGCCTGGAGAGTCATTATTTATATGTCCCCCTACACTCATCTCATCCTGGCCAGAACCAATTGGACTAAGAAGGGACTGTTGACCCAAGAGCTGACAAATCCATTTCTTGGTCTGGCTCAACTGTGAAAAATCACATAGCCTATTTTGGAAACTTGAACGAAAAAACATAGAAGGAAGCTGCCCCTTTACTGATTAAAAAAAAAAAAAAATGTACATGGTTATGAGGGAACAAATGTGGAGTGCCATGAGATGAAATTCAAAAAGGTAAGGAAATACAAATTATGAATTATTAGAGAAGGCCAATTGGTAGTGTGAAATAAAAAGGCAGATATGCAGAATAGAGTTGAAAAAGATTACTACTGGAACATCACAGTGAAGCTCTATAGTAACTGCTGAAAATTTTTCTAAAGTTGCATTAATTTGGAACCACACTTCAACTCAAGTCTAGAAATCACTCTGAAAGGCAAATACTGTAAAGTCTCATCTTGGATTTTTATAAGATGCCCTTTATTCATAATCATTCTCATAATAACTCTCTATTTGTACTAACTTGATTCTATCTGCATTATTTGCAATGAAAAGAATGAAAGACAAAAACACTCTTTTTTTTTTTTCCATTTGCAGCCTTTCAGGTAGGATATAGATGTATGGGAAAGACTACCACCAACACGTGTGCACGTGTGCACATGCACACACACAGAATAAAAAGTTATAATAAGTTTTCATTCACTTACTCCAGACATTTATGGAGGTGGGGAGGCCACAAAGTATAGGAGTAGATGCAGCATGCTTTACTATAGAGTCATTTGGCCTCCAAAGTATCTAAAAGGAATATATCCTGCTGGTAACACAATCCATACAAGGAAGAATATTGTCAAATCTGAGCTGCTGCCCCACTGTGCTCTTTTATATTCTGGGATTAACTAAATAAATTGAGAAAAATTGACAATTAAAATTTAGAAAATGCAATTCTAAACATTTAAAACAAATTTTATAAACATAGGTTACCAAATTTCACTTCAGTACCTAAAAAAAGTAACTACCAAAAATTTACAGCAAACTATATTCTCAACAGTATAAAAATCATAGAAATATTTATTTAAATAACAAAGTAGAGACTTAAATCTCAGGTTGTCATAACTTCTGAATGAAAAACTAGAGCTAAATTTTACTCAGTAGAAATTGCTAATCATCAAATGTTATACTTGAAAATTTTTATATAAATCTATTTACACATTCAAAAATCCTTGGAATTCTATTATATTATCAATATTTAGGTATATGTATCTATATGTCTATAGATATAGATATCTATATCTATATCTATCTATCTATCTATATATATATACCTTGGTAAAAGTTGTATGAGTTCAACCAAGTTAACTTTATACAAAATTAATGATTTTTCAAATTATCTTCTTACATTTAATCGTTGCTTATGTTTCATTATAACAATAAAGTAAAAGGAGTAAAAGTGGTGTATTACGTTTGAGGTGTTAAGCTAGGAAAAAACCCTATTACTATGTGAATAAGTGTTTCTTATTTAAAGCAGAAGTAATGATATTTTAATAAACCCGTTAGAAGTTAAAAAAGTAAGTGTTGGCTGCAAGTTGTATTTCTATGAAAACTTCAGAAGCACTTGGTCATCAAAGAAAACATCCTTTGCTAATTTGTCTTCATATTTCCTCTTTGGAAAAAAGGGCTACTTTGCAGGGATAAAACAAGACCTGCATTTTTGTTAGCAGATTCATAATAAACAGTCACAGGGGAGAGATATATCAGATCAAAGAAGAAGAATGACTCATTCCGAATATATGAAATGGAATGGAATGGAATAAAGTTGTCCCAAGTTGAGCATTTGCTCACAAACCTTAGTCTTTGCTCTATCATAAACAGGTCCTATTTTCATCTCAATATGTTGACTCATTAAATGGCCCTGCACAGAGTTTCTTGAGGTTTTACTTCTATATAAAACAAAACTCAGTTTTCTGTGATCATAGCTACAGTTTAAAGAGAGAATTAACTTTATGACTTAGTAATTCTCCAGATAATTCTATTGATTCCTAACTTTGAAAATTTGGTTGTGCCAAATATTTCCAATTACAAATAGAATTAAACAAAAAGATTTAATTGTAGTAATCCCAGGAGGTTAAAAATAGACAGTGAATTTCCTTACTCTTCACTGCAGTATACTCCTCTCTTCCCATAAATGTGCTGTTTTAAGTCTCTTATTTTCTAGTAATTTGTTGTAGCAGTAATAGAAAACTAATACAGCAAATTCCAGAGCCTAGGCCTGAAGAGACTTTGCCACTTCTGCCATCACCCTCTTCAAGTTCTGAGGTACTATAAAAACAAATACAACACCATTTATTGACGAGACAGTCTTTCCCCCATTGTTATTCTTGCCTCCTTTGTCATAGATTAATTGACCATAGGTGCATGGGTTTATTTCTAGGCTCTCTATTCTGTTCCATTGATCTGTGTGTCTGTTTTTGTGCCAGTACCATGCTGTTTTGATTACTATAGCTTCATAGTATAGTTTAAAATCAGGGTGCATGTTACCTCCAACTTTGTTCTTCTTTCTCAAGATTTTTTTGGTTATTTGGGGTCTTTTTATGGTTCCATACATATTTTAGGATTATTCTAGTTCTGTGAAAAATGCCATTGGAATTTTGATAGGGATTGCATTAAATCTGTAGATTGCTTTGGGTAATGGACCCTTTAACAATAGATTCTTCAAATCCATGAGCACAATATATCTTTCCATTTATTTGTGTCATCTTTAATATCTTTCATCAATGTCTTAGGGTTTTCAGAGTGCAGGTCTTTCACATCCTTGGTTAAATTTATTCCTAGGTATTTTATTCTTGGTAATACAATTGTAAATGGGATTGTTTTCTTCATTTCTCTTTCTGATAGATGTTAATACTATATAGAAATGCAGCAGATTTCTGTATATTAATTTTTTATCCTGCAGCTTTACTGAGTTTTTTAGTTCTAATAATTTTTTGCTGGAGTCTTGAGGTTTTCTGCATATAGTATCATATAGTCTATAATTATTTAATGTATTGTTGAATTCTGTTTCCTGATACTGTATTGCAGATTTTTGAATCTAAGTTTATCAAGGTTATTTGCCTGCAATTTTCTTTTTTTCGTAGTACCTTTGTCTTCTTTTGGAATTAGGGTAATACTGGCTTTGAAAAATGATTTTGAAGGAGTTCCTTCCTCTTCAGTTTTTTGGAATAATTTGAGAAGGATAGGTATTAATTCTTTTTAAATATCTGACAAAATTCCCCTGTGAATCCATCTGTCCCCTGGACTTCTGTTTGTTAGGAGATTTTTGATTACTGATTTTCTGTTTCTTCACGATTTAGACTTAGAAGATTGTATGTTTCTAGAAATTTATCTGGTTCTTCTAAGCTGTCACATTTTTGGCATATAATTATTCATAGTATTTTCCTATGATCCCTTGTATTTTTCTGTTATTGATTGTAAGTTCTCCTCTTTCAATTCTGATTTTATTTATCTGGGGTCTCTCTCTTTTTCTCTGATAAGTCTGGAAAAACGTTTATCAATTTTGCATCTCTTTTCAAAGAACCAGCTCTTAATTTCATTGTTCTTTTCTATTGTTTTTATTTTATTTTTTTGAACATCTTTATTAGAGTATAATAGCTTTACAATGGTGTGTTCGTTTCTGTTGTATAACAAAGTGAATCAGCTATACATATACATATATCCCCATTTCTCCTCCCTCTTGCGTCTACCTCCCAATCTCCCTATCCCACCCCTCTAGGTGGACACAAAGCACCGAGCTGAGCTCCCTGTGCTATGTGGCTTCTTCCCACTAGCTAGCTATTTTATATTTCGGAGTGTATATATGTCCATGCCACTCTCTCACTTCGCCTCAGCTTACCCTTCCCCCTCCCCATGTCCTCAAGTCCATTCTCTACATCTCCATCTTTATTCCTGTTCTGACCCTAGGTTCTTCAGAACCATATGTTTATCACATTCCACATATATATGCATTAATATATGATACTTGTTTTCCTCTTTCTGACTTACTTCACTCTACATGACACACTCAAGGTCCATCCATCTCACTATAAATGACCCAATTTTGTTCCTTTTTATGGCTGAGTAATATTCCACTGTATATATGTACCATATCTTCTTTATCCATTCCTCTGTTGATGGACATTTAGGTTGCTTCCATGTCATGGCTATTGTAAATAGTGCTGCACTGAACATTGTGGTATGTGACTCTTTTTGAATTATGTTTTTCGCTGGATATATGCCTAGGAGTAGGATTTCTGGGTCACATGGTAGTTCTATTTTTAGTTCTTTAAGGAAGCTCCGTACTGTTCTCCATAGTGGCTGTATCAATTTACATTCCCACCAACAGTGCAAGAGGGTTCCCTTTTCTCCACACCCTCTCCAGCATTTATTGTTTGTAGATTTTTTGATGATGGCCATTCTGACGGGTGTGAGGTGATACCTCATTGTAGTTTTGATTTGCATTTCTCTAATGATTAGTGATGTTGAGCATCCTTTCATGTGTTTGTTAGAAATGTGTATATCTTCTTTGCAGAAATGTCTATTTAGGTCTTCTGCCCATTTTTGGATTGGGTTGTTTGTTTTTTAATATTGAGCCACATAAGCTGCTTGTATATTTTGGAGATTAATCCTTTGTCAGTTGCTTCATTCGCAAATATTTTCTCCCATTCTGAGGGTTGTCTTTTCATCTTGTTTATGGTTTCCTTTGCTGTGCAAAAGCCTTTAAGCTTCATTAGACCCCATTTGTTTATTTTTGTTTTTATTTCCATTTCTCTAGGAAGTGGGTCAAAAAGGATCCTGCTGTGATTTATGTTATAGAATGTTCTGCCTACGTTTCCCTCTAAGAGTTTGATGGTGTCTGACCTTACATTTAGGTCTTTAATCCATTTTGAGTTTATTTTTGTGTATGGTGTTAGAGAGTGTTCTAATTTCATTCTTTTATATGTAGCTGTCCAGTTTTTCCAGCACCACTTACTGAAGAGGCTGTCTTTTCTCCATTGTATAGTCTTGCCTACTTTATCAAAGATAAGATGACCATATGTGCATGGGTTTATCTCTGGGCTTTCTATCGTGTTCCATTGATCTGTATTTCTGGTTTTGTGCCATTATCATATGGCTTGATGACTGTAGCTTTGTAGTATAGTCTGAAGTCAGGGAGCCGGATTCCTCTAGCTCCGTTTTTCTTTCTCAAGATAGCTTTGGCTATTCGGGGTCTTTTGTATTTCCATACACATTGTGAAATATTTTGTTCTAGTTATCTGAAAAATGCCATTGGTAGTTTAATAGGGATTGCATTGAATCTGTACATTGCTTTGGGTAGTATAGATATTTTCACAATGTTGATTCTTCCAATCCAAGAACATGGTCTATCTCTCCATCTGTCTGTATCATCTTTAATTTCTTTCATCAATGTCTTTTTTTTCTTTTCTTTTGCGGTACGTGGGCCTCTCACTGCTGTAGCCTCTCCCGTTGCAGAGCACAGCCTCCGGACGTGCAGGCCCATCGGCCATAGCTCACGGGCCCAGCCGCTCCACGGCATGTGGGATTCTCCCGGACCGGGACACGAACCCGTGTCCCCTGCATCGGCAGGCAGACTCTCAACCACTGCACCACCAGGGAAGCCCTCATCAGTGTCTTATAGTTTTCTGCATACAGGTCTTTCATCTCCTTAGGTAGGTTTATTCCTAGGTATTTTGTTCTTTTTGTTGCAGTGGTAAATGGGAGTGTTTCCTTAATTTCTCTTTCAGATTTTTTGTCATTAGTGTATAGGAATGCAAGAGATTTCTGTGCATTAATTTTGTATCCTGCTACTTTACCACATTCATTGATTAGCTCTAGTAGTTTTCTGGTAGCATCTTTAGGACTCTCTATATATAAAATGTCATCTGCAAACAGTGACGGGTTTACTTCTTTTCCAACTTGGATTCCTTTTCTTTCTTTTTCTTCTCTGATTGCTGTGGCTAAAAATTCCAAAACTGTGTTGCATAATACTGGTTAGAGTGGACAACCTTGTCTTCTTCCTGATCTTAGTGGAAATGGTTTCAGTTTTTCACCATTGAGAACGATGTTGGCTGTGGGTTTGTCATATATGGCCTTTATTATGTTGAGGTAAGTTCCCTCTATTCCTATTGTCTGGAGTGTTTTTATCATAAATGGGTGTTGAATTTTGTTGAAAGCCTTTTCTGCATCTGTTGAGATGATCATATGATTTTCCTGCTTCAGTCTGTTAATATGGTATATCGCATTGGTTGATTTGCATATATTGAAGAATCCTTGCATTCCTGGGATAAACCCCACTCCATCATGGTGTATGATCCTTTTAATATGCTGTTGGATTGCGTTTGCTAGTATTTTGTTGAGGATTTTTGCATCTGTGTTCGTCAGCGATACTGGCCTGTAGATTTCTTTCTTTGTGACATCTTTGTCTGGTTTTGGTATCAGAGTGATGGTGGCCTCGCAGAATGAGCTTGGGAGTGTAGCTCCCTCTACTATATTTTGGAAGAGTTTGAGAAGGATAGGTGTTAGTTCTTCTCTAAATGTTTGATAGAATTTGCCTGTGAAGCCATCTGGTCCTGGGCTTTTGTTTGTTGGAAGTTTTTTTTTTTTTTTTTTTTTTGCGGTACGCGGGCCTCTCACTGTTGCGGCCTCTCCCGTTGCGGAGCACAGGCTCCAGACGTGCAGGCTCAGCGGCTATGGCTCACGTGCCCAGTCGCTCCGCGGCATGTGGGATCTTCCCAGACTGGGGCACGAACCCGTGTCCCCTGCATTGGCAGGCAGACTCTCAACCACTGCATCACCAGGGAAGTCCTATTGGAAGATTTTTAATTACAGTCTCAATTTCAGTGCTTATGATTGATTTGTTTATATTTTCTGTTTCTTCCTGGTTCAGTCCCAGAAAGTTGTGCTTTTGTACGAATTTGTCCAATTCTTCCAGTTTGTCCATTTTATTGGCATGTAGTTGCTTTTAGTAAACTCTCATGATTCTCTGTATTTCTGCAGTGTCAGTTGTTATTTCTTTTTTATTTCTAATTCTACTTTTTTGAGTCTTCTCCCTTTTTTTTCTTGATGAGTCTGGCTAATGGTTTATCAATTTTGTTTATCTTTTCAAAGAACTAGCTTTTAGTTTTATTGATGTTTGCTATCGTTTCCTTCATTTCTTTTTTATTTATTTCTTATTTGATCTTTATGATGTCTTTCCGTCTGCTCCCTTGGTTTTTTTTGTTGTTGTTGCTCTTTTTCTAATTGCTTTAGGTGTAAGGTTAGGTTGTTTATTTGAGATGTTTGTTGTTTCTTGACGTAGGATTTTATTGCTATAAACTTCCCTCTTAGAACTGCTTTTGCTGCATCCTATAGGTTTTAGATCATCGTGTTTTCATTGTCATTTGTTCCTAGGTATTTTTTGATTTCCTCTTTGATTTCTTCAGTGATCTCTTGGTGATTTAGTAGTGTATTGTTTACCCTCCATGTGTTTGTATTTTTTACAGCTATTTTCCTGTAATTGATATCTAGTCACATAGCCTTGTGGTCGGAACAGATACTTGAGACAATTTCAATTTTCTTAAATTTACCAAGGCTTGACTTGTGACCTGAGATATGATCTATCCTGGTGAATGTTTCATGAGCACTTGAGAAGAGAGTGTATTCTTTTGCTTTTGGCTGGAATATCCAATAAATATCAATTAAGTCCTTCTTGTTTAGTGTATCATTTAAAGCTTGTGTTTCCTTATTTATTTTCATTTTGGATGATCTATCTATTGGTGAAAGTGTGGTGTCAAAGATCCCTACTATGATTGTGTTACTGTCAGTTTCCCTTTTTATGGCTGTTATTGTTTGCCTTATGTATTGAGGTGCTCCTACGTTGGGTGCATAAATATTTACAATTGTTATATCTCCTTCTTGGATTCATCCCTTGATCATTATGTAGTGTCCTTCTTTGTCTCTTGTAATAGTCTTTATTTTTAAATCTATTTTTTCTGATATGAGAATTGCTACTCCAGCTTTCTTTTGATTTCCATTTGCATGGAATATATTTTACCATCCCCTCACTTTCAGTGTGTATGTGTCCCTAGGTCTGAAGTGGGTCTCTTGTAGACAGCGTATAGAAGGGTCTTGTTTTTGTACCCATTCAGCCAGTCTATGTCTTTTAGTTGGGGCCTTTAATCCATTTACATGTAAGGTAGTTATCGATATGTATATTCCTACTACCATTTTCTTAATTGTTTTGGATTTGTTATTTTAGGTCTTTTCCTTCTCTTGTGTTTCCTGCCTAGGGAAGCTCCTTTAGCATTTGTTGTAAAGCTGGTTTGTTGGTGCTGTATTCTCTTAGCTTTTGCTTGTCTGTAAGGGTTTTAATTTCTCTGTCAGATCTGAATGAGATACTTGCTGGGTAGAGTAATCTTGATTGTAGGTTTTTCCCTTTCATCACTTTAAATATGTCCTGCCACTCCCTTCTGGCTTGCAGAGTTTGTGTTGAAAGATCGGTTGTTAACCTTAGGGGGATTCCCTTGTATATTATTTGTTGTTTTTCTCTTGATGCTTTTAATATTTTTTCTTTGTATTTAATTTTTGATAGTTTGATTATTTGTCTTGGCGTCTTTCTCCTTGGATTTATCCTGTATGGGACTCTCTGCGCTTCCTGGACTTGATTGACTGTTCCCTTTCCCATATTAGGGAAGTTTTCAACTATAATCTCTTCAAATATTTTCTCAGTCCCTTTCTTTTTCTTTTCTTCTTCTGGGACCCCTATAATTCAAATATTGGTGTGTTTAATATTGTCCCAGAGGTCTCTGAGACTGTCCTCCATTCTTTTCATTCTTTTTTCTTTATTCTGCTCTGTTGTATTTTTTTCTACTATTTTATCTTCCAGGTCACTTATCCGTTTTTCTGCCTCAGTTATTCTGCTACTGACTCCTTCTAGAGAATTTTTAATTTCATTTATTGTGTTCATCATTGCTTGTTTGGTGTTTAGTTCTTCTAGGTCCTTGTTAAATGTTCCTTGTATTTTCTCCATTCTATTTCCAGGATTTTGGATCATCTTTACTATCATTACTCTGAATTCTTTTTCAGGTAGCCTGTCTACTTCATCTTCATATGTTTGGTCTGGTGGGGTTTTGCTTTGCTCCCTCATCTGTTATGTTTCTCTGTCTCCTCATTTTGCTTAACTTATTGTGTTTGGGGTCTCCTTTTTGCAGGCTGCAGGTTCGTAGTTCCCATTGTTTTTGATGTCTGCCTCCAGTGGCTAAGGTTGTTTCAGTGGGTTGTGTAGGCTTCCTGGTGGAGGGGACTGGTGCCTGTGTTCTGGTGGATGAGGCTGGATCTTGTCTTTCTGGTGGGAAGTACCACATCCGGTTGTGTGTTTTTGGGTGTCTGTGAACTTATCATGATTTTAAGTAGCCTCTCTGCTAATGGGTAGGGTTGTGTTCCTGTCTTACTAGTTGTTTGGCATAGGGTGTCTAGCACTGTAGCTTGCTGGTCGTTGAGTGGTGCTGGGTCTTAGCGTTGAGATGGAGATCTCTGGGAGAGCTTTCGCTGTTTGATATTACATGGGGCCAGTAGGTCTCTGGTAGACTTATATCCTGAACTCGGCTCTCCCCCCTCAGAGGCACAGACCTGACACCCGTGAAGAGCAGCAAGACCCTCTCAGCCACATGGCTCAGAAGAAAAGGGAGAAGAAAATGAAAAAAAAGAATGAAAGAAAAAAATAAAGTTATTAAAATAGAAACATTATTTATAATTAAAAAATTTAAAGTTACATGAAATAAAAAAGAAAAAAACAAAAATAAAAAAAAGAAAGAAGAGCAACCAAACAAAAAACAAATCCACCAATGATAACAAGCGCTAAAAACTATAGAAAAAAGAAAAGGACACAGAGAACCCTTGGACAAATGGCAAAAGCAAAGGTATACAGACAAAATCACACAAAAAGCAAACACATTCACACGCACAAAAAGAGAAAAAGGAAAAATATATATATATGTATTAAAAAAAAAAGGAAGGGAGCAATCAAGTCAATAAAGAAATCTACGAATGATAATAAATTCTAAACTAAGGTAAACATAAAACCAGAAACAAATTAGACGCAGAAAGCAAGCCCCAATTCTATAGTTGCTCCCAAAGTCCACTGCCTCAATTTTGGAATCATTCTTTGTCTATTCAGGTATTCCAGAGATGCAGGGTATATCAAGTTGATTGTGGAGATATAATCTGCTGTTCCTGAGGCTGCTGGGAGAGATTTCCGTTTCTCTTCTTTGTTCGCACAGCCCCTGGGGTTCAGCCTTGGATTTGGCCCCGCAGAGCCATACAGATTATGTTTTTAACTTTTTTACAATTTGATAGAGGATTCGGCATTGACTATGTAGCATCATGATAAACATATCATAAAAGAATCACGAAATAAATTGCAAAACACATATGGCAGATTTCAGTTTCTAAGAACATAGTTAGCAACATAACTGGGGAAACTGCTAGGTGAAATATAAAACTCTCCTCATAAATGCACGAATAAATTATTGAGAATGAAAGTGAAACACTTAGAGGCCAGGATTAATGAGAAAGTAGGCATGTAGGTTGGTAAATGAGCACTGAAACTGGAGTTTTTTTCTGGGATTTTTCCCATCCCTTTTTGAATACAACTTGAATTTTAATCGGGCATACACATGTAGGAATGAAAAGACAAATCCTATGACCTTCACTAGATCAAAAAGCCTTGGGTAAAGCTCACATGCTAAAATGCTACAATGACATAGAGGGAGAAAGCGTGTGTACGTGTGTGCACACGCATGCACATGAGAGAAAAAGAGACGAGGGAGAGACAGAGGAAGAGACAGTCTTGATAAAGGAAGTTGAACACTTGCTTATATTGGTCTTGGCCCTGAGTAGAGAAGTGCAGAAGAAAGCTAAATCTTCATGTAACCTCAATCCTCACTTGAACATGGGGTTTCAATTCACACTATTTGTTTGGCCAGAAAGAAAAAATCCTAAATTAAATGTTTGAAGTATTATAAAATGCCGAGATACTTGGCAATACACAAACCACATCCTCTCTGGGGGACTGCCACAGCAAACTGCCACAAAGTTCCAAATAACAAAAATTAAAAATCAAAACTTAAAAACTATATCAGAAAACATTATTCATGAATGACACTTAGCAAAAATAATGAAAAGAAGTATTAGTTCATAGTTACTTTAGATTGTAAAGTTATAGGGAATAGAACCTGAAATATGGATGTTAAATATGCTTAAAGACATAAGAAAGATTACTAATACTGTGAAAGCTGACTAAAGTACTTTCACAAAGTTTGAAATAGATTTGGAAGGAGAACAAAAAGAATTCTTTGAATGAAAATATTAACCATTTAATTTAGAAAGACAGTGGAGGGCTTGCAGAGCAGATTAAACACAAATGATGAGTAAGTTGTTAAAAAGAAATAGCATAGCACAGGTGCTTTGTGACCACCTGCAGGGGTGGGATAGGGAGGGTGGGAGGGAGGGAGACGCAAGAGGGAAGAGATATGGGGACGAGATATGGGGACATATGTATATGTATAACTGATTTTACTTTGTTATAAAGCAGAAACTAACACACCATTGTAAGGCAATTATACTCCAATAAAGATGTTTAAAAAATAAAATAAAAAATATAGTCTGAAGAAATTATTAACTTAGCACAATGAGACAAAAAGAGGAAAAAATATGAACGGCAGTTTAGGAAACATAAGAGTGGTAAATTATGACATATTTAATCAAGAGTGCCAAGGAAACATCAAGAGAGTATGGCAGAGAATTTCCCAAAATGTATCAATAACACCAATCTAAAGAGCCAGAAAACCGCAGTTCACAAGAAGAGTAAAATTAAATAAATCTGTATCACAGTAAAAGCACAAAATACAAAACTGGTAACATCTTAAAAATAGCCAGAGAGAATACAGATAATCTACAAAAACTGACAAGTACACTGACTTCTCAAGAGCAGTAATTGAAGCAAGAAGGCCATGAAATAATACCTTTATCAAAATGAAAGACAATAACCTTGTTAAGTTAGAGTTGTAGAGGCATTGAAACTATTTTTCACAAATCAGGGTAAATAAAGCTATTTTCATGTAACAAAAACTGAAACTTTTAAGGGACATTCTTCAGAAGGAAGAAGAATAATCTTAGAAGAGGTTTTAAAGAAATACAAAAGAATAATAAGCAAAACCACCATACAAGTGGGTAAATCTTTAAAAAAATGATAAAGTAATATTATTGATGTCTACTTTTAAGGTTTAAAAAAAGTAAACATTGGTTAGGAACTTATAATTTGGGATTGGGGTTATTGGACTAAAATTATTCTAATATATTTTGTCAGGAAAAGTTTAAAGATATTGATTAATTTTAGACATTGTTAAGCATATGAAAATGCCTATGATCGGCACTTAAAAAGTAGTAATAGTATATACTTAAACAACGTATAGTTTAGAGATACACACTATAAAGTTTTATCACACTGTGATAAAATTATAAAGAAAGGAAAAGGAATGAGTTACACAAAATTCCAGACAGTGATTACTCTGATGGGATGAATGGAGATCACATTAGACTCAGGTACAGAAGGGTCTTTAAAATACTGGCAATATTATGTTTCTTAGCTGAGTATTGGTTACATGTGTATTTATTGTTTCTAAAGCAAAAATAACTTACACATGTGATATATATTCAATATAATCTGTGATAGATTCCATATAAAATATATATAAAATTTACCACTGTGTGTGAAGAAATACTTTGCAGACTGAGAGATGCATAAATTGCTCTATATTTACTTGCAATTACATGTAAATAAGATGGTGTCCATTTCCAACCACTTCATGCCTTTCTAAAAATTAATTATATACATTAAAGTCAAATTTATTAAAATGGAGAACTGGCTGCCACAAGTGCAATCAAAATATAAATTAGTTCCATATCCTTAAAAAGTTTCCTCTTATCTCTTTGCTGTTTATCTACATCTGGAACCACTGATCTGCTTTCTGTCACTGTAATTTTGTCTTTTATAGAATTTTATATGAATGAATTCATATAGTATCTTGCCTTTTATATTTGACTTACTTAATGGAGCATAATGTCCTTGACATCCATCCATGCTTTTATGTATATTAATATTTTCTTTCGACTAATGAACAATATTCTTTAATATGAATATATCACAGTTTCTTTATCCACTTAGCAGTTGATGGATTTTTGGGTTGTTTCCATTTAGGAGGATAACTACTGCTGCTATAAATGTTGTGTATAAATTTTTGTGTGGACTTGTGCTTTAAATATCTTGGGGCAATACTAAGAATGTGAGTTCTGGGTCATATAGTGTATATATAGAGAGCATACGTTTAATGGTTTAAGATACTGCGATGTTTTTCAAAGTGACTGTACCATTTTGCATATTGATCAGCAATGTCTGAGAGCTCCAGTTGTTCTCCATTGTTATCAACACTTGATATGATTAGTCATTTTTTTTTTTTTTTTTGCGGTACACGGGCCTACTCACTGTTGTGGCCTTTGGCCTTTCTCGTTGCGGAGCACAGGCTCCGGACGCGCAGGCTCAGCGACCATGGCTCACGGGCCCAGCCGCTCCGCGGCATATGGGATCTTCCCAGACCGGGGCACGAACCCGGGTCCCCTGCATCGGCAGGCAGACTCTCAACCACTGCGCCACCAGGGAAGCCCTGATTAGTTATTTTGATTTTAGTGATTCTAACATGGTGCAATGGTACCTCGTTGTGATTTTAACATCTCCCTAATGGCTATCAATGTTGAACATATTCTCTTATGCTTTTCTGATTTTTGAATATCTTCTTTTATGAAATATGTATTTAAATATTTTCTCATATCTTATTCTTGAGGACAAAATGTTCTGTATACTGATTTCATTTCTTCTTTGACCATTGGTTAGGAGTGTGTTGTTTAATTTCAGCATGTTTGTGAATCTGCCAAATTTCTTTCTTTTATTGGCTTCTAATTTCATTCCATTGTGGTCAGAGAATATATTTTGTATAGCTTAATTCATTTAAAATGTTTATATTATTGCCTAGCATATGATCTATCTTGGAGAATGTGCCATGTGTGCTTGAGAAGAACATATATTCTGCTACTGTTGGGTGGAAAGTTCTGTAGATGTCTATTAGGTCTAGTTGATGTATAGTCTTGTTCAAATCTTCTCTTTCCTTGTTGATATCCTGACTAGTTGTCCTATTCATTATCGAAAGATAGGTGCTAAAGTCTCCTACTAATATTGTTAAGTTGTTTATTTCTATCTGCCTTTCAGTTCTTTCTTTATGCATTTTGGTGCTTTCTATTAGGTGCAGGTATATTTATAATTGTTTTATATTACTGATGAATTGGCCCTCTTATCATTATAAAATGTCCCGCTTTATCTCTAGTAATAACCTTTAAAGGCTATTTTTTTCTGATATTAAAATAGCCAAACCAGATTTCTTATGGTTGCTTTTTCTTTGATATATATTTTTCATCCTTTTACTTTCAATGCGTTTGTGGTTGTTTCTTCTATTAATGAGGATAATGATACCTGAATTGCCCTAAGTCATAAGCTTCTAAAAGATTAACAGTTATGAGTTATTTGTGTCAAGTAGGAAAATTACAACACCAAGCAAAGGCAGATTGTTAAGTAAGCTATGCATTCCAACAGATGCTTTCAACTTGTTACACAACATTTCAATGTTATGATACTGAGGAAGTGAGCAGTTTTCAAGAAAGAGCAATGTGTGAGTATGCAAGTTTAGAAAACTATAGCATTCATTCTCTCCATAACTGTTTTATTGACCTGGATTCCATTAACAACTATAAATGAGTCAAATATAAAGATTATACAGAAATAAACTATGTATTTATATACTCTGTGTGCTTATATTACAGATTTGTGCTTGAGAAGTATCTGTTATGTAAAATATATCTACTGCAATTAAAAACTCTATTAAACGGCACAACCCAATTCAAACATTTTATTCAGTTAAAACAGCTTTAGTAATAGACAAATGTGTGTCTCTTGCAAAACAATAATAACAGAAGTCATGTCTTCAATTCAGTTTTTGTCTATTCCAAAGTCCCATTCCTATACTCTTTTTTTTTTTAATCAGCTTCTGAACTAGTTGGAGTGAAACAGGCAACATGAATAACACTAGTTCTTGCTCCATTCTCTACAGAGCATCCAAAATCCTTCCAGATTCTCTGTAAAGAACAGGATGATTGGATGAATGTGCCCCAGAGACAAGTTCCATAAAATAATATACTAACATAGTTATGTACCCAACTCAACGTATGCCCTGAAATCGTGAAACTGAACATATATCAAGTTATTTAAATAGTCTTCTTTTAAACAATGGGACAATCTGGATAAAATGTAACCATGTAGTTGTCCCTGGCAGAGAGCTGATTGATGAAGAAAAAATATATATGCCTGGAGAGCTAAAGCAGCTGAGTGCCACTAAGTTCATGATTCCAATCACTGTAGAATCTGAAAACATATTTGTGTAAGTGTAGTCTCCATGGATATTTATATGTGTCCTAGATTAAAAATGAAAAATGGGGCTTCCCTGGTGTCTGCCTGTCAGTGCAGGGGACACAGGTTCAATACCTGGTCCAGGAAGATACCACATGCTGCAGAGCAACTAAGCCCATGCACCACAACTACTGAGCCTGCACTCTAGAGCCTGCGTGCCACAACTACTGAAACCCGCGCGCCTAGAGCCCGTGCTCTGCAACAAGAGAAGCCACCACAATGAGAAGCCCGCACACCACAACAAGGAGTAGCCCCCACTCGCCGCAACTAGAGAAAGCCTGTGTGCAGCAGTGAAGACCCAACGCAGCCAAAAATAAATAAAAGTTAAATAAATTAGAAAAAAAACCAATGGCTGATTCCTGCAGATGTGAATAACAATTAACAAATATATTTGCCTTCCCTGCACACAGTCCTTCTGCCAAAAGTACCATCCATGGACTTACCTAATGCTATATTCACCATTATAGTATTCTAAATAGCATTGCTTGTGATCAAGGAACTCGTTTATCAGCAAAAAGAAGTGTGGTGATTGTCCATGCTCATGGAATTCACTGATATTACCATGTTCGCCACCATCTTGAAGGAACTATCAGTAAAATGGTGGAACAGCCTTTTGAAGACACAGTTACAGTACCAGCAAGGTGGCAATATTGCAGAGCTGAGGCAAAGTTCTCCAGAATGGTGTATATGATTTGAATCGGTGTCCAATATATGGTGCTGCTTTTCTTATAGCCAGGAATCACAGATCCAGGAATCAGGGGATGAAAATGGTACCATTCACTACTACTTCTAGTGACCCACTAGCAAATTTTTTGCTTTTTGTTCCTATGACCATATACCCTGCTGGCATAGAAAGTGTCTATTCCAGTAAGAACAAAATGCTGCCCCTTACATGATGCAAGAAATCCAGTGTGATCAATTCACCACGAGGCAGCTGGCTGATGCCTTAGAGCATGGTGCCATATTGAGGACTCAGTTTTGGTCTGTTGCTGGCAGATTAGACACAGCAGTGGCCATAGCTAGGTCAGCCTTGGTGCATGGAAGGCCACGTTGCTGAGCTCATGCTTGTCTTCCTGATCCTGCCATCATATATACTTTGTTATTGAGCCCATTAGACAGTGACAGGGTAACTGGAGAAAGAGGCTGACTGGTATTCATAGAATGAGTTATGCTATCCACTTGATTATTAAAAATCTCCTCTGCTGAGGTCACCTTTTGGTGAGCATTCACATGGGACACAAATATCTACAATTTTTCCCACTCAAAGAGATATATCCACATACCTTTCCCCCAAAGTTTCTTGTCACTAATATTCCAATTGTGTTCTTTTCAAGTCACCCACCATCCAGGCAAACTGTTGGCCACAGCCCACAAGCTGCAATATATTCACACATCTAACCACTTCTCCTTCCAAGCAAAGTAAATAATTAGGTGCACTAATCGAAGTTCTGCCCAACTGGAGGATTTCCCTTCACCGCTGTCCTTCAGGGATGTCCCAGGAAAGGGCTGTAATGTTGAAACTGTTCACTTTAAGGTAGTACTTGCATACCATGCAGAGTCATCTGTCAATCAGACTCTAGGCTTCTATCCTCTGCCAACTGATTGTAGGGAACTCCTCATGAAGCCATGGGTGCAGGCTGGGAGAGAGAAGGCAGTGTATCAAGAGTGGGAATCATGGGCATTTGGGCCACTTCTTCATGTGACTTCAGGGCCTACTTGGGCCAATCATGTATATGATCTCAATTCAATGATGGGGTGCTGCTATGCATGCCCAACTTTATGGCTTGATGGGTCAGATAACACCTAGCTCATGATGGGTAGCTAAGTTAGAATGGTAAATTGTTGAACCTTGGTTAAGCAATCAATTTTTACTAAGGCCCAGTAGCAGGTCAAGAACTTTTTCTCAAAAGGAGAGTAGTTATACACAGAGTATGGCAGGACTTTGCTCCAAAATCCTGAGAGCCTGTGCCATGATTCACTTATAGGGTCCTGTCAAAGGCCCCTAAGAGCATCCCTATCTGTCACTGCCACTTCAAGCACCACTGAATATGTTGGATCATATGGGCCAAGTAGCAGAGCAGCTTGCGCAGAAGCATGGACCTGTGGCAGAGTCTTCTCTTGTTCTGAGCCCCACTCAAATCTATCAGCTTTCCAGGTCCCTTGGTAAATGGGCCAGAGTAAGATGCCTAAATGGGGAATATCTTGCCTCCAAAATCCAAAGAGGCCTACTTGTCATTGTGCCTCTTTTCTGGTCATAGGAGGGGCCCGATGCAACAATTGTCCTTCGCTGTCTTAGTTCGGGTAACTATAATGGAATACCGTAGACTGTGTGGCTTATAAACAACAGAAAGTTATTTCTCACGACTCTGGATGCTGAGAAGTCCGAGATCAAGGTGCTGACAGATTCGGTGTCTATTGAGAACCCACTTTCTGGTTCATAGTGAGCCATCTTCTCTCTGTATTGTCACACAGTAGAAGGGGCAAGGGAATTCTCTGGGGTCTTTTATAAGGACACTAATCCTATTCATGAGGCTTCCACCCTAATGACCTAATCAGTTTCCAGTGACCTTGCTTCCAAATATTATCACATTGGGGATTAGGTTTCAACATATGAATTTTGAGAGGACAAAACACTCAGTGTATAACATTCACCTTAGAAGGGATGTCTCAACATGTTCCACACCTCACTGCCCTAGGTATTTCACTGAGGTAAAAAGACCCGGAAATTTGTTGGATTTGTTTTCCACCTTCTGACATGCAAATATCTTAGCATTAAGTAAATAGGTGCTAATTCTTAATAACTATGTCCGATAAGCATAATGCCATCAATGTAATGAACGAGTGTGATACTGAAGCCGAATCTGGCCTCTGTACCCCTACATTGAATTAAATCTCGGAGACAGAATTTTGGGTGAAGTAGAAAAGAATAGCTTTATTGCTTTGCCAGGCAGAGGGGGCCACAGCGGGCTAATGTCCTCAAAACTGTGTGTCCCGACCTGGAGGGGTTAGTGGGGAGTTTTATAGTAATGGTTCAAAGAGGGCGTGATCAGCTCATGGACGTTCTTCTGATGGGTTGGTGGTGAGGTCATCAGGACTCAGCATCATCAACCTTCTGGTTCCAACCGGTCTGGGGTCTCGTGCTTGTGGGCAGCATACAGTTAACTTCTCCCACCTGGTGGGGGTTTCAGTATATGCAAAACAGCTCACAGATATTGTTTTGTATATCCCTTGAGGGGGAACCAGGACCCTGCCCCAAGGCTGCACTATTGTTTCTTGACTATTCCTCCCTTGTCTCCACATCCCCTCCCTTCCCTAATTAGCATCTGTTTGAACCTGCCCATTGGAACTCAGGGAAGGTCATGGAGGCTGAATGAAGCCTATGTCCTGTAATCAAGAAGTGGGGGACACAGAAAGGTTATTGTGCCCAGGAGCCCCACAGGGTCCTGCTTGGTTTCAATATCTTATTGGAGGAAAATGTGATCAATATCTCTGAGAATTAAATTATGGCATAGGGCTAGAGAGTTGCTATATCCCTGAAATAGGACATAAAGGTATATCGCTGGTCTTGCCAGCTGAAAGCAAATTGCTTCTGGTGGACTATATGGACAGGGTTGGATAAAAAGGCATTTGCCAAATTAGTAGCGGCAAACCAGGTGCCAGGGGATGTGTTAATTTTCTCAAGCAATAAAACCACATCTGGTACAGCAGCTGCAGTTGGAATCACCACCTGGTAAAGTTTACAATAGTCCACTGTCATTCTACAAGATTCATCTGACTTTTGCATAGGCCAAATAGGAGAATTGAATGGGGCTGTGGTGGGGATTACTACCCCTACATCTTTCAAGTCTTGATGGTGGCACTAATCTCTATAATTCCTCCAGGAATGTGGTATTAGGGTTCACTATTTTGCTAGTTAGAGGCAGTTCTAGTGGCTTTAATTTGGCCTAATCCATCATAATAGCCCTCACACCACAGGTCAGGGAATCAATGTAAGGATTCTGCCAGCTGTTGAGTATATTTATCCCAGTTATGCATCCTGTGGGGGAAATAACCACAGGATGGGTTTGGGAACCCACTGGGCCCACTGTGAGATACAGCAGAGCTAAGATTTCCCTGATCACCTGACCTTCATAATTCCCTTCTCTGAATGGTCAACTGCAGTGATGTTTTGGGTCTCCTGAAATTAGTGTTCTTTGAGAGCCAGGGTCTTATAGTCCACAAACGGTCTGATTATTTTCTTTTCTCTAGTGCATTGGTTCCTTTGGGGAAGGCAGGGAGAAAGCCTAAGAGTGTAAAATTTTGGCAGTGTACTGGGATCCTTCCTCAAGGGGACCTGGCCTCTCCTTCATTCAAGGAGTTCTAGGTGTGTAAAATCGCTCAAGACTGGGAATTGAATGAGGATCCATAACTCTCTGTTTTTATGATCTAGTTTAGACTTTTGTTAACTTCACCTAGAACTTTTCTGATTATACAACTGAAATGATTCAGTAGGCTTCTATCCGTTTCAGCGCTGCAGCCACCATGACTAGCCAACAGCATAGGTCTGCATAATTCAGGCTATTCTGTTGCTGCCTTGTCTCTACTGTCCATTATAGCAACCACACTTACCTTGCTTTTGGTGGCTCACTGCTACACCTTGGCCCTTGCCACCTGCCATTTCCTCGCACTATACTTAGATTAGGCAATTCAATGACTGGAGTTCCATGAAAAGGTCGCGCCTACACCGAAGAGCAATTACAGAGCTCTTCAAGGATTCTGGAAGTCCCCTCAGAAATTTATTTCTCAGCACTTTGATGAAAGGTGTGTCTTCTGAACCGTCCCTGTGTTGGTGAGTAGGTCTTAAGTACCCACTGTAACATTCAAATCTCCCTAAACCTTTGAATTCCTTTCTGTACATTAAAACTAGGCAGATCTGGCTTTTCTAATTCACTCACTGCGCCACAGCATCGAATGCAGAATTTCTGCTTAGTGAGCCCATCTCAATAAATTCTGCCTTAGCAACATTAAATTTGTTCCGTCATTATCCCACACATCAACATTCTGTCCATTCTCACACATGTCCCGGAGATCTGTTGGTATAAATTAGAAAACTCAGGTAGTTCTTTTGATGTGTAGCACACATCTTCATGGGTCACAAAGTATACCTCATCTTTAGGGACCTGCTAAAACTTGAGTCTAGTTAAAGGTCTAGAAGCAGGGAGAGCTGGTCTTTGTAGGAGTTCAGGTTTCCTGAGGAGAGATTCCAGCACTCCATTGGAGAAAAAAACAAATTACGAGTTTAGATGCAGTAGAGATGGTAAGAGGAGCTTTGCCAGTGCTGATTTCCCCCATGGCGGCACTGCATGGAGCTGAATTAGCTGGTGGTGACCTCTCCCACAGGGAAAGGGAGAGTGGTGAGTGAGTGCCTGGTTTCCTCAGCTGTGCAGGATGCTTCTGGAGAAACCAGTTTTTCTCCCACAGCACCCCAAGTATTGGAGTGGGACCTCCATGATGGGGGGGGGGGAAGGAGATGGAGAAAGAGGCAGATAATACTAGAGAGCATTAAAAGGTTGTGGTTCTGCCTTCTTGCACTGTTAGTGGGAATGTAAATTGATACAGCCACTATGGAGAACAGTATGGAGGTTCCTTAAAAAACTAAAAATAGAGCTACCATATGACCCAGCAATCCCACTACTGGGCATATACCCTGAGAAAACCATAATTCAAAAAGAGTCATGTACCACAGTGTTCACTGCAGCCCTATTTACAATAGCCAGGAGATGGAAGCAACCTAAGTGTCCATCGACAGATGAATGGATAAAGAAGAAGTGGCCCATATATACAATGGAATATTACTCAGCCATAAAAAGAAACGAAATTGAGTTATTTGTAGTGAGGTGGATGGACCTAGAGACTGCTATACAGAGTGAAGTAAGTCAGAAAGAGAAAAATGAATACCATATGCTGACACATATATATGGAAACTAAAATTAAAAAAAGAAGGTTCTGAAAAACCTAGGGGCAGGACAGGAATAAAGACGTAGACGTAGAGAATGGACTTGAGGACACAGGGAGGGGGAAGTGTAAGCTGGGATGAAGTGAGAGAGTATATATACACTACCAAACGTAAAATAGATAGCTAGTGGGAAGCAGCCGCATAGCACAGGGAGATCAGCTCGGTGCTTTGTGACCACCTAGAGGAGTGGGATAGGGAGGGTGGGAGGGAGACTCAAGGGGGAAGAGATATGGGGACATATGTATATGTATAACTGATTCACTTCATTATAAAGCAGAAAGTAACACACCATTGTAAAACAATTATACTCCAATAAAGATGTTTATAAAAAAAAAAAAGATGTTCTGGATGACTGCAATCAGAACTACAACAGGAAACCCATGCAAAAGCCCCTGAGTAAACCTCACCAGAGAATCCCTGCAAATGGCACCAAGGAAACACGAGTTATTTGTCTAAACTTATCCTTCCTCACTGTACTCCAGCCATACTGACTCTTTGTTCCTGTAATTTTAGGCACAATTCCAATATGGGGCATTCAAACCTGCTGTTGTTTTTATCTGGAATTTTCTTCTGCTGATATTCACATGACTCATGCCCTTACCTTTTTTTTTTTTTTTTGCGGTACGCCGGCCTCTCACTGTTGTGGCCTCTCCCGTTGCGGAGCACAGGCTCCAGCTGCGCAGGCTCAGCGGCCGTGGCTCACGGGCCCAGCCGCTCCGTGGCATGTAGGATCTTCCCGGACCGGGGCATGAACCCATGTCCCCTGCATCGTCAGGTGGACTCTCAACCACTGCGCCACCAGGGAAGCCCTACCTTCTTTTTTTATTTTTATTTTTTTCAGTTTTTTTAAATTAAAGAATATAATCCATACAATTAAAAGGGTGTAAAAAATTCAAATTCATTTTTCTTAAAAAAATTTTTATTGGAGTGTAGTTGCTTTCCAATGCTGTGTTAGTTTCTTGCTGTACAGCAAAGTGAATCAGTCATGTGTATATATATATATATATATATATATATATATATATGTATATGTATCCCCTTTTTTTTAGATTTCCTTCTTGTTTAGGTCACCACAGAGCATTGAGTATAGTTCCCTGTTCTATACAGTAGATTCTCATTAGTTATTTTATAAATAGTAATGTATATATGTTCCATGGTGTAATGGTGAG
The DNA here is from genome assembly GCF_005190385.1 of Monodon monoceros. Lineage (NCBI taxonomy): Eukaryota > Metazoa > Chordata > Mammalia > Artiodactyla > Monodontidae > Monodon > Monodon monoceros. Next base: position 106,792,064 of record NW_021703779.1, on the reverse strand, counting down.
CACTCTGGACTCTGAATCCAGCCCTTACCTTCTTTAGGACTTTGGTCATATACATAGTGTAGTCTTTCATGACCATTCTATTTAAACTTGGATTCCCTGACACACTTTGTATTTCCTGTTTCCAATTATTTTCCTCCATGCCACATATCTCAATCTGATATGTTTTACGCTTTATTGTACTTATTTATACATTTATTGTCTTAATCCTCAAATTAGATTATGAATTCCAATATGAGCAAGAATCTTTGTCTTTTACTTAGCATTTCCTTAGTGCTTAGAAGGTTACAGGCCACATAGTAATTTCCCAATAAATATTTATGAGGAAATAAAGTAAGGAAGGAAAAAGGCTGGTAAGAAGGGAGAGAGGGAGTTTTTATTTTCTTCTATGTACAATTTGATAGCAACTGAAGTTTTTTGGGTAATTGATGCCGTAATTAGCTTTGTATTTTTGGAAGGATGCCCTGGGTTCTGGGCAGAGAAGGCCCTGACTACCTTTCCTACCACATCTCTTATGATTCCCATTCTTATTTACTATTCTGCAGCCACTGGACTTCCTTCTGACCTGAAACACTCCAAGATTTTTTCTATCTCAAGTCATTTGCACTAGCTATTCCCTTGGCCTAGAATGCTTTTCCTCTAGACCTTTTCGTTACTTGTTCCTTTTCTTTATTTATTTCTCAGATTAGATAACTTTCACCATCACAGGAAGAACTTTGCTAATGACCATAGCTAAAGTACCCTACACCACACGTTCATTAAATCATTCTCTATAATATACTATGTTTCATTTTCATCATAGGTCTCATCATAAATTTAATTGCTTATTTATTTGATTTTGTGTTGATTTTCTGCCCCCCTCGTGGAAGTGCCATAAAGTTATGGCCTTGGCTATCTAATTAGTTGTTTTATACCTACTACATAGAACAGTGTTTTGCACATGGTTGAAAAGCAGTAAACAATGAGTGAATGAAAGGATGAAAAGAGGCAATATAAGCAAGGGTTGGCTTTTTGGGGCAGATGATGAACTTATCAGTTAAACTAGAAAAAATATGGTAGAAGAAAAGATTGAAAAGTAGGTACACTGGCATAGGGCCGTTACAACTGGGGTCTTTGATCAAATAACAGTGGTTTATGGATTAGCATATCCTTTAGTTTTTCTGATTTACAAAAGAGCTCCAGTGAAGACTGCTGACATGCTTGTTTTCTAATTGCTCCTATTTTCTATCTACAACTTAGCCCTCCAAATTGCTAGGCCTCACATTTTAGAGTACATTTTAAAAAAAGGAAATGTTTGCAAATATAGATCCTGGTGATCTACCACAGAAATTGTGATTCAGTAGGCCTAGATTTTGTTCTAGGAATCTGAAATTTTGGTTAGCTTTTCAGGGAATTTGATGCAAGTTATACCTGGACTTCACCTTGAAAATACAATTCCAGATTTTTGTTTGTTTTAAAATGTAGTAGAAGGTTGATCTGTACTCAGTGCATTTCAGATATCTCCACTATGAACAAAGGATTCAGGCCAAAACACTTTGCAAGCTTAACCGGCTTGATAATATTTTTTGCATCATCCTGTACAAGACATATAATTAATATTAAATTTTAAAAGGTTGCGTATTAGCTTAGAGTGGTGTAACAAAATACCACAGACTGGATGGCTTAAACAGTAGGTACTTATTGTACACAATTATTGAGGCTCGGAAGTCCAAAATCAGAGCGCCCGCTGATTTGATTCCCCAATGAGGGTCTCCTCCTGGCTTGCAGATGGGAAGAAAGGAGGGAGGAAGAGAGACAGAGAGAGAGAGAACACAAGATCTCCTTATAAGGTACCAATCCCATCACAAGGGTCCTACCATCATGACCTCTACTAAACCTAATTACTTCCCAAAGGCCTCATCTCCAAATAACATCACATTGGGGATTAGGGCAACATATGAATTTGGGGAGGACACAATTAAGTCCATGGCAAGTTGCAACTGTTGGGCAAGCATTTCAACCCCTAAATGTGCCTCAGTTTCCTCATTTGTAAAATGGAGATAGTAATGTCATCACCCAAAATAAAGCACATGATTCTTTGGAATAGAAATTAAATGAGTCAATGACAATGGGAGGAAAGTGCTAGCTAATTAATAGTAGTTCTGAAGAAATAATTATTCACTTATCAAAGAGGTGGAAGGAAAATCTGAATCTGGTTACAAGTTACTTTGAATAATTATATTTATAATTTTGGAAACAATATTTTCCTTCTATATGCCATTTATTTTACCCTAAAGTAAGTACATGTTATAGTCCACAAATAATTTTAAACGATAAATACTATTTGCAGATACAAATTTGAGAGAGGATGTACATGTACAGTTGCTCACATGAATAGAAATAATGGTTGAACTAATCTTACGGCAGCTAAAACTAAATTGAACGTATGTGCTATGGATACTGTGTGGAAAATTGACTTTTTCCCCCAGCTTTGTTGAGATATAATTGACATATAACATTGTGTAAGTTTAAGGTGTACCATGTGATGATTTGATACACATATTTATTACAAATGTTTTTCAGAATATGGTTAGTTAACACATCCATCACCTCATATAGTTATAAATTCTTGGTGTGTGGTGAAAACATTTAAGATCTACTTTCTTAGCAACTATCAAGTATATAATACAGAATTGTTAACTATAGTCACCATACTGTACATTAGATCCCCAGAACTTATTCACCTTATAACTGGAAGTTTGTATCCTTTAGCCAACATCTCCCCATTTTCCCTACCCCTCTACCATTATTCTACTCTGTCTCTATAATTTTTTTTTTTTTTAGATTCCTCATATAAGGAAGATCATACAGTATTTGTCTCTCTCTAACTTATCTCACTGAGCATAATACCCTCAGGTACCCTCCATGTTGTCACAAATGGCAGGATTTCCTCCTTTCTTATGGCTGAATATAGTCCATTGTATATATGTATGTACAAAATATATATATGTATATATTTCTTTATCCATTTGCCAGTGGTGGACACTTAAGTTCTTTCTATGTCTTGGCTGTTGTGAATAATGCTGCAAGAACATGGGGGTACAAATAGCTCTTTGAGATCTGGATTTAATTTCCTTCAGATGTATACCCAGAAGTGGGATTTCTGGATGATATGGTATCTATTTTTAATTCTTTGAGGATCATTCATACTTGTTTTTTCCATAATGGTTGTACCAGAAAATTGAGTTTTTATAAAAAGAATGTTCTAGAATGTGGCAGTGCACATTTTCATACTAAAAAGTCTCTGACATTGTCTCCCTGTAGGTTTATTTTCACAAGATGAAAGTCAATTTAGACAATTTAGTCAAAGTAGAATTAAATTTGATACTTCTGTCTGATCTTTCATACTGTACAGATATGTATATTTAAAATAGTTTTAGAAGCTCAGTTTTATTGATTTGGACAATAAGTTGGCCACTCACATGTACATAAATTGCTTGTACTTATCTACTCTTGAGGAGAGGGTGGTAATTTAGAACTGTTATCTACATATGTCAGTGGATGAATTAAGTGCTCCAGTGCTCCAGTGACTGAGTGGAGTCAAACAATTTCAAAGAATCCATTGTATTTTCCACTTTATAAATCCTTTTCCCTGGTAATAAAACCATTTTTGGTTACTATGTAGATGCTTATTTAATCAGAAAAAAACAAATAATAATTTGTTTATAATAATAATAGTTTTATCATCATAATAATAAAATAATAGTTTAAAAATAAAAATAGTTTTATAATCATACTTTTATCATAAATGGAGAGGAATATTTAAAGGAAGCAGAAGTCTTGTTCAAATACAAATAATGATGCTAGCATTTTTAGCTTCTGATCATTTGATTATACTGGGCATTGGAAATGACATCTCAGTCATAGTGTGGCATCATCCTATGTCTACATTTATCTACCTGGCATTTCCCTGTATTTAGGTAACCATGCGTGGGTGAATGAACTTGGACTTGAAGGTTTAAGCTGTGATCAAAAGGGTATTAGATATGATTGGGTATTTCTCAGCCACATTAATGAGAAGTTAGACAGTCAGATGCTAACACAAGCAACGGATTCTGTCTCTGTTCTTTTAACATTCAACAACCATATTTTCTTATATGTATCACATATTAATTATAAAAATAACTAACATTTCAGAGCTTACTGTGTACCAAATGTTCTGAGTTCTTTTATAGATTATCTCCCTTAATCTTCACAAGAACCCAGTAAGTGCTGTTATTACCTACTTTTTATAGATTATGAAATTGAGACCTAGAGAGTTGAAGAATTTACCCAAAATCACACAGATAGTAAGTGGTAAAACAGAGTTATGTATCTAAGCAGTCTTGTTTACCCTTAACTGAATCTCTACTCTTAACTGCCAACCTATAACATTATCAAAATCTTTTGGGGTTTTTTTCCCACTTTAAATAGCTCTTTAAGCTGTCCAGGTTTCATTAATCAATGAGTAATTCAATGTTTTAACCCCCAAGGAGTGTTTACATTAAATCTTTACTTTAATCGTAATAATTATTCAGTTTCACTGAAAAAGGACTAGCAAAACATAAATGAAGTAAAAGTGACAGTTTCCCCTTAACCTCACCAGTGCTGGTGAGTTAAATTCCCTGGATTTCATTTTCTCCATCTAAATCCCGAGGTAATGCCTGCTTGTTTATATTGCCACCTTCTTATTATTAAAATCAGTTAAAAATTAATAAATTAAATGTAAATATTAATACCAGTAGTATTAATATTATTTAATATCATTCATTTATATTATACCAATAGTATTAATATTATTTAATATCATTCATTTATAATATTATTTAATATCATTCATTGAATATCAATATCATTCATTTCATTTGATTATTAAATATTAATTATTAAATATCTGGAATTAATATTTCAAGTATGTGTTTGGAACTTTCATAAGTACTACTTCTTTTAGTTATTTCACACAACAGACACAAACTCACATAAAATTGTGAATTATGTATTATTAAACAGTTTTCAAATGAGGAAATTGAGGCACAAAGGTTATAAATCACACAACTAGAAAGAGGCAAAGTGGGGTTCAAAACGAAGTCTCCTGACACCATGAAATATATACTTTCCTACACATTATACTGAGTACAAATTGAAGCTAGCTATTGAAAAACACTATAGGCTGAAAACAATACCTATTATTATGAGATGGGTGGTGATGAGAGAATAGTGTTCTATAGCTCCATTTTGGTTATAGAAGAAAAAAACTTTTGAGGGATATATTAGAGTAGGCTAGATCATGGTAACAGATTAAAATATGAAATTGCTCAATAAATATGTAGTTCATTTCTTGCTTACCTAAGAGTCCAGGGAAGTTTCAGTTTTGTTTTGCCTTTTCTAAAACTTGATTTCTAGTGTTACCCAGGAGATTGCCATCCAGGTGGCCAGAAAGGAAAAAGAACCTGGAGAAAGCACGCTAGCTTCTTAAGAGCCTTGGCCTAGAAGTGACGTAGATCACATCTACCCACATGCCATTGTGGATAACTAGTCTTGTGACCACAAAAGACTAGTAGTGGTCACACAACTTGCTGGCTGGGTAACTGCTACCTAGGTACAATTGATACTAAAAAATAAGAAATTAGATTGAGCTGGACAGATAACCATCTAATAACCACAGGAAGTTATTCCTTGATACTGAGTTCAACAACCACCTAAAAATGGATTGCGTATCAGAGGGTATTTTTTTGTTGTTATGTGAGGACCAGTGTGCCGATATTCATTGAAGTGACCACCCCTGGCTGATATATGTGTGTGTTTGTGTGTGTGTGTGTGTGTGTGTAGGAGACAATGTACCTAAGGCAATTACAGATGAGAATAAACACAATAAAATTATATAAGTTCCATTTTTGCCACCTGCCAAAGGCTCTTTAATAGCCACTCACATCTAATCATTCTCAAATGAAAAATAAATAGAATTGTAAACGTTGCTAGGATAATTTACTGTTCATCATAAATGAGCAATAAATAGAATACTGTTCATATATTTATAATCAAAATCAAATGAGAACAGTTGTTTGTTTGTTTTTTATTGAAGTCTTTAGCTTCCAGGCCATCAGAAGAGAAATAAAACTTTAGCAAGTAAGGACAAAAGGCACTTAGCAGCATCTCTTATCTTTATAAACTGTTGTTTTCTTTCTTAGACCTTCACAAAAGAAGGAAGCTTAGAAACCAACTTTAAACCTCTCTATTCTGATTCCAAAGACTGAAAAAATACTGAAATAAGGCATAATGTCAGATTTTGTTTGGCAGGTTGAATAAAATAAAGTAATGGTTGTTTGCCTGCTGCTGAAAAAACAATTTTAAGGAGATGTACAGTTATCACTTTAACTGTAAAATAAATTTGGTTATTTGATCATTTATATAGACCTGAATCACATCTAGAATGGTATGGAATAAAGAATGAACTTTCACCTTATGCTATACTCTCTAAGCTACCTAAATATTATTATATTTTTTTTTTACCTCCTCTTCAAGGTCAATGAATTGACAAACATTTTTATCGCCTATATAAGTGCTGTATGAACAAGGACGGTGTCTTTTTATCAATGTGCCACTTGCGATGGTTTGCTAAATTTACCAAATGTTTTTATAGTAGTTACCATATTGGAGGCCTAAATGTGAAAAGCACACATGAACAATGAAACAGTATAGCTTGCTTTTCCTTTGTCTAGATTTCGCAGTCACCTAAATACTTCTAGGTCAGAGGAAATTGAAATCATTATTTTTGTTGCTTATATTACTAAATTATTATGTTGGTTGAATTTTCTTTGCAAAAAATATGAAGGTCTCATGACTTCCTTGAACGCTTAAAGTATATATAGAGAACATGTTTGATGTGATCATAATTATTAAAGTTTTAACCTTGAAATTAAAAGATATTTTAATAGACTTTGTCATAGGCAGAAGTTGATTTGGACAACTCCCTTCCCTTAAATATTCAAAATGGATATTGATTATTACTGGGTCACAAAAGTTTTACAGTTATTTTTGTAATTCTAAAATATAGTTAGCTAAGAAGAATGAATGAATTGTAATTGACCCACCTATGTAGCTCCAAAAGGTAAAGGCCATTATACTAGATTCTGTCCCTTGAGCTATCTGAATAGACATCTAACATTCACCACTATTTTTAAGTCTTTTCAGCTACAAAGAATCTATAATGTGTACAAGTTAGAATTCAGAAGATACCATAATTCTGACATTTTCATTGTAATACAAATATATAGACAGGAAACAGTTCACTTCAAACAATTTTCTTGAATATATTTATTGGCAGTTGGGTATTAACTTTGAGGAACAAAGATGAATAATACAGAGATGAAAGAGATGAATAAACCTCACTACTGTTGTTTGCAAATGAAAAATGTAACCAGTCTCCACAGGAAAATGATTGTATATAAATTGAATTCATACGTTAGGCTAAGAAAACAAGAATTTTCTATTAAATGCATTTTAGTGGATACAAATCTTATGGATTTTTATGTTAATGTTGGTGCCTTACTAGGTATAAAAATTATTTGTACCTATCATCTATCTTTTAAGCATGTTTCTTTTAGTTACTATAGCTACATTTTTAAAAATAAAACTTTCTGCAAACCAAATGAGCAAAGTGACAAGTGAAAATTTAAAAAAAACATAAAATTAAAGAAATATTTTTCTTCAGAGCCCTAACTACTTTGATTCAGAAAATAATTTTACTAATTCATTCTCATTACTCATTATATTTTATTCAGATTTTCTAGTTCTTAAGTCAGTATTCATAGTTTGCGCCTTTCTAGGAATGTTCCCATTTCACCTAGTTGGTGAAATTTGGTTGCATGCAGTTATTCATAGTATTCATTCATAATAATTTTTATTTCTATAAAGTCAAAAGTTATGTCCCCTCTTTCATTTATGATTTTAGTCATGAGTCTTTATCTTTGTTTCTTGGTCAAATTACAGGTTGTCAGTTTGTTTTTGTCTCTTCAAAGTACGAACATTTTGTTTTGTTAGTTTTCTCTATTGTTTCTCTAGTGTCTATTTCTTTAATTTCTGCTCTAATCCTTATTCTACCTCTCCTCGTTATGAATATAGTTTGCTCCTCCTCTTTATGTGTCTGAGGATGGAAGATTACGTTGTTAACTTAAGATCTTTCTTCTTTCTTAATATAGGCATTTACAGCTCTAAATATACCTTTGAGCACTGTGTTAACTGCATCCTGTAAGTTCTGGTTTGTTGTGATTCATTTTCCTTCATCTCAAAGTATTTTGTAATTTCTATTGTGATTTCTTTTTTGTCCTATTGGTTATTGAGTAGAGTGTTAGCTCCCACAAATGTGTGAATTTCCCAAATCTTTTTGTATTATTAATTTTCAGTTTAACTCCACTGTGGCTTGTTTCATGGCTTAGCATATGATCTACCTTGGAGAATGTTCCATGTGCACTTGAGAGGAATGTGTGTTCTGCTGTTTTTGGGTAGAGTGTTCAATAGATGCATATTAAGTCTAGTTTGGTTATGTGGTTGTTCAAGTCTTCTATATCCATACTGATCTTCTGCCTAGTTGTTTTATCCATTATTGAAAGTGGAGTATTTAGTCTCTATTATTGTTGAACTTTCTATTTTCCCCACAATTCTGTCAGCCTTTGCTTCATGTATTTTTGTGCCCTGCTGTTCAGTATGTATATTTTTGTAATTATTATAACTCCATAATTTATTGACACTTTTTTCATTATAAAGCTTTTTTTTTTCATTTCCAATAACATTTTTGGTTCTTAAATCTATTTTACCTTGTAATTAGTTTAGCCACTCAAGCGTTCTTATGGTTTCTGTTTGCAGGATACATCTTTTTCCATCTTTTTATTTCCAACCCAGTTTTATCTTTGAATACAGTATGTCTTTGATAAGATGTCTAAGGAGTGTCATATAGTTGAATCTGTTTTTTAATTAATTATTTCAATTTTCATTAGTTTTTTTTTAATTGGAGTATAATTGCTTTACAATGTTGTGTTAGTTTCTGCTGTACAGTGAAGTGAATCAGCTATATGTATACATATCAGGTTGGCCAAAAAGTGCCTTCACTTCTTAAGTAAAAAATAAAAGACTCATTTTCACCAAGAACTTTATTGAACAACGTATTCACCCTTTTGTTCCACTACCTTCTGCCATTTTTCAGACAACTTCATAATTCCACCTTCCCAAAACTTTTTATCTTTTTGAGCAAAGAACTGTTCCAGGTGCCTTTTACAGTCTTCCAGGGAATTGAAATTTTTAAAGGCCGAAATAAATGACAAAAGTACAAACAATCAATCGTTTGGTTTTCTGGAAGGAGCTCATAATAGAGGACTCCCTTCCAGTCCCACCATATACACAACATCGCCTTCTTTGGATGAAGACCAGCCTTTGGTGTGGTTGGTGGTGGTTCATTTCGCTTGCCCCACGATCTCTTCTGTTCCACATTATTGTACAGTATCCACTTTTCATCACCCGTCACAATTTGTTTTAAAAATGGAACGTTTTCATTATGCTTCAGTAGAGAATCGCATGAGGAAATATGGTCAAGAAGGTTTTTTCACTTATGTGGAATCCAAATATCAAAGCGATTCACATAAACAGGCTGGTGCAAATAATTTTCAATGCTTGATTTGGATATTTTGAGTATGTTGGCTATCTCCCGCGTGGTATAAAGTTGATTGTTCTCAGTTATTGTTTCGATTTGATCGCTATCAACTTCAACTGGTCTACCTGATCATGGAGCATCGTCCAGTGAGAAATCTCTAGCACAGAACTTCACAAACCACTTTTGACATGTTTGATCAGTCACAGCACCTTCTCCATACACTGCACAAATCTTTTTTTTTGCATTTTGGTTGTGTTTTTACCTTTCTTGAAATAATAAAGCATAGTATGTCGAAAATGTTGCTTTTTTTCTTCCATCTTCAATATTAAAATGGTTACACAAAAATTCACCAATTTTGATAAGTCGTTTTTTAAATGCACGCTGATATGACAGCTGTCACATACAGTCTAACAGAATTGTTTCGAATGAAGTTAAAGACAACTAGATGCTGCTAGAGCCATCTTACAGAAAAAATTGAACGAACCTTTTGGCCAACCCAATATATCCCCTCCCTCTTGGACCTCCCTCCCACACCCCTCATCCCACCCCCTAGGTCATCACAGAGCATCGAGCTGAGCTTCCTGTGCTATATAGCAGGTTCCCACTAGCCATCTGTTTTACACATGGTAGTGTATTTATGTCAAACCTAATCTCCCAATTCATCCCACCCTCCCCTTCCCCCACCCGTGTCCACATGTCCATTTTCTATGTCTTCGTCTCTATTCCTGCCTTGCAAGTAGGTTCATCTGTACCATTTTTCTAGATTCCACATATATGCATTAATATACAATATTTTCTTTTCTCTTTCTGACTTCACTCTGTATGAAAGACTCTAGGTCTGCATCTTTTTTAGGATTATTTGATCTGTTCTCATTTAATTTTGTTCTTGGAGTTGAGTTTATGTCTACCATTTAATTTTTGTTTTCTGTATGTCTCAAGTCTTTTTTGTTCCTGTATTCCTCCTTCACTACTTTTTTTGCATTAAGTGAATATTTTCAAGTTTAAGATTTTGATTCCTTTAAAGAATTTTTCACTATATTTTTGAGGGTTATTTTTTTAGTAGTTGCTTTAGGTTGTGCCATATGCATCTTAAATTCTCAAATCCACTTTAGGTTTATACTAACTTAATTTCAGTGAGATACAGAAAGTCACTCTTATTTAGCTCCATTTTATTTCCCCCTTTTTGTGCTTATTTTTATACAAATTACATCTATAATGTTACAAACCTAAATGTATATTGTGATAATTATTACTTTTGAAAATTGTATGTCTATTAAAGAAGATGATAAAAGAAAGGAGAACAGGTACACGTTTATAAGATTTGTTACATTTAACTTATTATTTACCATTTCTGATTCTCTTTATTGATTCCTGTGTAATTAAGTTACCACTTGGTGTCATTTCCTCACTCCATTACATCTTTGCTTCCATTCACTCCTGTGCTGTTATCGTCATATGTATTACATTTCTGTATGCTATAGGCCCAACAATATAATTACATACATATTGTTTTATATATTTTCTTTTTTATGTAAGTTAAGAATAGAGAAGAAATGGACATTTATTTTGTCTTTCAAAATTACCTCTACCAGTGAGATCTTTTTTGTGTGTGTGGTTTTGAATCTCTGTATGGATTTACGACCTTTCAATAGAACTTTTAGTTCTATTTCAGGAAACTTTTAGTATTTCTTGTAATGAGTCTACTAGTAATAAATTTTCTCAGTTTTTGGTCTTCTGGGAAAGTCTTGCTTTCTTTTTTGAAAGATAGTTCTGCTGTCTATAAGATTCTTGGTTCGCAGTCTTTTCTTTCAGAAGTTTGAATATGTCATCTCACCGCTGTTAGGCCTCCATTTTTTCTGATGAGAAGCTGTTCATACTATAGGTGTTCCCTTGTACATGATTTGTTTTTCTCTTCCTATTTTCAAGACTTTCTCCTTCTCTTTGTCTTTTGGCTTTTCTACTATGTTTCTGCATGTGAATCTCTTTGCACTCTATGTGTAGTTCATTGAACTTCTTGAATGTTTAGCTTAATATTTTTCAGCAAATTCGGGAAGTTTTGAGCAATTATTTATTCACATTTTTTTTGCTCTTTTCTTTCTCCTTTCCCTTGAATAATCTAACTATATGTATGTTGTTGCATTTAAAGGTGCCTCATATTTCTCTGATATTCTGTTCATTTTTCTTCATAATGTTGTCTCTCTTCTTTAGATAGTATAATGGCTATCAATCTATCTTTGCTGATTTTTCTTTTGCAGTTTAATTCTACTATTGAGCCCTTCTAGTTAATTTTACGTTTTCATTCTTGTAATTTTCAACTCCATAATTTCCATTTGGTTAATTTGTTATAATATCTATCTTTTAATTGATAGTCTCTCTTTGATAAAATGTTGTTATCAAACCTTTCTATACTTCTTTAAGCATGGTTTCCTTTAATTATTTGCATATATTTAAATTAGCTACCTTGAAGTCTTCGTTAAATATGACATCTGGCTACTCTCATGGGCAGTGTCTGTTGCCTCCTTTTTTTTACTTATATGAGTCATAATTTCCTGTTTATTTGCATGTCTCATAACTTATTGAAAACTGGATATAATATTTTAGATAATATAGTAATTGTGTATACAAATTCCCCTTCAGCCCTATCCAGGGTTTGTTTTTGTTGCTGTTTGATTATTTATCTAATGGCATGGTTGGACCATTTCAGTAATGTCTGTTTCCCCCAAAGTGTGAGAGACATCCACATAATCACACTGGGATGCACGGTTGTTTTAGTATGGATCTCTGCCTCTTTCTCTCTGGTATTCTCTGTTCAGTGGTCTGTTTCATTTGGTAGTAATCCAGCCTTTAGGTTCCAGTAATTACCAGTTGTTTGCCCTATTGTTTTCAACAGTGCCTTGGGGCTTAAGTTGTTCAATACTTTTTACCAATTGAATTTGGACAGGGTTGATCTTGATGTCAGTCTTTGAGGTTTGTTCTGACTCCAGAAGGGCTCCTAACTCTTTCTTTCTCTGCTTCTCACTGGTGAGCTAGAAGCCTGTTCTTTATCTTGTTGCTCTTAATTAGGAGGAGATATTATTGTTATTATTAGTTTTTAATGGTAAAGCAGACTTTATTCAGGGGGACTACTACATTAGAGTGTCATAATAAGAGAGAGAGAGATTTGGCTTAATTCTGTATACAACAAAGACAAGTGGTGATTTATAACCAATGAACAGGGTAGGGGTCAGTGGATGGAAAATTACTAAGAGGAAACATCAGGGTTAAGGGAAATTTGGGTTAAACCCACTTGATAGGATTTTTGCTGAAGGCAAATCAGGGCAATATCAAGGGTGGGGGATAAGGAATTTGATCAGATATCAAGGGTGGAGAATTTTCACTAAACTGACCCAATAGCATTCTTGCTAAAACTGCACTAAACTGACCAAGGACAAAGGCCAAGGTCAGGGACTGGTCAGAAAGCAGACACAGCGGAGCCTGACTTAAGTTTTGTCGACAACCCCCTCCCACCTCCCCACCTCCCAGTTGAAGGAAAGAAGATCCATTCTTCTTTAGTTGAATAACGTAAGTCCATTTCTCATTTGGTGGAGGCTATTTGCTGGATGGTGGAAACAGTCAATATTTAATGAGAGAGGATTTCTCTGAAAATAAAAGAAAAACAAATAGTAGTAATTGGAAACCCAGTTTCTGAGTCCAGAGAATAGTCAGTTGAGATTTCTGGATGTCAGGCTCAAGCGTGAAAGTCGTGATCAAATGCATATTTGCTGTGCAGTTTGAATCTCTTTGGTAATGACATCAGGTATTCCAGTGAACTTTCTGAGTGGACCACACTGTAGCAGACATGAAGATCATCCATCAGTAATCTGTTGTGGTGATTTCTTTGAAGTTTTTATCAAGTCATCCAGGTTCAGCTTACAAGGCTTTGGCAAAAGAGCAGCTATTGAGGAGCTATTATTTTTGAGAGTCCCCTTAGGCTTGAACTTCCCAATCTTCTGTTCCTAAAAAAGTCAGTTCTTTTGGGGAGAACTTTGTTGTATTTTTTGTTTTTCTTATGAACTGCTTCTCCACCTAGGCAAAAATACCTAAGCCGCTACTATGGGCACTGGGTAAGGCAGTAGCCTCTGGTCTTCTCAGCCTGCTTCTCTCAACATAAAACCTCTTTCCTACAAGCATGCCAGGATGAGAGCAATTAGGACCCAGTATTCTCAGCCTGCTACACTTGAGATAGTGCCTCCATTCTATAGGTGGAGGCTGAATAAAGAAGTCCCAGCTATTTCAGCCACACTCATCAGGAATTTATTCTCTTCAATTTGGAAGTACAAAGAAAGAGAAATGCTGGCCTTATGCCCTTCCCAGAAAGATATAGTAACCCTTGATTGGGAGTTGACGGGAGAGGGAACACCATCTTCTTAACCAAACCCACAGAAAATGGAATTTACTTCAGGATGAGGTGGGTAAAAGGAAGGGAGGCAGCAGGAATATTATTCATTTATTTTTCATTTTATGCCCAATATTTTAAAAAATTAAAAAATTTAGAATGGTCTTAGATTTTCTGGAAAGTTGTGAGAATAATCCTGACTCAAATGTCTCAGACTCTCACTGTAGTTATTGAGTTTTAATAGTTTTTTTAGCTAGATATTTTTTGTGTTGTTCTATTAAGACAATTGCCAGAGACTTTAAATGGCTGGGTTTTTAAATAAAATTTTCAAAAATTTTGCTTTGTTTTGCCTGGGAGTAGGTCTGTGGCACACTTCATGCTACCATCCTGGAAGAAGAATTCAGTATCATCCTGCTTTTGAATTTATCTTGATTTATCATGAAGGGAACAGAACTAATATAACATTTTCCCATAAGCTATCCAATTATCTTAGTATTAACCAAAATTTTTTGTATTTTATTCAGTCATTTGAAATACCTTATTGCACACTGACTTACCATATCCATTGGGTATACTTCCAGATTTTCCATTTTAATGCATTACGCTGTCAGTATATTAATAAAAACCTAATATGTTTTAATTATATAGCCTTTATAAGCTGTTTTAATATCAGATATTTTTATACTTTTTTTCTGACTGTTTCAGTAAGTTTGTTCTTTTAAGTGTGTTTATTATAAACTTTTTGAGATCTACTGGGGGAAAAGAACCTAATGGTTATTTTATTAGGATGACTAAAATGTATAAATTTACCTTGGGATGAGTAGAATATTTATAAATTTAAGTCTTCTTTTCCAAAACCATATATTTCCTGTTTTTAAGTCATTTGGGGATCTTTGAAGTGTTTTATATCTTTCTCATACAGGCTCCGTATATTTCTTGTTAAGCTTATGCTCAATTTTTAAAAAATCTTTTTAAAACAATTTACAGTAGTTTTAGATTCACTGAAATAAAATGTTAAGTAGTACAAAAGGTCCTATGTACCCTATACCCAGTTTCCCCTATTATTAACATCTTACATTAGTATTGTATATTTGTCACAACTAATGAGTAAATACTGATACATTATTATTAACTAAAGTCCATAGTTTATTCAGGTTTCATTAGCTTTTACCTAATATCATTTTTATGCTCCAGGATCTCATCCAGGATACCACAGTTCATTGGTTGTCCTGAAGCTCCTATTAGCTGTGATAGTTTCTTAGGCTTTATTTATTTTTGATGATCTTGAGAGTTTTTAGGAGTACTTATCAAGTATATTGTAAAATATCCCTCAATTGGGATTCATCTGATGTCTTTCTCATGAATAGACTGGGCTTATGTGTTTGGGGGAGGAAGACCACAGCGATAAGGTGCCACTTTCATTACATCTTATCAATAAAACTGACTTATCAAGGATGATGGTAACATTGATCATTTGGCTGAGGTAGTTTTTGCCAGCTTTTTTCACTGTAAAGTTATTTTTTCCCCTATCCATAATGTACTCTTTGGAAGGAAGTCAATATGTGCATCTCACATTTGAGGAGTGGAGATTTATATTCCACCTACTTGGGGGGTATAATCTACATAAATTATTTGGAATTCTTCCTCAAAGGAGATTTGTCTCTTCTTTCACATTAATTTATTTAAACACTTATTTATATCAGTGTAGACTCAGGGATATTTATTTTATAGTTTGGGTTATTTTATCCTTTGGGATATTATCCAATATTACTTTAGTTGCTCAAATTGCCATAGCTTTGGCCTTTGGAAGCTCTTTCAGTTGGCTTCTGCATCCCTTTTACACGTTCACATCATTATAGATTTTGCTTGCTTGTTTTGTTTTGATTTAGCACTTCCTTAGTTTCTGGCACTAAAAGAGGCTCCAGGGTCAGCTTGTATATTTATTGCCATAGTCCTGAAATTAGCCATTTATAGCCAATTTTAAAATTTATTTTGTAAATAGGAGATTCTCTTCCTTTATATTTTCTAATTGGTTTTGTTTTTATTCATGAGTAATGTTAATTTTTATAAGTTAATTGCATTACCTGATATAGTTTATTAAATTACCTTGTTATAGCAGTTTTTACATGCATTCTTTACTTTTCAAGGTGCATAGCCATATCATTTACAAATTAGGTTAGATTAACTTTTCCTTTCTTATATGTATAATTTAGGTGTTTTCTCCTGTTTAACTGCATTGACTAACATCTACAACATAATACTAAATAGTAGGAAAGGTAAAGGGCATCCTTGTCTTGTTTCTGATAATAACAGAGAAGCCTTTATTGTTTCACTATTAAGTCAGATGGTGTTTTGTCTGCTTTGGATATTTTCTAACAGATATCTTAATAGATAAGTCTATCACTTCTTCCAAGTCAGTGTTAATATGTCCCTTTTGCAGTTAGACTTAACATAAGCACCCTAACTAAAATCACACATTACCAAACCGAATCCAATAATACATTAAAAGGATCATACACCATAATCACGTGGGGTTTATTCCAGGGATGCAGGATGGTTCAACACCTGCAAATCAATGAATGTGATACATCATATTAAAAAATGAAGGATAAAAATCACTTGATCATCTCAGTAGATGCAGAAAAACATTTGACAAAATCAACATCCATTTATGGTAAAAACTCTCAACAAAGTGTGTTTAGAGGGAATGCATCAACATAATAAAGGCTATATAGGAGAAACCCACAGTTAACATCATATTCTGTGGGAAAAACTGAAAGCTTTTCCTCTAGGATTGGGAACAAGACAAGGCTGCTCACTCTCACCACTTTTATTCAACATAGTATTGGATGTCCTGGGCAGAGCAACTAGGCAAGAAAAATAAATAAAAGGCATCCAAACCAAAAAGGAAAAAGTAAAACTGTCACTATTTGCAGATGATATGATACTTTACATAGAAAACCCTGAAGATTCTACCAAAAAATTATTAGAATAAATGAATTCAGTAAAGTTATAGGATATCAAATCAATATATAGAAATCTGTGATGTTTCTACACACTAATAAGAAAGACAAAATAAGAAAACAATCCCATTACAAGTGTATCAAAAGAATAAAATATCTAGCAATAAATTTAACAAAGGAGGTGAGAGACATGTACACTGAAAACTATAAGACATTGATGAATGAAATTGAAGATACAAAAAATGGAAAGATATTTCATTCTCATGGGCTGGAAGAACTAATATTGATAAAATGGCCATACTACCCAAGGCAACCTACAGATTCATTGCAATCCCTATCAAAATTCCAATGGCATGTTTCATAGAACTAGAACAAATAATTCTAAAATTTGTATGGAAACACAAAAGATCCTGAATAGCCAAAACAATCTTGAGAAAGAATAACAAAGCTGGGAGGTATCATGCTCCCTGGTTTCAAACTATACTACAAAGCTATGGTCATCAAAAGAGTATGGTGCTGGCACAGAAACAGACACGTAGATCAATGGAACAGAATTAAGATTCCAGAAATAAACCCAATTAATCTATTTCAAAGGAACAAAGAACATACAATGGAGAAAGAGCAGTCTCTTCAATGAGTGGTGTTGGTAAAACTGGACAGCCACATGCAAATAAATGAAAAGACCATTATCTTACACTATACACAAAATTAACTCAAAGTGGATTAAAAGTTTGAATGTGAGACCTGAAACCATAAAATTCCTAGAAGAAAACATGTGGTAACATCATTAACATCAGTCTTAGTAATCTTTTTATGGATTTGACTCCAAAGGCAAGGTAAACAAAAGCAAAAATAACAAATGAGACTAAAACTAAAAAGTTTCTCCACAGCAAAGTAATCCATCAACACAGTAAGAAGGCAACACACTGAATGGGAGAAGATACTTGCAAATCATATATCTGATAAGGGGCTAATATCCAAAATATAAAAGAAACTCATATAGGGCTTCCCTGGTGGCACAGTGGTTGAGAGCCTGCCTGCCAATGCACGGGACACGGGTTCGTGCCCTGGTCCGGGAAGATCCCACATGCCGCGGAGCGGCTGGGCCTGTGAGCCATGGCCGCTGAGCTTGCACGTCCGGAGCCTGTGCTCTGCAGTGGGAGAGGCCACAACAGTGAGAGGCCTGCGTACCGCAAAAAAAAAAAAAAAAAAAAAAAAACTCATACAACTCAAAACAAAAAACCAAACAACCCAGTTAAGAAATATGCAGAGGACCTGAATAGGCATTTTTCCAAAAGAGGACATACAGATGGCTAACAAGAGCATTAAAAGATGTTCACAATCACTAATTATCAGGGAAATACAAATCAAAACCACAATTGAATTTCACCTTACACTTGTCAGAATGGCTACTATAAAAAAGACAACAAATAATTGTTAACGAGGATGTGGAGAAAAGGGAACCCTCATCCACTGTTGGCAGGACTGTAAATTGGTACAACCACTATGGAAAACAGTATGGAGATTCCTCAAAAAATTAAGAATAGAACTACCATAAAACCCAATTATTCCATTTCATGGTATCGTACCCTGTGATCATCGCATATATGCATCCCCATATTCATTACAGCATTATCTATAATAGCCAAGACATGGGAACAACATAAATGTCTATCAACAAATGAATGGATAAAGAAAATGTGGTATATATACAATGGAATACTACTCAGCCTTTAAAAGAACGAAATTCTGCCATTTGTGACAACATGGATGGACTTGGAGGGTGTTACACTAAGTGAAATAAGTCAGATGGAGAAAGATGAATACTGTATGTGGAATATAAAGAAAAACAACCAATAAATTAAAACAAAAAGATATCAACACAGAGAAGAGATTAGTCATTATCAGAGGGGAAAAGCATTGGTGGTGGTGAAATAGGTGAAGGCGGGTCAACTCTGTGGTGATGGATGATAACTAGACTTGTGGTGGTAATCCCTCTGTAGTATATACAGATGTTGAACTATAATGCTGTAACTTGGAAATTATATAAGTAAATAAACAAACAAATAAAATTGCACTCATTCCCACCCCACACATACAATCAGGCCTTCTAATCTCCCTTGCATAACTTTATTTACTTCCACAAAACTTCTCAACTTCCAAAATACTATATACTACATTTATTTATTAATTTCATTGTGTATTACCTGTTTCCCTGATGAGAATGTAATTTCTCTGAGGACAGATAACTTTGTCTCCTTCACTAATCATCCTCACAGCCTAGAATGATGTCTGGCATACAGTAGTTCCTCAAGCAATATTTTATAATCAATGAATATATAAATTCTTCCTCTTGATCCTCAGAGTATTCCAATTTTATCTCTTCTATAGCAATGTATTTTTAAGCTGTTTTATTTGTATACCTTGTATTGTACTAATGTTTTAGTCCCGTAAGTGTAGGGACTGTGGATTACTCATATCTTTATTAATTCCTCCAGCCAGAAATGTGTTTCATATGTAGTTAGTATTCAAAAACAATTTAAAAAGTCCAATTATTACATTTGTGTTTGCAGATCCAGATCAATAACAAGATCTGAGTCTGCTTGCAATATCAACTGCTAATCCAAATGGCACTGATTGAAATTTACCCTCTATCTTTTTGAACCACCAATTCATTCTCTTATTCCAGCCTCACAGCCTTTCTATTCCTTGAATATACTACATTTATAGAAACTCAGGGAGTATTTTTTCATGCTGTTTTCATTACATGAAATACTTACTTTTAAAAAAGATTTTTAAATAGGTTTAGCGTGATTTTATGTTCACAGCAAAATGTAGCAGAAAATAGTGTTCTCCTATATCCCATGCCCCTACACATGCACAGCCTTCCCCACTTTTAACCTCCAGCACTAAAGCGGTACATTTGTTATAATCTATGAATGTCCACTGACACATCATTAACACCCAAAACCCACACCAGGATTCACTCTTGGTGTTGTACATTATATGGGCTTTGACAAAAGTATAATTACATGTATCCATCATTATAGTTTCATACAGAACAGTTTCACTGCCCTGAAAATCCTGTCTTCTGCCCGTTCATCGTTCTCTCTTCCCTAACCCCAACCACCACTGATCTTTATACTATCCCTACTTTTACCTTTTCCAGAATTTCATATAGTTGAATTATAAAGTATATAACCACTTCAGATTGGATTTCTTTACTTAGTAATATGCTTTTAAAGTTCCTCCATGTTTTTGAGGGTGTGGAGAAAAAGGAACCCTCCTACACTGTTGGTAGGAATGTAAATTGGTGTAGCTATGGTGGAGAAGTGTGGAGGTTCCTTAAAAAACTAAAAAGTAGAGTTACCATATGATCCAGCAATCCCACTCCTGGGCATATATCTGGAGAAAACTCTAATTTGAAGATACATGCACCCCAATGTTCATTGCAACACTATTTACCATAGCCAAGACATGGAAGCAACAAAAATGTCCACAAACAGATGAATGGATAAAGCAGATGTGGTACATACATACAATGGAATATTACTCAGCCATAAAAAAGAATGAAATAATGACCTTTGCAGCAACATAGTTGGACCTAAAGATTATCCTATTAATTGAAGGAAGACAGAGAAAGACAAATATCACTTATACGTGGAATCTAAAAAAATTGATACAAATTAACTTACTTACAAAACAGAAATAGTCTCCAGGCCTAGAAAACAAACTTATGGTTACCAAAAGGGGAAGGGGGGAGGCATAAATTAGCATACATACATATATATAACAGATAACCAACGAGGACCTACTGTATAGCACAGAAAATTATATTCAATATCTTGTAATAACCTATAATGGAAAAGGATCTGAAAAAGTATATAGACACACACACACACACACACACACATATATGTAAAAAAGGTTCCTCTGTGTTTTAAGCAGTTTGATAGCTGATTTATTTTTATTGGTGCATAATATTACATTGCCTGGATGTACCACTATTTATTCAGACACTGAAGGACATCTTTGTTGCTTCCATGTCTTAGAAATTATAAATAAAGTTGCAATAAACATCTATGTGCAAGACTTTGTGTGGACATGTTTTTAACTTGATTTGGGTAAATACCAAGGAGTATGATTGCTAGATCACATGGTAACAGTACGTTTAGTTTTGTAAGAAACTGCCAGATTGTCTTCCAAAGTGGCTGTACCATTTTGCATTCACACCAGCAATGAATGAGTTCCTGTTTCTCCATATCATCCCCAGCATTTGGTGTTATCAGTGTCTTAAATTTTTGCCATTCTAGTAAGTCTATAGTGGCATCACATTGTAGTCTTAATTTTCATTTCTCTAATTACATGTGATGGTGAACATCTTTTCACATGCTTATTTGCCACCTCTCTATCTTTGGTGAGCTATCTGTTCATATCTTTAGCCCATTTAAAAAAATTTTATTGGAGTATAATTGATTTACAATGTTGTGTTAGTTTCAGGTATACAGCAGAGTGATTCAGTTATGCATATACATATATCCACTCTTTTTTAGATTCTTTTCCCATATAGGTCATTACAGAGTGTTGAGTAGAGTTCCCTGTGCTATACAGAAGGTCCTTATTATCTACTTCATATATAGTAGTGTATATGTCAGTCCCAGTCTCTCAGTTTATCCCCCCACCATCCCCTGGTAACCATAAGTTTCTTTTCTACATCCATGACTCTACTTCTGTTTTGTAAATAAGTTCATTTATACCTTTTCTTAAAATAGATTCCAAACATAAGAGATGTCATATGATATTTGTCTTTCTGTGTCTGACTTACTTCACTCAGTATGACAATCTCTAGGTGCATCCATGCTGCTGCAAATGGCATTATTTTGTTCTTTTTATGGCTGAGTAATATTACATTGTATATGTGTACCACATCTTCTTTATCCATTCCTCTGTTGATGGACATTTAGGTTGCTTCCATATCCTGGCTATTGTAAATAGTACTGCAATGAACATTGGGGTGCATGTATCTTTTTGAATTATGGTTTTCTCTAGGTATATGCCCAGTAGTGGGATTGCTGGGTCATATGGTAGTTCTATTTTTAGTTTTTACGGAACCTCCATACTGTTCTCCACAGTGGCTGTATCAATTTACATTCCCACCAACAGTGCAAGAGGGTTCCCTTTTCTCCATATCCTCTCCAGCATTTATTATTTGTAGATGTTTTGATGATGGCCATTCTGACCGGTTTGAGGTGATACCTCATTGTAGTTTTGATTTGCATTTCTGATGTGGAGCATCTTTTCTTTAGCCCATTTTTTAATCAGGTTCATTTTCTTGTACAATTTTAAGAGTTCTTTATTTATTTTGGATAATAGCCCTTTATCAGATGTCTTTTGCAATTATTTTCTTCCATTCTGTGGCTTATATTCTATTTCCCTTGACAGTATCTTTCACCAAGCGAAGTATTTAATTTTAATGAAGTTCATTTTTTGAATTCTTTCTTTCATGGATTATGTCGTTGGTATTGTATCTAAAACTTTATAGCCAATCCTGATGTCATCTAGAATTTCTCTTGTTATCTTCTAGAAGTCTTAGACTTTTGCACTTTACATTTAGATCTATGATTAATTGTGAGTTGATTTTTGTGAAGGGTGTAAGGTCTCAGTCTAGATTCATGTTTTTGCATGTGGATATCCATTTATTCATGCAACATTTGTTGAAAAGACTGCCTGGGCTTCCCTGGTGGCACAGTGGTTAAGAGTCCGCCTGCTGATGCAGGGGATACGGGTTTGTGCCCCGGTCTGGGAAGATCCCACATGCCACGGAGCGGCTGGGCCCGTGAGCCATGGCCACTGAGCATGTGCGTCCAGAGCCTGTGCTCCGCAACGGGAGAGGCCACAGCAGTGAGAGGCCCGCGTACCGCAAAAAAGAAAAAAAAAAAGACTGCCTTTCGGGCTTCCCTGGTGGTGCAGTGGTTAAGAGTCCTCCTGCCGATGCAGGGGACACAGGTTTGAGCCCTGGTCCAGGAAGATCCCATGTGCTGTGGAGCAACTAAGCCCATACACCACAACTACTGAGCCTGCACTCTAGAGCCCAGGAACCACAGCTACTGAAGCCTGTGCGCCTAGAGCCCATGCTCTGCAACAAGAGAATCCACCTCAATGAGAAGCCCACACACAGCAACGAAGAGTAGCCCCTGCTCACTGCAACTAGAGAAAGACTGCGTACAGCAACGAAGACCCAATGCAGCCAAAAATAAATAAATTAAATAAATTAAAAAAAAAAAGACTACCTTTCCTCCATCGTATTGCCTTTGTTCCTGTTTCAAACATAAGTTGACCATATTTTTGTGGGTCTGTTTCTGGGCACTCTATTCTGTTCCACTTATCTATTTTGTCTATTCTTTCACCAATACCACTCTGTCTTCATTATTATAACTTTATATTTAAGTATTGAAGTTGGATAGTGTTAGTACTCTCATTTTGTTCTTCTTTAAGATTTTGTTGGCTATTCTGGTTTTTGGGGGGTTTTTTTTGTTTTTTTGTCTTTCCATTTAAATTTTAAAATCAGTTTGTCAATAGCCAAAGAAATGACTTGCTGGGATTTTGATTGGGATTTCATTGGATCTATAGACAAGGTTTTAAAGGAAAGACATCTTGACAATATTGAGTCTTCCTCTCCATGAACATTGAATCTCTCTCAATTTAATTAGTTTTTTATTTTGTTCTTCAGAGTTTTGCAGTTCTCATATTGACCTTATACATATTTTGTTGGATTTATACCCAAGTATTTCATTTTGGAGGGTAATACTTTAGTGTGTTTTTAATTTGAAATGCCACTTGTTTATTGCTGGTATATAGGAAAGTGATTGACCTCTGTATATCAACCTTATATCTTGAAATCACTGTAATTGTTTTTAGTTCCAGGTGTTTTTTTGTCAGTTCTTTCAGATTTTCTGCACAGTCATGTCATCTGTGAACAAAGACAGTTTTCTTTCTTCCTTCCTAATCCATATACCTTTTATTTCCTTCTCTTACTGCACTAGCTACATCTTCTTATATGATGTTGAAAAAGAATGGCTAATGGGGACATCTTTGCCTTGTTCTTGCTTCAAGTTTCTTACCATTAAGTATGATGTTAGCTGTTGTGTTTGTAGATGTTGGCATATTGAGATGTTAGTTGTCATGTTGAGAAAGTTCCCCTTTATTTCTAGTTTATTGAGAGTTTTTTCTGAAGAATGCATTGCATTGGATTTTGTCATGATTTTTCTACATCTATTTATGGAATCATGTGCTTTTTCTTCTTTAGCTTGTTAATGTGATAAATTACATTAATTGATTTTTGAATGTTAAGCCAGCCTTACACAACTGTTATAAATCCCACTTGGTCATAACATATAATTATTTTTACACATTGTTGGGCTTGATTTGCTAATATTTTGTTGAGGATTTTTGCGTCTACATTCATGAGCGTTATTGCTCTGTAGTTTTCTTTTCTTGTAATGTCTTGTGTGGTTTTGATATTAAGGTAATGCTGGTTTCATAACATAAGTAAGAAGTAGCCCCTCTTCTTCTATCTTTTGGAAGAGATTGCAGAGAATTAATAGAATTTCCACCTTAAATATTGGATAGAATTCACCAATGAACCCATCTGGCTCTGATGTTGTGTTTTGTTTTGGAAGGTTATCACTTATTAATTCAAGTTTTAAATAGATACAGGTCTATTCAGATTGTGTAGTTCTTTTGTGAGGCTTGGCAGATTCTGTCTTTAAAGGAATTGGTCCATTTAACCTAGGTTATCAAATTTGTGGCCATAGCATTGTTGATAGTATTCCTTTATTGTCTTTTAAACGTCCATGCAGTTTTTGGCAAAGTCTCCCCTTTCATTTCTGTGATTATTAATTTCAGCATTCTCTATTTTTTCTTAGTTAGCCTGGCTAGAGTTTAATGAATTTTATTGATCTTTCCAGAGAGTCAATTCTTGGCTTTTTTTATTTTCTCTATTGATTTCCTGTTTTCAATTTCAGTAATTTCTGATCTAAATCTTTTCTTCTGCTTACTTTTTTTTTTTTTTTGCGGTACGCGGGCCTCTCACTGTTGTGGCCTCTCCCGTTGTGGAGCAACAGGCTCCGGACGCGCAGGCTCAGCGGCCATGGCTCACAGGCCTAGCCGCTGTGCGGCATGTGGGATCTTCCCAGACCGGGGCACAAACCCGTGTCCCCTGCATCAGCAGGTGGACTCTCAACCACTGTGCCACCAGGGAAGCCCTCTTCTGCTTACTTTGAATATAATTTGTTGTTCTTGTTCTAGTTTCCTAAAGTTGAAACTTATCAGTAGATTACTGATTTTTAGCTCATTCTTGTTTTGTAATATATACAATCAATTCTATAAATTTCCCTCTAAGCACTGCTTTTACTGCCTCACCCAAATTTTGATGTTATGTTTTCATTTTTATTAGGTCAAATTTTAAAATTTCTCGTGATATTTCTTCTTTGATTCATGTGTTACTTACAATTGTGCTGGTTCATCTCCAAGTATTTTGAGATTTTCCAGCTACATTTCTGTTTTTCATTTCTAGTTTAATTCCTTTTTTTTTGTCTGAGAGCATACGTTGTGTTACTTCTATTCTTTTAAATTTGGTAATGTGTGTTTCATGACCCAGAATGTGGTCTGTCATGGTGAATGTTCCATGTGAGCTTGAGAAGGATGTGTATTCTACTGTCATTGGGTGGAGTAGTCTATATATGTTAATTATATCTAGATAATTGATATAGATGTTCAGTTAAACTATGTTCTTACTGATTTTCTGCTTGCTGAACCTGTACATTACTGATAGAGAGGTGTTGAAGTTTCCAGTTATAATAGTGACTTCATCTACTTCTCCTTGCAGTTCTAGCAGTTTTTGCCTCATATAGTTTGATGCTCTGTTTTTAGGTACATACACACATCAACAATTGTTATGTCTTCTTGAAGAATTGACCCTCTATCATTAAGTAATGTCCCTCTTTATTCCTTATAATTTCTCTTGCTCTGAAGAAGCTCTGTTTAAAATTAATATAGCTACTCTAATTTTCCTTTGATTAGTATTTTTCTCCATCCTTTTAATGTACGTGTCTGTGTTTAAAGTGAGTTTCTTGTAGACAACATATAGATAGTTGAGCCTTTTTTTTTTTAACCCACTCTGACAATCTCTGTCCTTTAATTGATGCATTAGACCATTGACATTTAAAGTGATTATTGATATAGTTGGATTAATGTCTACCATATATGTTACTGTTTTCTATTTGTTGATCTTTTCTTTGTTCTTGTTTTTGTCTTCCACTCTTTCTGTCTTTTGTGGTTTTAATTAAGTACTTTGAATAATTCCATTTTCTCTCTTTATCAGTATAGCAATTGTACTTCTTTTTTACAATGCAAAATTTGCCATGTATATTTATAACTATTTCATTTCAACATTCAAATACACTATAGTGCTTAATAGGTAGTGCAAGTACCTTATACTAATAAAGTATTCCTTACTCCTCTCTTCCATCCCTTATACCATTGTTGCAATTCATTTAAATTATACATAATTTATAATCACTAAGCACATTGTTGCTATTATTATTTTATTTATTTATTTTTTGGCTGCACAGCATGCAGGATCTTAGTTCCCGGACCAGGGATTGAACCCATGCCCCCTGTAGTGGAAGCATGGAATCCTACCCATTGCACTGCCAGGGAATTCCCACTATTATTATTTTGAACAAACTGTTATCTCTTAGATTAATTAAGAATAAGAAAAATGAAATACTTTATTTTATCTTCACTTTCCCTAGTGCTCTATCTTTATGTAGATCCAAGTTTCTGACCCATATTATTTTCTGCCTCTCTGAGAAAATTCTTTTCACATTTCTTGTGAGACAAGTGTACTTTATTCATCTGAGAACATCTTTATCCATCCTTTACCTTTGAAAGATAATTTTGAAGGGTACAGAATTCTGACTTGGTGGGTTTTTTTTTTTTAACTTTAAATATTAACTCCATTTTCTTCTTGCTTGCATGGTTTCTGAGGAGAAACGGGATGTAATTCTTATCTTTATTCCTCTATAGGTAAGGACTCCCCCCCACCACCCCTGGTTTCTTTCAAGAGTTTTTCTTTATTATTGATTTTCTGAAATTCTGAATATGATGGATATGCCTAGATGTTTTTTTAAGCAGTTATCTTGTTTGGTGTTCTTTGAGCATCCTGGATCTGTGGTTTGGTTTCTGACATTAATTTGGAGAAATTCTCAGCACTATTACTTCAAATATTTCTTCTGTTCCTTTCTCTCTTCTCCTTCTGGTATTCCTATTACCTATATGTTTTACCTTTCATAGTTTTCCTACAGTTCTTGGATATTCTGTTCCATTTTTTTCAGTCAATTTTCTTTCTGATTTTCAATTAAGAAGATTCTGTTGACATATTCTCAAGCTCAGAGAGTCTTTCCTCAGCTGTGTCCATAAATATCATAAATCTATCAAAGATATTCTTCATTCCTGTTACAGTATTAGCATTTCTGTTTGATTCTTTCTTAGAATTTCCATCTCTCTGTTTACATTACCCAGTTATGCTTGTGTGTTGTCTAATTTTTCCATTAGAGACTTTAGCATATAATCATAGTTATTTTATTAATAAATTGCTTCTCTGATAATTCCAACTTTCTTGCCATATTTGCCTCTGATCCTGATTCTTGCTCTGTCTCTTAAAACTGTGTTTTTTTGCCTTTTAGTATGTAGTTCTTTATAGAAAGCTGGACATAATGTCCTAGGTAAAAGAACCTGTGGTAAATGGTCTTTCAGTAATATGCTGGTGAGGTGCAGGGAGAAAGAAAGTGTTCTATAGTCTTATGATTAGCTCTCAGTCTTTTAGTAAGCCTGTGCCCCTGGACTGTGAACTTCAAAAGCGCTTCCATCCTCACGTCCCTTTAGGTGAGACAATGGGATGGACAGAAGGGGCTGGCATTGAGTATTTCTCTTTCCCCCATTTCCCCTATTCCCCATTTGAAAAGCAAGAGGAAGGTGGAGTTGGATATTTCCTTTCCTCCCGGTCATTTAGGCTTTGATAAAACTCCAGTAGGTCGGCTCTACTAAAATAGTTTCCCTTGAGGGTAGGCCTTGTTAAGAACAACAGAATGCTTTGGTACATTTCAAAAAGGTTTATTTCTCCTCCTCCTGCCAGAATCATGAGGAAGTTTTCTTCTCATCATAACTGTGAGAACATAGTGTAGTTCCTGGCAGTAAAACACAAAAGTGTAGGCATGCTCCCTCCAAGACTGGCACCTCCTGGAGTTTTTAACTCTCAGATTTGTTTACATTGAACCTCCAGCCATTTTCGAACTACAGGTTAAGTTTCCCTACTCTGGTATTGGTTCCTATTTACATTTCTGCTTGTGGGTGTCTGCTCAAAAAGTTACGATCTATATATCTGACTAGCTATTTCTCCATTTTGGGGGGCAGTGATTTGCCCTGTAATCTCAGTTATCTGATAGATCTGAAAAGAGTTGTTGGTTTTCAGTTTCTCAGCTTTTTACTTGTTGTTAGTATGGAGTGATGACTTCCAAGCTCCCTTCCTGATATACTGGAAACCAGACAGAATATTTTCTTGATCTTCATGCAGCATCCCCACTTCATAAGTCACAAGGCTTTGTTTAATATATCTTATAACTATCAACTATGAACAAGTTAATTAGTTTACTTTTTGTGTCTGTCTCTCCAACTAGAAAATGAAGGATATTCCATGGAAACATGAACTTGTATGTCTTCTTTTTTTTTTTTAATATTTATTTATTTACTTATTTATTTATATTTATTTTTTGGCTGTGTTGGGTCTTCGTTTCTGTGCATGGGCTTTCTCTAGTTGCGGCGAGCGGGGGCCACTCTTCATCACGGTGCGCAGGCCTCTCACTGTCGCGGCCTCTGTTGTTGTGGAGCACAGGCTCCAGTCGCGCAGGCTCAGTAGTTGTGGCACACGGGCCTAGTTGCTCCGTGGCATGTGGGATCCTCCCAGACCAGGGCACGAACCCGTGTCCCCTGCATTGGCAGGCAGACTCTCAACCACTGCACCACCAGGGAAGCCCCTCTTTTGTATGTCTTTTTGATCACTCTATTTCTTTCATCTAAAACAATGACTAGCACTCAGTAGGCTCTCTTAATTATTTTGTAAATGAATGGGTGAATGAGTCATCAACGGATGCCTGAAATACAGGGTAAATCTGTTATTTTGTGTTTGTGTGATTCTTTGATTTGTTTTGGATTTTTCCACTTGTTTATCTTAGAGATATGTTTCCTTAGATGTAGATGACACTCTAAATATGCTTTTGAAATAGAAGTTCATCAGTATTTGGGCCAGTATCAATAATAAGAGTTGTAAATCTCTCAGTCTATGGCTGTGCATTTAAGCAGAATTATCTGTAACAGTCAATGTTGGATGCAATCTCTGTTGGATTCAGTTTCTTAAAAAATAAATTAATGCAAAGCGAACAATGGGAAGCAGTATGGAACAGATTTAAAAGGTAAATACCAATATAAAAGTTATTGTTACATGGCACTGGGGGGTTTTAGGTAACCCCATAGGCCTTCTATGGCTTGCTGAGAGTACATTCATCTCTAACTTTAGGAGTCCTGAATGCTACACACTAATAGCAATTAGCATTGTGATTCTGGGCACAGTCAGTTGCCAAGTTTCCATTCAGCTACTTTTTAGCAGCCTTTCCAAACACTGACCTTTTCATTATCATTGTAGTTTCCTTGTTTGTCTGTTTTCCCCAATGTTTTTGATTCTTAATGCTGTTTATTTATAATGGTTTCTGGACTTTTTGCATGGCATGTATAAGACATAAGAAAAGAGATAAAAATTGTAATAATTTCATATATTTAAAAACAAAGATGCCAAGAATGCTTTTCATAAAAACTGAATGCCTCATTGTAATGATAAATAATTTTACAAATTGTGAATATTTGAATAATCAATCTTGAGAAATTGTATCTAAAATTCTAGTGATGATCATCATCTCTCTTAGACTATAAGTATCAAACCCTTCTTTAGAAACTAATTTAATTGGTCTCTAACTCCTTAAGAGGAGTATGTCTTGTGTATTAATTACATGTGTCCTAATCTATAATTAACAGTTAAGAACAAATAAAGGCTTTGCTCATGTATTTTTTTATTCTACCAAATTTTATTTGTAATTAAGTTTATTGATTACAAGTATGACCCAAAACGCTGTCACTCATTCTCTAGTAGTTATCTAAATGTGGCCTGACAAAACTGTTTATGAGGATATCAGTTATGGATTTTCTTCCATTTTGATGACCAATAATGTAACAGTTGATTATATCAGTGAGCCAACCTGACTGAATTGGCCCTACAAGCCCCAGTCCAGCTGTGGTTATTTAAAAAAAAAAAAAGTCAAATAGTGTTAAAGGATCATATTGATATGTTTTCACTGGGTTGCTTGGCTTGACAACAGCCACTTGTTATTAGAGGCTTAAAACAAACAAATATGCATTTCTGACTTATGTTACTTTAGGGTTTAAGGTACTTTTAACTCTGTTGAGGTCTCTTGAGTTTTTTGGCATATGTTGGCCTTATTAGACTTTACTGGGTCAGTATGTGCTGGGCTCAGTTAGACTTGGCTACACATGTCTCTGCATTTCTTGCCATTCAGAAATCTACACTAATGTATCCATTATCTTGGACATACTATTCTAATGATTGAGGGCCATATCTTTTAATGATTGAAAGCAACAAGGCCACAGGCCACAATTGCTTTTAAAGCTTCTGTTCACATGCAGCAAATGTGACATGGCCATGACCACCTCAACAGGGCAGAAAACATGGCAAGAACAAGAATGGAAGAAATGATAGTGAATAATAGTTCAATTTACCACAAAAGATTACTTCACCAACATACTCCTCTTTATTCCTAACTTTTATCCCTTAACATGGATAACAAATAACTATTTTTAGATCAGAAGGTTGCCAGTTATGATATTACATTCAGATATCAAGGACAAACACCAGATATTTTTCTTCTTTTCCTAACCATCAAAAGTATCATTGATTAATGTATTTAACCTTTCTTAAACCTATTAGTTTTTAGCCTGTAACCTCTTGAGTAATAATGTTTTACACATTTAGTTTTGATTAAATTTTACTTTTACTTAGAAAAGACAATTTTGTATATTTACAATGTTAGAACAGTCAGCTGGTGTGACAATTTTGAAAATCTAGTTAAGAATTAATTAGATAAACATGAATGTTAATATATCTAAGTAGTTCATTGATAAGTTGTATTACCTCTTTACTATACACAAATATATTGTTTGAATATTTCACTTGGTTTTGTTTCTGAAAAGTGCCCAAGACTGTTCGGCTTTCCTCAACTGTCGATTGGATCTGTTGTGACAGAATGTATCATAACATGGTGTATACAACTTGAACTAGGAAAATACATATGACTCTATAGTCATTAGTCATCTTTAACATTTAATGTAACAGTGAATTAGTTTTTCCACTTTTCTCTCTTTCACTATTTCCTTCTTGTTTTAAAAACACAACTATTAAACATCCAATCACATGTAGCACTACACTGGCAGACACAGATACTCACACACAAAGCATGTGTGTGTATGTTTGAGAGAGAGAGAGGGAGGGAAACTCCTATCCCATGAGACCATTTCTGGTCTTGTCCTTCTCTTACAAGTAGTCTTCCTATCAATTTTCTGGTTGCTTTGGTTCAGCATAGGTATAACAGGACAAACATAAGAAAGAAATATCTGTGCCCGAGTACACATAGAGGAAGCTGGGACAGCTGTAAAAGTGACTAATGTTAATAATCTGGAGCTATTCAACTTTGTCAACCAAAGGAAAAATAATTCTCTTTCTTGCTTCTCTGAAAAGGCATAAGAGCCCATCTGTGTAGTGTTCACACAGTCTGCTTCCTTCTGAGGAGTCCCAGAAATAATGTTCGGTAGAAAGCCCACCAGTCCCATTTATTCCGCATGAAAGAGTACTGAATGCCACCAGACCGGCCATGAGTGACTTTTTGCTCCTCGTTTAGTCACAGTAAGAGTCATTTTCACACAACAAGGGACAGGAAACTTTCAAACTAATAAAAGCATACTTCCAAAGAAATTTGCAAGAACAATTGAAATGACTAGTAAAAATTATCCAGTAAAATAATAGTAAAGCTATAAGCAGAAACCACAGGACTAAGAATATTGTTTGTCAACAGGGTAGGTGGGACTCTTCACTTGAGGCATAGGGACAAACCCCAACACTAAAGACCAAATCTGAATTGGAAATAGCCAATAATAAGTGAATAATATTTAAAGGAACTTAAAATACATTACTAAAGTAAACCGTTAAATTATTTCACTGCTTGTTCTTCCTGTTGACCAATTTAGGACAGTATATTTGCATTACAAAATTTTGGTAACAGGTATTTTTTTCTTTTTCTCTTTATTTTTTGCTTTTCTTCCTACATATTTTTACATTGAATGTTTTATGTGAAGTGAGTGAATAATCATACACCAAGAAAGAGTTCATTATTGATATATTTTCAGTTGCCCACTTATAAAATCAGCCACTGAATTATTCAAAAGTTGAAGTATTGGACAGCATAGATCCAACAAGTATACTTATTTAACCGTTCCCAAAACAGATGGAATCTAATTTCCTCAGGAAACTGTATATTTACAGTTTTTTAATTTACATAATTTACAAAAAATTACATATTTACAAAAAGCTTTTTTTTGTCTCTTTCCTACAATTCAATCTCCTTATTAGTTTTTTACTTAAACTTTTAAGAATTTTTAGATAATTGTATATTCTCACACGGTTGTAATAATAAAACATAGAGACGCCATAAAACATAGAGACACACTTTACCCAATTCCCCTCAATGATAACATCTTGCAAAACTATAGTACAATATCACAGCCAGTATACTGACATGAATACAATTCATCTGTCTTAAGATTTTCTTGTTTTACTTGTACTCATTAATGTGCATTCATGTTTAGATTTATGTAGTTTTTTCCTGTATCTACAACCACAATAGATACAGAACATTTCCATGAACACAAGGATCCTTGATGTTGCCCTTTAATAACCACACACACACACATGTACATCCTTTCCTCTACCCTACCTTAACACCTGCTAGTCAGTTCTCCATTTCTTTAACAGTGCATTTTTAAGAATGTTATATGGAGATGTCAGAGAAAATGGCAGAGTAAGGAACTCTGAAATTCCACCCATCCTTAAAAGTAATGAAAAAACAAAGGAAACAGTCAGAATTAACGTTTCGGAAGTTAACCAAAATCCTGCAGCAACCCAATAGTTTGCAGCAATCCATTTTTAAGAAAAATTGCTGAATATCAGTAAGAATAGGGAGCTTTGGAGAATTTTAACTTACTCTGATCTGATCCTCTTGATCCTAATTAAACATTCTATTTTAGCAGGAAGGCATCCTGTTTAAGTTTAGAATGTAGGTTATGGTCTGCTTTTGTTGGCTGAGTTATCAGTGACACTTCAGTTTTCCAAGTCTTTGCAATGCTATCCTGGTTTGCATCATTCTTTTGACTCCACTTGAGTTCCCACTAGATCCCTGTTTGTAACATCTGTGGTGGAAGGCACTTCTTTGTGTGGCTGTGTGATATTAGATGAGCTTTCAGGAATGCTAGAATCTTGTGATGATGGGTGTTTCCTCTGGTCTGTTTCAGCAATCTGGTTACAATGAGTTTACCCCTCTTTCTGCTTGCTGCAAGCACCCCTCTTCTGCTGCTGAGGAAGGGAAGCACCTTCCTGGGTCAAATTTTGCTGCAGGATGGAAGTCAGAGGCAGCAGTGTCTGCCATTTAGTGGAAGGTTGGGAGTACCCAGAACTGTCTAACCAACTGCCATGGGGTAGAAGCCTGAGAGATGCTGGGTTTAGTTGTTTCTCCACCACTGTGTGTAGGATTGGGAGCCTTCTGTTCCGGGTTACCTTCTGCTGGTGGTGGAGGACCAGGAGACACCAGGCCTGCAGGTGGTGCTGGTAGTGGAATAGGTGCCAACCTGCTGCTGCCAGGTGTGGGGCGGGGGATGGGTTGACCAGCCCAGTTTCTGTGATGCTCTGGCACAGTGACCCACTGCTGCTAG
This sequence comes from Monodon monoceros, assembly GCF_005190385.1. Classification (NCBI taxonomy): domain Eukaryota; kingdom Metazoa; phylum Chordata; class Mammalia; order Artiodactyla; family Monodontidae; genus Monodon; species Monodon monoceros. The sequence goes on along the minus strand of NW_021703779.1, from coordinate 106,757,905 downwards.
GGTATGTGTATCCCCACTAAGTTCCTGCTGTGCTTTCCCTTTATAAGTTCTTTGGCCAGAGGGAACAGGCTTTTTAGTTGGTTTGTTTGAAATTTAAAGGCAAAAGGAGTTAACCCATTTTGTAAGAATTGTAGACCTTTAGACTTCAAAATAATATGTGCCAAGGGTCACACATGAGTATTAGAAGAAGGTGTTAAACATAGCAAGTGTCATATTGTGTCAGCAGCCATTTACTATATACTCAGCACTGTGCCAGGCATTATGTATATGGTAAAGAGGTATAATGTTTATGTACCTTCATATTTATGCATATTGTTTTAATTCATTTATTTGTATTCTAATTTAAATTTGTAACATAATGTGTTCATTGACTAGCTTTTATTTTCTTTACCAAATAATCTGATTTTGTTTATGGGAAATAGACTCAATAAAACAGTGATACAACTATATATATGTATATATATATGTATATATTTATATATCTGCATACTGTATACAGAGGTATTTATATCTCTGTCTACTGTATATATTATATGTGTATGAAAAGTAGGTAGCTATTGATATCAAGTTATATAAAAAGATTCCTAAGTGTCTATCCATCCATCTGTTAAATCAGTGAATTTTCAGCAGAAAAGGGAAAATAAACTATTTCTTCCCTTAAATCTGAAAGTTATCTATTGTAGATAAACAATTAGAGAATATTTTATTCTAGTATATAAACATATAGTATTAATGTGCTTACTTGTATTAGCTATAGAGTCAAGTGTCTTTGTTAAGAGTCTAAAATGCTTCAAGTTAGCCTCAATCACTTAGCACTTTTTCTAGGCTCTTACGTATTTCACTGTTCCTTTTCTGCATCTGAACAACCAGAAATCCTTTATCCCATTTAAGTGAGTGGTGAGCCTTATAATCAACCCCTTTCGGCTAGAGAATGTGTATATTTCTCTATTTTAACCATACAAGTAATACTTTGAATATCTAGCAATGTTTTTGACTGAGTGCTAGGATTCTATCTGAATAAACATCAATATTGTCAAATCCTTTAGCTGTATTAGAAAATGGAAGGTAAAGATCTTTACTTTTTATTTTTGGATTAAATCAAAGAGAGTCATTTTCGTGCTACTATTTTGAGCTGACAGTTTTATTCAGTTAGTAGTTTTACATTAACACATTTCTTTTTGACAAGAACTTGTTTGCATTAATGAGATATAAAATATTTCCTAAGCATAAGAAAGGATACCAGCATTGATTCAGTGTTCTTAATAATTAGTTGTGCGTTTAAAAAAAAATCTGAAAAAGAATATTTTAATGGATTCTTTTTGACTAGTCTTAGAAATATGGGTCCATTAATGCATTTTATTATAGACCCCACAGGTAAGGGATACATAAAAGTATTTCGTGTATATGTGCAGATTTCCATATACACTGATATTCTTTTTAAGGGCTCTAATACTCATTCCAAAATATTAAAAAATAATTACAAATTTCTTGTAAGGAGAGTCCCCTCTCCAGAAAACTCTGGCTAAATTTTGACAGAAGATAACAGTTGTCATATTAAAAAAGAAAGAAATTTGGACATTACATTATATTCTAAATTTAATCAGTAACATACTGAGGTTTTATAAGAATTTGCCAAAAATATTTCCTGAAGTTGTACCATTTTATTACATTCCCATTTTACACTTTCCACAATGCCTGACATTTAGAGTAAAACAATCTTGGCCTAGAGTTTTCTTTGTGTGAAGATATTGATAAAAAAGTTAATTTATTTAATAGATATAAAACTACTTAGATTTTCTGCTTCATGTTTAGTCAACTTTGGCAAGTTGTATTTCTGCAATGAATGAGAGTTCTATTGCTCCACGTCCCAGAGAACACTGTATTGTTAGGCTTATATATTTCAGCCATTCCAGTGAGTGTTTTGTTCATGTGAATTTTCATTTTCTAATGTCTAAAGATATTGAGAATTTTTCACATGCATATTGGATATTTGTACATCACCTTTTGTGAAATGTCTTTTCAAATATTTTGGCATTGAAAAAATATTGGATTTTGTTATTAAGTTGTAGGAGCTCTTTATATATTGTGTATACAAATCATTTGTCAGATACAAGATTTATGAATATTTTCTCCCAGTTTCTGACTGTCTTTTCAATTACTTATTAGTGGCTTTTGGAGAGCAGAAATTTTAAATTTTGATGAAGACTAATTTATCTTTATTTTTTTCTTTTATGTTCATTGTTTCCCTTCTAAGAAGTATTATTTTACCAAGGATGGAAATATTTTTCTCCTGTTTTCTTTAATAAATATTATAGTTTTTCATTTTATTTTTAATTCTGTGATTCATTTTGAATCAATATTTGTGTATGATATGATGTAGGAATAAAAGTTGTCCTTTTTCTCCCTTATAGATATTTAGTTACTTCTTGACAGTTTGTTGAAAATACTGTAGTTTCCTCATTGATTTACCTTGGCAGTGTTATTAAAAATCAATTAACCATATATGTATGAGTCTACTTCTATACTCTCCATTTTGTCAAATTTAAATATATGCCTATTCCAATTACACACTTTCTTGATTGCTGTAACTTTAGACTGAATCTTGAAATCACATGGCTAATATATCAAACTTTATTTTTTAATATTTTTTTCTATTCTAGGTTATTTACATTTTCATATATCTTTTAGAATAACCTTTTAAATTTATACGGAAATAGTCTGCAGGGATTTTAATCAAGATTGCATTAAATCAATAGGTTAATTTGGGGAAAATTTTATTTTATCACTATTGAGTCTTCCAATTGATGATGATGGTTTAAATTTCCATTTTTAGAGTTTATTTTTAAAACTTCTCTCATCAATATTTTGTGGGTTTGTTGTATCAATCTTGACATATTTAAAAATATATTCCTATGTATTTATAACTTTAATGAAATTGTATATGACACAGTTTAAGTTTTAAATTTTGTTCATAGCATATATAAATGAAATTGATATTGGCCTTGTACTGCTAAATTTACTTACTAGCTATTGTAGATTATTGTAGACTCCTTAGGATGGTCTTTATATATGATCATGTTTTCTCTCAATAAACATAGTTTTGCTTTTTCCTTTTTTATCAGTATGCATTTTATTTCTTTGTCTCACCTTATTTCACTAAGAGGACCTTCAGTAAAATGCTGAATAGAAATGTTGAGAGCAGATATCACAGTCTTGCTCCTGATCTTAGGGGAAAAGCATTCAGTCTTTACCATCAAGTTTGAAATTTTCCATAGGTTTTTCATAGATGCCCTTTTTCAGGTTGAGAAAACCTCTTCTGTTCCTCTTCTATGTGTTGAAAGTTTTTGTTTGTTTTGTTTGATTATTAATAGGTGCTGAATTTTATTGAATGCTTTTTGAGCATTATTTGATTAAAACGTTATTTCTCTCCATTATGTTGTTAAAATTGTAAGTTATATTTTTCTTTTAATATTAGGCCAACCTTGTATTCTGGAATGTGTTGTATTTTCAGAATTTTTTTATTCAATTAGCTAATGATTTAGGAAGGCATTTTGCATCTCTGTTCATCAGGGTTATTAGTTTGCAGTTTTCTTTCTCTTATTTGTCTGATTTTTATATCAGGAAAATTTTGTCCTCTTAAAATGTGTTAGGAAATATTTACTCTTCCACTAATTTCTGAAAGAATTTATGTAATATTTAGTATTATGGCAACTTTGAATGTCTGCTAGAATTTACCAGGAAAATCATCTAGGCCTGGAGTTTTCTATGTGTGAAAGATTTTGAAACAAATTAAATTTCTTTAATATATAAATCTACTCAGATTTTCATTTAAACTAAACTTTGGTAAGTTGTTTTTTGTTTTTTGTTTGTTTGTTTTGTTTTTTGCAGTACGCGGGCCTCTCACTGTTGTGGCCTCTCCCGTTGCGGAGCACAGGCTCCGGATGCGCAGGCTCAGCGGCCATGGCTCACAGGTCCAGCCGCTCTGCGGGATCTTCCCGGACCGGGGCATGAACCCGTGTCCCCTGCATTGGCAGGCGGACTCTCAACCACTGCGCCACCAGGGAAGCCCGGTAAGTTTTGCAAAGATTTGTTTATTCCATGTAACTCATCAATTTTATTGTCCTACATTTGTGCATAATGGTGTCTTATTATCCTTTTAATGAGTGGAAGACTTATAATCATTTTCCCTGTTTTATTCCTGACAATGGTAAGTGGTAAAGTTGAGTTCTTTCTCATTCTGTATCTATCAATCAATCAATCAGTCATCTGACTACCTTTCTGTTTATTGATCATATATGGATCATATATCTAATTTATCTCTAAGTATTTATTGTTGATCAATCTAGAGATTTATGAATTATTACTGTTTTCAAACAATTAGCTTTTGGTTTTCTCAGTTTTCTCCATTTTTTTGTCCATGTTCTATTTTATTAAATTCCACTTGTATGTTTATTTATCTCTTTCCATCTACTTACTTTGTGTTGAATTTACTATCCATTCTCTAGCTTCTTAAGTTATAGAAGCCAAGATCATTGGTTTTAAACACTGTCCTATACTAATATAAACATTTAAAGTTATACTTTTCTCTTAGTCCTGCTCCAGCTGTATCCCACAAATGTTTGTATTCTGTGCTTTCATTATTCATTTCAGAATATTTCCTAAGTTCCTTTTGATATTTCCCTTGATCTATGGTTACTTAAAATCATTCTGTTTAATTTCCAAATGTTTGAGGATTTTCCAAATATCTTTTTATTATTGATTTCAAATTAAATTCCATTGTAGTCAGAGAAGATTTGCTCTTTATTTTCCATCCTTTTTTAATATAAATTTATTTTATTTTTGGCTGCTTTGGGTGTTCGTTTCTGCGTGCTGGCTTTCTCTAGTTGCAGCGAGCAGGGGCTACTCTTCGTTGTGGTGCATGGGCTTTTCATTGTGGTGGCTTCTGTTGTTGCAGAGCACAGGCTCTAGGTGCGTGGGCTTCAGTAGTTGCAGCGCATGGGCTCAGTAGTTGTGGCTCGTCGGCTCTAGAGTGCAGGCTCGGGAGTTGTGGCACACGGGCTTAGTTGCTCCGTGGCATGTGGGATCTTCCCGGACCAGGGCTTGAACCCGTGTCCCCTGCGTTGGCAGGAGGATTCTTAACCACTGCGCCACCAGGGAAGTCCCACAATCCTTTTATCATCATCGAGACTAGGTTTATGGTGTAGCATATGGTCTATCTTGGTCAATGTTGCATATATACTTGAAAATAATACTTATTTTGATATTGTTGAGAATGTTTCATAAATGTGAATTAGGTCATATTGTTGGTAGTGTTGTACAATTCTTCTATAATTGATTTTGTCAATTTTGTCAATTACTCTGAAGGTAATATTGACATCTCTAAATATAAATGTGGACTTGTCTTTCAGTTCTATCAACTTACTCTGTGTTAATCTTAAACTGTTATTAAGTACATTCTCTTTTAGTTGTTATAATGTCATTTTTTATGAATTCCTCCCTTTATCATTATGAAATGTCCCTCTTTGTCCCTGTTAATATGCTTTATACTGAAGTTTAATTCTGTAACCATTTCTGCTCTCTTGTGATTAGTAAATCAGTATTTTCATGCTGTATATTTTTTGACCCTTTTATTTTAAAGGAATCTTTGCCTCTAAAATTAGCATGTTTCTTGTATACCACATACATTTAGGACTGTATATTTACAGGCCATTTACATTAACAGCATCATTTCAATGTTGAAGTATTTGGGGTTTTTTAGTATTTCTTTTTTTAAAAATTTTTATTGGAGTATAGTTGATTTACAATGTTGTGTTAGTTTCAGGTGTACAGGAAAGTGAACCAGTTATATATATACATATATCCACTCCTTTTTTAAAGATTCTTTTCCCATATAGGCCATTACAGAGTATTGAGTAGAGTTCCTTGTGCTATACAGCAGGTTCTTATAAGTTACCTATTTTATATATAGTAGTGTGTATATGTCAGTCCCAATCTCCCAATTTGTCCCTCCCCACCCCCTTATCCCCTGGTAAACATAAGTTTTTCTACATCCGTGTCTGCTTCTGTTTTGTACCCTGTTTTTTTTACATTGCACATATAACCGATATCATATGATATTTTTCTTTCTGTGTCTGACTTCACTCAGTATGACAATCTCTTGTTTCTGTAGAAATGTTTGTTTTAATCCTCCTGTCTTATTTATTTATAACTATATTTTCCTTTATTTGTTTCCTTCCTTTCCTGTTTCCTCTTTGAGTGTTTTTAGCATTTCATTTATTTCCTCTATTGTCTTATTTTTATCTAATCATTTATTGTTTTAGTCTTTACAATATTCATCTTGAATGTATCACAGTCTATCTTCAAATAAGTGTACCACTTAACTTGTAATATTCCAAACCTCCCTTTGTCCAATGTTTAATTCAGTTTACTCTTATATATGTTATAAACAAATTATCATTGTTATTATTTTATTATTATTATTATTCCCTTTTCTTTGGGGACTATAATTGCATGCATCTCAGATTGCTTGATATTGTCTCCCAATTTACTGAGGATTTGTTAATTTATTTTCATTCATTTTTTTGTGTGTGTGCTTCAATTTGGATAGTTTTTATTGACTTGTGTTAAGTTCAGTAATCTTTTTTTATCACAGTTTCTGTACTTCTGCTATGTCTATGCAGTGAAATGGTTCATTTAAGCTTGTATTTTTCAGCTTCAAGATTTCAACCTTTTATATATAGCTTTCATTCTTCTATTGTGCTCCTTATTATTTACTTTTAAGCAATTTATTCTTTTTTTTAAGTTGAAATACAGATGATTTAAAATATTATATTAGTTTCAGGTGTAAAACATAGTGATTTAGTTTATTTATAGATTATACTCCATGTAAAGTTATTACAAAATAATGGCTATATTTCCATTTCCTGTACAAATATATCCTTGTTGCTTATTTTATACATAGTAGTTTGTATCTCTTAACCCCATACCCCTATTTCACCCCTCCCACTTCCCTCACCCCACTGGTAACCACTAGTTCTCTGTATCTGTGACTCTGTTTCTGTTTTGTTATATACATTTGTGCATACAATTGTGGTAGTTTGTGTATTTCTAGGGATTTGTACATTTCATTTATTTTTCCAATTTTTTGGTTTACATATGTCGCTATCATTCTCTTACAAGCCTTTTTATTTCTGTAAGTTCAATAGTAGTTACCTCATACATTTTTTTAATTGAAGTATATTTGATTTACAATGTTGTGTTAATTTCTGCTGTACAGCAAGGTGATTCAGTTATATATATATATATATATAACTGAATATTAGTTATATATATATTTATAATCAGTTATAAATATATATATTTATATATAGTTATATTTATATATAGTTATTAGTTATATATAGTTATATATATAACTACAGTTATATATAGTTATATATATTTATATATATATTTATATATACATTTATATATAATATATATAATTATATATAATATATATTTAAGTATAAATATATATGTATATATTAAATATATATATTAAATATATATTATATATAAATATATATATAAATGTTATATATATTTATATATATTTATTTAATAAATATATTTTATATTTTGTATATTTAATAAATATATTTAATATATTTAATGTTTTATATATATTTATATATAGTTTTATATATATATATACATTCCTTTAAAAATTATTTTCCATTGTTTTGTCATAGGTTATTGAATATAGTTCCCTGTGCTATACAGTAGGACCTTGTTGTTTATCCATCCTATATATAATAGTTTGCATCTGCTAATCCCAAACTCCCAATCCATCTTTCCCCACCCCCCAGCCCCCTTAGCAACCACAAGTCTGTTCTCTGTGTCTGTGAGTCTGTTTCTGTTTCCTAGGTAGGTTCATTTGTGTCATATTTTAGATTCCGCATATAAGTGATATCATATGGTATTTTTCTTTTTCTCACTTCACTTACTATGATGATTTTAGTAATTTGAGGCTTCTCTCTTTTTTTGTAGTCAATCTAGCTAAATATTTTAAAAATTCATCTTATATCTAAAAAAAGCACTTTTGGTTTTATTGATTTTCTCTATTGTTCTTCTGTTCCCTATTTGTTTTATCTCACTATAATTTTCATTATGTCCTTCCTTCTGCTAGCTTTGAGTTAGTTTGCTCTTTGTTTTCTAGTTCTTTAAGGTGCAAAGTTAGGTTACTGATTTGAGATCTTTCTTCCTTTTTAATATAGGCATTTACAGCTATAAGATTTATTCTCAGCATTGATTTTGATGCATCCCAAAAGTTTGGTGTGTTGTGGATTTGTTTTTATTTGTTACAAAGTGTTTTATAATTCCTCTTGTGTTTACTTCTTTGACCAATTGGTTATTTGAGTGTTTAATTTCCACATATTTGTAAATTTTCTAGCTTTCTTCTGTTAGTACTTTCTAGTTTTATTCAATTGTGGTCAAAGAAAATATTTTGTATGACTACACTATTTTTAATTTTGTTCAGATTTGTTTTGAGTTTTAACATATGGTCTATCCTGAAAAAAGTTCTATGTGCATTTTTGAAGACTATATATTCTGCTATTTGGGGGGTAAGAGGTAGTGCATTTATATGTGTTAGGTCTAGTTGATATATAGTGTTGGTCAAGTCCTCTGTTTACCTAGAGATCTTCTGTCTAGTTCTTATATCCATTATTAAAAGTGGGTATTGAATTCTCCAATTATTACTGTTAAACTTTCTATTTCTCCATTCAGTTCTGTCAGTTTAACTTCTTATATATTGAGGCTTTGTTGTTAAGTAGATATAGTTTATAACTTTTATGTCACCTTGATGGATCAACTCTTTTATCAATATATAATGTCCTTTTTTATCTCTTGTAACAATTTTTATCTTAATGTCTATTTTGTATTTTGTCTGATACTAGTAAAGACAACACAGCACTCTTTTAGTTACTATTTCCATTGAATGTCTTTTTCCATCCTTTAACTTCAATCTATTTGTGCCTTTATAGCTAAAGTGAGACTCTTATTGACAATGTGTACTTGAATCTTATTTCTTTATCTGTTTACCAACCTCTGACTTTCAAAGGGTGTTTTCAATCCATTCACTTAAAATAATTACTGATAAGGAAGGACTACTTCTATCATTTTGCTGTTTGTTTTCTATTTATCTCATATGTTTTTTGTTCATTAATTGCTCCATTTCTGTCTTCTTTTATGTTCAGTTGGTATTTCTAGTGTACTGTATTGACTCCCTTTTCATTTAACTTTCTGTATATGTTATAGGCATATGGTGGTTACTCTCGGGATTATATTTAACATTTTTAATTTAGAAAAATCTAGTTTGTACTAATGCCAGTTTAGCCTCAGTAGTATACAAAAACTCTGCTCCTATACAGCTTTTTCCTCTTCATGTTGTTACTGCCACAAATTAAATCTTTATGCATTACATTCCTATTAACAAAGATTTATAATATTGTTCAATGGGTTTACATTTTAAATCATACAGGAAAAAAGAAAGTGGTGTTACAGACCAAAAATGTAATAACACTGACTTTTATATTTACCTGTGAACTCACCTCTATTAGAGTTCTTATTTCTTCATATGGCTTTGAGTTAAACTCTGGTCTCCTTTCATTTAAGCCTGATGAATTCCCTTTAGGATTTCTTGCAGTGCAGATGTGCTAAAAACAAACTCCTTCAGCTTTTGTTTATCTGGAAATGTCATAATTTCTCCGTAATTAAACTCCTTCGGCTTTTGTTTATATGGAAATGTCATAATTTCTCCCTAATTTTTGAAGGGTAGTTTTTCCATATCTAGAATTCTTGGTTGGCAGGGTTGCTGTTGTTTTTTTAAATTTCAACACTTTAAAAATGTCATCCTACTTCTTTCTAGCCTCCGTGATTTTGATGAGAAATTGGCTGTTAATCTTATTGAGGATCCCTTGTATATAATGAGTCTCTTCTTTCTTGATTTCAAGATTCTCTCCTTTGTCTTTTTCTTTCTATAGTTTGATTATAATGTGTCTCAGTGTGGACCTTTTGTGTTTATCCTTCGGAGTTTTTGAGCTTCTTGGGTGTATAGATTTATGTATAGATTCACGTGGGAAGTTTTTAGCCATTATTTCTTCAAATAATCCTTCTAACCCTTTCTCTCTCTTCTCTCCTTCTGCAAATCCCATCATGTGCATCTTGGTATGCTCAATGGTGTCCCACAAATATCTTTAGGCTCTGTTTATTTTTTTCATTCTTTTTCTTTTCTGCTCCTTGGACTAGATAATCTCATCTGATCTCTCTTCAGGTTCACTGATTCTTTCTTCTGACTAATCAAATGTCTGTTAGCACCCTTTAGTGAACTTTTTTATTTTAGTTACTGTACACTTCAACTCCAGAATCCCTATTTGGTTCTTTTTTATAATTTGTATCACTTTATTGATATTGTCTTTTTGCTGATACATGCTTTTCACAATTCCTTATAGTTCTTTGAACATATTTGTAATAGCTGATTAAATTATTTGACTATAAAGCCCAATGGCTGGGCTTCCTCAGGCATAGTTTCTATTACTAGGTTGGCCGAAAGGTTTGTTCGGTTTTTTCCATTAAGTTGGCTCTAGTAGCACTTAGTTATCTTTAACCTCATTCAAAACAGTTTTGTTAGATTGTATGTGACAGCTGTCATATCAGCATGCATTTAAGAAAAGACATCAAAATTGGTGAATTTTTGTGTAGCCATTTTAATATTGAAGATGGAAGAAAAAAAGCAACATTTTCAGTATATTATGCTTTATTATTTCAAGGAAGGTAAAAACACAACCAAAATGCAAAAAACGATTTGTGCAGTGTATGGAGAAGGTGCTGTGACTGATTGAACATGTCAAAAGTGGTTTGTGAAGTTTTGTGCTTGAGATTTTTTGCTGGACGATGCTCCACGGTCAGATAGACCAGTTGAAGTTGATAGTGATCAAATAGAGACATTAATTGAGAACAGTCAACCTTATATACCATGTGGGAGATAGCCAACATACTCAGAATATCCAAATCAAGCGTTGAGAATCATTTGTACCAGCTTGCTTATATTAATCGCTTTGATATTTGGGTTCCACACAAGTTAAGTGAAAAAAACCTTCTTGACCATATTTCCTCATGTGATTCTCTACTGAAACGTAATGAAAACGTTCCGTTTTTCAAACAAATTGTGATAGGTGATGAAAAGTGGATACTGTACAATAATGTGGAATGGAAGAGAGCATGGAGCAAGCCAAATGAACCACCACCAATCACACCAAAGGCTGGTCTTCATCCAAAGAAGGTGATGTTGTGTATATGGTGGGATTGGAACGGAGTCCTCTATTATGAGCTCCTTCCAGAAAACAAAACAATTAATTCCAAAAAGTACTGCTCCCAGTTAGACCAACTGAAAGCAGAACTGGATGAAAAGCATCCAGAATTAGTCAACAGAAAACGCATAATCTTCCATCAGGATGATGCAAGACCATATGTTTCTTTGATGACCAGGCAAAAACTGTTACAGCTTGGCTGGGAAGTTCTAGTTCATCCACGATATTCACCAGATAGTGCACCTTCAGATTTACATTTATTTACATCTTTATGAAATTCTCTTAATGGAAAAAATTTCAATTTCCTGGAAGACTGTAAAAGGCACCTGGAACAGTTCTTTGCTCAAAAAGATTAAAAGTTTTGGGAAGATGGAATTACGAAGTTGCATGAAAAATGGCAGAAGGTAGTGGAACAGAAGGGTGAATACATTGTTCAATAAAGTTCTTGGTAAAAATGAAAAATGTGTCTTTTATTTTTACTTAAAAACCAAAGGAACTTTTTGGCCAAACCAATAAGTGTGTGTGTGTGTGTGTGTGTGTGTGTGTGTGTGTGTGTGTGTGTGTGAGAGAGAGAGAGAGAGAGAGAGAGAGAGAGAATGGGTGAAACTTAATTGTTTCTTTGAGTATCATTTTTTTGTTGAAAATGTATTCATTAACATGATAATGTGTTAACTTTGTAAATCAGATTCTTTCCTCTATATGGTGTTTGTTGCTGCTGCTTTTTTGTGCATTATATGTTTGGCGCCTGCCTGTTCTAAACTATTTTTGTCAAGACACTGTGTTAGGTTTCTCCAAAGAAATAGAACCAATAGGATGTACACATATTTTATTGTTATTTTTTTATTCAAACACTCAATTCAAACTATTCAGGTTTGAGAGCACTTTCTCTGCATATCTACATTCTCTCTCCTACTTGGCCCTGCTTATTCTAGCTATTTCAGTTTCTATGAACTCCAGTTTCTTCTCTCCTTTGCTCAATGAGACATCAGTCCTTTGCTTGGGTTCCCCCTCTCTCAGCCAGTATCAAATAAATGCCTTGATGCAGAAAATCCAGACAATAGTAGGGCTCATTTCATTTGTTTTGATTTTCTCATGGATCACAATCATGCACTATTTTCCAATGCCTGAAAAATATTTGCTTCTTATATTTTTGTCAGTTTTCTAATTATTCATAGTATGATAACTATTCAGGTACAAGTTTATCATGGTCTCAAGTGGAAGTACCTGATATGTCGTGCAAGATCATTTAAAATTTGTTCCATTTGAAATAATTTGAAAGCAAATAGAATGTAGACTCTTCGATTTGATCTTCAAGGTATCAACTTTTAAAACATTACATCATTTTTACATATAAATGGCAAATTATATCAAAGGGTTTTGAGTTATAAAAAGGTCACAATTTGAAGGCAAACATAAAGGTATAATAATGTACATACACAGTTTCAACCAACAATTCCAACTTCATCTGGAGAGATTTACCTCCATGGTAGGATACTTGTAGTAGGAGTTTGAACTTTCAAAAATGCCTAAGTATTGTTATTTAGCATGAAAATTTGGCTTCCTGCTGTTGGATTGCCTCTGAATTTTTTAAAAATTATTCAAAAACTCCTTAGAAAAACCAAAAAAACTGCTTTTGAAAGTTATATTTTACCGTACAGTTCAAAATAGGTGATTAAAATAATATCTTCCGGGCTTCCCTGGTGGCGCAGTGGTTGAGAGTCTGCCTGCCGATGCAGGGGACACCGGTTCGTGCTCCGGTCCGGGAAGATCCCACATGCCGCGGAGCGGCTAGGCCCGTGAGCCATGGCCGCTGAGCCTGCGCGTCCGGAGCCTGTGCTCCGCAACGGGAGAGGCCCCAACAGTGAGAGGCCCGCGTACCGCAAAGTAAATAAATAAATAAAAATAAAATAATATCTTCCAATTAATGTTATTGCTTCATAAAACCAAAGGTTGAGATAATATATTCAATGCTGGTTTATTAAGTTTAAATTACTCTAAATTATAATAATTATTGTAAAGTGTCAGTATGACTGGCCCAGAAGCAGGCATATTGGTGTTCATGATGTTTCATTACCCATACAGTGGTTTGTCACTGTCACTAAAAAAGATGTGTTTTAATTATCACTGGTATCAGATTGACATTTTGAAAATAAAAAAGCATATCAGAAGATACTCTAAGATTTTTAAAGAAATTACATCTTAACTTCCAAGGACTACCTCCTTTCCTTCATCTTTCATTCATGCAACATATATTCATTGAGTACAAACTATGAGTCAGGCATTTTTCTGAGTGTCGAGGATATAGCAGTGAAGAATGACTATCCTTTGCATACATATAGCTTATGTTTTAGCAGAGAAACATATGATATACAAATTATACATTATATAAAAGTGTTAACTGCTAAGAAGAAAAATAAAGCAGAGTAACAAATATAATGTGACTATATTTACAGAACATCTATATTGTACAACTATGAGTCATGTTTGGAATTCAGTTTTCAACTAAACATTCATTTGCTTCAATAGATTTCCCCTTATCTACTTAATACAGTTGTTGTGGCCTGCTAGTAAGACATTATGTGCTTGGATTTCATAAATATGTGTGGATTGTTTGTATGTTACATTTTCTCACAAAGTCTTCCTTAATATGTCTTACAAAAATACTTTTCTCAGAATCACAAAAGCATTTAGGCAGTGAATTATTTTTTGTCTGCCATAGACTTGCAAGTTGCAACCTTACTAATATATTTGCACATAACTTGTTCCCTCTATAAACAAACTCAGTCTTTGCTTTAAGGCAGAGTTATTGTCAAATTGCCAAGAAAAAACTTCAAGAGTGAGGAGAGAGAGAGGTATTTTATTTTTCCCCTTCTCATTTCTGAAAGTTTTACTTTATTGAGAGAAGGAGGGAAGGGAGAAGGACGGAAGAGAGAGGGAAAGTGGGGGAGAGAGGGAGGGAGGGAGAGGGGGCAGGGATGTGACAGAGAGAGAGAGGGAGAGAGAGAATGAATTTATTAAGCATTTTTAAACCTAGGAATTCCCATACAAGAAAGAATACAAAGCCCTATGAAACAGGAAATCTGACCAAAAGAATGACTGCTATGTGAGACTGGTCAGAGATGGGAACCAGCATCCTTCAAGGTTTAGACAGGCTATCCAGGATCATGCAGGTCCCATAAATACATAAATCTGAAAAGGAGATTAGGGTTAGACAACAGCAATAGCAGTTAGACAAGGCCAGTTACAGCAAATCACAAAGAATATCTAAAAGAAGTTATATCATACAGTTTACAAGTACAACATATAAGAATGGTTAGGATTTGAAAAGATGGAGTGAGAAAGGGAGGTTATTCTATTAGGAGAAAAAGGTAACAACAGGACAACAAATTCCTCTCCACTAAAAGAGAGGCAAAAGACACGTACCCTAAAAACTATAAGGCGCTGTTGAAAGAAATTGATGACAAAGATGGAAAAATATACCATGTTCTTGGATTAGATGAATGAATATTGTTAAAATGACCATACTACCCAAGGCGAACTACCTATTCAGTGTAATCCCTAACAAATTACCAATGGCATTTTTTACAGAACTAGAACAAAACATTTAAAAATTTGTATGGAAACACAAAGGACCCTAAACAGACAAAGCAATCTTTTTTTTTAACATCTTTATTGGAGTATAATTGCTTTACAATTGTGTGTTAGTTTCTGTTTATAACAAAGTGAATCAGTTATACATATGTTCCCATATCTCTTCCCTCTTGCATTTCTCTCCCGCCCACTCTCCGTATCCCACCCCTCTAGGTGGTCACAAAGCACCAAGCTGATCTCCCTGTGCTATGTGGCTGCTTCCCACTAGCTATCTATTTTATGTTTGGTACTGTATATATGTACATGCCACTCTCTCACTTTGTCACAGCTTACCGTTCCCCCTCCCCATATCCTCAAGTACATTCTCTAGTAGTTCTATGTCTTTATTGCCGTCTTGCCCCCTAGGTTCTTCATGACCTTTTTTTTTTTGTCTTAGGTTCCATATATATGTGTTAGTATACAGTATTTGTTTTTCTCTTTCTGACTTACTTCACTCTGTATGACAGACTC
The DNA here is from genome assembly GCF_005190385.1 of Monodon monoceros. Taxonomy (NCBI): domain Eukaryota; kingdom Metazoa; phylum Chordata; class Mammalia; order Artiodactyla; family Monodontidae; genus Monodon; species Monodon monoceros. The sequence continues at coordinate 106,742,453 of NW_021703779.1, read as the reverse complement.
TAGGTCCATCCACCTCACTACAAATAACTCAATTTCATTTCTTTCTATGGCTGAGTAATATTCCATTGTAAATATGTGCCACATGTTCTTTATCCATTCATCTGTTGGTGGACATTTAGGTTACTTCCATGTCCTGGCTATTGAAAATAGAGCTGCAATGAACATTTTGGTACATGACTCTTTTTGAATTATGGTTTTCTCAGGGTATATGCCCAGTAGTGGGATTGCTGGGTCATATGGTAGTTCTGTTTTTAGTTTTTTAAGGAATCTCCATACTGTTCTCCATACTGGCTGTATCAATTTACATTCCCACCAACAGTGCAAGAGGGTTCCCTTTTCTTCACACCCTCTCCAGCATTTATTGTTTGTAGATTTTTTGATGATGGCCATTCTGACCTGTGTGAGATGATATCTCATTGTAGTTTTGATTTGCATTTCTCTAATTATTAATGATGTTGAGCATTCTTTCATGTGTTTGTTGGCAGTCTATATATCTTCATTGGAGAAATGTCTATTTAGGTATTCTGCCCATTTTTGGATTGTGTTGTTTGTTTTTCGGATATTGAGCTGCATGAGCTGCTTGTATGTTTTGGAGATTAATCCTTTGTCAGTTGGTTCATTTGAAAATATTTTCTCCTATTCTGAGTGTTGTCTTTTGGTCTTGTTTATGGTTTCCTTTGCTGTGCAAAAGCTTTTAAGTTTCATTAGGTCCCATTTATTTTTGTTCTTATTTCCATTTCTCTAGGAGGTGGGTCAAAAAGGATCTTGCTGTGATTTATGTCATAGAGTGTTCTGCCTATGTTTTCCTCTAAGAGTTAGATAGTGTCTGGCCTTACAGTTAGGTCTTTAATCCATTTTGAGTTTATTTTTGTGTATGGAGTTAGGGAGTGTTCTAATTCCATACTTTTACATGTACCTGTCCAATTTTCCCAGCACCCCTTATTGAAGAGGCTGTCTTTTCTCCATTGTATATTCGTGCCTCCTTTATCAAAGATAAGGCGACCATATGTGCTTGGGTTTATTTCTGGGCTCTCTATCCTGTTCCATTGACCTTTATTTCTGTTTTTGTGCCAGTGCCATACTGCCTTGATTACTGTAGCTTTGTAGTATAGTCCGAAGTCAGGGAGCCTGATTCCTCCAGCTCTGTTTTGCGTTCTCAAAATTGCTTTGGCTATTCGGGGTCTTTTGTGTTTCCATACAAACTGTAAAATTTTTTGTTCTAATTCTGTGAAAAATTCCAGTGGCAGTTTGATAGGGATTGCATTGAATCTGTAGATTGCTTTGAATAGTAGAGTCATTTTTGCAATGTTGATATTTGTATTATCTTTAATTTCTTTCATCAGTGTCTTATAATTTTCTGCATACAGGTCTTTTGTCTCCTTAGGTAGGTTTATTCCTAGATATTTTATTCTTTTTGTTACAGTGGTAAATGGGACTGTTTTCTTAATTTCACTTTCAGATTTTTCATCATTAGTGTATAGGAACGCCAGAGATTTCTGTGGATTAATTTTGTATCCTGTTACATTACCAAAGTCATTGATTAGCTCTAGTAGTTTTCTGGTAGCATCTTTAGTATTCTCTATGTATAGTATCATGTCATCTGCAAACAGTGACAGCTTTATCGCTTCTTTACCAATTTGGATTCCTTTTATTTCTTTTTCTTCTATGATTGCTGTGGCTACAACGTCCAAAACTATGTTGAATAATATTGGTGAGAGCGGGCAACCTTGTCTTGTTCCTGATCTTAGTTGAAATGGTTTCAGTTTTTCACCATCGAGGACGATGTTGGCTGTGGGTTTCTCATATATGGCCTTTATTATGTTGAGGAAAGTTCCCTCTGTGCCTACTTTCTGCAGGGTTTTTACCATAAATGGGTGTTGAAATTTGTCGAAAGCTGTGTTTGAGTCAATTGAGATGATCATATGGTTTTTCTTCTTCAATTTGTTAATATGGTGTATCACATTGATTGATTTGCGTATACTGAAGAATCCTTGCATTCCTGGGATAAACCCCACTTGATCATGGTGTATGATCCTTTTAATGTGCTGTTGGATTCTGTTTCCTAGTATTTTGTTGAGGATTTTTGCATCTATGTTCATCAGTGATATTTGCCTCTAGTTTTCTTTTCTGGTGACATCTTTGTCTGGTTTTGATATCAGTGTGGTGGTGGCCTCGTAGAATGAGTTTGGGAATGTTCCTCCCTCTGCTATATTTTGGAAGAGTTTGAGAAGGATAGCTGTTAGCTCTTCTCTAAATGTTTGATAGAATTCGCCTGTGAAGCCATCTGGTCCTGGGCTTTAGTTTGTTGGAAGATTTTTAATCACAGTTTCAATTTCAGTGCTTGTGATTGGTCTGTTCATATTTTCTATTTCTTCTTGGTCCAGTCTTAGAAGGCTGTACTTTTCTAAGAATTTGTCCATTTCTTCCAGGTTTTCCATTATATTGGCATATAGTTACTTGTACTAATCCCTTATGATCCTTTCTGTTTCTGCAGTGTCAGTTGTTACTTCTCCTTTTTCATTTCTCATTCTGTTGATCTGAGTTTTCTCCCTTTTTTTCTTGATGAGTCTGGCTAGTGGTTTATCGTATTCTCAAAGAACCAGCTTTTAGTTTTATTGATCTTTGCTATCGTTTCCATTTTTCATTTATTTCTGATCTGAACTTTATGATTTCTTTCCTTCTGCCAACTTTGGAGTTTTTTTGTTCTTCTTTGTCTAATTGTTTTAGGTGTAAGGTTAGGTTGTTTAATTGACATGTTTCTTGTTTCTTAAGGTAGGATTGTATTGCTGTAAACTTCCCTCTTAGAACTGCTTTTGCTGCATCCCATAGGTTTTGGGTCATCGTGTTTTCATTGTCATTTGTTTCTAGGTTTTCTTTTATTTCCTCTTTGATTTCTGCAGTGATCTCTTGGTTATTAAGTAGTGTATTGTTTATCCTCCATGTGTTTGTATTTTTTACAGAGTTTTTCCTGTAACTGATACCTAGTCTTATAGCGTTGTGGTCAGAAAAGATACTTGATACAATTTCAGTTTTCTTAAATTTACCAAGGCTTGATTTGTGACCCAAGATATGATCTATCCTGGAGAACATTCCATGAGCACTTAAGAAGAATGTGTATTCCCCTGTTTGTGGATGGAATGTCCTATAAATATCAATTATGTCCATCTTGTTTAATGTATCATTTAAAGCTTGTGTTTCCTTATTTATCTTCATTTTGGACGATCTGTCCATTGGTGAAAGCGGTGTGTTGAAATCCCCTACTATGACTGTGTTGCTGTCACTTTCCCCTTTTATGGCTGCTGGTATTTGCCTTATGTATTCAGGTGCTCCTATGTTGGGTGCATAAATATTTACAATTGTTATGCCTTCTTGGATCAATCACTTGATCATTATGTAGTGTCCTTCTTTGTCTCTTGTAATAGTCTTTATTTTAAAGTCTCTTTTGTCTGATATGAGATTTGCTACTCCCACTTTCTTTTGATTTCCATATGCATGGAATATCTTTCTATATCCCTTCACTTTCAGTCTGTATGTGCCCGTAGGTCTGAAGTGAGTCTCTTGTAGACAGCATATATACAGGTCTTGTTTTTGTATCCATTCAGCCAGTCTATGTCTTTTGGATGGAGCATTTAATCCATTTACATTTAAGGTAATTATCAATATGTATGTTCCTATTCCCATTTTCTTAATTGTTTTGGGTTCGTTATTGTAGGTCTTTTCCTTCTCTTGTGTTTCCTGCCAAGAGAAATTGCTTTAGCATTTGTAGTAAAGCTGGTTTGGTGGTGCTGAATTCTCTTAGCTTTTGCTTATATGTAAAGGTTTTAATTTCTCCATCAAATCTGAATGAGATCCTTGCTAGGTAGAGTAATCTTGGTTGTAGGTTTTTCTCCTTCATCACTTTAAATAAGTCCTGCCAGTCCTTTCTGGCTTGCAGTGTTTCTGCTGAAAGATCAGCTGTTAACCTTATGGGGATTCCCTTGTGTGTTATTTGTTGTTTTTCCCTTGCTGCTTTTAATATGTTTTCTTTGTATTTAATTTTTGATAGTTTGATTAATATGTGTCTTGGCGTGTTTCTCCTTGGATTTATCTTGTATGGGACTCTCTGTGCTTCCTGGACTTGACTATCTGTTTCCTTTCCCATATTAGCAAAAATTTCAACTATAATCTGTTAAAATATTTTGTCATTCCCTTTCTTTTTCTCTTCTTCTTCTAGGACCCCTATAATTCAAATGTTTGTGCGTTTAATGTTGTCCCAGAGGTCTCTGAGAGTGTCCTCAGTTCTTTTCATTCTTTTTTCTTTATTCTGCTCTGCCGTAGTTATTTCCACTATTTTATCTTCCAGGTCACTTATCCGTTCTTCTGCCTCAGTTATTCTGCTATTGATCTCTTCTAGAGAATTTTTAATTTCATTTATTGTGTTGTTCATGATTGTTTGTTTGGCCTTTAGTTCTTCTAGGTCCTTGTTAAACGTTTCTTGTATTTTCTCCATTCTATTTCCAAGATTTTGGATCATCTTTACTATCATTACTCTGAATTCTTTTTCAGGTTGACTGCCTATTTCCTCTTCATTTGTTAGTTCTGGTGGGTTTTTATCTTGCTCCTTCATGTGCTGTGTGTTTTTCTGTCTTCTCATTTTGCTTATCTTACTGTGTTTGGGGTCTCCTATTCACAGGCTGCAAGTTCGTAGTTCCCGTTATTTTTGGTGTCTGTCCCCAGTGGCTAAGGTTGGTTCAGTCGGTTGCGTAGGCTTCCTTGTGGAGGGGCCTAGTGCCTGTGTTCTGGTGTGTGAGGCTGGACCTTGTCTTTCTGGTGGCCAGGTCCACGTCAGGTGGTGAGTTTTGGGGTGTCTGTGGAATTATTATGATTTTAGGCAGCCTCTCTGCTAATGGATGGGGTTGCATTTCTGTCTTGCTAGTTGTTTGGCATAGGGTTTCCAGCACTGTATCTTGCTGGTCATTGAACGAAGCTGGTCTTGGCGTCGAGATGGAGATCTCTGGGAGATTTTCGCTGTTTGATATTACGTGGAGCTCATGGGTTTGTTGTGGACCAGTGTCCTGAATTTGGCTCTCCCACCTCAGAGGCACAACACTGACTACTGGCTGGAGCGCCAAGAGCCTTTCATCCACATGGCTCAGAATAAAAGTGAGAACAAATAGAAAGAAAGAATGAGGATAAAATAAAATAGAATAAAATAAAGTAAAATAAAATAAAATAATTAAAATAAAAAATAATTATTAAGAAAAAATTTTTAAAAAGTAAAAGAAAGAAAACAAAACAAAAAAAACGGCCAGACAGAACCTAGGACAAATGTTAAAAGCAAAGGTATACAGAAAAAATCTCACACAGAAGCATACACATACACAGTCACAAAAAGAGAAAAAGAGGGGAAGAAAATATCTTTGCTTCCAAAGTCTGCCTCCTCAATTTGGGATGATTCGTTCTCTATTCATGTATTCCACAGATGCAGGGTACATCAGTTGATTGTGGAGCTTTAATCCAGTGCTCCTGAGGCTGCTGGGAGAAATTTCCCTTTCTCTTCTTTGTTTGCACAGCTCCTGGGTTCAGCTTTGGATTTGGACCCGCCTCTGCATGTAGGTTGGCTGAAGGCGTCTGTTTTTCACTCAGACAGGACGGGGTTAAAGGAGCAGCTAATTCGGACGCTCTGCCTCACGCAGGCCGGGAGGAGGGAGGGGTATGCATGAGGGGCGAGCCTGCGGCAGCAGAGGCTGGCATGATGTTGCAACAGCCTGAGGCGTGCCTTGCATTCTCCTGGGGAAGTTGTCCCTGGATCACGGGACCCTGGCAATGGCAGGCTTCACAGGCTCCCGGGAGGGTCAGTGTGGATAGTGACCTGTGCTTGCTCACAGGCTTCTTGGTGGCAGCAGCAGCAGCCTTAGCGTCTCATGCCTGTTTCTGGGGTCGGTGCTGCTAGCAGCGGCTCATGCCCGTCTCTGGAGCTCCTTTAAGCAGTGCTCTTAATCCCCTCTCCTCGTTGACCCAGAAACAAAAAGGGAAGAAAAAGTCTCTTGCCTCTTCGGAAGGTCCAGACTTTTTCCCGGTCTCCCTACCGGCTAGCTGTGGTGCACTAGCCGCCTTCAGGCTGTGTTCACGCAGACAACCCCAGTCCTCTCCCTGGGATCCGACTGAAGCCTGAGCCTCAGCTCCCAGCCCCCGCCCGCCCTGGCGGGTGAGCAGAGAAGCCTCTCGGGCTTGTGAGTGCTGGTCTGCACCGCTCCTATGTACGGGAATCTCTCCACTTTGTCCTCCACACCTCTGTCGCTGCGCTCTCCTCCATGGCTCCGAAGCTTCCCCCCTCTGCCACCCGCAGTCTTTGCCCGCGAAGGGACTTTCTAGTGTGTGGAAATCTTTCCTCCTTCACAGCTCCCTCCCCTAGTGCAGGTCCCGTCCCTATCCTTTTGTCTCTGTTTTTTCTTTTTTCTTTTGCCCCACCCAGGTATGTGGGGGAGTTTCTTGCCTTTTGGGAGGTCTGAGGTCTTCTGCCAGCGTTCAGTAGGTGTTCTATAGGAGAATTTCCACATGTAGATGTATTTCTGATGTATCTGTAGGGAGGAAGGTGATCTCCGCGTCTTACTCTTCCACCATCTTGAAGCTCCTCAGACAATGCAATCTTGAAAAAGAGAAACAGAGCTGGAGGAATCAGACGCCCTGATTTCAGACTATACTACAAAGCTACATTAATAAAACAGTATGGTACTGGCACAAAAACAGACACATAGATCAATTGAAGAGGACGGAGAGTCAAGAACCAAACCCATGCACTTACGGTCAATTAATCTCTGACAAAGGAGGCAAGAATATACAATGGAGAAAAGACAGTCTATTCAATAAGTGGTGCTGGGAAAACTGTACAGCTACATGTAAAAGAATGAAATTCAAGTATTCTCTAACATCATATATAAAAATAAACTCAAAATGGATTAAAGACCTAGATGTAAGACCAGATACTACAAAACTAGTGGAAAACATAGGCAGAATATTCTTTGACATAAATCGCAGCAATATCTTTTTGGATCCCTCTCCTAGAGTATTGGAAATAAAAATAAAACTAAACAAATGGGATCTAATAAAACTTAAAAGCTTTTGCACAGCAAAGGAAACATAAACAAAGCAAAAAGACAGCCTACAGAATGGGAGAAAATATTTGCAAATGATGCACCTGAAAAGGGGTTAATTTCCAAAATATATAAATAGCTCATACAACTTAATATCAAAAAAAACCCAACAATCCAAACAAAAAATGGGCAGAAGACCTAAGTAGACATTTCTCCAGAGAAGACATACAGATGGCCAACAGGCACATGAAAAAATGCTCAACATCACTAATTATTAGAGAAATGCAAATCAAAACTACAATGAGGTATCACCTCACTCCAGTCAGAATGAGCATCATAAAAAATCTACAAACAATAAATGCTGGAGAGGGTGTGGAAAAAAGGGAACCATCCTGTACTGTTGGTGGGAATGTCATTTGGTGCAGCCACTGTGGAGAACAGTATGCATGAGGGTTCCCTTTTCTCCACATCCTTGGCAACACTTGTTATTTGTTGTCATTTTAAGAATAACCATTCTGACATGTGTGAGGTGATCTCTCATTGTGGTTTTGATTTGCATTTCCCTGATGATTACTGATGTTGATCACCTTTTCATGTGTCTGTTAGCCATTTGTATGTCTTCCTTGGAAAAATGTCTATTCAGGTCTTCTGCCCATTTTTAATCAGGTTGTTGTTTTTAAAGTTTTGTGGTGTATGAGTTCTTTGTATATTTTGGATATTAACCCTTATCGTTTTATGGCTGAGTAATATTCCTGTGTGTGTGTGTATCTCATATTTTCTTTATTCATTTGTCTGTCATGGACACTTAGATTGTTTCTATGTCTTGGCTACTGTAAATAATGCTGCAGTGAACATGGGGGTACATATATCTTTTCAATTTAGTGTTTTCATTTTCTTTGGATAAATACCCAGAAGTGGGACTGCTGGATCATATGGTAGTTCTGTTCTCAGCTTTTTTTGAGGAACCTCCATACTGTTTTCCATAGTGACTGGACCAATTAAATTTTACAGTCTTACTGAGAAATGAAAATGCACACTAAACATCATTTTTGTTGGCTGAAGGCCATCGGGGTGATTTACTGAGTTTTTCACTCTTATCTAGATACTTTGATGTCATACAGTTACTTGAGCAGAAAAACTGATTCCTCTTTCTGTGCTCCCAGCTCCCAAGAAAAATTTCAATATATTTCCTTAATAAATCACTCAAAGAAATACTTGTATATTTCAGGCAGACTATTTAATTTGCACATGGATAAAAATTTGATCTTAATAAGATTCTCTCCCTCTTCAAAACTCAAGTAGGATATATTAGGATAGTTCTCCTACATGTAGATTTCAAAATAATTTGTCAGTGGGGGACCTGTCAAATATTTTGGAGAGAAATTGAATAGCAATCGACTTTAAACCCATACAGACATTTTCTCCAATTAGTGTCTGCTGCCTGGAAGTGCCATGCAGCTCAAGGTGTTGACTTCACTGTACTTTTATGTTTTTGAATACCATAATCAAACCATCTGTCATAAGGATAGAATGTCATCTGATACCCTTCTTCACTGTGTAATTGTTACTAAATCTTGGGAATAGAGTGCAAAATGTATTAAAGATATGACTTGAAATTATTTTTTTAAAGGGTAATTAATAGGTTTATTGTCCTGTTCAAGGAAGTATCTCATAATGTCATGTGGGTCACAGCTTGTCAAGGCTTCTTTTTAATACAAGCTGTTATGGAATTATGCATGACAAAAAGAGTAGACTTTGTAGAAGAAATCAGATTGAAATGTTTTATAAGAATTAGATTTTCTAACTATGCTTTTATGTTAGATTTTGTAGATAATTAATAGGAATAATGCCTACTTTTGATATACACACACACATCCGTGTGTGTGTGTGTGTGTGTGTGTGTGTGTGTGTGTAGATAAATACTGTTGCAAGAATCCATTTGAATTTTATATAAATCTCAACTAGTAAGGGTAAGTTATAATTTGCTACAGTAAAAAATGATCTCAAAATCTCAGTACTTAAAACCACGAAAGTTTATTTTTCATTCATAATACAGGTCCAGTGTGCATTGCCAAAGGCTTTTGCTCATTGTAGTTATTCAGGACCTATTTTCATGGAGACACCCCATCAACGTATGCTTTCACATATGCTGCAGTACAGGAAGAGTTGGGCTGGAGAGTTGAGCATCAGCTTAATAGTGATTCCTGCCATGTCTGTTTACATTTGATTAGCCACAGTGAGTCATATGGCTTTATAACTTCAAGGGCCAGGGAAAGTGAAATCCTACCACAAGCCAGATATTAGGAAACTTGATATCATGAACACTAGTGTTTATTTAGCTCACTGACATGAAACGTATTATTTTTATTCTATTTAGTATGAGATAACCACATGAGAAGTCCAAAAAAAATGGTAGTGCTACTGATTTTAAAATTATTTTTACATTATAGTATTTGGCACATTCATGGAGCAGTGTATGTTATTGGGGAAAAGCTAAATTGGGGGTCAAAAACAGAGGTTTTAATGTTGTTCCTCCCACACACTTTCTGGAAAATTCCCATGTGAATTTTAGCATATGGTTCTCATTTTTAAAAAAAATGGACTTGGCATTTTGACAGGGATTCCATTGAATCTATAGATGATTTTGTTGAGTAGTAGTGCTGTATTAGTAATATTAATTCTGGGGCTTCCCTGGTGGCACAGTGGTTGAGAGTCCGCCTGCCGATGCAGGGGACACGGGTTCGTGCCCCGGTCCAGGAAGATCCCACATGCCGCGGAGCGGCTGGGCCCGTGAGCCATGGCCGCTGAGCCTGCGCGTCCGGAGCCTGTGCTCCGCAACGGGAGAGGCAGAGGCCACAACAGTGAGAGGCCCGTGTACCGCAAAAAAATAAAATAAAAAGAAAATAATAATATTAATTCTTCCACCCCCATGAACATAGAGTGACTTTCTATTTATTTATCTTCTTTGGTTTATTTCAACAATATTTTATTGTTTTCAGTATATGTCTTCAACATTCTGAGGAGTCTGGCTCCTGCCCAAAAGCCTCTGTGTGATTTTTCATGCCCAACCATAGCAATTACATAGGTTTTACCCGGCAGGTCTCACGGGTGGAATGCTGCCCTTCCCACACCAGACTTCATGCACAGCCAATGAATTCCAGTCTCTGAGGGAAGTTGCAGTCAAGGACTCAAGTCCATCTGGCCTGTCATACTCTTCTTTACGTATTTGCATTCCCTGGCAAGTGCCCTCATTCCTAGGTGTGTCTTTATCTCAGGACACTGGCTGAGGTTTCTTCATGTAACCCTGTCAAAACCTCCTTATCAGGGAAGAAGTGGAAAACCTTAAAGACACTCTTCCTTATTCTAACTCAGTACTCAGAATTATTTTACCCCTAGCCATCCGTCTCTCTCTTCCCATGGTCTCTGGTTCCATAAAACTGCAGGAGCCTTTTGTTCCATACTCCCTCGAGAATGGGATCACACCCATGTCTTTGCTGGCCACCTGAGCCTTGATGAGTGTGCCATTCCATGGGGGAGAATGAATCAGGGGAAAGTCAGTGTTTTCTTAGGTTAGACTTTTGTTTATGCCATCACAGTATGTGATTAAAGATTTCACTGTTACTTCCATTTTGGCTTATTGCTTTATTCCGCTACTCTGACACCAGACAGATGAGCTCTTTCCAGCTCAGCTGAGCTCCTAACAACTCCTAGTTTAAAAGTATTCCTAAGTGGGGCTTCCCTGGTGGCGCAGTGGTTGGGAGTCTGCCTGCCGATGCAGGGGACACGGGTTCGTGCCCCGGTCCGGGAGGATCCCACATGCCCCGGAGTGGCTAGGCCCGTGAGCCGTGGCCGCTGAGCCTGCGCGTCCGGAGCCTGTGCTCCACAATGGGAGAGGCCACAACAGTGAGAGGCCCGCGTACCGCAAAAAAAAAAAAAAAGTATTCCTAAGTATTTTATTATTTTCAATGCTATTATAAATGGATTTATTTCCTTAATTTTATTTTTGGATTATTCACTGCTCTTCTACAGAAATACAACTGATATTTATATGTGGATTCTGCGTCTTTCAAATTTGCTGAACTTGTTTATTAACTCTACTAATTTTTGTATGGATTTTTAGGATTTTCTATATATAAGATCATTGCATCTGTGAATAGAGGTGGTTTTATTCCTTTCTTTTAGTCTGGCTGTGTATTATTTCATTTCTCACATAATTTTTATGGCTAGAACTTCTAGTATATTGTTGAAGTTAAGTGGCAAGAACAGACATCCATGTCTTATTCTGGATCTTGGAGGGAAAATATTTAATTGTTTTATCACAGTGATGTTAACTGTGGGTTTTTCATAGATGCTGTGTATCATGTTGAAGAAGTTTCTTTTTAATTCTAGTTTAAATGATTTTTTATCATAAAGGAGTGTTGAATTTTTGTCAAATGCTTTTTCTGTTTCTATTGAGATGATTATGTGGTTTTTGCCTGTATTCATTTATATGGTGTATTACATTAATTGATTTTCATATATTAAATCAACCTGTATTCTTGGAATAAATTCTACTTGGTCATGGTGCTTAATTCTTTTATATATTGCTAGGTTTGGCTTGTTGGTGTATTGTTGATGATTTTTGCATCTATATTTATAAGAGATTAGTCTTTTGTTGTACTTTCTTTTGGTATTTGTGTGTAGTTTTGGTATCAGGGTAATTATAGCCTCATAGAATGAGTTGGCAAGTGTTCATTCCTCTTTTTAATTCCTGGAAGGTTTTGTAAAGAATTAACATTTATTATTCTTTAACTGTTTCGTAGAAATTATAAGTGTAGCCATCTTGGCTTGGGCTTTTATGTATTGGGATTTTTTTTGTTACTTATTTAATCTCTATACTTTTTACAGGTCTATTCAGATTTTCTATTTATTTTTGAGTCAGTTTTGGTAGTTTGCATGTTTAAAGGAATTTGTCCTTTTTATCTAGGTTGTCTGTATCAACATACAAATATTCATAGTGTTATCTTGTAATCCCTTTTATTTCTTAATGTCGGTAGTAATGTCCCTACTTTCATTCCTAATCTTAGTAATTTAACACTTCTCTATTTTTCTTCATCACTTTATCTAATGGCTTGTCAATATTGGTGATCTTTTCAAAGAACTATCCTTTGGTTTTGTTGACTATTGTCTTTTTATTTTTTATTTGATTTAGCTACACTCTAATCCTTTTTGTTTCTGTCCTTCTGCTTGCTTTGTTTAGTTTGCTTCTCTTTTTGTAGCTCCTTAATAAAGGTTAGATATTTTTATTGTAGTAAAAAGCACATAACATAAGATTTACCATCGCAACCATTTGTAAGTGTACAGTTCAGTAGCATTATGTATTTTCACGTTGTTGTGAAACATCTCCAGAAAATTTTCATCTTGCAAATCTGAAACTGTATACCCAGTAAACAACAACTTCCCTCCTTCCCCTCCCCTCAGACCCTGGCAAACATCATTCTACTTTCTTTTTCTATGAATTTCACTACTTCAGATACCCATATAACTGGAATCATGCAGTATTTGTACTTGCACTTTGGTTAGAAACTGGATATTTTGACTATTATAATGTGGCAACTCTGCAAATCTCATTTTCCTCCCTTCCCAGGGTTTATTGTTGATGCTTGTTATAGTCGTTTTTTGTTTTGTTTTGTGATTTTTATGAACAAATTTCATCAATTCTATATTATTTGTTTTATGTTATTACTGAAGTCCCTTTTCCATTAATTTAGTGGTGAGCTAGTTACTGAACAGAGATTTTCTAAATGTCTGTAACCCAGTAAATCTACCAGTCTTTGCAACTTGGCTCTGCGTGAGCGTTGAGGCATACCTTCAGTGCTCAGCAAGGAGTTTACAATTCTGCCTTAAACTTCAATTCCTATTTGCACAAACCCTGAAGTTTAGTGATAAGTAGGAGCTTAGAACCTTCTCACATCTTTTATGAGCATCTACCCAGCCCTGGCATACACATGACCTTCTAGATTTCCAGGAATATGTGGAACCTTTTCAAAGTCCTTATTTCCCAAAGCATCTCATTCTCTAGCCTTCTCTCTCAACATTTTGGTTAGGGTATTTTTTGCCCCAACTGGTGTTAACTCAAGAAGTAGCAGCTAATACATTAGCTTTTAAATGTTTTCCACAGGTGTCCCCTCCCCCTTGGTAGCTGCCTTAGCCTTTAGAAAGTTCCAAGTTAGGCTAAATAAAGACACGTCCTTTGATACAACCCTTCAGGGACCCACAAAATGAGTCCAAACTAACAACCACATTTTTCTTTTAGAATAAGGTCCATTTTGCTCTCTCTGGTATAACATACCTGTACTGGTAATCACAGCTATTGTCGTCAAGGCCACTGCTATACTGAGAAGGTGGGGATGGTTACCAGGATAAGTCAAAATACCATGAAGTTCTTTTACTAAGATTCAGCTATCTTTTCTTGATTGTTTCCCTGGTTGCTATAAGGTTTGGATTAGAGTCTACAGTTCCAAAAAAGTTTGACAGTTTTGTCAATTTATTTATTACTTTTGTGGAAGGATAAACTTTTGGATTTCCATAATTTGCCATTTTCACTGTCGTCATTTTAAAAAATTGACTATGCCTGTCTTTAGTGTAAAATGCTATATGTATGTGTGTGTATATATCAATACATCATTTTTTACACTTGTTTCTTTTACAATCTGATGTTTTCTGATTAATATATTTTTGAGAAATGCCTCACAATTTCTAGTCTGCTGATAATACTATTCCTCGTGCTATAGTGCTGTTACCAATTTATTAATTCCTCATACCTCATCATTATTACAAAGGATTTTGGAGAAAGTATATGCTCAGTCCACTATCTTGAACTAAACACCTAATATTATTGAACATGGTGAGAATATATAGAACATAATAAATACTAAAGGCAATTAGAGATATCCTTTTATCTTTTATTTGCACTACATTAAGTACTGTTTTAATCTATTAAAAACCCTTTTATTCTTAGTTTACTATTTTTACTCTTTATTATTCCTAGACATTTTCTAAATGAGGAAAATGTGCTGTTTTTCATCAAATGCCTATTCAGAATATTAATGACCATATTTTTGTCTATTTCCTTGATCTAATGAAGTGAAGGGTTATATTATATAATACTAATATTTTAACATCTCAGTTTGTACTAGTCTATATTGTAGTATTTCTTTCAATTTACTGCAATATTTATTTTACTGGGGCTTACTTTAGAATTTTGGCATTTATAATTTGAGATTGTTATGAAATTTACTATTTTTAAAAGTGATCATTACAAAATTTTATTGTGTTATGATAGGTTTATATAACACTTTGGAAATCTTTCTCCAATATAGCAAATTTTAAAAAACCCTTATTGAGCATCTATTAAGTAAAATAAAAGAGATCAATGGGATCACTGTGAGGGACAGGGAGCCTTGAAGACTAAGAGTGGAGCTCATATGTCATGTATATACTGCCTTAAATTTTTTTTAATATGATTAAAAATGAAACATTGAAAAATAAATAGGTAAAATGAATTGAAAGAATCTGTTCTTTTGAAACTTTGAAAACACCCATATTTTAAAAAGTTTGTCAAATGCATTTTAGAGTAATTTTGTCATATTAAAAAAAATGTTATAGGTCATTGGTTTATTCAGGTTTCCTCTTTTTTTGCCCATTTGCATTTTCCTGGGAAACGTTCAAAATATATTAGCATATATTTGCACATCTCATTAACTTATTCTTTAAAAAATGCCATGTCTCTTTCGCTTGATTTCACAGTCATTTTCTTTAATATTTAGATTTTCTCCACTTTTTTTTCAAGTTTATATAATTTTATTTTTTTTTAATTTTTATTGGAGTACAGTTGATTTACAATGTTGTGTTAGTTTCTGATGTACAGCAAAGTGAATCAGTTAAACACATATCCACTCTTTTTTTTTTTAGACTCTTTTCCCATTTAGGCCATTTATTGGTTTATAACATTATGTAAGTTTCATATATACAACATTGTATTTCTACTTCTATATACCCTGCAGTGTGCTCACCACCAAAAACTTCATTTCCATCCATCACCGTACAGTTGTTCCCCTTTACCCATTTAGCCCTCACCCCACCCCTTCCCCTCTGGTAACCACTACTGTGTTCTCTATATCTACATGTTTATTTTTGTTTGGTTTGTGCATTTATTTCATTTTTTGTTTGTTTTTTATATTCCACATATGAGTGAAACCATATTGTGTTTGTCTTTCTCCATGTGACTTGTTTCACTTAGCATCATACCCTCAAAGTCAATTGATGTTAGGATTTTATTTCTTTGGTTTCAATTTTACTGTTTTGAAAAGAAAAAAAAATAAGAAATATCTCATTATTAATATACTCTAATTTTCCCTCTTGTACATTAATTGTTGCTTTTATTATTTTACACTCCTTAGTTTTGCTTTTGTTGTTTATCCACTGTTGCCACTTCCAGGTCCCCCTGACATTTTGGTCACCTCCTTGAATTTGTTTCATAATACTTGGGCCCATTTTAGAGTTAATGTAATCTCTGATGGCCTACCTGATCTTTAGGTCCTGCCCATCTCTGATTTGACCCATGAGCCTGGACAACATTTAGTGGCTCATAACTTTAAGAATAATAAAGAATTCAACTTACCTATTGAGATGATTTATGATTTTTTATTCTTCAATTTGTTAATATGGTGTATCACATTGATTAATTTGTGTGTACTGAAGAATCCTTGCATCCCTGGGATAAACCCCACTTGATCATGGTGCATGACCCTTTTAATGTGCTGTTGGATTCTGTTTGCTAGTATTTTGTTGAGGATTTTTGCATCTATATTCATCAGTGATATTGGCCTGTAATTTTCTCTTTTGGGGACATTTTTGTCCGGTTTTGGTATCAGGGTGATGGTGGCCTCATAGAATGAGCTTGGGGGTATTCCTCCCTCTGAAATTTTTTGGAAGAGTTTAAGAAGCATAGGTGTTAGCTCTTTTCTAAATGTTAGATAGAATTCCCCAGTGAAGGTATCTGGTCCTGGAGTTTTGTTTGTTGGAAGATTTTTAATCATGGTTTCAAGTTCATTTCTTGTGAATTGGTCTGTTCATATTTTCTATTTCTTCCTGGTTCCGTCTTAGAAGGTTGTACTTTTCTAAGAATTTGTCCATTTCTTCCAGCTTGTCCATTTTATTGGCATATAGTTGCTTGTAGTAGTCTCTTATGATCCTTTGTATTTCTGCTGTGTCAGTTGTAACTTTTCCTTTTTCATTCTAATTTTATTGATTTGAGTCCTCTCCCTTTTTTTCTTGATGAATCTGGCTAAAAGTTTATCCATTTTATTTATCTTCTCAAAGAACCAGATTTTAGTTTCATTGATCTTTGCTATTGTTTTCTTCATTACTATTTCATTTATTTCTGCTCTAATCGTTATGATTTCTTTCCTTCTACTAACTGTTTTTTGTTTGTTCTTTCTCTAGTTACTTTAGGTGTAAGGTTAGGTTGTTTATTTGAGATTTTTCTTGTTTCTTGAGGTAGGATTGTATTGCTATAAACTTCCCTCTTGGAACTGCTTTTGCTACATCCCATAGGTTTTGCATCATCATGTTTTTGTTGTCATTTGTTTCTAGGCATTTTTTGATTTCCTCTTTGATTAAAAATGTGGAATGCTTCACAAATTTTCATGTCATCCTTGTGCAAGGGCCATGCTAATTCTCTGTATCATTCCAATTTTAGTATATGTGCTGCCAAAGCAAGCATGAGTCTGTGTTTCTTGTTTGTTCCTCTCTTTTTCTTTTTCTTTTTTGTGGTTTGTTTGCTTTTATTTTATGCTTGTGTTCTCTTATTTTTGTTTTTTTAATGTATTATATGTTTTTTGATTTGTGCTTACCCTGTTTTTCAAGTATGTTATCCCCTTCCCATATCTACTTGCTTTAGACTGATAGTCATATCACATTCCAAAAAAGAAAAAAAAAAGGAATCTACATTTTCTTACTTTCCTCTCCCACAGTTTTATGATTTTGATATCCTCCTCTTTTACATCTTCATTTTTATTCTTTTGCTGTTCATGTGGTTATCATCGTTTTCACAAAAATATTTTGACTTTTTCTTTTAATCTGGCTTATTTAAGTGATTTACTTTCCAATTGTGATTTTCTCCTTCCTATAGATTCTTGCTTCTTTTCTATTTAGAGAAGACCTGTTTGTTAGTATTTCATTTAGGACAGGTTTAGTATTGCTGTATTCTTTCCAGTTTTGCTTGTCTGAGAAATTCTTTCCCTCCATCTATTCTAACTGATATCTTGCTGGTTAGAGTATCCTAGGTTGCAGATTTTTCCCTTTTAGAACTTTGAATATATCTTGCCACTCCCTTCTTGCCTGCAATGTTTCTATAGAGAAATCAGCTTATAGCCTTATGGGGGTTCCCTTGTAATTAACTATTTGTTTTTCTCTTGCTGCCTTTAAATCCCCTTTTTATCTTTAACTCTTACCATTTTAATTATAAAAGGTTTTGGTGTAGGTCTGTTTGGGTTCATCATTTTTGACACTGTCTATGCTTCTTGTACCTGAATATCTGTTTCCTTCTTTAGGTTTTAAAAGTTTTCAGTCATAATTTCTTCAAATACATTTTTGATTCTCTTTTCTCTCCTTCTGGAATCCCTATTATGCGTAGATTTGCACACTTTATATTATCACATAGGTCTCTTTTATATTGCTTTCATTTTTTTATTCATTTGGCTTTCTATCTGCTCTTCTATTGATATCTTCCAGATCAGTTATTCATTCTTCTGCATTATTCATTCTGCTATTCATTGCCTTTAGCTCAGCTTTCATCTCAGCAAATGAGTTTTCTAATTTTTCTTGGCTTCTCTTTATAGCTTCTAGTTCCTTTTTATAGTAATCTGCATTTTTGTTGATGGCTTTTTTTTTAAATTCCTTCAGCATTTTTATTGTCTGTTAGACTGAAGAAGAGGTCTGTTTCATTGTTTGTTCTTTCACAGGAATTCTCTTGGTCTTTTAACAGGGAGTGGTTCCTCTGCTTCTTCATTTTACTTATATTTCTCTTAACTGTGGTCTTGGACGGCTATTTATATGTGGGAGTATCCCTGTGTAGGCTGTGTGGCTGAATATTTTTGGTGTAAAGCCTGTTATTAGTATGGATGCCTGCTGCCTGTTTCCTCAGCATGTGCTAGCCATTATCATCTCCCTGATAGAAGGTGTGCCAATGCAGTGGCTGGTGCCTACTCCCAGATCTCTCAGCAGCAGCAGAGGCTCACACATGCCCCCAGAGCCTGTGATGGTGGTGGTTGACACCCTCTCCCAGAGCTCATGTAGGTGGTGTCCTGCTGCCTGAGAGGGCACATGTAGGGAAAGAGGCTGCTATGGTGGCTCCCACCCCTGCCCTCACATACCTCCCCCCAACAGTGGCATCTTGCTGCTATGGCAGGCCCAGGCTTCCTCTGTGTACACCTTCGGTTGTGGCCACACCAGACAGCCAGCCCCAGTACTCTCCCTGCATCTTACTGCTGAAGCCCAAGCTTCAGCACCCAGCACCCCTACCCGCACTGGTGGACATGCATCTCATGCTGGGGAACGTAGGGTGGCAGTACCGACCATCTGTGCAGGTCTGTCTTCATTGTGCCTGCCACAGTCCAGTTGCTGCGCTCTCCTCTGAGGCTCTGAAGCTTCCCCTCCGATCTCCCTACTGGTGAGAGAGCTTCTCAGGGTGCAGAAACGTTTCTTCTTTCACAGTTTCCTCTCAGGAGTGCAGGTCCTGGCCCAGTTCCTTTCTTTCTTTTTTTTTTTTCTTCTTTTTTCCTACCCGGTTATGTGGAGATTTTCTTGCCCTTTCAGAAGTCTGAGATCGTCTGCCAGCATTCAATAGATATTCTGTGAGAATCATTCCACGTGTAGATGTATGTTTTATGTATTTGTGGGAGTAGGTGAGCTCCCTGTCCTACTACTCTGCCATCTTGATCACTCCCACGGGAAGTTGTTTCACTCTTGAATAGTGGCCTCCTCTGTGGCATGTATTCTTTTCCGTTTGTCTTTTGTCTGTCACTGTGTATAATATACAGTGTTTAATAAATACTTTTAGCACAATTGAATAAATAAATATGTTTTTCCTTAGGCCTATCCTCTGGGAGAACATTTCTTCAACAGTCAGAGTTACTATTTGCAACTAGTTCTACTTCATAAATTTTTAAGAGTAGATTATTTTGGTGGGGGGATCAAGATGGCAGAATAGAAAGACTTGGAGTTGGCCTCTCCACACAAGTACATAGGACTACATCTAAAAATGGAACAATTCTCACAGAACACCTGCTGAACACTAGCAGAGGACCTCGAACACCTAAAAGGACAAGAAAAATCCCCATGCAACTGGGTAGGATGAAAGAAAGGAAAAGAGGAAACAGGATGGGACATGCACCCCTGTGGAGGGATCTGAAGGAGAGGTTCCCACACTCAGGGAAGCCAAGTCACTGGCAGGGAGATCATCTGGGACAGAGACGGAGTTTCAGGGACTCAGAGGAGAGTGCAGCAACTGGTCTGTGGCAGGACAGAGTGAGACCTATACAGACAGTCCATGCCCCAACCCTGCATGCCCCAGCCTGAGAAGGGTGTCTGCTGGTGTGGAGGGGGGCTGGGTGCTGGAATGTGGGGTATGTGTAACTTAATGTATCATTTAAAGCTTGTGTTTCCTTTATTTTCATTTATGGATAATCTGTCCATTGGTGAAAGTGGGGTGCTGAAGTCCCCTACTATGATTGTCTTACTGTCTATTTCCCCTTTTATGGCTGTTGGTATTTGCCTTATGTGTTGAGGTGCTCCTCTGTTGGGTGCATAAATATTTACAGTTGTTATATCTTCTTCTTGGATTGACCCCATGATCATTATGTAGTGTCCTTCTTTGTCTCTTGTAATACTTTATTTTAAAGTCTATTTTGTTTGATATGAGAATTCCTACTCCATCTTTCTTTTGATTTCCATTTGCATGGAATATCTTTTTCCATCCCCTCACTTTCAGTCTCTGTGTGTCCCTAGGTCTGAAGTGGATCTTTTGTAGACAGCATATATATGGGTCTTGTCTTTGTATCCATTCAGCCAGTGTATGTCTTTTGCTTGGAACATTTAATCCATTTACATTTAAGGTAATTATCAATATGTATGTTCCTATCACCATTTTCTTAATTGTTTTGGGTTTGTTATTGTAGGTCTTTTCCTTCTCCTGTGTTTCCTGCCTAGAGAGGTTCCTTTAGCATTTGTTGTAAAGCTGGTTTGGCTGTGCTGAATTCTCTTAGCTTTTGCTTGTCTGTAAAGGTTTTAATTTCTCTGTCAAATCTGAATGAGATCCTTGCTGGCTAGAGTAATCTTGGTTGTAGGTTTTTCCTTTCATCACTTTAAATATGTCCTGCCACTCCCTTCTGGCTTGCAGAGTTTCTGCTGAAAGATCAGTTGTTAACCTCATGGGGATTCCCTGGTATGTTATTTGTTGTTTTTCCTTTGCTGCTTTTAATATTTTTTCTGTGTATTTAATTTTTGATAGTTTGATTAATATGTGTCTTGGCGTGTTTCTCCTTGGATTCATCCTGTATGGGACTCTCTGCACTTCCTGAACTTGATTAACAATTTCCTTTCCCATATTAGGGTAGTTTTCAACTATAATCTCTTCAAATATTTTCTCTGTCCTTTTCTTTTTCTCTTCTTCTGGGACCCCTATAATTAGAATGTTGGTGCATTTAATATTGTCCCAGAGGTCTCTGAGACTCTCCTCCATTATTTTCATTCTTTTTTCTTTGTTCTCCTCTGCAGTAGTTATTTCCACTATTTTATCTTCCAGGTCACTTATCTGTTCTTCTGCATCTGTTATTCTACTATTGATCCTTTGTAGAGAATTTTTAAGTTCATTTATTGTGTTGTTCATGATTGTTTTTTTGCTCTTTAGTTCTTCTAGGTCCTTGTTAAACGTTTCTTTTATTTTCTCCATTCTATTTCCAAGATTTTGGATCATCTTTACTATCATTATTCTGAATTCTTTTTCAGGTAGACTGCCTATTTCCTCTTCATTTGTTAGGTCTGGTGGGTGTTTACCTTTCTCCTTCATCTGCTGTGTGTTTCTCTGTCTTCTCATTTTGCTTAACTTACTGTGTTTGGGGTCTCCTTTTCGCAGCCTGCATGTTCGCAATTCCCGTTGTTTTTCCTGTCTGCCCCCAGTGGCTAAGGTTCGTTCAGTGGGTTCTGTAGGCTTCCTGGTGGAGGGGACTAGTGCCTGTGTTCTGGTGGATGAGGCTGGATCTTGTCTTTTTGGTGGGCAGGTCCACGTCTGCTGGTGTGTTTTGGGGTGTCTGTGGACTTATTATGATTTTAGGCAGCCTCTCTGCTAATGGGTGGGGTTGTGTTCCTGTCTTGCTAGTTGTTTGGCATAGGGTGTCCATCACTGTAGCTTGCTGGTCGTTGAGTGGAGCTGGGTCTTAGCGTTGAGATGGAGATCTCTGGGAGATTTTTCGCAGTTTGATATTACATGGAGCTGGGAGGTCTCTGGTGGACCAGTGTACTGAACTCGGCTCTCCCACCTAAGAGGCACAGCCCTCATGCCTCACTGGAACACCAAGAGCCTGTCATCCACATGGCTCAGAATGAAAGGGAGAAAGAAAGAGAGAAAGAGATAAAATAATTTAAAATAAAGCAGTTATTAAAACAAAAAACAAAAATTATTTTTAAAAATTTTTATGTAATTAAAAAAGAAGAAAGAACACCAAACCAGAAACCAAATCCACAAATGATAATAAGTGCTGAAAATTATACTAAGAAAAAAAAAGACAGAATCCTAGGACAAATGGTAAAGGCAAAGCTATACAGACAGAATCACACACAGAAGCATACACATACACACTCACAAAGAGAAAAAGGGAAAAAAAATATATATATATCGTTGCTCCCAAAGTCCACCTCCTCAATTTGGGATGATTTGTTGTCTATTCAGGTATTCCACAG
Source organism: Monodon monoceros (assembly GCF_005190385.1). Classification (NCBI taxonomy): domain Eukaryota; kingdom Metazoa; phylum Chordata; class Mammalia; order Artiodactyla; family Monodontidae; genus Monodon; species Monodon monoceros. The sequence goes on along the minus strand of NW_021703779.1, from coordinate 106,720,380 downwards.
ATGCAGGGTACATCAAGTTGACTGTGGAGATTTAATCTGCTGCTCCTGAGGCTGCACAAAGAAAGTTCCCTTTCTCTTCTTTGTTGGCACAGCTCCTGGGATTCAGCTTTGGATTTGGCCCTGCCTCTGCATGTAGGTCGCATCAGGGCATCTGTTCGTTCAGACAGGACAGGGTTAAAGGACCAGCTGATTCAGGGGCTCTGGCTCACTCAGGCTGGGGGGAGGGAGGGGTAAGGATGCGGAGCGAGCCTCTGGCGGCAGAGGTCGGCGTGACGTTGCACCAGCCTGAGGCATGCCACGTGTTCTCCTGGGGAAGTTTTTCCTGGATCACAGGACCCTGGCAGTGGCGGGCTGCACAGGCTCCTGGGAGGTGAGGTGTGGATAGTGACCTGCGCTTGCACACAGGCTTCTTGGTGGCGGCAGCAGCAGCCTTAGCGTCTCATGCCTGTCTGTCTCTGGGGTCCATGCTGATAGTCGCGGCTCACGCCCATCTCTGGAGCTCCTTTAAGCAGCGCTCTTAATCCCCTCTCCTCGCGCACCAGGAAGCAAAGAGGCAAGAAAAAGTCTCTTGCCTCTTCGGCAGCTCCAGACTTTTTCCCGGACTCCCTCCCCTCTAGCTGTGGCGCACTAACCCCCTGCAGGCTGTGTTCACGCCGCCAACCCCAGTCCTCTCCCTGTGCTCCGACCGAAGCCCGAGCCTCAGCTCCCAGCCCCGCCCGTGCCGGCGGGTGAGCAGACAAGCCTCTCGGGCTGGTGAGTGCTGGTCGGCCCCAATCCTCTGTGTGGGAATCTCTCCGCTTTGCCCTCCGCACCCCTGTTGCTGTGCTCTCCTCCGCGGCTCCGAAGCTTCCCCCTCCGCCACCCACAGTCTCCGCCCGTGAAGGGTCTTCCTAGTGTATGGAAACCTTTCCTCCTTCACAGCTTCCTCCCACTGGTGCAGGTCCCGTCCCTATTCTTTTGTCTCTTTTTTTCTTTTTACTTTTGCCCTACCCAGGTATGTGGGGAGTTTCTTGCCTTTTGGGAGGTCTGAGGTCTTCTGCCGGCGTTCAGTGGGTGTTCTGTAGGAGTTGTTCCACATGTAGATGTATTTCTGATGTATTTGTGGGGAGGAAGGTGGTCTCCACGTCTTACTCTTCCGCCATCTTGAAGCTCCTCCTCAGTAGTCCTTTTTAATCCTTTGCATTTAATAGAATGAATTATGATTACCTGTTTATGTGCCTATCTTTTTCATTCCCACTGTGAGCCCTCTTATGATTGAGATCCTACCTGATTAATCTTTATTTCCCCAGCAGTTAGCACAGTACCTGCTTGAAAGCTTATGGGAGGGACTCAAATGCTTACTTAGTGACCAGAATGAATGTATAAATAAGTGAACAAGATACTCAGAGGAGAGGCTTTGTTCAGTTTCAATCAATCACAGAAAATTGCTTCACAAGTTACAAATATAAAATTTAGAAAATAAATTTTGCTCTAGGAGCAAATTATTTTAGACTTTACAAAGAAAGAACATTGGCTGTTTCCTAAACAAAGAAAATACTTTTAAGAGACCTTTTCAGCTGTGTGGATCGCAACAAAATAAGTGACAACTTCTACTTCTGATAAAATGTATTTTCATAAAAGAATAGGTCAAAGTAAATTTGTCCCATGTTTCTGGAAATACAAATGCATCATATAAATATACAACTCTGAAGTGGTTGAGTGTAAAAGAGAATATGACAAAATATGTTAATTCCAAATTAATTAGAAAATGAAACATACTGCACATTGTTATCTTTTCATTTTCTTTCTAGTTTGGCATTTCATTTATTTATTATTTGAAATGTGTAGTTATTTTCAGTAACGTGTACCTACTTTGAAATCTAAAAATAAAAGAGGAGAAGAACCAATTTTAGAAATAACCCAACACGTTCCCTTAGAATGATTCCCAATACATAAATACACATAGTGGGAAAGTGCCACAACCAAAGAAGTAAACTCAGATGTTACTGATTTCATGAAGCATTTCTCCAAATCTACGACCATCTCTCAATCCCTATGTGAAAGCCTTGGTATTTGAAGTTGGCACTGTTTATGGATATCTCCTTGCTTTGCTGTTTCACTCTGCTTTCTAACCAAGGAAGAACAGATTCTAACAATTTTCATTTTCCTGACACTGCCCAGTCTTGACTACAGTTAAGTTCAACAAACTAAATTCTGCTACCTCAGCAGCAGCCAACTCATGGGAATCTGCTATCATTACAAAAAAAGTTAGACTGTATTAAGAGCTACAAATATGACTCTGTTCTCCTCAGAAATAGAGTTGCTGGTGTAGAACATCATTAAATGCATCTTAATAATAATTTATTATTAACTGTTTTCTATGTAGATTTCAAGGAGTGACCTGGTATATTGCCTTAGAAATACATAATACAGAATACTTTTTATCCTCCTCTGAGTGCCAGCAACTCATTTAACTAGAATAAGAAAAGTAGCAATGAGATCCAATAAATAATGTGGTCTATTTGGTGGTTTTCCACAAAGATCTATGGGTCCTGATTAAAACAGAGAGAAGAAAAGGGGGTCACCTTGTTCAAAAGTCATCCATATAGTCTGTCTTTGATCAGGAGCATAGAGGTCACATGGGAATTTCTTTGTAAATCAAAGAGAAAATTTGTCTTCACAGTTAATTAATAGAACCTCTTAAGTAAAAAGAACCTTATATCTGGGTGATTTTATCACTTGTTTACTGTGGTAGAATTTTTTCAACTACATTTTGAAAACGTTAAGATGAAATAAAAATTTTAAGTACTAAACGAAGTATTGTAAGTGCTGTTCCTTAGATTGTTCATTGCATTAGCATTATTACATTTTAATGAGAAAGAAGTCAGTCACAAAGGAAAATGGTATATCAAAGCAATCTGCATTATTAGTGAATTCCCAAGCCAAATAATCATGAGTTCTTTTCTACCATTCTTTACAATGTAATTACAAGGAGAGACTGCCTGTGTTTCTCAGCTAGTTCACAATCTTGGAGCATTCCAGACAGGATGATGATAATTATTTAATATGAATTAAAACCATTAGAGTGCTCAGATTTTTTTCACATCATTGTTACCTGAAATTGCCAAGAAGAATATTGTAATGCATCATTCCTCAAGAAAATGACCCAGTTATTCTAAAGAAACCATCTCTACATATGGAACTACTAAATAGTTGGCAATCTAATATCTGCCACTTGTGGATAGGTTAAACAGAGAAAAATATCTACTCTTTTAAATTAAAAAAATTTTGATTGGAGTATAGTTCATTTACAATGTTGTGTTACTTTCTACTGTACGGCAAAGTGAATCAGTTATACATATACATATATCCACTCTTTTTTACATTCTTTTTCCATATAGGTCATTACAGAGTACCGAGTAGAGTTCCCTGTGCTATACAGTAGATTCTTATTAGTTATTTATTTTATATATAGTAGTGTGTATATGTCAATCCCAATCTCCCAATTTACCCCTCCCCCCACTTCCCCCTGGTAACCATAAGTTTGTCTTCTACATCTGTGACTCTATTTCTGTTTTGTAAATAAGTACACTTGTACCATTTTTTTAGATTCCACATATAAGTGGTATCATATTATATTTGTCTTCCTCTGACTGACTTCACTTAGTATGACAATCTCTAGGTCCATCCATGTAGCTGCAAATGGCATTATTTCATTCTCTTTTATGGCTGAGTTAATATTCCATTGTATATATGTGCCACATCTTCTTTATCCACTCATCTGTTGATGGACACATGCTTCCATGTCCTGGCTATTGTAAATAGTGCTGCAATGAACATTGGGGTACATGACTCTTTTTGAATTAATGGTTTTCTCAGGGTATATTCCCAGTAGTGGGATTGCTGGGTCGTATGGTAGTTCTATTTTTAGTTTTTTAAGGAACCTCCATACTGTTCTCCATAGTGGCTGTATCAATTTACATTCCCACCAACAGTGCAGGAGGGTTCCCTTTTCTCACACCCTCTCCAGCATTTACTGTTTCTAGATTTATTGATGATGTCCATTTCTGACCAGTGTGAGGTGATACCTCATTGTAGTTTTGATTTGCATTTCTCTAATACTTACTGATGTTGAGCATCTTTTCATTTGCTTGTTGGCCATCCGTATGTCTTCTTTGGAGAAATGTCTGTTTCTATCTTCCACCCATTTTTTGATTGGTTTTTTTTTTCATATTGAGCTGCATAAGCTGTTTGTATATTTTTGAGATTAATTCCTTGTCAGTCGCTTCATTTGCAAATATTTTCTCCAATTCTGTGGGTTGTCTTTTTGTTTTGTTTATGGTTGCCTTTGCTGTATAAAAGCTTTTAAGTTTCATTGGGCTCCATTTGTTTATTTTTGTTCTTATTATCATTACTCTAAGAGGTGGGCCATAAAAGATCCTGCTTTGATATATGTCAGAGAGTGTCCTGCCTACGATTTCCTTTAAGAGTTTTATAGTAGCTGGCCTAACTTTTAGGTCTTTCTTTAATACATTTTGAGTTTATTTTTGTGTATGGTGTTCAGAGTGTTCTAATTTCATTCCTTTACAGGTAGCTGTCCAGTTTTCCCAGCACCACTTATTGAAGAGACTGTCTTTTTTCCATTGTGTATTCTTGCCTCCTTAGTCATAGATTGATTGACATTGGTGCTTGGGTTTATCTCTGGGCTTTCTATTGCATTCCATTGATCTATATTTCTATTTTTGTGTTAGTATCATACTGTTTTGATGACTGTAGCTTTATAGTATATGCTGAAGTCAGGGAACCTGATTCCTCCAACTCCATTTTCCTTTCTCAAGATTGCTTTGGCTATTTGGGGTCTTCTGTGTTTCCATACAAATTGTAAGATTTTTTAATTCTAATTCCGTGAAAAATGCCGTTAGTAAATTGATAGATTGCACTGAATCTGTAGATTGCTTTGGGTAGTATAGTCATTTTCACAATATTGATTCTTCCAATCCAAGAACATGGTATATCTCCATCTGTTTGTGTTGTCTTTGATTTCTTTCATCATATCTTACAATTTTGTGAGTATAGGTCTTTTGCCTCCTTAGGTAGGTTTATTCCTAGGTATTTTATTCTTTTTGAAGCAATGGTAAATGGGATTGTTTACTTGATTTCTCTTTGTGATCTTTCATTGTTAGTGTATAGGAATGCAAGAGATTTCCCTGGTAAAGTTGCAGGATACAAAATTAATACAAATTCATTGATGAGCTCTAGTATATAGTTTTCTGGTAGCATCGTTAGGATTTTCTATGTATAGTATCATGTCATCTGCAAACAGTGACAGTTTTACTTCTTTTCCAATTTGGATTCCTTTTATTTCTTTTTCTTCTCAGATTGCCGTGGCTAGGGCTTCCCAAACTATGTTGAATAATAGTGGTGAGAGTGGACATACTTCTCTTTTTCCTGCTCTTAGAGGAAATGCTTTCAGTTTTTCACCATTGAGAAGGGTGTTTGCTGTGGGTTTGTTGTCTATGGCCTTTATTATGTTGGGGTAGGTTCCCTCTATGCCCACGTTCTAGAGAGTTTTTATTATAAATGTTGTTGAATTTTGTCAAAAGCTTTTTCTGCATCTCATGAGATGATCATATAGTTTTTACTCTTCACTTTTTTGATATGGTGTATCACACTAATTGATTTGCAGATATTGAAGTATCCTTGCATCCCTGGGATAAATCCCACTTGATCATGGTGTGTGATCTTTTCAATGTGTTGTTGGATTTGGTTTACTAGTATTTTGTTGAGAATATTTGTGTCTATGTTCATCAGTGATATTGGCCTGTAATTTTCTTTTTCGTGATATCTTCATCTGGCTTTGGTATCAGGGTGATGGTGGCCTCGTAGAATGAGCTTGGGAGTTTTCCTTCCTCTGAAATTTTCTGGAAGAGTTTCAGAAGGATAGATGTCAACTCTTCTCTAAATGTTTGATAGAATTCCTCTGTGAAGGCATCTGCTTCTGGAATTTTGTTTGTTGGAAGCTTTTTAATCACAATTTCAATTTCAGCACTTGTGATTGGTCTGTTCATATTTTCTATTTCTTCCTGGTTCAGTCTTGGAAGGTTATACCTTTCTAAGAATTTGTACATTCCTTCCATTTTATTGGCATAGAGTTGCTTGTAGTAGTCTCTTAGGATGCTTTGTATTTCTGCGGTGTCTGTTGTACCTTCTCCTTTTTCATTTCTGATTTTATTGATTTGAGTCCTCTCCCTCTTTTTCTTGATGAGTCTGGCTAATGGTTTATCAATTTTGTTTATGTTCTCAAAGCACCAGCTTTTAGTTTTATTGATCTTTGCTATTGTTTTCTGTCTCTATTTCATTTATACCTGCTCTGATCTTTATGATTTCTTTCCTTCTACTTATTTGGCGTCTTGTTTGATCTTCTTTCTCTGGTTCCTTTAGGTGTAAGGTTAGGTTGTTTCTTTGAGACTTTTCTTGTTTCCTGAGGTAGGATTGTATTGCTATAAACTTCCCTCTTAGAACTGCTTTTGCTGTGTCCCATAGGTTTTGGATCATCGTGTTTTTGTTGTCATTTTTCTCTAGGTATTTTTTGATTTCCTCTTTGATTTCTTCAGTGATCTCTTGTTTATTTAGTAACATATTGTTTAACCTCCTTGTGTTTGTGTTTTTTACAGTTTTTTTTCTGTAATTGATTTCTTGTCTCATAGCATTGTGGTCAGAAAAGATGCTTGATATGATTTCAGTTTTCTTAAATTTATCAGGGCTTGATTTGTGACCCAAGATGTGATCCTGGAGAATGTTCTGCGTGCACTTGAGAAGAAAGTGTATTCTGCTGCTTTCAGATGGAATGTCTTATAACAATATGTATATCAATTAAGATTATCTGGTCTAACGTGTCATTTAAGGCTTGTGTTGCCTTATTAATTTTCTGTCTGGATGATGTATCCACTGGTATAAGTGGAGTGTTAAAGTCCCACACTATTATTGTGTTACTGTCCATTTCTCCTTTTATGGCTGTTACCATTTGCCCTATACATTGAGGTGTTCTATGTTTGGTGCATATTTATTTACAATTTTTATATATTTTTCTTGGGTTTGATCATTAGGTAGTGCCCTTCCTTGTCTCTTGAAACAGTCTTTATTTTAAAGTCTATTTTGTCTGATATGAGTATTGCTACTCCAGTTTTCTTTTGATTTCCATTTGCATGGAATATCTTTTTTTAATCCCCTCACTTTCAGTCTGTATGTGTCCCTAGGTCTAAAGTGGGTCTCTTGTAGGCGGCATATATACGGGTCTTGTTTTTGTAGGTCTTTTTTCTTCCCTTCCTCTTTTGTTCTTTTCTCTTGTGGTGTGATGACCACATTTAGTGTTGTGTTTGGGTTGCTTTTTCTTTTTTGTGTATCATAGTTTTTTTAGTTTGCATTTCCCATGAGGTTTTGATAAAGAGTAGTGTGTGTGTGTGTGTGTGTATATATACACACACACACACACACACAAGGTTGTTTTAAGCTGGTGGTGTCTTAATTTCAAATGCAATTCCTATTTACTGAATTTGTACTCTCCTCTTCTCATGGTTGCTGGTTTTGATATCATATTTGTGTGTGAATTATTTCCTGCTTTTACTCTATGTTTGCCTTTAACCAGTGAGCTTTCCCATTTGTGATTTTCTTGCTTCTAGTTGTGGCCACTTTTTCCCACCTGCCTAGAGAAGTTCCTTTTGCATTTGTTGTAAAACTGGTTTGGTGGTGCTGAATTCTCTTAGTTTTTCCTTGTCTGTAAAGCTTTTGATTTTCTTCATCGAATCTGAATGAGAGCCTTGTTAGGCTGAGTTATCGTGGTTGCTACACTTTTTCGTGTAACTTACTTGTGCCTTGAGGGCCTGCTCAGCTTGGCTTGTACGTAGGATTTCCACTTGATGAAGGAGTGCTGCTGTGCATGCCCAAATTTACAGTTTGGTGAGTCAAATAACACCCAGTTCAGATGGGCAGCTCAGGTTACATGGTAACTTAGTGGCCCATGACCAAGCGTTCATTTTCTACTAAAGCCCAGTAGCAGGCCAATAACTTTCTCCTCAAAAGGGAAATAGTTATCCACAGAGAACGGCAGCGTTTGCTCCAAAATCCTAGGAGCCTGCTCTGCAGTTCACCTATAGGGGCCTACTAGAGGTTCCTAACAGCCTCCCTATCTACCACTGACACTTCAAGCACCATTGGATCTAAGGGGTCTTATGGCAAAAGTGGCAGAACAGCTTGCACAGCAGCCTGGACCTGTTGCAGAGCCTTCTCTTATTCAGGGCCCCACAAAAATATAGTAGCTTTTAGGGTCACTCAGTAAATAAGTGAATTAGAGAAACACACCCAAATGAGGACTGTTTCCTCCAAAATCCAAAGAGGCTCGTTAGGTATTGCGCCTCTTTTTTGGTTACAGGAGAGTCAGATATAACAACCTATCCTTCTTGACATGTCCCACATCACTAGACTCCTAGAAATGTTACTGAGGTAGAAGGACTCTGAATTTTGTGGGATTAAATTACCCTACCCTCTGACACACAAATGTCTTAACAATGACTAGAGTAGCTGCTATTTCTTGCTCATTAGGTCCCATCAACATAATGTCATTGATGTAATGGACCAGTGTTATATCTTTTGGAAAGGCAAGGCAATCAAGATCCTTGTGAACTAAATTATGACATATGGCTGGATAGTTGATACACCCCTGAATTAGGACAGAGAAGATGTATTTCTGGCCTTGCCAGTTGGATGCAAACTGCTTATGCTGATCTTTATTGACAGGGATGGAGAAAAAAGCATTTGCCAGATCAATAGCTGCATACAAGGTACTAGGGGATATGATAAATTGCTCAAGCCATGAAACCACATCTGGTATAGAGGCTGCAATTGGAGTCCCCACCCAGTTAAACTTAGAATAATCCACTGTCATCCTCCAAGATCCACTGTCTTCTGCACAGGCCAAATAGGCAAGTAAAATGGGAATGTGGTGGGAATAACCACCTTTGTACCTTTCAGGTCCTTGATTGTAGCACCAATTTCTTCAGTCCCTTCAGGAATGCAGTATTGCTTTTGGTTTATTATTTTGCTAGGTGGAGGCAATTCTAATGGCTTCCATTTGGCCTTTCCCACTGTAATATCCCTCACTCCACAGGTCAGGGAACCAGTGTGGGGATTATGCCAGCTACTGAATGTATCTATTACAATTCTGCATTCAGAACAGAGGAAATTATCACAGGATGGGTTCAGAGAATCACTGGGCCCACCGTGAGATGAAAAGAGGTAAAATTATATTATTTTACCTCCATAAGTCCCTACTCTGTTGGTGGGCCACAGTGACATTTTGGGTGTCCTGAAATTAGGATTTGGGTATCAGAGTCATTGTCCAGTAGTCCCTGAAAGGCCTGATTAGTTCTTTTTCCCCAAATACACAGTTATCCTCGTAAATATTTGTAGAACCCTTTGGGTAATGTTGAGAGAAAGAAGATTAAGAGAATAATTTTTTGGCAGTATTCAGGGGTCCTTCTTCAAAGTGACTCAATTACCCCTTTATTCAAGGGGTTTTAGGAATGTAAACTGGTTCAAGTCTGGGAATAGATTGAGGGGCCATGACTGTTTTTATGATTTAAGTTAGACTTTTGCTTGCTTGATCTGGAACTTTTCTGCATATAAGATCAAGTAATTAGTACCCCTTCCTATCTATTTCACTTCTACAAACATCATGATAAACTAGCCAATGCTATAGGTCTATGCAAATCAGATGATTCTGATTGCTGCTTTGACTCTACTGTCCAGTATGGTAACCATACCACCTTGCCTTTAGTGGTTAAGTGTCACCACAAGACTCTGTCACCATGGGATTTTTTTTACTCCCATTGCATTTAGGTTTCCCAATTCACTGACTGCATTTTCCACTGCAGGGTCTGGCCTACAGAGAAGAGTGACCACAGGGCTTTTCAAGGACACTGGCCTCCCCTCACAAGTTTATTTCTTACAGTCGTGGTGAAATATGTGCCTTGGAGACCCTCCCACTGTGGGTGAGTAGTTCTTACATGACAAATCCATTCTAACATTCCAGTATCCTTATGCCTTTGAATCCCTTCCTCTACATTAAACTAAGTCATGTCTAGCATTTTCAACTCAAACATGATGGGGCATCTTTAGATCCATGATTCAACCAATCAAACCAACAAACTGTTAGAGCCCTTTCTAATTCCTTGAACTGCAACATTAAATGCAGAATCTCTGCTTGGTGAACCTATGTAAATTAATTTGGTCTACTACAACTTCATGTTCCTCCCACCATTATTCTTCTTCCATAGTATCCATTCTTATACATATTATGAGGGGTTCTGTCTATATAAACTAGAAAATTCAAGCAGTTCTTTTGGAGTGTAGCACAACTTCTTATGGGTCATACTTTGTATCTCACCTTCAGGAACCTGCTGGAACTTGAGTCTAGTTATAGATCTAGACACAAAGAGGAGTGGTGGGGGTGAATCTTGAGAAGAATCAGCATTGTTTTTACAGGATAACTGACTCCACTAAAGGTGCTCCCAGTGGCAAAGAAAATTCATCAGGATTTAGGGTTCAGTGTCCCCAGCTCCATCAGTGTTCCTCCACATGTCTCCATTCCAACTTTCAGGGCCCCAGTCCTTCCCCATCAATGCCCTACTTTAATCATAATCACCCTATGAGGCTGCGACTTTAAATTGTGTTGTAATACAGCCAGATGCAGTTGAGATTCTGGGGGTGATTTTCAGCAATCTAAGCCCTGTGGCTACAGAAGATATCTCCTTCAGAGCACATATAGAAGATTTCAGGTAATTTAAGTGGCATTTGAGCTCAGAATTCAAATCCTTGAGCTCACTCTTTTCTTTCCAAATTTGTCCAAGGACATTAGGAGTAAACAGCCAATCTCCCTATATTTATTAGTTTGTTAAAACTGTTCAAAATATCATATATACAGTCACCTAGTTCCTTGTTTCTTTTAAGTGGTTGATTAGGATTAACCAATGCTGATATTTTGCATATCTAAATTGCCAAACCACACCATAGACTATCAGAGCTCTATTTACTACTACAAATAGAGTCATTAGCATCTGTAAATCTACTGAGGTTAGAAAGCCAATTCCAGAAACTCCAGAGCCAATTCAGGGAACTCATCCTTAAAATTCCATTCTCCTTGAACAACTCAGTACCAAAAACTACCAGTCAGGGTTCTCTAGAAAAACCCTGCCAACAGTGTGTGTGTGTGTATACGCACACACACATATATGAGAGAGACAGACAGATAGATAGACTTGGGAAAGACTGAGAGAGGCCTTAGACTAACAGCCTGGGAAGAAGTGAGGGGTTATCAGTTCAACAACTCTTGAGGAATTGAATTCTGCCAAGAACTATGTAAGTGGATTTGTAAAGTGGATCTTTGCTCAATCATGTCTTCAAATGAGAATGCAGTCCCTGCTGACACCTCGATTTCAGCCTTGTAAAACATTCTGAAGCAGAGGACTCATGTACATGGTGCCTGGATTCCTAAACCGTGAACATTGTGAGGTAAAGAATGTGTGTTTTTTAAGCCACAAAGTTTTAGGGAAATTTGTTATGCAGAAAGAGGTAATTAATTCAAGTCCACATGCCAGTATGCAGTCTTGAATTCACATTATTTTGTCTGAGAAAACTTAGAGAATTTATCCTAAAGAAATCCAAGTTTGATACTGCCCTATGGAACTAGTAGAAACAAAGTCAAAGTTCCTCTAGAGGAACACAACTTCAACACAGGGCTCAAAAAGACCTACAGATTAATATATAAGGAACATGAGCTCATAGATAAAATAGAAAATCCTAAAAGGAAACAAGCCCTAAGAATTGGAGTAGTCAGAAAGAACAGAATAAGACTTACCAATATTTCAGAGAAGGTCTTAGATACTATAATTTTTCAAAAGAACAAAAGAGAACTTGTAGAACTGAAAAAGTTAATTGCAGAAATAAAACATCAGCAAGCTGGTCAAATATCAGATCAGATTAGACATAACTGAAAATAGGATCAGTAAACTGAAAAATGAAAAAGAAATTACTTAAAATGAAGTACATAGAATCAAAGAGGTTAAAAAAATATGAAGGCATATTTAAGAGATGTAGATGAATGAATAATAAGGTCTAATATATATTGAAAGGAGATGCAGAAGGAGAGACTACAAAGAATTCAGTAGAAGCAATATATTAAGAGCTAAATTTCCAAAAATCTCCAAACACCACAGAACAATCAAAATAATTGACAGAAAAAATACTACTTTTAAAGTTTTGAGGAAAGAGAACTACTCAACAACAATTTTATATGCAACTAAACAATCAATAATTAGGGTCAAATAAAAACATTTTACAGACAAAGAATATACAAATTATGATTCATAAGTTATCACTAGAAGAACTATTAAAAGATATTTCAGGTGGTTAAAAAATTGTACCAAAACTATTAGGATGCAAGAAGCAGTGGTGTGCAAAGAAATTAATAAATATGTGAGTAGATTTGAGTATGCCTTGCCTATAAAAAGTGAATAATGACAAGGATTAAGTGGTTAATGGAGAAAATAAAATTCTGTTATTAATTGCATTATTTTTGCACACAGCTGAACAAGTAAGATAGTGATACTTTCTGTATGTCATGCTCTAGTAAATCATCAAGGTTTCTCAAACTGAGGTGATTGGCTTGGGGACTCTTAATGCTCCTGGCCTCCCCTAGCTTCCTTAAGTACCTATGGTATTGATCTCTCAACACATTTATATAGATTTCTCACCATACCAGTTTCCCAAGCACAACATTTGGGAATCTCTGCTCTAGACAAATATAACCAACAAGATGGAGGTGGAGGGCGCCTGGAGGTAAATCCTATTGTACTTCTATTGTAAAACAGATGGTAGATACAGTAAAAAGAATTAAACTAAAGTATCCTTATTAAAGCATTGAAAGTAAGGATCAAAAACTTAAAATAGAAAGTAGAACACCTAAATAGAGAAAGTAATTTGGCTGAGATTAACATATACACATTACTTTGTATAAAATAGATAACCAACAAAGGACCTACTGTATAGCACAGGGAACTATACTATTATGTAATAACCTATAAGGGAAAATAAAGGGAAAATAATCTGAAAAAGTATATGTATATATATAACTATTGCTGTGCTGTATACCTGAAACATACATGATATTTTAAATCAACTATACTTCAATAAAAAATTTAAAAAAAGAATTTCAGCCAATTAAGCATTAGACAAGGGGAGAGGATAAATTAAATAAATATATGGTAACAAATCAGTAACCATAATAAATATCAGTATATCAAACTCAACTAAAAGAAAGAAAATATCAAACCAGATTTTAAAAATTATATACATTCTTTAAAATACACATACTTAAACTATGAGATCATAGAAGTGTGAAAGAAATTAAACACCTAATCATTACAAAAATACAAAAAAAATGGGTTCCTGATACTAATATCAGATAAAATAGACATGAATGAAAGAAGCACTATTCAGTATGTGATTTTTAATTAGTGCTAAGAAGCATGTTTCGCAAACAAGCTATTAAAATTGTGAACTTGTTTATATCCAATGATATAGATGTAAAATATGTAAAGATAAAATTGATTATGAAAAGTTATAAATCTGCAAATATTATATGATGATTTAACACAAATTTCCAAATAATTTATTCATCATGCAGTTTAAAATAGCAAGGTTTATAGAAGATACAAATAACACAATAAAATTTGTAATCTAATTAAATGTAGAAACTGCAACCACCATTTACAGAATTCACATTTGTTTAGAATTCATAGACCACTTACATAATTGACCATGAAAGTAGCCACAGAGCAAAGCAAACTCAAACCAGATTTGTTACCATATGGACAACACCACATTCTTCCACAACAATACATTAAATTGGAAGCTGAGAACAAAATGTAGCCATATTTTCCAAAATCAAAAAGTTTAAAACACTCTTCTAAATGAATCACAGAATAAAAATTAAATAATAAGGAAAATTTGAGTATCCGAACTAAACTATAATTAAAATACTATATATAAAACCTGAAAGAAAAATACATTATTAGTTGCATGTTGTTAAAGAAAGAAAAAAAAGTAAAGATGTAAATGTCCTATTTAATAATTGAGAAAAAGAATGATAAAGTTAACCAAAAAGATGAAGATGGGATGTTATAATAATACCTTAAAGTTCAGGGAGACAGAGACAAGATGGCAGAGTAGGGGGACCTTGAGTTCATCTCCTCTCGTGAGCAAACCAAAATCACAACTAACTGCTGAACAACCATCAATAAAAAAGACTGGACTCTACCAAAACAAGATATTCTACATTCAAAGATATAAAGAAGAAACCACGAGATGGTAGGAGGGGCACACTCGTGATATAATCAAATCCTATACCACCTGGGTGGGCAACCCACAAACTGGAGAATAATTATATTGCAGAAGTTCTCCCATAGGAGTGAGAGCTGTGAGCCCCACCCCATGCTCCCCAGCCTAGGGTTCTGGCATTGGAAGGAGGAGCCTCCAGAGCATTTGGCTTTGGAGGCCAGCAGGGCTTGATTGCAGCAGCTCCACAAGACTGGGGGAAACAGAGACTCCACTGTTGGAGGGCGCACACAAAGTCCCACATGCACTGGTGCCCAGAGCAAAAGCAGTGACTCCATAGGAACCTGGGTCAGACCTACGTGCTGGTCTTGGAGGGTCTCCTGGGGAGGTGGAGCTGTGGCTCTCTCTGGGCAACAAAAGCTGGTGGCAGACAAAGTGGGGACCTATGTGAACTCTTGTTGGAGGCAGACATTTTGGGTACTTGGCACCGAAACCTGGCCCCACCCAACAGCCTGTAAGCTCCAGTGCTGGGACACCTCAGGCCAAACAACCAACAGAGTTGGAACCCAGCCACACCCATCAGCAGACAGGCTGCCTATAGTCTTCTTAAGCCCACAGCCACCTCTAGATATGAAACTTAACAAGGCCCTGCCCACCAAAGGGCCAAGACCCAGCTCCACCCACCAGCCCCCACCTGCTAGGAAGCCTGCACAAAACTCTAGACCAGGCTCATCCACCAGCAGGCCAATACCAAAAGTAAGGAAACTACAGTACTGCAGCCTGCAGAACTGAGTCCACAAACACAGCTCAGAACCTAACCTGGGACCAGCTGGTCCCTGGCCCTTGGGAGACGAGAGGGGAGTATACTGCTGGGACACGTAGGATATCCCTTACAGAGGGCCACTTCTTCAAGGTCGAGAAACATAACTAACCTTCCACATATATAAAAATACAAATAGAAATTTAGACAAAATGAGATGGCAGAGGAATATGTTCCAAATTACATCGAAGAGGAATATGTTCTAAAGGAACAAGATAAAACCCCAGAAGAACAACTAAGGGATGTGGAGATAGGCAATCTGCCCGAGAAAGAGTACAGAGTAATAACTGTAAAGATGATCCAAGAAATCAGGAGAAGAATGGATGCACAGAGTGAGAAATTACAAGAAGTTTTTAACAAAGAGTTAGTTAGAGACTATAAAGAACAACCAGAGTTGAAGAACACAATAATTGAACTGAAATAGATACTAGAAGGAATCAAGAGCAGAATAAATGAAGCAGAAGTACAGATAAGTGAGCTGGAAGACAGCGTGGTGGAAATCACTGCCATGGAACAGAATAAAGAAAAAAGAATGAAAAGAAACAAAGACAGTTGAAAAGACCTCTGGACAATGTCAAATGCACCAACATATGCATTAGAGGGGTCCCTGAAGGAGAAGAGAGAAAGTGCCTGAGAAAATATTTGAAGAGATAATAGCTGAAAATTTCCCTAACATGGAAAAGGAAACAGTCACCCAAGTCTAGGAAGTGCAGAGTCCCATACAGGATTAACTGAAGGAGGAACGTGCCAAGACATGTAGTAATCAAATTGCCAAAAATTAAAGAGAAAATATTAAAAGCAATAAGGGAAAAGCAACAAATAATATACAAGGGAACCCCCATAAGACTATCAGCTGATTTTTTAGCAGAAACTCTGCAGGCCAGAAGGAAGTGGCAAGATATTTTTAAAGTGATAAAAGGGAAGAACCTACAACCAAGAATACTCTACCCAGCAAGGCTCTCATTCAGATTTGACAGAGAAATCAAAAGCTTTACAGACTAGCAAAAGCTAAGAGAATTCAGCAGCACCAAACCAGCTCTACAACAAATGCTAAAGGAACTTCTCTAGGTGGAAAAGACCACAATTAGAAACAAGAAAATTACTAAATGGGAAAGCTCACTGGTAAAGGCAAACATACAGTAAAGATAGGAAATCATCCACACACAAATATGATATCAAAACCAGTAATTGTGAGAGGAGAGTACAAGTGCAGGATATTGGTAATGCATTTGAAATTAAGAGATCAGCAACTTAAAACAATCATGTATATATATATAGAGACTGCTATATCAAAATTTCATGGTAACTGCAAATGAAAAATCTATAATAGATACACACATGAAAAAGAAAAAGGAATCCAAACACAACACTAAAGAAAGTCATCAAATCACAACAAAAGAAGACCAACAAAAACAAATCCAAAACAATTAACAAAATGGCAATAAGAACAAACATATTGATGATTACATTAAGTGGCAAAGGATTAAATGCTCCAACCAAAAGACACAGACTGGCTGAATGGATGCAAAAACAAGACCTGTGTATGTGCTGTCTACAAGAGACCCACTACAGATCTAGAGACACAGACTGAAAATGAGGGAATTAAAAAAAGATATTCCATGCACATGGAAATCAAAAGAAAGCTGGAATAGCAGTTCTCATATCTGACAAAGCAGACTTTAAAATAAAGACTCTTATAAGAGACAGAGAAGGACACTACATAATGATCAAGGGATCAATCCAAGAAGATATAACAATTGTAAATATATATGCACCCAACATAGGAGCACCTCAATACATGAGGCAAATGTTAACAGCCATAAAAGGAGAAATTGACAGTAACACAATAATAGTGGGGGACTTTAGCACCCCACTTACATCAATGGACAGATCATCCATAGAGAAAAATCAATAAGGAAACACAGGCCTTAAATGATGCATTCGACGAGATAGACTTAATTGATATTTATAGAGCATTCATTTGGAAAGCAGCAGAATACACATTCTTTTCAAGTGCACATGGAACATTCTCCAGGGTTGATCACTCGCTGGGCCACAAAGCAAACCTCAGTAAATTTAATGAAATTGAAATTTTATCAAGCAGCTTTTCTGACACAATGCTATGAGATTAGAAGTCAACTACGGGAAAAAAACTGCAAAACACACAGACACCTGGAGGCTAAACAATATGCTACTAAGCAACCAATGGATCACTAAAGAAATTAAAGAAGAAATCAAAAAATACCTAGAGACAAATGAAAACGAAAGCATGATGACCCAAAACCTATGGGACATAGCAAAAGCAATTCTAAAAGGGAAGTTCATAGCAATACAAGTTTGCCTCAGGAAACAAGAAGAATCTCAAATAAACAACTGAACCTTATACCTAAGGCAACTAGAGAAAGAAGAACAAACAAAACTCAAAGTTAGTAGAAGGAAAGATCATAAAGATCACAGAAGAAATAAATGAAATTGAGACTGAAAAAACAATGGAAAAGATCAATGAAACTAAAAGCTGGTTATTTGAAAAGATAAACAAAATTGATAAACCTTTAGCCAGACTCATCAAGAAAAAAAGGGAGACAGCCCAAATCAACAAAATTAGAGATGGAAAAGGAGAAGTTACAACCAACACCACAGAAATACAAAGGACCATAAGAGACTACTACAAGCACCTAAATGCCAATAAAATGGATGACCTAGAAAAAATGCACAGATTCTTAGAAAGGTACAATCTCCCAAGACTGAACCCTGAATAGAAGATATGAACAGACCAATTACAAGTACTGAAATTGAATCTGTGATTTTAAAACTCCCAACAAATGAAAGTCCAGGACCACATGGTTTCCAGGTGAATTCTACCAAACATTTGGAGAAGAGTTAACACCTATCCTTCTGAAACTACTCCAAAAAATTGCAGTGGAAGGAACACTTCCAAACTCATTCTATCAGGCCACCATTACCCTGATACCAAAACCAGATGACAATACAAAAAAAAATAACAGGCCAATATCACCTATGAATATAGACACAAAAATCCTCAACAAATACTAGCAAACTGAATCCAACAGTACATTAAAAGGATCACTCACCATGACCAACTGGGATTTATCCCAGGGTTGCAAGGATTTTTCAATATCTGCAAATCAATCAGTGTGATACACCACATTACCAAATTGAAGAATAAAAACCATATGATCATCTCAATAGATGCAGAAAAAGCTTTTGACAAAATTCAACATCCATTTATGATAAAAAGTCCCCAGAAAGTGGGCATAGAGGGAACCTACCTTAACATAATAAAGGCCAAATATGATAAACACACAGCTGATGTCATACTCAATGGGAAAAAGCTGAAAGTACCTCCTTACTTTGGACTTACGTGCAATTATTTTTATAGCTTTTAAGTTGGCGACTTAGATCATTTATTTCAGACTTTTAAAAAATTGTCCTGTATATTCACTTCTTTTGTTATCATTCATTTAAATAACTTTTCTAATTTCTGTGTGATTACGTACTTCATCTATGGGTTATTTAGAAGTATGTTGCTTACTTTTTTAAAGTTCAGCTATTTTTTCCTGGTATCAGATTAAATTCCATTGCAATCAGACTATATACTTTATAATTTTAATATTTTTAAATTAATTAAAACTTGTCTTATGGCCCTGTCTATAGTAGTCTATCTTGGTCAATATACCATGTTCTCTGGATGCTAGAGTAGAACTTCATGAACGCCACTTAGGTCAGTTTTGATAGTGTTGTTCAAATATTCTATATCCTTACTCATTTTTTGTCTCCTTATCCATCAATTACTGAGAGAGAGATGTTAAAAATATCAACTATGATTGCAGAGTTGTCTTTCTCCTTTCATTTCTGTCAGTTTTTGCTTTATGCATTTAGAAACTCATTATGTGCATATCCAATAAAGATCATCTTTTCTTAATTGATTATATCATCATGATATATTCCTATTTGTGTCTGGTAATAGGTAATACTCCTTTTTTTGAAGTCTGATTCATCTGATATTATAAACTCATGCAAATTCTCATGCTGATGGTGTGAATGTTGTATATTTTTTCCACTCTTACTTTCCAACAATTTCTGTCTTTATACTATCCTTCTTGTAAATAGTATTTAGTTGTCTTATTTTTCATTAGGTTTTACAATCTCTGCCTTTTAAATGGGATGTTTTTCCATTTACATTAATTTTAAGCATTGTTTTCTTTGATTTTAAGGCTGTGATCTTGCTATTTCTTTGTTTATTTTCTTATTTTCTTTTTAACTTTTATTTTGAAGTCATTTTAGACTTAATCACACACTTACAAAAGTAGTACAAATGAGATACCACATACCCTTTACTCATCTCCCCTAGTTATTAAAATTAAGAAATAAACATTAGTATAATGCCATTAACTAAATTAACAGACTTCATTAAGATTTTACTAGTTTCCTCTAATGTAATTTTTCTGTTCCAGGATATAATCAGAGATCCCATTTTGTTGTAATTGTCTCTGACACTTTTGAAGAGTATTGGTCAGTTATCTTGTAGAATGCCCCTCAATTTGTGTCTGTCTGATGTTTTTCCATGATTACATTGAGGTAATGCACTATTGTTATTATTGGTAAAAATATTATAACGTGTCCTTCTCTGTTCATTACATCAGATATCATACGATGTCATTATATCTTATTATTGAGGATGTTAACCTTGATCCCTTGGTTTGCATGGTGCTGTCAGGTTTCACTTTTGTAATTAGTAAATATTTGGAAGTAATTTAAAGCCATGGAAATAACCTGTTTCTCCTTAAAACTTTGTCCACCAGATTTGTCATTGTTGGGCACATCTCACCTCAGCAATTATTAATATTGTGTTCTATTTCCATCATTCCTTCTATACATATCAGTTGGAATTCTTCTGGAAGGAGGAGTTGTCCCTTCTTCCTCAATTATTTAATGAAATCTTTATGACCAATCGTTATTTATTTTATTCGGGAGGGGTTATAATCCAATAATATTGTTATTTATTTTGTTGCTCAAGTTTTTCCAAATTTGGCCATTTGTGAGTTCTTTCAGGTTGACTCTGTACCTTTCTGATATAACTTCATTAATATTTGGACTTTAGTACATCCTTAATTCTGAAATCACAAGATGCTCCAAATTCAGCTTGTATATTCCCTGCCACAGTTTGAAGTCAACAACTTCCTTTTAGTGAGGAATGATATTTAGAAACTAATAACTGGTAGCCATACATTGCTACTGAAGCGTCATTGCTTCTAGTCACCTTCTGTGGGTGGAGTTAGGAACCACATGTATTAATACTATCTAATGCATACATGTACATCTCTTTATTTCTGTATCTATTTATCTGCATGATTACGCACACACACATACACACACAGAGAATCATACTAATACCTCTCACTCTAATCCAGTACCACCAGTTTCCTTCTAGCATACTTCCTTTTACATTTGTAATTTCTTTCTTGAACACTAAGAAAACTGGCTCTTCACTACATTTACTTATTCTTCAAAGCTGGAATACAAATGAAATGGTTTTAGAATTGCAACCCCATACTCATCTGAAAAACAGATTTAGCAACTAGAGTACAGTATTTGTGTATAACTCGTTTCGTATAACCTTGCATTCTCTAGCCAAAAAATACTGTTTTCCAAAGTTACTTAGGCCATCTCCTTCACTCTCCATTCCCTCAGTGTAACTATGTGACTGAGTTGTAAAGTGGATTCATTTGTCATAGTCTGCATTCATCCTGGGACCCACCACATCCTGAAAGATATTTTTAACTTGCATATAGTAAATTTCCCTCTTTAGTGCATAGTTACTCTTTAGTGGTGTATAGTTCTATGGGTTTTACGAAATACATATAGTTAACACCACCACAATTCCTCACAGAATGGTTTCTTAACCTCCCAATTTTCCACAAGCTCTCCCTTTGTAGTCTAACTCCTTACCACCTTCCACCCCTTGCAACCAGTGAACAGTTTTCCATCCCTATACTTTCCTTTTTCTATAATGTCATATAAATGGAAACTTATCATATATAGTCTTTTGGATCTGCCTTCTTTCTTTTATCAAAGTGCCTTTAAGGTTTATCTAAGTTGATGAATGAATTACTAGTTCTTTATTTTTCTTGCTAAGGAACACTCCATTCCATGTATGTAACAAGGTTTATCCATTCACCTTTTGAAAGGTATCTGAGTTCTTTCAGTTTGGGGAAGTTTTTGAATAAAGCTTCTATATATATGTCCAAGCTTTCTATATATATGTCCAAGCTCCTATATATATGTCCAAGCTTCTATATATATGTCCAGATAATTTACGTTTTTCTTGGATACTTAGGATTTGGATTGCTAGACATATGGCATGTGGTTGTTTAACTTCATAAGAAACTGCCAAACTGTTTTCTAAAATGATTATAACATTTTACATTCTTACCAGCAATGTTGGAGAATTCCAGTTCTACATTCTCTCCAAAACTTGGTATTTTAAATTTTTGTTTATAATTTTATCCATTTTAATAGGTGTGTAGTGATATCTAATTGTGTTTTGTTCCGTTTTTCCCAAATGGTGATCAACATTATTCTTCATTATGGGAAAGCAAATAAAAACAAAATGAGCTATATTTATAGTCATACCAAAATAGTTAAAATTAAAAAGGCTGACAATTCTGAGCTTGGTAAGGATGTAGAACAACCAGAACTCTCAGATGTTTTGGTTGGTGGAAACGGTACAAACACTTTGGGGGGAAAAACTAAGAAGAGGCAAAGAAATTTATGGTGACAGAAATAAGAACAATGATTGGCTCTGTAGTGGGGAGATTGATTTAAAAGGGACATAAGAGGGAATTCCCTGGTGGTCCAGTGGTTAGGACTCCACACTTTCACTGCTGAGGGCATGGGTGTGATCCCTGGTTGAGAACTAATATCCCAAAAGCTTCATGGCATGGCCAAAAATTTAAAAATTAATTAAATTAATTAATTAAAGGGACATAAGAGAAGTCTATGGAGTAATAAATTGAATAGGGTGGTAATTATGATGTATACGTAGATATAAAATTTCTTCAATCTGTATAATTAAGATTATACATTGGAATATTACCCAGCAATAAAAAAAATGAAAATTTGACATTTGCAACAGCATGAGTGGACCTGGAGTGTATTATGCTTAGTGAAATAAATCAGAGAAAGACAACTACTGTATGTTATCACTCATATGTGGAATTTTAAAAACAAGTGAAAAAATATAACAAAACAGAAGCAGAATCACAGATATAGAGAAAAAACTAGTAGTTACCAGTGGGGAGAGGGGAGGGGAGAGGGGCAAGATTGGGGTATGGGATTAAGAAATACAAATTACTATGTATAAAATAACTAAGTTACAAAGATATTGTACAGCGCAGGGAGTATAGCCAATATTTTATAACAACATTAAATGGAATATAATCTATAAAAATATTGAATCACTATGTTGTATATGTAAACTAATATTGTAAATCAACTATACTTCCATACAAATAAAAATCACAAAACCTCAAAAAATAAAAGATATATATGATAGATGAAAAAAGATTAATACACCTTATTGTATGTATTTATATGTAAACAATGTTCTTGTTGTTACCTGACTTGTTTGCTTTAATTAAACTTGTTTTTCAATTTAAAAACAAACAGCTTTTAAATTAAATGAATCTGAGGTCTCATATGTAAGTTTACTTATAAAATAAAGTATAAAAACATATTTTCTGGAAAATATACTTTCACTTATTGGATGAATAAAATAAAGTTATTAAATCAGGGTCTTGAGAAAGAAACAGAGTCTTACTTTCTTACAATATAATTTTCTTCCTTGTAGTAGCTGAGATTTGCAGATTCTGAAAAATATAAGGCTGAGAATTGTTGGTGGCCAAACAACCCTGGAGAGGCCTCAGATAAATATGAAGGAGTTATGTCTAAAGTTAGAAGGAAACAGAGGGATAATATCTAAGTCTTTTAAGTTTATTTAACAACGTGATTAAAGTAAGAAGGAACTAGGAATGATAATGATTGAGAGCAGGTGATTAAAGTAACAATGTAACTATGTAATATGGAAGTTTCTCAGTTTTGATATATCTGGTTTAAGCTAGAATTTTAAGATAATTGTTGAAAAAGCTTAAATTGAACTATTAATAAAGAATTCTTGAGAGATGTCAACATCACAGCATCATGAAATGCTCCCTTTTTCTCTCCTCTTCAGTCTATAACCGTTAAAACACCCATAACTCAACAAAGTTGCCTCTGCCCAATACTCCAGGATGATGGAGAATTCCACACATCTGTACATCTAAAGGTAGGTGGACTGGAACACATAGAGGAGATGGAACAAGGGGAGCAGTTGTGGGCCTGTGATCCTGGACCCCGAGCTGCAGTGGCTGAGCCTGCAGCCCCAGAGAACCCAGTAGTATCAGGGAAGGCAGCACACACATAACCAGCCTTTCAGCTGCAGTGGTGCCCACAGCCATAGGGAACTGGACATGGGGGCAGTAAAACCTGCGACCCTGTCCCATCAGCCATGGAGGCAACCCATGACTCTGGCCCCCCAACAGCACCTGCAGTGGTGGCACCCATGAACCCAACAACCCTAATCAGGGCTGTGACACCTGTGACCCTGGGTCCCCACCCCTCCTCTTGATGGGGGAGCCTACAACTCAGGAGATTCTGGATCCAGTACAGGTGCCTGCCATCCTGGTGCCACAGGTAGCAATGCCAGTGACATCAGTAGCATCAAGGCACCCATGACCCCAGAGGCACAATCATCACCGAGGGGAGGTACTTCTGAAAGAGGCCATGTAGGGTGGAAAGTGTCAGCTCTCAAGTACAACCAGAGATAGCTAAGGGAAGAGAAACGAAAAACTTGTGCTATAGTGCCACCTACTGGAAAACAAAAGAAAGGCCCCTGATTACTAACCTGTTGAATTCTTAGAATCAAGAACAAGGAGGAGGAGGAGGAGGAGAAAAATAAGGAGAGGAAGAAGAAGAAAGGTGTTCATGACGTCAAATGCATCAGCAGAGGAACAACATCAAGCACCGTGAAGAACCACAGTAACACAGAGCCACAAAAAGAAAATGACAATTCCCAAGAAGCCAAATTTAAAGTCATTGAATATTGCCATGTAACTGATAGAGAATTCAAAAAAACTGTCATGAAGAAACTCAGTGGTCTACAAGGAAACCCAGAAAGGCAGTTCAGTGAGCTCAGGAATAAAATTAATGAACAGAAGGAGAGATATTGAAACTCTAAGAAAAGTACTAAACAGATATTCTGGAGCTGAAGAACTCAAAAGATGAGATGAATAATACATTAGAAAGCATTGGAAATAGAGAAGACCATGTGGAAGACAGAACCAGTGAGTTCAAAGACAGAACTGTAGAAATGGCACAGGTAAAAGAGGAGAGAGAAATAACATCTAAAAAATGAAGAAATTCTATGAGAACTATCCAACTCTATTAGGAAGGGCAAAATTAGGATAATGGGTATCCCAGAAGGAGAAGGGCAGAAGGTAGTATAACATTCATTTAAAAAAGTAATAGCCGAGAACTTACCAAATATAGGGAAGGAACTGGATATAGAATTCCATGAAGCTAAGAGAACACCTAATTACTTCAGTGCAAAAAGACCTTCCTCAAGACACATTATAGTAAAACTGTCAAAAGTCAATGACAAAAAAAGATGAAGAAGAATCTAGATGAATAGCAATCTAAAAAAAAAAGTCAATGACAAAGACAGAATTTTAAAGGAAGGGACTTCCCTGGTGGCACAGTGGTTAAGAATCTGCCTGCCAATGCAGGGGACATGGGTTCAGTTCCCTGGTTTGGGAAGATCCCAAGTGCCGCGGAGCAACTAACCCATGCGCCACAACTACTGAGCCTGCACTCTACAGCCCTCAAGCCACAATTACTGAGCCTGCGTGCCACAACTACTGAAGCCCACGTGTCTAGAGCCCATGCTCCGCAACAAGAGAAACCACCGTGATGAGAAGCCCATGCACCACAATGAAGAGTAGCCCCCACCTGATGCAATTAGAGAAAGCCCGTGCACAGCAACGAAGACCCAATGCAACCAAAAGTAAATAAATAAATTTTAAAAAATAAAAAAGAATTTTAAAGGCAGCCAGGGAAAAAAGAATGGTAACCCACAAAGAAACCCCTGTTACGCTATCAGCAGATTTCTCTATAGTCAAGGAGAGAGTGGAATGACATACTCAAAATACTAAAAGATAAAAACTGTCAGCCAATAATACACTATTCAGCAAGATACCATTCAGCTATGAAGGAGAAATAAAACCTTTCCCAGACAAAAGCTGAGGGAGTCCATCAATACTAGACCTGCCTTACAGGGCATGTTGAACAAGTGTTGGAGAGGATGTGGAGAAAAGAGAACCGTCATACACTGATGGTGGGAATGTAAATTGGTGCAGCCATTATAGAAAACAATATGGAGATTTCTCAAAAAATTAAGAATAGAACTACCATATTATCCAGCTATTCCATTTCTGGATATTTATTCAAAGAATATGAAAACACTAATTTGAAAATATATATGCACCCTTATGTTCACTGCAGCAGTTCATTCATTATTTACAATAGGCAAGATATGGAAACAACCTATGTGCCCCTCAATGAATGAATGGATAAAGAAAATGTTTATATACAATGGAATATTACTCAGCCATAAAAAAGATAAAATCATGCCATTTGTGACAACATGGATGGACCTTGAGGTAATTATGCTAAGTGAAATAAGTCAGATTAGAAAGTCAAATACCATATGATTTCACTCATATGTGGAAAATAACAAAAACCAAAGACACATAGATATGGAGAACAGAATAGTGGTTACCAGAGGGGAAGTGGTAGTGGGAGGGCAAAATGGAAACTAAACTTTTGGTAGTGTGCATGCTGTAGTGTATACAGAAGTAGAAATATAAAGTATAATATAATATGAAACTTATATAATGGTATAAAACAATAAGTGACCTGGGTAGCCTAAAGTTGAAGAAGCAGTGCTGGTGTAAAATATATTTAAAAAATCACTGGAGTAAAGTACACGTAAATAATTTTTTTAAAAAAAGAGCTCTTCTTTTTCTAGATAAAGGTATTAAATTCATGCCTGTAAATTTAGTTCTGCTTGAAAAGGGAAGATTAACATCAATTTCTTGATACATCATAGAATTGTTCAGATATCATTTATTCAGTAACTAAGGAAAAGAGCAGGCTTAGGGATTAATCTTGTGTATCACACAATAGCATGCTTAAAATGTTTTGAAATACTTCCATACCTTTCTATTGTTTGATCATACACACAGGGTGGCTATTTGTATGAAGTGTTACAATTACTTGCTATTGGAGAGACAACTATATAAGCAATAGTACAGTGTTTATATAAAGTACCAGTAAATACTCAACTTCTGAGTGGAAAGTAATTAAAGATGAAAAGAAAGCTTTTTGCAGATAATAAATAACATATTGTTGAAAGTTACACTAGTTGAAATGTGTGGAAAATAATCAGTTTACTGTGCCACAGGAACTTCTGAACCATCATCATCAGCTATTTTAGGGTATTCATTTAGGCCAGCTTTCAATAACTGAGGTGATACTTTCTAACTAAAAAAAAAAGTTACTTGTGGGCTTGTTTTGTACATAATCATCAATTTTTATCAAAGTCTTTTTTTCTGCTGTGTTTACAAGCTAAACTAGCTGTGAAAGGTGCAAGCATTATAGTTTGTATTCAGCAAAGATCTGTCATTTTGTGCTTACTGCAAGGCAAATGGCTCTGCCAGTTGGGGCTCCAATTTATCAATCTGGCAGTGTGACAATTTTCATTGTTGTAGAAAATTTTATCATGGATATCCAATTCTGAACGGTTAATATGGAAGAGAGGTCTGAGCAGGCCGACTTTAACTTGCGCTTATCAATACTGTAATCATTAATGACACTGACCCAGGAGACAGAGATCATTTGGGTCCCTGGAACCTGAAGCATATGTCTCTGACAGATTTATCTGCCTCAGCTGCCACCAAGCGTCCCTGAGTTTCAGGAACAGATGTAATATGACAAAGCAGGATCTCCCTATAGAATAATGAAAATAATTTTTGTCACAGTTGTTCTGGAATGAATGCAAGGCAAAGAAAATAGGATGCTAAAACATTAATTCTTAAAATTAGACATTAATAGCTGTAACATCTAGCTAATCTACCTCATAGGCAGGAGGTTAAGACAGTGACCTGTTTATGGTAGAACAGTGATACGTCCACAAGTGACTTCCAAACTACAGTTTCTTAATATGCATGTTTGTTGATGCAGTATGGACACCCAGACAATCACTCTGCCAGTAATAGCTTCCAGTAGATTTAGCCTTGATCCTGAGACACTGGCTGCCAGCTTCAGTATACCAATATTAGAAAAAGTAGCCAAATATTGGAAATAAGTATTTGTACAAAGAATTAATTGGTGGACAAAATATGAGTGGAGGGAGACTCAGAACATCATACTAAGGTACTAGGTGTCACATATCTATGACTAATTAAAAAAAACATAAAACACAATTTTTAAAATATTTGTAGTAAGATACAAAGATAACTTTATAATAACAAAGTTATGGTTATCTGTGAAGAATATGGTAGTTTTTTGATCGTGCATAGAAGGTCAGGTGAGAACTGGACATGGGGTGGATTGTGTTACTCTTTATCATCCCTAAACTTTATGTCTGAGTTTAGATGACTAAAATATTTGGTTGAGGACCTAAATATTTGATCAAAGAGAAGATAACTGAGATAATTAATTTGGCCTTCCAAGCTACTCATTCCCAAGAAAAATGTGCATATTGTACCTACAGCATGTTAGCTGCTCCAGAAATAAAATAATTTTGATATTGTCCTTGATTATATATAAAATTATCTATGCCTTTAATCATTCCTTTCTCCTTTCATTTTATTTTAGAGAAATGGGTAACCTATCTCCTTTGTAAAGATATACCTCTGGTAGTAAAATAATAATAGTTTACTGTGTAACAGGAAGTGTTTCATGGTTTTTTGGTTCCATTTTGTCATTTTCTTCTCATAATAGCCCAATGATGTGGTTATTACTGTTGCCCCCATTTTATATATGAAGCAACTGAGACTTGAAACATTTAATAGATTTCTGAATTCACAGAAATATTCAATGGAGAGCCAGAATATAAACCCAGTTGTTCCAGTTTCCAGAACCTGGGGTCTTTTTTTTCCCCCAGTTTACACTTTTCTTAAAAAAAATTTTTATTGGAGTATAGTTGCTTTACAATGTTCTGTTAGTTTCTACTGTACAGCAAAGTGAATCAGCTATACGTATACATATACCCCCTCTTCTTTGGATTTCCTTCCCATTTAGGTTACCACAGAGCTTTGAGTAGAGCTCCTTGTGCTATACAGTAGATTCTCATTAGTTATGTATTTTATACATAGTATCAATAGTGTATGTATGTCAATCCCAATATCCCAATTCATCCCACCCCCTTTCTCCTTGGTATCCATACATTTCTTCTCTACATGTGTCTCTATTTCTGCTTTGTAAATAAGATCATCTATACAAATTTTTTCAGATTCTACATATATGCGTTAGTATACGATATTTGTGTTACTCTTTCTGACTTACTTCACTCTGTATGACAGTCTCTAGGTCCATCCACGCCTCTAGAAATGACCCAGTTTTGTTCCTTTTTATGGCTGAGTAATATTCCATTGTATATATGTACCACATCTTCTTTATCCATTCCTCTGTTGATGGACATTTTGGTTGCTTTTTGAATTATGGTTTTCTCTGGGTATATGCCCAGTAGTGGGATTCCTGGGTCACATGGTAGTTCTATTTTTAGTTTTTTAAGGAACCTCCATACTGTTCTCCATAGTGGCTGTATCAATTTACATTCCCACCAACAGTGCAGGAGGGTTCCCTTTTCTCCACACCCTCTCCAGCATTTATTGTTTCTAGATTTTTTGATGATGGTTATTCTGACTGGTGTAAGGTGATACCTCATTGTGGTTTTGATTTGCATTTCTCTAATAATTAGTGATGTTGAGCATCTTTTCATGTGTTTGTTGGCAATCTGTATGTTTTCTTTGGAGAAATATCTATTTAGGTCTTCTGCCCATTTTTGGATTGGGTTGTTTGTTTTTTGAGATTGAGCTGCATGAGCTTCTTTGTATATTTTGGAGATTAATTCCTCGTCGGTCACTTCATTTGTAAATATTTTCTCCCATTTGTGGAGAGAGATGAAGTCCAGATCCTCCTACTCCTCCACCATCTTGGTTTCCCCAGAATCTGGGGTGTTATGTGTTAAGTCATAGTAATATCAATCTCTATCCTATTTTTTTCTGTGAGCTTGAACTATCAGTTATGGGTTTTCCCACCACTCCCACTGTCTTCAATATCTCTATAGTTGCATCTTCCCTTCAGTTTATAATTATGCTTAAGTTTTCCCAGTAAAAAATAAAAAAGTTAATGAATAAGCAGGTGAAAGAGGAGGAGAAGCAGGAGGAGGAAAAAGAGAAGAAACCTCTCAACTTTGTTTCTCTTTAACTTATTGTTGTGTTGCAATCCCTATACAAACTTCGTAAGAAAGCAGACTTCTCACATTGTCTCTAGTTTTTAACCTAGTAATTATTTTTCAACCCACACCAAATTAGTTTTGGTCTTTAGTTCTTTAAAATGCTTGTCCTGAAGTCAATCAATGACTTTCTAATTGTCAAATCCAACAGTCCTTTATTATACTTTATTTTACTTGACATATATTTCACATTTGCCATTGTCACCATTTTCAGGTAAGTCTCTTCTCTCTTGGCTTCCTATACAACCATTTCATTCTAGCTCTATTTCTGTATCTATGAGTACTCTGACTCAAAATTCTTCATTTCTTTGGATCTTTTTTCTCCCTTGCCTTCTTACATGCTGATGCTATTATTCAAGGTCCTCTACTTCAGAGAGCATCTCATTACTTCAATTACTTCAATTTTCATTATTTCATTTCTCACCTATGCTCTACTTAGATCTCCCTTTCATTGTAAACTCTAGGACAATAAATCTTCCTAAATCTCTATTTAACATGTTCCCTCCCACACCCTTCAATTTTGTCTCTCACCTAGACAACTAGTCCTCACCTAAACGACTGTAAACATTTCCTACCTACATTCTCATGTTCACCAATCTACCTGTATATGGTCATCTAAGATAGACTTCTAAAACACAAGTATATTAATATCAGTCAACTGCAGAAACCTTCAATGTCCCCTGCCACATATATGCTAAAATCTAAACCCTTTGGTATGGTACCTTGGAGTATAGCCAATCTGGCCTCTTCCATGTTGCTGTCTCAATCTGTCAGCACTATCATCCACACATGCCACATTACTGTCATACTCCACTATTTGGCAATCCTGGAATGCACTATTTTATTTTATATCTTCAAGCTTTTAAAAATTTCCTATTCTGAATAACTGAAATGTTATCCTTAATCCTTCCATATGCCTATTAAATACTTTTTATCCTTTAAGAGCCACCTAAAATGTCATTTCTGTAAACTTTAACGGATTTTCTCAGTGAAATATCCTTGTTCCTTCCTCTGAGCTCTCACAACACATTGTACTCACATCTATTGTAACACACGCTATTTGTATTATAAGTATTTTACATGTTGGTATCTTCCACCATATCTGAGACCATCAAAGAGACAGGCTGCATCTTATTCATCTCTGTAATTCTAAATCCTAGTAAATATTAGGCATTCAAGAAGTGTCTGTTGAAACAATGAAATGAATAAATGGGTGCCAATTGTTTAGCCAGTGAGACAGATGTTTCTATTATGTCTTCATATGAACACATCTCAACAATACACAATTCTTTTGACAAACAAATATGAATCACTCGGGGTTGTAAGGGGACTCACAATAAGTGAGAAGTCTGTTTCAAACACTTTCCCCACATTATAGTATTTGTTTAAGTTCTTT
The DNA here is from genome assembly GCF_005190385.1 of Monodon monoceros. Lineage (NCBI taxonomy): Eukaryota > Metazoa > Chordata > Mammalia > Artiodactyla > Monodontidae > Monodon > Monodon monoceros. The sequence goes on along the minus strand of NW_021703779.1, from coordinate 106,689,162 downwards.
GGAAATAAGGAGCTTGACTATATAAAGTTTTAACCAAGAATATTACTACAGCTATACATTAATCATTTTCATGTTGCTTGAAACTCCCTGGAGATTTCTTTATTTACAGCCCATGAAATGAAAAGGTGCTAGGATATAGAGGTGAAGCAACATGGTTCTTGCTTTCAAACTGCTAAAAATAATGACTGCAGGTGCAAGAGTTGAAATGATTGTATTTTAAGAAGTGAAGCAAGGGAAGCTTGGCACTTTTATAGTCTGTGTTTTAATTAAATAATGTTTGTCACATTAAAACCATTCTTTCCTCTTCCACTTTAAGGAAATTATTCTCTTGCCAAAGAGTAGGAAAAAAAATAGTTGCCAACTATTTTAGCTTTCTTGTAAAGTAAAAACACATGGGAGGCCATGGAATGTGGGATATATGCAATATCAAAACAACTGCTGAGGTTAATGCTATACTCCAGGAGCTGTAGGAATTTTACTTTAATTCTAAGATAAGTATTATGAACGTATATGTCAATGAAAGCAGAACTTTGAGTTATCTGCACATAATTTACAATATGATTCAAAATATTTTTCAGAATTGAGTAATTCTTCTTACACAATATTCAACTATCGAACTGTAAACAAATGCAAAAAAAATTTTAGCGTATTTTCTCTCTGTAGTTTTTTAAAGGAAAAGCCAACTAATCTTGCATCAAATCTGTGAAAGAAGAATGAATGCGAGAGCCTGAACCAAGATGGCGGAGTAGAAGGACATGCTGTCACTCCCTCTTGTGAGAACACCAGAATCACAAGTAGCTGCTGGACAATCATCGAGAGGAAGACACTGGAACTCACCAAAAAAGATACCCCACATCCAAAGGCAAAGGAGAAGCCACAATGAGACGGTAGGAGGGGCGTAATCACAGCAAAATCTAATCCCATAACTGCTGGGTGAGTGACTCACAGACTGGAGAACACTTATACCAACAGAAGTCCACCCACTGGAGTGAAGATTCTGAGCCCCACGTCAGGCTTCCCAACCTGGGGGTCCGGTAACAGGAGGAGGAATTCCTAGAGAATCAGACTTTGAAGGCTAGTGGGATTTGATTGCAGGACTTCGACAGGACTGGGGGAAACAAAGACTCCACTCTTGGAGGGCACAAACAAAGTAGTGTGTGCATCGGGACCCAGGGAAAGGACCAGTGACCCCAGGGGAGACTGAACCAGAACCATCTGCTAGTGTTAGAGGGTCTCCTGCAGAGGCGGGGGGTGGCTGTGGCTCACCATGGGGACAAGGACACTAGCTGCAGAAGTTCTGGGAAGTACTCCTTGGTGTGAGCCCTCCCAGAGTCTTCCATTAGCCCCACCAAAGAGCCCAGGAAGGCTCCAATGTTGGGTTGCCTCAGGCTAAACCAACAGGGAGGGAACCCAGCCACACCAATCAGCAGTCAAGTGGATTAAAGTTTTACTGAGCTCCGCCCACCACAGCAACAGTCAGCTCTACCCACCACCAGTCCCTCCCATCAAGCCTCTTAGATAGCCTCATCCACCAGACGGCAGACAGCAGAAGCAAGAAGAAATACAATCCTGCAGCCTGTGGAACAAAAACCACATTCACAGAAAGGTAGACAAGATGAAAAGGCAAAGGGCTATGTACCAGATGAAGGAACAAGATAAAACCCCAGAAAACCAAATAAATGAAGTGGAGATAGGCAACATTCAAGAAAAGGATTCAGAATAATGATAGCGAAGATGATCCACGACCTCAGAAAAAGAATGGAGGCAAAGATGGAGAAGATGCAAGAAATGTTTAACAAAGACCTAGAAGAATTAAAGAACAAACAGAGATGAACAATACAATAACTGAAATGAAAACTACACTAGAAGGAATCAATAGCAGAATAACTGAGGCAGAAGAACGGATAAGTGATGTGGAAGACAGAATGGTGGAATTCACTGCTGCAAAACAGAATAAAGAAAAAAGAATGAAAAGAAATGAAGACAGCCTAAGAGACCTCTGGGACAACATTAAACGCAAAAGCATTCTCATTATAGGGGTCCCAGAAGGAGAAGAGAGAGAGAAAGGACCAGAGAAAATATTTGAAGAGATTATAGTCGAAAACTTCCCTAACATGGGAAAGGAAATAGCCACCCAAGTCCAGGAAGTGCAGCGAGTCCCCTACAGGATAAACCCAAGGAGAAACACACCGAGATACATAGTAATGAAATTGGCAAAAATTAAAGACAAAGAAAAATTATTGAAAGCAGCAAGGGAAAGATGACAAATAACATACAAGGGAACTCCCATAAGGTTAACAGCTGATTTCTCAGCAGAAATTCTACAAGCCAGAAGGGAGTGGCATGATATACTTAAAGTGATGAAAGGGAAGAACCTACAACCAAGATTACTCTACCCAGCAAGGATCTCATTCAGATTTGATGGAGAAATCAAAAGCTTTACAGAAAAGCAAAAGCTAAGAGTATTCAGCACCACCAAACCAGCTTTAAAACAAATGCTAAAGGAACTTCTCTAAGTGGGAAACACAAGAGAAGAAAAGGACCTACAAAAACAAATCCAAAACAATTAAGAAAGTGGTCATAGGAACATACATATTGATAATTACCTTAAACGTGAATGGATTAAGTGCTCCAACCAAAAGACACAGCCTTGCTGAATGGATACAAAAACAAGACCCATATATACGCTGTCTACAAGAGACCCAATTCAGACCTAGGGACACATACAGACTGAAAGTGAGGGCATGGAAAAAGATATTCCATGCAAATGGAAATCAAAAGAAAGCTGGAGTAGCAATACTCATATCAGATAAAATAGACTTTAAAATAAAGAATGTTACAAGAGACAAGGAAGGACACTACATAATGATCAAGGGATCAATCCAAGAAGAAGATATAACAATTACATATGCACCCAACATAGGAGCACCTGAATACATAAGGCAAATGCTAACAGCTGTAAAAGAGGAAATCGACAGTAATACAATAGTAGTGGGGGAATTTAAGACCTCACTTACACCAAAGGACTTACACTTCACTTACACCAAATGAAAATAAATAAGGAAACAGAAGCTTTAAATGACACAATAGACTAGATAGATTTAATTGATATTTATAGGACATTCCATCCAAAAACAGCAGATTACACTTTCTTCTCAAGTGCACACGGAACATTCTCCAGGATAGATCACATCTTGGGTCACAAATCATGCCTCAGTAAATTTAAGAAAAAAGAAATCATATCAAGCATCTTTTCTGACCACAACGCTCTGAGATTAGAAATGAATTACAGGGAGAAAAACGTAAAAAACACAAACATATGGAGGCTTAACACTACGTTACTAAATAACCAAGAGATCACTGACGAAATCAAAGAGGAAATCAAAAATTACCTAGAGACAAATGACAATGAAAACACGACCATCCAAAACCTATGGGATGCAGCAAAAGCAGTTCTAAGAGGGAACTTTATAGCTATACAAGCCTACCTCAAGAAACAAGAAAAATCTCAAATAAACAATCTAACCTTCCACCTAAAGGAACTAGAGAAAGAAGAAGAAAAAAACCCAAAGTTAGCAGAAGGAAAGAAATAAAGATCAGAGCAGAAATAAATGAAATAGAAAGAAGGAAAACAACAGCAAAGATCAATAAAACTAAAAGCTGTTTCTTTGAGAAAATAAAAAAAATTGATAAACCATTAGCAAGACTCATCAAGAAAAAGAGGGAGAGGACTCAAATCAATAAAATTAGAGTGAAAAAGGAGAAGTTACAACAGACACCGCAGAAATACAAAGCATCCTAAGAGACTACTACAAGCAAATCTATGCCGATAAAATGGACAACCTGGAAGAAATGGACAAATTCTTAGGTATAACCTTCCAAGACTGATCCAGGAAGAAATAGAAAATATGAACAGACCAATCACAAGTAATGAAATTGAAACTGTGATTAAAAATCTTCCAACAAACAAAAGTCCAGAACCAGACGGCTTCACAGGTGAATTCTGTCAAACATTTAGAAAAGAGCTAACACCCATCCTTCTCAAACTCTTCCAGAAAATTGCGGAGGAAGGAACACTCCCAAACTCATTCTATGAGGCCACCATAACCCTGATACCAAAACCAGACAAACATACTACAAAAAAAGAAAATTACAGACCAATAACACTGATGAATATAGATGCAAAAATCCTCAAGAAAATACTAGCAAACAGAATCCAACAACACGTTAAAGGATCATACACCATGATCAAGTGGGATTTATCCCAGGGATGCAAGGATTCTTCAATATACGCAAATCAATCAATGTGATACACCATATTAAAAAATTGAAGGATAAAAACAATATGATCATCTCAATAGCTGCAGAAAAAGCTTTTGACAAAATTCAACACCCATTTATGATAGAAACTCTCCAGAAAGTGGGCAGAGAGGGAACCTACCTCAACATAATAAAGGCCATATATGACAAACCCACAGCAAACCTCCTTCTCAATGGTGAAAAACTGAAAGCATTTCCTCTAAGATCAGGAACAAGACAAGGATGTCCACTCTCGCCACTATTATTCAACATAGTTTTGGAAGTCCTAGACATGGCAATCAGAGAAGAAAAAGAAATAAAAGGAATACAAGCTGGAAAAGAAGAAGTAAAACTGTCACTGTTTGCAGGTGACATGATACTATACATAGAGAATCCTAAAGATGCCACCAGAAAACTACTAGAGGTAATCAATGAATTTGGTAAAGTTGAAGAATACAAAATTAATGCATAGAAATCTCTTGCATTCTTATACACCAACGATGAAAAATCTGAAAGGGAAATTAAGAAAACACTCCCATTTACCATTGCAACAAAAAGAATAAAACACCTAGGAATAAACCTACCTAGGGAGACAAAAGACCTGTATGCAGAAAACTATAAGGCACTGATGAAAGAAATTAAAGATGATACAAATAGATGGAGAGATATCACATGTTCTTGGATTGGAAGAATCAACATTGTGAAAATGACTGTACTACCCAAAGTAATCTACAGATTCAAGGGAACCCCTATCAAATTACCCATGGCATTTTTTTTGGAACTAGAACAAATATCTTAAAATTTGTATGGAGACACAAAAGACCCCGAATAGCCAAAGCAGTCTTGAGGGAAAAAAACGGAGCTGGAGGAATCAGACCCCCTGACTTCAGACTATCCTACAAAGCTACAGTAATCAAGACAATATGGTACTGGCACAAAAACTGAAATATAGATCAATGGAACAAGATAGAAAGCCCAGAGGTAAACCCACGTACCTATGGTCAACTAATCTATGACAAAGGAGGCAAGGATATACAATGGAGAAAAGGCAGTCTCTTCAATAAGTGGTGCTGGGAAAACTTGACAGCTACATGTAAAAGAATGAAATTAGAACACTCCCTAACACCATACACAAAAATAAACTCAAAATGGAGTAGAGACCTAAATGTAAGATCGGACACTATCAAACTCTTAGAGGAAAACATAGGAAGAACACTCTTTGACATAAATCATAGCAAGATCTTTTTTGATCCACCTTCTAGAGTAATGGAAATAAAAACAAAAATAAACAAATTTTGGAAATTATACTTTATAACATTTTCCAATTTTTTTGCACTTTGACTTTCCCTCTTTTGTTGATTTTTAATGATTGAAATTGCTTTACAAGTCCATCTGAAAATGCAAATTAGATGCCTCTAGAGTTGTGTTTGTTAGATTTCTTGTTTCTTAAATTATGTCTTTAAAAAACTTTTCCCTGGGGTTAATACTTGTGTTTGTTCTCTGTTCTTTGTGTTTCATGCTACTGATTTTCTTCACGCCTCTGGGTTTTTGTTTACATTTGAGAATAGGCAGTTTGTCTATTTTTTCTAGGTAGCTTTGTTTCTATACAGATCATTTTCTTGTTAGATTTCCCTGTGTTTATGAAGCCTGACTTGGAAATCTGTGTATGTGGGCAAGGCTTATCCATTGACAGGTTTCATTTTGAAGTGATGCCAACCTTCAGCTAGGATTCTCCTAAATGCCAGAATGGGAAGAATTTTTCTAAGAGCACACATATTCACCCTAAGAGTAAATTTTCCTCAAATTGTTGGCTTAAATTTTTTTAGAGAGGAGCTCTTTTATTTTTGCCTAAGGCTAATATGCTCAGCTGCCTGTGTCCTGAGTATACCAGGAAGAGGAATTTACTAGAAGTAGAGTAGTCATTAAGTCCTCCTAGTGGCGGGGCTGTGTGTAGGGGTTCCCTTTCTCATACCTGCCAACTCTGAGTCTAGAGTTTCTCCTCCTCTATAGTGCCTCTTGTGTATTCAGACATTTAGACAGCCACTTCTTACTCTTTTTATTTTCTGTCAAATGACTTTCACCTTCTTTCATTCCATGATGGCCCCTTTCCAGTTCTCTTCACCATTGTAGAATTTTTCTTTTACCATCATTGTTGGCATTGTTGGTCAGTTTGCAGAGAATGAGTGGGCAAAAATGTATCCTCAGTCCACCATCTAGAGTATAAAATCCCTCCCTTCTTTTAGAAGTTACTACAAAGTTGAGAGAAGATAATGGAAATGTGTTATGCCAATTAATGTTATACATAGGATAACAAGTGTAATACAGTGACCTGAAATATGCCATGGGTATCCAATTAAATATATCAACTTTTCGGTTAGAGTGAGAACATATGACATACATCCTACAGACTGTACTGTTAAACCGATGCTCCACTTAAAGCTGCTCATTTTCAAGTAGCTAATTCAATGAGATAACCCTAGCTAACGGAGCCAATGGTATTATTATTACTATCTCCCTTCCACTTGCATTCTTACAAAGAGTTTTTGCCCATATAGTTTCAGGGGTCTAAAGGAATGAGTCAAATGATATTAAGGCAGAAAATTATGAGAGTCCCTTTGGGCAAGGGGGACAACTCTACTACAAATTGTCTACTCTAATTTGCCTAAATTACTCCTTCTGATATGAGTATACAAATATTTTATTCAGCATCTTTCTCCTAGCCCAAATTTTAGTCTCATTTTCAGGACCAGTTTTATCTGTAACATGGATACCTTCATTTTAGATCCACACTGGTGTACTGATAAACAAAATATATATCTTGTGTCCTCGAAAATATGGGAGGTATTGCTCTTTATCATGCTGGCAAATCACAGTGACCTAAGCTTTATGTTTGTCCACCTACTGAGAATATTGATTACATAAGTGCAACTGTAGAAGAATTGGCTATATTTTTTCAAGTTTTCAAGGACTGTACTGCTTTCCTTTCACGTTGTGATATATATTTATATTTACATATAATATGTGTTTATATATATAATTTATATATAATATAAATATAAGCATATCATTATAATTATACAATATATAATTTACATATTTTAGTTGCTAATACCCACAACAGTAGAAGTATACTTGTTTTAAAGTACAAATACATAAGATGATAATCTACAAATGTAATTTCAAATTGTAAAATTTCCTTCCTTCTCTCTCCCTCCTTTCCTCTCTTCTTCTGTCCATCTGTCTCTTCCTTCTCTCTTACTTTCCTCCCCACTGAGGCTGTTTTACATGGATAGCGGAATAATCTTCAGTGGGGAGGGAGAGGAAAAAAATACCTATATTAATTTAAGCCCTAAAGTATCACTAACAAATAGTTTAACTGATTTTTCCAACTGAATTGATAAGTTGCTATTGTGTGTACATCTTACTATATTCTATTTTCCATTTTTTTCTGCCTTTCATAATGGTTGGAGAATTCCAAAATGAGATAACACACATCTTTTATTATTTTCTAGTTGTGCTAATAATTTAAAGTCAATTAATAGTAGTTTTAGCGAGCACCTACAATATACTTTGAAAAGAACTGACAAAGATGAAAATATAAGCTGTCTCCTCACTATAGGAATTCTGAACCTTGTAGGTGTAGTTAAAAAAACACAGACCTTTCTATAGCACAAAGCCAACTGCAGTGAGGGTCACAGGATACTTATCAACAAATACTTGGAATTTATTTTTGGCCTGTCTTCTCTATGGGGCCTTATTTAGTTAAGACACCAACATTCCTTTTAACTTTTTAATGAATTGTTTTCCTCCACCTAATATTTGAACTCTCGAGTTCTATCTTGGACCTTCTGTTTCACCCTACCAAAAATGTGTGTGATCTCATCTACTCCTATTGTGTCAACTACGAATGTTAATAACTCAAATTTTTATTGCTATTTTAGTTCTCTGAATTAAGTGTAGGGTAAAGTATTCAAAGGATTTTTGGACATCTCTATTTAAACATCTTACAGACACCTCAATATCAGCGTATCTGAAAATTCAGCTGATAAAATTCTAAAAAATAAAATTCATCTTCCTCTTTTCCTATTCTAGTGATATTAGAGGCTTCTCCTCAGATAGCTCTAATCTGTATATCTATTGTATTCCTGAACCATAATGGGTTTATTACACATGACCCAAATGCTCATCGTGGGTTATGTTTTCAAATATTTATATTTCAATTTTAACTATTTTTCTCCATTCACACTGCCATGATCCTTCCATAAGACATCATCTCAACTAACACAACATTGTAAAGCAACTATACTCCAATAAAAAAAAAAAAAGACAACATCATCTCTCCTTTGCACCACTGTAATACACTATGACAAATATTCTGACTTCTGTCTTTGCCCCACTATAGTTCATTCTCTGAACTGCAGCCAGGGTGAAATCTTTTTTTTTTTTAATCCAGTTTGCTATATTTAAACCAAAACCACAATTATAGATACACAACCCCACATTGACATTTATCCAAAGAGCTGGAGTTTGCATTCCCTACTTGATACATTTAAGGTACAAGTTCAGTTTTAGTGTATATATATTTTTTTACTTTTTAATTTAATTTTTTTATACAGGTCCTTATTAGTCATCAATTTTATACACATCAGTGTATACATGTCAATCACAATTGCCCAATTTAGCACACCACCACCACCAACCCCCACTGCTTTCCCCCCTTGGTGTCCATACGTTTGTTCTCTACGTCTGTATCTCAATTTCTGCCTTGCAAACAGGTTCATCTGTACCATTTTTGTATGTTCCACATATATGCGTTAATATACGATATTTGTTTTTCTCTTTCTGACTTACTTCACTCTGTATGACAGTCTCTAGATCCATCCACCTCTCTACAAATGACCCAATTTTGTTCCTTTTTATGGCTGAGTAATATTCCATTGTATATATGTACCACATCTTCTTTATCCATTCGTCTGTCGATGGGCATTTAGGTTGCTTCCATGACCTGGCTATTGTAAATAGTGCTGCATTGAACACTGGGGTACATGTGTCTTTTTGAATTATGGTTTTCTCTGGGTATATGCCTAGTAGTGGGATTGCTGGATCATATGGTAATTCTAAGTTTTTTAAGGAACCTCCATACTGTTCTCCATAGTGGCTGAATCAATTTACATTCCCACAGGTTGATATCTTTAAATGTAATTCTGATTGAGTCACTCATAAGTTTCCATTACTCTAAGAAATTTTTTTTTTTTTTTTTTTTGGCGGTACGCGGGCCTCTCACTGTTGTGGCCTCTCCCGTTGCGGAGCACAGGCTCCGGACGCGCAGGCTCAGTGGTCATGGCTCACGGGCCCAGCCGCTCCGCGGCATGTGGGATCTTCCCGGACCGGGGCACGAACCCGCGTCCCCTGCATCGGCAGGCGGACTCTCAACTACTGTGCCACCAGGGAAGCCCAAAGGAAATTATTTTTTAAAGAACTATCAGTAAGGCTTACATGTTCTGGCCTCTGCTTAACTCTTCAATTTTATCTGGTATCACTCTCTCCCCAGGCTTCTGAATCAAGATATTGGTCTTCTTTTAATTTCTTGAGAATACCAAAATCCTTCCCACTTCAGGGTTTTTGCAATGCTGCTCCATCAAGCTGGAATACTGTTCTCCCATTCTTTTCCTCTAATTTCAGTTAAGTTTTCAAGTTTCTCTTTAAATGCCTCTTCCCTTAAGATTTTTCACCCCTTCTCTGATCCAAATTAAGTCCCTCATTAAGTTCTCTGCTAACCCCAAACACCAACATCCTCCAGGCCTTTCAGTGTGGTTTCTAACTTGCTCCCCCATTCATTTGATACTTGAACTCTGAAGCATACTTTGTTTTTACCTCAGCACTCTTTCAACATGAAGACTTATTCCACATCTCTGATTGTGATATTAAGTACTTCTCCTTAAACAACATTTTGTTCTAGGGCTCAATGAACTTTCCTACTGTTCTAATTAATGATCCTATTTAATCTGAACCTGAAACTTAGCAGATCCCCATTTTCACAAGGTACTCCCCCAGAAGCAATATACATCCCTCACAATGATGGATTTGGCATCTTTCTCTGCTGGCTTGGTCCATTTTACCATCATCCCTCACCAGGATTACTGCAGCTACTAACTGCTTTTTCTACCTGTAGTCTTGCTTTTCCCCAAGAATAATCCATTCTTTACACTGCAGTCAATGTAACCTGCTTAAAAAGCAAAACTAATGTGGCATTCATTTATCTGAATTAAACCTTTCAATGCTCCACCACTGAACTTATGATATATTTCAAACTCTTCAGAATAAGGGCCTTACAAGGCCCTTAATAATGTGGTCTCTACTTATCTCCTCATCCCATGTCTTATCACCTCTCCCTAACACATACACCACCTCCTGCTAACAAATGTAGTCTTCCACTGCTTCACCTTTTATTTACTCTTTTTCTGAATGATTTCATCTAATTTGATGGTTTCAACTACCACCTCTATGTTGACAACTCCAAAATATTGCTTTGCAAGATAGATGAAAGACTGATTTAAGAGAGAATAGCCTTGAGGACTGAAAGAATGCATTCATCTCTATTATAACACCACTGTCTTCCCAGTCACCTAAGATAAGCTCATAAAAATCTGGATGCCATTTTATACTTCTTGTTTCCCCAAATTTCATAGCCAACCAATCACCTAGATAACAGATGATGGGGAGCCTAACCAGGGTGATATTGATAGAAATGGTAATTAGTCACATTAAAGAAAAAAATATATATGATAAGACAGTAAGATTTGTTGATCGACTGAGTGAGAGGGAGAAAGATTCAAGGATCATTTCCAGATTTCTGGTTTGGGTGTGTGAATGACTGATGGTACCATTTAGTAGGGAAGGCAGGATAAACATAACAATTTTAGTTGTTAAGCTGAGTTTAGTTATTTGTGTTGTAGAGTCTAAGATAACATTGGCCTTCCCAAAAGGAGTTATTCAGCAAGTAGTTAGATACATAATTCTGAAACTTGGTATAGAGATCTGTTTTGTAACTATAGATTGTGTGAGTTAGACATGATAGTTGATACTATAATCATGGATTAGATTACTCATGGAAAGTATGCAGATTGAAGAGAGCAGTGGGTCAGTAGAGGCTCTCTAGAGATAAACATCAGTATTTATGAGGCTCACAGAAGAATAGCCCAGGAAGAAATCAGAAAAGGAAAAATCAGAGAGAAGAAGAAATAAAAAGGAGAGTATATTATAATGGAAATAAAAGGTAGTGGCAGGTTTCGAGAAGTCGGTTCTGACCAAGAGTGTCAAATGTAGCCTAAGATAGAATAAGGTGTTGAAATGTGCCATTTTGTCTAGTATTTAGGAGGTCATTGAAATGGTAGATAACTTTTTTTCCAAGAGAATAGTTAGGCCAGAATCCTAAATATCATAATTTAAGTCATGAATATAAATTGAGAAGAAAAAGAATAATGAGAAGGGATTGGGAAGAGATTGATGGGATACAAGGTTAAGGGGTAGTTCACTCATTCACTCAAGTAAAATTTCTTGATTTCCTATGGTGTGGCAGGTGCTATTCTAGGCACTTGATATACATCAGTGAATAATTTTTAAAAAGAAAAGATCTTTGCCCTTGTAAAACTTAAATATGATCATGAGAGATGGACAACAGACATACTAAATAAATAATGTATATAGTATATTATAAAGTTAAATGTTATACAAAAAAAACTGAACAGACAAGACTGACCAGGTATGCTGCAATGGCTGCTTTTTTAAGTATAAAATACTTGATGCTACTACATTTTAAAAAAAAGTTCAATTTACACCTGCTATAATGATCTATTTGTCTTTGGAGTCAGAAAATCTTAGTTCTGAAAATTGTGAGCATAAAAGCAGGGGTTGAAGCTCAGGAAATTATTTTCTGAACTAGCAAATGTAATATATTAGACATTTCATTTTTGTTGTTTATAATTTATACTTGCATACTTTTGACAGTATTTGAAATTACATATAATGTCATAACACATCTATAATAATACTTTTTAAGCATAGAAAATAAAATAATTAAAAGAACAATACACTAGATACATGGAATGAACTTGCAAAGTCAATTTAAAAAATAATTAAGCTTTGAACCCTGGAATACACAGGCATACCTCAGATATTGCAGATTCAGTTCCAGACCACTGCAATAAAGTGAGTCACACATTTTTTTTTGGTTTTTCAGTGCATATAAAGTTATGTTTATACTATATTGTAGTCTATTAAGTGTGCAATAGCTTTATATCTGAAAAAACAATGCATATACCTTAACTTAAAAATTCTTTATTGCTAAAAAATGCTAACAATAATCTGAGCCTTCAGCAAGTCATAATTTTTTAGCTGGTGGAGTGTTTGAAATACTGTGAGAATTACCAACATGTGATACAGAGACATGAAGTGAGTAACATTGTTGGAAAAGTGGTGCCAACAGACTTGTACATGTTTACCACAAACCATCAGTTTATAAAAAACACAATATCTGCAAAGCACATAATGTGAAGCACAATAGAATGAGGTATGCCTGTAATGTGAGAGGGAAACATATGGAATTATTTTGTTCTCATACAATTGTAAAAAGTGATAACATGCTGAGATATAATGTACTGATCACTTACTATGAAAGAGACAGGCAGAGATTCATATGTATATCTTATAAATGTGACCAACATAGTGGATGATCTTAATTCAAGTATACATCAAGTATATTGGAAACTTACCATAACACAATAAAGGCCATATATGAAAAGCCCGACCTAAAATCATAAAGAATGGGGAAAAACCAAAACCTTTCCCTTTAAGACAGAATGCCCACACTCTTCACTTCTTTTCAGCATAGTACTGGAAGTCCTAGCCAGAGCAATTAGACAAGAAAAAGAAAAAGTCATTCAAATTGGAAAGGAAGAAGTAAATTTATATCTGTTTGCAGATGACAGGATCATATATGTAGAAAACCTTAAAGATGTAACCAAAAAAACAAAACAAAACTGTTAGAACTAATAAACTCAGCAAAGTTGCAAGATGCAAAATCAACATAAAAAATCAGTCATGTATCTATATACAAACAATGAACTTTCTGAAAAGGTAATTAAGGAAAAACCTCATTTACAATAACAACAAAAGAAATAAAATACTTAGGAACAAACTTAACCAAAGAGATGAAAGACTTGTACACTGATGAAAGAAATTAAAGAAGACACAGATAAATGGAAAGGCATCCCATGTTTACAGACTGGAAGATTTAATATTGATAAAATGTCCATACCACCCAAAGTGATCTAAAGATTCAATGCAATTCCTTACCAAAATCTTAATGGCATTCTTTACAGAAATAGGAAAACATTTTTAAAATTCAGATGAAACCACAAAAGACCCTGAAGACCCAAAGGAATATTGATCAAGAAGGACAAATCTGGAGGCATTACATTTCCTGGTTTCAAAGTATATTACAAAGCCACAGTAACCAAAAGAGTATGGTACTGGCATAAAGACACATACAGGCCAATGGAACAGAATAGAGAGCCCAGAAATAAATCCACACATCTACGGTTAACTGACCTTTGACAAGGGTGCCAGATACAGAAAGACAAATACCACATGATCTCACTTATATGTAGAAACTAAAATAGTCAAAATCATGAAGGCAGAGAGTAGAATGGTGGTTTCCAGGGACTGGAGGAAGGGTGAAATGAGCATATATCAAACAAGGGGTAAAAAGCTTTAGTTATGCAAGATGAAAAATCTATGGCTATCTAATGTAAAACAATGTGACTATTGTTAACAATATTGTATACTTAAAATTCGCTGAGGGTTATATCCTAAGTGTTCTTGCCACACACACACAAAGAAAATGGTAACTACGTGAGGTGATGAATATGTTAATTAGCTTGATTTTGGTCAGTATTTCTGTGTGTTTATATATATATATTAATGCATCAAGTTGTAAACCTTAAATATATACAGTTTTGTCAGTTATACCTCAACAAGAAATTGAGTAATATAAATAAAAGAGTAATGGAAAAAAAGTAGTAATTGCTTTTACCTAAAGGCCTGGGGAAGGCTTCACAGAAGTCATAAAAGAGGTTGGCAAAATAAAGGGAAGAGAAGTATGTTTCCAGTAGAAAGAAAGCATAGGCAAAAATAAGAAAGCATGAAGAATATATCATATAAAAAATGTCAAGTAATCTGGTATGGATGGAGAGCATGATAAATTGGGACAATTATGAATGATGAAGCTGAAAAGAAAAGTTGATATGCCAAAAATAAGGAAGAGATTCATTAGTCTAACATAACACCATATTACATTCTTGAGTCACTGGGTGGAAGATAGATTATGTCATTAAGAGAGACAGAGACAGAGAGGCAGAGAGGAGAGATACCCAGAAGAAGAGTGTACTTGCAAGTGGAAGTAAACTTTATGTGGCAGAAAGTTAAGGGGGGTATTGCAAAATCAAGTATACCAAAGAACTGATCTGGTGACAAATATTTTTGATTAAGAAAAAATGAATAGATTCTCAGTAGAACAGACATTACTGCACGTGTCTTGGTAGCTCAGTAGTTGAGGGCACTGTGCTAATTGAGATCACATATAAATTTAGTCTCTGAAGTAGATACAAGATAGCTTCTGTTTCTTCCATTGTCACAGACTGCAGTTTTAACTTCTAACAGAATGTGTCATCTATTAGAAAGGGAGCCAAGAGACCTGACCCCATATGTGAGAAAGCAATATTAAAGACAGTGAAATGTTTATGAATCAGTGTATCTAGCTTTAGCCAAAGATGTATATCTTGTATCATAAAGTTGATCTGAGATGCCTGAAGGCAGACAAGTTTGGGAGTCAGAATAGTATTAGTGATATGGGTGTAAGCAAACCATATTATGCTCAATGTACTTGGTTTCTGGACTATTTTATAAAAACTCCTCATCTCTAAGGATGCTCTTACCAGTCAACACTTGAATTATCTGGTATCTCAGTGAATATGCACTATCTACAGAATTTAGTTCAGGCAGGGGTTGAAACAGAGAAAAAATAAGTTTTAATTAACCTGTCATTGAATGATCCTCGATTTTCTTAAGTCTTCAGTCCCTTGCTAGTCTTAAATTTATGGCAGGTTTAGGTATTGAATACAAAATAATGTTACTTTTAAATATGACTTAAAATATCTCACAGAAACTTAGAAATGTAATAGGCTTGGCAAGGAAATTTTGCTCATAGAGTGATTTTTATTGTGATTAGGGCTAAGGCAGGGATAGTGTTATTTATTTTGTGTGTGTCTGTGTATGCTGTGGTGCATATGCTATATGCAGAATAGTTTTCAACATTTCTATGTGATATACATCTAGAGTATACTAGGAAAAACTCAATGCTATTACTAATACTCTGGTGAACATACAGTTATAATTAATACCATTTATTTATTCATCTGTTCATTTATTCAGTAAACACGCATTGAATAATTACTTTCTAACAGTGCTGTGTTGAGTACACAGCCCCTTTTCTCAATAAGTTTTGTCTATTTCAGGAAATTAGTACAAAGCACAATTAATACATAAGAAAATTATGATAATCAATATGGAGGTTCAAAAAATTCTATAGGGGATATAATATGTGATATTATAAATATAATAATAATAATGAAATATGAATAATGAAAATATAAAATCATTTGGAGGAAAAGACACTATAAAGCATGTCAAAAGTGTCAAAGCATGAGTAAGGCTTCTATGGAGGGTGAAGCAGCAGTGAAGAAATGAGTGAAAAGTGTTGTTTGTCACAAGAAGACTAATCAGCAACTAGAGGGCCCTGAAATGAGAAAGCATAAACTGCCTTCCTATCTTGGCGAATGGATGACAATCCTACATTAAATTAAAAGCAAACAAACAAACAAACAAACTAGGAGTCTGCTTAGAGTCCTATCTCTCCTTTACCTATCACATTTAACTCATTACTAAGCATTACACACTTGAAATATCCTTTGAGCCCATATGCTTCTCTATAATTCCACTATCATCACCTTAACCAGGCCATTTCTATTACATCACTCTACTAAACTAACAGGTCTTCCTTGCTCAAGTCTGGTCTTCCTCTAATCCCTCCTATACACTCACATTTCTGTGCTGGAGAGGTCCAGTGGGTGGACCCTTCAATGACAAGCATCCTGGTCCAGAAAAGCCTCTTTGTTCCTGCAGGCAACACAAGTAGATTCCAACAGGACCTCCGGAGCAGGAGATAAAAAATCGGACCAAAATAACACCTTAATGCCTCTGAAAATTAAATCACCATTGGAACTATACCCCACAAAAGGAAGCCAGATTTCTCACATAAATAGACAAAACAATCATAAAATTCATATGGAACCACAAAATACACCAAATAGACATGGTAATTGTCACAAAGAACAAAATTGAGGCATCACAATCCTGATTTCATAATATATTACAAAGCTACAGTAATCAAAACAGTTTGAGTCTGGCATAAAACAGACACAGTAAACCAATGGAACAGAATAGAGAGCCCAGAAACAAATCTTCACACATATGGTCAAGTACTATTTGACAAGGGAGCCAAGAATACTCAGTGGGGAAAGGATAGTCTCTCTTCAATAAATGGTGTTGAGAAAACTGGATATTCACATGAAAAAGAATGAAATTGGACCCCTACCTTACACACACCACTTATAAAAATCACCTTGAATCTAATTAAGGACTTAAACGTAAGAACTGAAACCATAAAGCTCCTAAAAGAAAAGGGAAAACCTCCTTTACATAGGTCTTGGCAATGATTTTTTTTTTAAATATGACACCAACAACACAAGCAACAAATGCAAAAACCAACAAGTGGGACTACATCACACTAAAAATTTTCTGCTCAGCAAAAGAAACAATCAACAAAATGAAAAGGCAACTCACAGAATGGGAAAAAATATTTGCAAACCATATGTCTGATAAGAGGTTACTATCCAAAATATATAATGAATTTTTATGTTCAATAGCAAAAATACAATCTTATTTAAAAATGGGCATAGGACTCGACTAGACATTTCTCCAAAGAAGACATACAAATGGACAACAATTACATGAAAAGGTGCTCAACATCACTAAACATCAGGGAAATCCAAATCTAAAACAATGAAATATGACCTAACACCTATTTGGATGGCTGTTATCAAAAAAACAAAAGATAGCAAATGCTGGCAAGGATATGGAGAAAAAGAAATCCTGGTGCCCTGCTGTTGGGAATGTAAGTTGGTGTATGCACTATGGAAAACAATATTAGTTTCTCAAAAAATTAAAAATAGAACTGACATATGATCCAGCAGCCCCACTTCTGGGTATGTAACCCAAGGAAATGAAATCAGTATCCCCAAAAAATATATGCCCTCTTATGTTTGTTTCAATATAGATCACAATAGCCAAGCTATAGAAACAATTTAACAATTTGTCTAGTAGATGTCATACAGAGAATAACCTTGATCTACTATACTTGTAAACTTCAAAACTTTTAAACATTGAACCTAGCCCATAGGGTTATTTCCAAAAATATACATTTTTTTCTTGTTTCCAAACATTATCATACTCTAAAATCTGAAATCTGAATTTTTTTTTTCACTTTCATTTCATTTTCATTGTTTTACTCTTTTACTGCTTTAATTGTTTTCCTTCCTTCCTCCCTTCCTTCTATTATGTTACCGGAGAAAAGGGATTTTTGCATATTTAATTAAGTTTACTAATCCATTGACCTTAAGATAAAGAGATTATCCACGTGGGCCTGAGCTATCATATGAGCCCTTAAAGCAGAGAGTTTTATCTGGACAGTAGCAGAAGAAGAATTCAGAGAGATTGAAAGTGTGAGAGAATTTGACATTAAGGAGGTTCTCCATTGCTGAGATAGAGGGGATCATAGGAAAAGGACCTGAGAATGGCCTCTATAAGATGAGAGCTGACAGCAAGAAAGTGAGTACTTCAGTACTACAAGGGCCTGAATTTTGCCAACAATCTAAATGAGCTTGTATTTGGATTCTTCCACAGGGCCTCCAAGAGACCATCCAGCTAACAACTCGATTTCAGCCTTGTGAGACCCTAAGTGGAGAAGCCAGGTGAGCCCACCTGAAATTCTGACCCACAGAACTATGAGCAAATAAATGGGTATTGTTTTAAGTTGCTAAATTTGTGGTGATTTGTTATACAGCAATAGAAAACTAATATGCTCCAGTATACTTTTGAGATTTACGCAAGGCTTAACTATCAATTGGAACTAAGATTCTATTTGGTTTCAGACCAAAAAAAAAAAAGTGATATTAAACCCTAGATCTATAGTTTAGGCGTTTGAGAACATAGAATTATGTTTCTGAATCTCCTCATAGGAGCTCCACTCCATTCTTGGAAAAGCTGCTTGCTTTGCCTCTATCCCCTTAGAACCCCATGTGTATGAGTGAGATAGCAAAGATAATTTCTTAATTTATAGGTGAAAAAAAGGCAGTAGGCAGTTAACCAATTATTTAGTAAATTTAGGATCTGAATACTGTACCCACTGAGTCTAGCCTATCTTTGAAAATAGGAGAAACTTCTGACAGCAGATGTTTCAATTTCTTGAAATTGAATTGTCCATAGATATTAAACTCCTTATCTATAACACCAGAAAGAAATATGTTGCTGGTTATATTGGTGATGGTGGCATTTTAAGAAGATGAAAAAATATCCTTCAGAATGAAATTAGAAAATATCTCTTTTCCTTCTATAAAACCAGAAAGTTACAAAGCTAGTAAGCAAACTACTGTATAGGAGCTGTTTTCCTAAACTGTTGGTCACAGGGCTTCCTCATAATTTTTGCTGCCTTTCTAACAGATGGCACTACACCTTCCAATATTAATCTCTTCTGTGGGTTTTTCCAAGAGAGCAATACATGCCCTCTAATGCAACACTACCAAAAGCCCAGATGGCTACCTATTACCACTCTCTGCCTTCTCTGATTTTATTTTTGTTCTGTTTATGAATGGCCAAGATTTAAAAAATATAATAATACAAAGGGACATAGCCAATATAAACATGTAGCAGATAAAAGGGAAAGTGTGTAAAAAAATTATTCTGTCATTACAGTGGAACTCTCTTCATTTATTCAGCCATGTATGTAAAAGGTTTTGGAAGACAGAGAGACAAGAAAGAGAGCCAGAGACTATTTGTTATAAAGTAAAGCAAAAAAGGGGGGAAAAAAAGAGAAGACATGGTGTATTAGTCTCCTTGAGCTGAGCGCCATAACAAAATATCATATACTGCATATCTTTATTTTTTTCTTTTTTTTTTTTTGCAGTACGCGGGCCTTTCACTGTTGTGGCCTCTCCTGTTGTGGAGCACAGGCTCCGGACGCGCAGGCTCAGCGGCCATGGCTCACGGGCCCAGCCGCTCCGCGGCATGTGGGATCTTCCTGGACCGGGGCATGAACCTGTGTCCCCTGCATTGGCAGGTGGACTCTCAACAACTACGCCACCAGGGAAGCCCTATACTGCATATCTTAAACAACAGAAATTAATTTTCTCACAGTTTTGGAGGCTAGCAGTCATAGATCAAGGTCTGACAGGGTTTGGTTTCAGGTGAGGACTCTCTTCATGGCTTGCAAACAGCTACCATCTCACTGTTTCCTCACATGAATTTTTCTGTGTGCAGAGAGAGAGAGAGAGAGAGAGAGAGAGAGAGAGAGAAAGAGATCTACTATCTCTTCCTCTTATTATATGGACACTAACCCTATTGGATGACAGCACCACTCTTATTATCTTACTTAGTATTAATTACCTCTTTAAAGCCCCTATCTCCAAATACAGTCACATTGGGGATTAAGTCTTCAATGTATGAATTTGGGGGGCACAATTCAGTCCATAATATTCTGCTCTCTAGTACCCCAAATGTCTTGTCCTTATTGCATACAAAATACATTCACTCTATCCCAACAGCACAAAAAGTCTTAGCTCATTCCAGCATCATCTTTAAAGTCTAAACTTCAAAGTCTCATCTAAATATCACCTAAACAAAGTATGAGTGAGACTCGAGGTACAATTCATTCTGAGGCAAAATTCCTTTCCAGCTGTGAATTTGTGAAACTAGACAAGTTATGTGCTTCCAAAGTACAGTGGTGGGACAGGCATAGGATAGACATTCTCATTCCAAAAGGGAGAAATAGGAAAGAAGAAAGGTGTGACAGGTCCCAAGTGAGTCCAAAATCTACAAAGGCAAATTCCATTAGATTCTTTTTTAATTTTGTTATTGAAGTCTAGTTGATTTACAATATCGTGTAAATTTCAGGTATACAGCACAACAATTCAGTTATATATCTATATGTATATAGATATATGTAGATGTATGTTCTTTCTCAGATTCTTTTCCCTTATAGGTTATTACAAAATATTGAGAATAGTTCCCTGTGCTATACAGTAGGTCCTTATGGTTATCGGTTTTACACATAGTAGTGTGTATATGTTAATTCCAGACTAATTTATCCCTCCCTCCACCCCTCTTTCCCTTTTGGTAACCATAAGTTTGTTTTCTGTGTTTGTGAGTCTGTTTCTGGTTTGGAAATAAGTTCATTTGTGTCTTTTTTTTTTTTTTAAGATTCCACATATAAACAATATCGTATGACAGTTGTCTTTGTCTGGCTTACTTCACTTAGTATGATAATCTCTGGGTCCATCCATATTGCTACAAATGGCATTATTTCTTTCCTTTTTATGGCTGAGTAATATCCCATTGTATATATGTACACATCTTCTTTATCCATTCATGTCGATGGACATTTAGGTTGCTTAAATTTCTTGGTTATTGTATGTAGTGCTGCAATGAACACTGGGGTGCATGTATCTTTTAGAATTATGGTTTACTCTGGATATGCCCAGGAGTGGGATTGCAGGGTCATATGGTGACTCTGTTTTTAGGTGTTTTTTTTTTTTTTTTTGCTAAGCTGCACAGCTTGTAGTATCTTAGTTCCCCGACCAGGGATTGTACCCAGGCCCTTGACAGTGAGAGTCCTAACCCCTGGACTTCCAGGGAATTCCCTCTTTTCAGTTTTTTAAGGAACCTCCATACTGTTCCCCATAGTGGGTGTACCAATTTACATTCCCACTAACAGTGTAGGAGCGTTCCTTTTTCTCCACACCCCCTCCAGCATTTATTATTTGTAGACTTTTTGATAATGGCCATTCTGACTGGTGTGAGGTGATACCTCATTGTAGTTTTGACTTACATTTCTCTAATAATTAGTGATGTTGAGCATTTTTTCATGTGCTTTTTGGCCATCTGTCTATCTTCTTTGGAGAAATGTCTAATTAGATCTTCTGCCCATTTTTTTGATTGTTTTTTTTTTATATTGAGCTGTTTGTATATTTTGGAAATTAATCACTTGTCTGTCACTGTTTTCAGATGACATGATACTATACATAGAATCTCCTAAAGACACTACCAGAGAACTACTAGAGCTCATCAATCAACTTCAGTAAAGTTGGATACAAAATTAATACACGGAAATGTCTTGCATTTCTATACACTAACAACAAAAGATCAGAAAGAGAAATTAAGGAAATAATCCGATTTACCACTGTATCAAAAAGAATAAAATACCTAGAAATAAACCTACCTAAGGAAGCAAAAGAACTGTACTCCAAACACTATAAGATGCTGATGAAAGAAATCTGAGATGACACAAACAGATGGAAAGATATACCATGTTCTTGGATTGGAAGAATCAATATTGTCAAAATGATCATACTACCCAAGGCAATCTATAATTCAGTGCAATTCCTATCATTACCAATGGCATTATTTGCAGAACTAGAACAAAACATTTTAAAGTTTTTATAGAAACACAAAAGACCCTGAATAGCAAAAGCAATCTTGATAAAGAAAAATGGAGCTGGAGGAGGCTCCCTGGCTTCAGACTATACTACAAAGCTACAGTAATGAAAACAGTATGGTACTGGCACAAAAACAGAAATATATATCAGTGGAACAGGACAGAAAGCCCAGAGATAAACCCACTCACTTATGGTCAATTAATCTATGACAAAGGAGGCAAGAATATACAATGGAGAAAAGACAATCTCTTCAATATGTGGTGCTGGGAAAACTGGATAGCTACATGTAAAAGAATGAAATTAGAACACTCCCTAACACCCTAAACAAAAATAAACTCAAAATGGATTAAAGACCTAAATGTAAGACCAGATATTATAAAACTCTTAGAGGAAAACATAGGCAAGACACTTTTTGACATAAATTGCAGCAGTATCTTTTTGGATCCATCTCCTAGAGTAATGAAAATAAGAACAAAAATAAACAACTGGGACCTACTTAAACTTAAAAGCTTTTGCACAGCAAAGAAAACCATAAGCCAAATGAAAAGACAACCCACAGAATGGGAGAAAATATTTGCAAACGATGTGTCCATTAGATCTTAAGTCTTACGAATAATCATCTTTGATTCAATGCTCTGCACTCCAGGCCCATAGGGTCACCAAAATCAAGGGCCCTAGTTAGCAGTCC
Organism: Monodon monoceros; assembly: GCF_005190385.1. Lineage (NCBI taxonomy): Eukaryota > Metazoa > Chordata > Mammalia > Artiodactyla > Monodontidae > Monodon > Monodon monoceros. The sequence goes on along the minus strand of NW_021703779.1, from coordinate 106,666,290 downwards.
TGCCTGCAAGGCTCCAGTCAGCAGCAGTCCACCCTGCTGAGATGGAGGCAGTGACCTACCCTTTGAAACCAAGAAGGCAGCCTTGATAATTGAAATGACCTCATGGTCATACTTGTCTTCTTGAAGAATGCTCCTTCACAACCAAAGAGCTCTACTGTCTCATCCTGCAGAAATCCAAAAGCCTCCCTTTTATTCATCCTGTCTCTGTTCCTTTTGGTGCAAGCTAGCATTGTCTGCTGGTATAATCCCATCTCTGTTCGTGGCTTTGGCTGAAGTGCCTGGTTCACATCCATTGTAACCTCCTTATCAAATGATTGTTTAGCCATATCTTTAGTGTTATATTTGGAACACACTTTCACATTTTTTGTAGTATGGATAAACTGAGAATTTTCCAATTCTTCAAGTTCAGGTTCCTTTTTACTTAAACATTTCTTTAATTTATCTCTCTCATCTCACATTATTACAATAAGCAGTAAGGAGAAGCAAGGCTGCATCTTCAATTCTTTGCTTAGAAATCTCAGCTAAATATCCAATTTCATAGCTCACAAGTTCTACTTTCCACGAGACACTAGAATACAATTCAGCTAAATTTTTTATCATTTTATAACAAGATCCTCTTTCCTTCAATTTCCAATAATATGTTCTTCATTTCCATCTGAGTCTCAGTGGAATTGCCTTTAACATCCAACAGACCCTTCAAGATAATGTAGGCTTTTTCTATCATTTATCTGTAAACTCTTCAAATCTTTACCAATACCCAGTTCCAAAGTCACTTACACATTCTTAGGTATTTGTTACAGCAGCACCATTTCACAGTATTAAGTTCTGTTTTAGTCTTCTCAGACCACCATAACTGAATGTGAGAGACTATGTAGCTTAAACAACAGAAATTTACTTTCTCACAATTCTGGAGGCTGAAAATTCCATACCAATATCCAGCAGGGTTTTGTTTCCCATGAGAGCTCTCTCCTGGATTTTCAGATGGCCACCTTCTTGCTGTGTCTTCACATGACCATTTCTCTGAGCAAAAGGGGAGGTGGGGGGAGGGATCTCTGGTATCTCTTCTTATAAGGACTCTAATTCTGTTGGATTAAGGTCTCAACCTTATTAACTTATTTAACCATAAGTACCTCCCTAAAACTCCTATCTCCAAATGCAGTTATATATGGGTGGGTTAGGGTTCAACATATGAATTTTTAACAGGACACAATTCAGTCCATAACACATGGAAAATCTCAAGTACCCAATAGGAAACGTGAATAACATTATTTGAAACACTATACTTAAATTTTCTGTTATTCAAGACCATATAATAAAGCAATATATTCAATATTAGAGACTTACTATTTAAAGAGAAAATTAACTAGATGGGGGGAATCCTTTCACACTGTACATGTATATTAAATCACTACAATATATACTTTAAATGTCTTACAATTTTGTCAATTATACCCCAATAAACCTCGGGGGGGGGAAGAGAGAATCATATAAAAAGAAATTGGTTTGGCAATAAATTTATGAAATGACACCAGAAATCAGTAACAGAGTGGAATCATAATGTCAGACTGTTGAAACTTCACATTCCTCTTTAAATTAGGATTTTTAGTAATTTAAAGAAATATACTCAACATATATTTCAGTCACATTATATGTAAGGAGGAAGGACTTATATCAATGGGAATGGCATGGGTTAATATAAAGGCATAGAGGTAGAAAAATATAAGGCCTGTTCAGGAAATAATAAGAAGACATTTGGCTGGGGCGTAGGATAAAGGAGAGGAAGTAGACTAAGTTAATTCCATGCCAAAATACAGATACTTCAAAAATGTTCATTCATACTCTATTCTAAATTCCTCCAATTACAGGAAGCGTTTCATGAAGGAGCTGCTTAGTTTTTCCTTTTCTGTAACTCTGATTCCCAGTAATCTGCTCTCCTTAAATCTAAATCTCTGATGTCCTACCAGGAAAAAAATAAATCTAAATAATTCCACATGATAGGCCTTCATATTTTAATACTGTCATCATGCTATATCAATCCCCAAGGCTTCTCTTTCCCTAATAGGTCACCTGATTATTCTACATCTCATATCTGCACCCTCTCCCTTCATCTCTGTTGCTAGTGCCTTTGTTCAGACATTCATTTTTCTTTACCTGAATTATTACATTAGTAAACTCATTGGTCTCCCTCCTTGTCTCATTGCCCTCCAAGCTATTCTCCACATTAATGCTGTCATAATTTCTTGAAAACGGCAATTCTGATTTGTCACTTTTATCTAAACCTCCTCAACTGCAATGATTTGTTTTTATGTGTATGTCTCCCACTTGACTGTGAGCTACTCAAGGGCCAAGATCATAGCTTATTCATCTTTGTAGTTTTAGTTACTAGCACAGTGCTTGGCATATAGCAATAGCACATGCTCTGTAAGAGTCCATTTTGGTTATTTTTTCCCCAAAATGTGCTTCTATTCTGTATCTAGCACAATGCTTAGAAAATGTATTATTATCTGTAAGCATTAAAGAATTATTGCCTGCTGAAGTGTTTCTTTACCATTCTTTGATTATATTAATTTTATATTGTATATGGGCAGGATAAGACCCTGGAAATGTGTTCTAATAATAATAGCTAATATTTATTGACTTTTTATTATGTACTGCTACAATTTTTGTTTTAAGCAGTTTAAAAATATTTCATATAGTCCTGACAAAGGAAACACAAAGCCCATAGGCTGTAGATACTGTAAAATCACTGTCATTTTACATATGAGGAAACTGGCACACAGAAATGAAATAATTTGAACAAGTTTATACAACTTCTAAGTGACAAAGTATCAAAGAAAAATTGCACCAGGAAGATTTAAACAGGGAAGGAAGACTTCATTCAAGACTATTGCAATAGGGGAGAAAGATCACACTTCACTTTGAATGTAATAGGGGAAGCTGGGGATTTATAGCCAATGGGCAGCGTGAGAGTCAGTGGATGGAAAATTACTAAGGAAGTTGGCGAGGTTATAAAGGGTGGGGGGATTCTTGCTAAAGTGGGCTCAGCAGGCCAAGGATGGCAGGCTAATGACAAGGCCTAGTTGAGAAGAGGGCTCAGAGGAGCCTGACTATCGTTTAATCAAGGAGGGAGTTCTTGTAAGCTTCTCCTCTTATACAAAGAAATATAACATTGTTTCTTGTTCAGTCACCTTTTTTCATTAAGGTCCAGCTGAACTATCTCTTAAGAATTGGTAGTAGAGGATATTTACTGGATAGCGTTTAATGAGGGGAATTTCTATGAAAATAAAAACAATATGAATGGTTCGAGCAGACTATAAACCCAGTTTCTGTGTCCGAAGGGCAAGAAGTCAAGAAGATTCCTAAATGTTGGACCCAAAACTTCTTTAGATATTGGAAAGAGTATGACAGTGGCAAAGTGGTAGATTTCCCAATTTGCAGTTTGAATGTATGGTTATGGCTTAGACATATGAGAGGTTTTAGTGAAATTGTCCATATTCGTGGCTATTTCCTGGAGTAGAACATGGAAGATGTAGAGTTCTGGTGAGCTTCCTGAGTGGCCTACGCAACAGTGGTTCCAGGCATGAAGTTTGCCCATATTCTGCTGTGGTGATGAGTCCTTTGAAATTTTTATCAGGTTGCCCACTTCATCTCACAAGGCGTCTTTATATTCGAGGGGGAAATTGAGCTACAAGACAACCTAGATGCCCAATAAGAATCTAGGAAGTCAAGTTTTAGTTATCAGTGATGCCAAATCAAGAGGGTAGGAGAAATATTAGAAATGTTAGTTTGGAGATTTGTATCCAGGTATTGAAGGAAACTAGAAAAATTTTTAAACTATTAAGGATGACAAAATGTGCAAGATTGCAGGATCCAGTCCAACTTCCAGGTAGATAATAAAACTGTGTAGTTAACAAAGAAGGAAAAAATAGCTCAAAGATGATAAGTAGTACCAGAGTCTGATAACCCACAAGGGTGTGTTTTCTATTGAAATATAAAATTTCTCTCTATATCAAACCCCCTTTTGATCAAAGATAAATCATATTATTCTTATTTTAAAATTAAGTCTGTTCTCATTAGATTTGGCTTGATTATTACATAAGGGCAACAAAGATAGTAATTAGCCATACAGGCCTTTTAAAGTTTGCTTTGATGGAACTTTTCATAAGGAATATAAGACTGGACTTTTAAAAGCCTCTTGAGTCTAGGAAATCAAGCCAAGAACTTGCCACTTCATCTACACTACCTACAGATTTGGGTAAAGTCCTCTCTTATTGAGGTCCCCTAAAATATCCTCAACAATCCAGGAAGTGACCTTTCTTACTCTCTTGTAAAGCTGGGAACTATGTAATCCAGATGTCAGACTGGTTTTTCCCAAGAGGGCTTTTTAAGTATTGGCTCCATAAATTTAACCTTTGTTCCTTAAAACTATAGAATCATATCTGATTTGACACATTATTCTCAAATATCATAGTCAAAGCTTTTGTTATTTAATCATTTTCTCAATTATATCCTCTTTCAAGGAAGATAGATTATTATTGAATCTATGCAAATAATTATCTTGTCATGAAAATAAGAATACTCAATAAGAGTTTCAGACTTCTTGAGGGATCAGGAAGGGAGAAAAAGAGAAATGTTTAATTTCTGTTTATAAAATATATTCTGTTAAATTATTATGAATTATAGATAGCTTAAGAGAAACTACTTTATCTTAAAAGAAAAAAGTTTCTTATATCCATAAAATAAAAAATTAAAGTGTCATCATTATTCCAAACAAAACACATAATCATTACTCATTAGTTTATTTAATTATTGTTCTCCTTGAATTTGGGTTAGTAGTCTTATGAATCCATCAGCTTCCCCACTAGAATTCTGAAAATTCTGAGTCAATCCAGTGGGGTGGTCTTAAAATTATTTAAGAAACACCATCAGAGGCCTGTGCCCCCGAGTACCTGGAACAGTCCTTTCTATAAGTCTCTGAGACAGCCCCTTTTCATTGAAGATGATGCATTTTGACCTATAGCTGATTATAAGAACTCTCAAGGAAGTATCAGAGTAAAACTATCTGTGAATTACAAAAGTCTTAAAATGGCTGTGGTTAAGGCTCTGATAAGTGTTCCTTATAAAATAATAAAATTGACAAAGGAAATCTGGTTGTTTCTGTGGCATACAACACTTAATAACAGAGAAGATTGGTCAAGATGGTAAAGTAGAAAGACCTTGAGCTCATGTCCTCTAGCACGCACACCAAAATTATAACCATTTACAGACTACCATTGATGAAAAACACATGAACCTACCAAAAAATATCTTCTACACCTAAAGATATAAAGAAGTAACCACAAGTCAGGTAGGAGGGGGTGGAGTTGCAGTGTAGTCAAGCCCCATACTCCTGGGTGGGCAACGTATAAATGGGAGAATGATTAAAATTGCAGAGGTTCTCACAAAGGAGTGAGGGGTCTGAGCCCCAAATCAGGCTCCCTAGCCCAAGAGTCCTGCACCAGGAAGATGAACCCCCAGAGCATTTGGCTTTGAAGGCCTGTGGAGATTACTTAAGGGAGTCCCAGAGGGTTGGGGGAAAAAGAGACACCACTCTTAAAGGGTGCACACAAAATCTCACCCACTCCAGGATCCAGGACAGAAAGGAGCCTGGGTAAGATCAACCTGCTAATCTTGGAAAGTATCCCAGAGAGGCAGGAGGAAACAGAAGGTCACCCTGGGGACACAGATATAGGCGATAGCCATTTTGTTGAGCTTATTCTACCACTTGGACACTGCTGCTGGCAGCTACCATTGTGGAATCCTCCCTCTAGCTTTTTAGCTTCAGGACACAGCCCCACCCCTGACCTCCAGCCTGTAGGCCTGTACTGGGATGCTTCAGGCTACGCAACTAACTGGGTGCCTACTAGCCCCACCCACCAGCAGACAGGCTGCCTTAAGACCCCCTGAGGTATATGTATATATACAATAGAATACTACTTAGACATAAAAATGGATGAAATTGTGCCATTTGCAACAACATGGATGGAGTTAGAGAGCATTATGCTTTGTGAACTGTCAAACACTAAGACAAATACTCTATGTTATCACTTATGGGTAGAATCTAAAAGTAAAAGATACTAGTGAATATAACAAAAAGGAAACAGACTCACAGATATAGACAACAAACTAGTGGTTACCAGTCAGGAGAGGGAAGGAGTGAGAAGCAAGATAGGGGTAGGGATTAAGAGGTACAAACTACTATGTATAAAATAAATAAGCTACAAGGATATACTGTACAACACAGAGAATATAGCCTATATTTTACAGTAACTATAAATGGAGTATAACCTTTAAAAACTGTGAATCACTATGTTGTACACCTGAAACTTATATAATATTATAAATCAACTATAGGGACTTCCCTGGTGGTCCAGTGGTTAAAACTCCGTGCTTCCAGTGCAGGGGGTTCAGGTTCAATCCCTGGTTGGGGAACTAGGATCCCGCATGTCATGCGGCAAAATAACTGACATATAGTAATTGCAAAACATAAAGGAAATAAATTTGTACTGTAGGAATAAAATCTATATTTAAAAAATCAATCAATCGGGCTTCCCTGGTGGCACAGTGGTTGAGAGTCCGCCTGCCTATGCAGGGGACACGGGTTCGTGCCCCGGTCCGGGAAGATCCCACATGCCGTGGAGCGGCTGGGCCCGTGAGCCATGGCCACTGAGCCTGCGCGTCTGGAGCCTGTGCTCCGCAACGGGAGAGGCCACAACAGTGAAAGGCCCGCGTACCGCAAAGAAAAAAAATCAACCAATCAATCAACTATAACTCAAAAAAGAAAATGTCTACTCCAATAAACAACAATAATAACAAAAATTCTGACCAGGAACATTATACTGTTCTTGTCTAATATCAGGCAAAGTAAGGCCAAGACGTGTACAGCAAGTACATTCACAAATTACTAGGAAGTTCATATAATTTCTGAACTATTAATATTAATCATATTTTACCTCTACAAATATAACGTAGCACTTTTCATGCAATTCAACACATCAAATAAACCTAATTATTTTTAATATCTACCTCTTTACAAGGTGAAAGAACAAGTCCTCTGAGATTTTCAAATCATTCTGAGATCAAAATTTCAGTGAGAATTTCTTTTGGGAAAAGCAAAATATCAAAAGTTGTCCGAGAATGTCAAAATGTTTGAAACATGCTTAAATAGGATGATGGGCCACTGTGAAACAATACTGAGCTACCAATTTTACAAAAGTCACAAAATATTTCAAAAGTAAATATAGGAAGTACCATGATTAGAAAAAATATAGCTCTACTAAAAATGAGAAGACTCAGTTAAATAATCTTAATATTAAATGTCTTAAATAATCAAGGATAGGATAAAGTCAACACAGACCAGAGGAAATTATTCTGATAAAACACAGAATGTTTGTTTCCTAGTCAGATTACTCAAAAGGTAAAGAAAACTCTTTTACAATTCCTTATTCAGGAAAACCAGTAATACAAGAAAAATTTAGTAATTTTAACAGAGACAAAACCCAGCTCTAGTTTTGCATCAGTATATTGTTGATGCTAAAGTTCATTAAATCAAACAAGCAAACATACAAAACCTTATAAGTAAACCAATCCAATCCTAGTCAGCTTTAACCACACAACATAAGGTTCCTCTTCCACAAACTTCCTACAACTTTCTGTATCTATTCAGATTTTGTCCTACACTTTCCTTTCTCTCAGTTTGGAACAACCACTCCACTTTAGCACAAAATTACTCTCTTTTTACTTAATAAAAACCATGCTAGGGACTTCCCTGGCGGTCCAGTTGTTAAGACTCCATGCTTCCACCGCAGGGGGTGCAGGTTCCTGCCTACCTTGCATAGTTTACTTAAAGAAGTTGTTTGCCTTTATTGTTCCTAGTAGTTTCATTTACATATATTGATTATAATTTTTAACTGTTAGTAACTTTATTTTACGGAGAAAACTAGGTAGCAGATAATTATTAGCTGTTTTTCAAATATTAGCATTGCTTAGCAGACTATCAACACTCATGAATATACCATCTCACAATTTTTATAAATATATGCTTCCTTATAGCACAGTTTTTCAATGAAGCAAAAAGAGCATATTTATTACCAGACTCAGATATATATCATGTAAAAATAAGAAGCCAAAAGTACATAAACTTATACTCAGCAATAAATGTTTCAGTATTTTATCTTAGGATCTATTACTTAATTTAATTTAGCATAAGTCTAAATTTGCATGTTACCAAAAAGATATTAGAAACTATTTTTAGGCAGACATATTATAAAACAAAATTACTATTTAATAATTTTTGTCTGAATACTGACTCAATTTGATTAAAATCAAACTTATTATTTTTATAATCTTAAACACTTAGCAAATATTACTTTATTTGACTAGCAAACCCAATTAGAACAAAATGTATGTGTATTGAATTAATGTTAATAACTCAGAATACATAGCTGTTTTTATTAGAGCCACAATATTAAGCTAGTTTTACTTGCTAAAGATTTATTCAGTTTATGAGAACATTTGCTTAGTTTTTATGAGAATAGTTATTTTTTTCCATATTGGAATTACTAGAAGTTCAGGGCTTTTATTATTATTATCACTGGGAGTTTCAGGAATATTTAATTTATATGTGATTATTTATCTGTAAGCCAATTAGAATAGAGCTCTGTATTAGATTTTATAAATTAATTGTTAATGCCATCTGGGGGCAGGTAAAATATCACAAATACATATGTTAATATATACATACATTTATATACATATATGTATGTATGTATACATACATATGGATATATATATATGGATACATGCAAACATCTTAGCTATGAGTCAGGAATAAACACAGTGATACAAAACTTACTGGTCTATATAAAAAGAATTGGCTCTAATCTTTGTCCCACTTTTTATTTTTCTCTGAATTGTATTTCTGGCAGATTAGACATGTTGAGGTTACCCACTCAGTATGAGAGCTAAATCTTTCCACTAATATCTGTGGAAGAGACTTTTAAGATTTTATTTTTTTATGGAGGCTGTGGACAAAATTTTAGGTGAGGGACTTAGAAGACACTAATCAGTTGTCTGGGCGTCTCCAAAGCCCATCTGAGTGAACAAAATATCCAGTGTGTTTCCAATTTTCTTTTTATCTTTTTCAGCCTCAGGTAGTTGCTTTTGCAGTTCTTCAATCTCAAAATATTCATATGGTAGCAGGGAGTTGAGGGCCTAGAATGGTAAAGGTCTGGCAGCAATGGAAAAAAGGATAGAGTGGGTAGTGGTATTGAAGTGGGACAGATCAAATGATTAAAAGAAGCTAAAGGGAAGATTGAAGTTATAAAATATGGAAGGAGTGGAGGTAATGAGAAAGAAGTCTTAGGTGAGCCAGTTTGAGGAGATTTCAGGTTTCCCAAAGAGACCATTGAAGTTACAAATTATCCATAAAAATATTTCTACAAATGAGATCTCTGTAAAGAAAAAGAATCCAAAAGAGTACTCTAAATACCAAAAAAATAAAGTTCAACCAAATGAGAATTTCCCAGGTTCTAAACTAATGGTACCTTTCTAAAAACAGAAGTCTCTAACCCAGCCTCAAGACTACACTCTGCATCCTAAGAATCAAAATCTGTTCTTTTAGTGTTTCACGAGACTATCATTCAGAACACTGTATCAGGAGTTGGACTCACCAATGGATCCTTGATCAATCAGTCAGGAGTGAAGACAAATACTTTAAAATAATGCATGTAGGGTTCTGGGTGAGAGATACAGGGGTCTAATGATGAATCTGGTCCTCCCCAAGTCACAGAACCAGCACTGTCAAAGAAAAATTACACCAGTTAAACAGGCAAAAAAAAAATTTATACAAGGCTATTGCAATATGAAAGTGATATTGAATTTAATTCTGAATAAAACAGGGGCAGCTGAGGAATTTTAGTCAACAGGCAGGATGAGGAAGTCAGTAGATGAAAAATTACTAAGAAAAACTTGGCTAGGTATCAAGGGTGGAAAGATTCTTACTAAACTGGCTTGGCAGAATTCTTGCTGAACTGGCCTTAGCAAGCCAAGGAACTTGACCAAGGACGAGGCCCAGTTGAGAAGAGGGATCAGAGGACTCTGACTAAAGCTTAGTCAGAGAGAGAATCCTTGTCAAAAGCCAGTATTCAAACCCAAGCTGACTCAAAAGCCTATGTTTCTAAACACTAGCCAATGCTACCCATTTTCCTATGCTTCTGTGGGGTTTCTTTGTTTGTTTTTTATGTACCTACATAACTTCTTTGGATAAACATTGCTTCTTTTGGCAGCTTTCTCAGGTACCTAGGATTCACATACTACTACCTGGTTTGTCCTTCTTTTGATTTTTTTTGAACAAAACTCCATACACTGGTTTCTCATTCAAACATTTACCTGCCTTATCCCCTTAAGATTTTGAATCGTGGGTTACTTGAGTATAAAATTTAAACAGCTACAACAAGCTACTGAGCTATTAATTTTCTTAGCAAAAGTGTTATATCTAAACCCAATCAAAATGTACATCATACTACCAGAACACGAGAAATGTATCTGATCTCTGGAATTTTAAGATGTTTTGCAAGGGAGTACTATTGAGCATGTGGAGTTGGAGCCTTTTTGTTTCCATCATGTCAGACCAACTAGGTAGCTATCAACTCACTTCCTTTTTATGAAAAAGAGAAAGGACAACCCACAATAGAAACAGTTCTCATCGCATGTGTTAACGACATTATTGTAATGTGGCATCTTTTCCCCTCTGGATCATAGATGATGTGCTAATATTTATATCAACCCACTCCTAGTGTTAAACTTTATTAATGACTAAAATAAATATGCTAGAGATTTGACTTTTTATATCGCTTCCCTAGCCAAATGCTAGGGAGGAGCCAAATGCTATGCAGGAGAAAAATGACATCAATGAAGCTGAGAGCCAAAGCCTGTTTAATGTAGTCTTAAAAATATTTTGTGACACTTTGTCTAGAATAATACTATCAATGTGGGCAATTTGTTTCATCTTATATATATTTTCCATTCTTTCTCCCTCTGATGGCCTCTTTGGCTTTTTAAGTTCTATAGTTTATAACAACTGTTAGCTGTCATTACATTTCTGTCTCCAGAGATTTTTGTTTATTTTTATTTTAGTCATCCAATGAGGATTATTACCTTTGTGGTAAGTGTTATTCCTGTGTTAATAATAAAATAAAAACTCACTATTGTTAAGATGGGAGAGGGTGTCTCTAACCTCTTTACCATTTGATATTTGCCTGCCATCATTATTGAGTTATTTTTCTGATATTATTATAAACACAATTTTTCCTATTTACATTTCATTTTAGTTATTTTTCTCTTTTAACTCTATGAGAAAATAGATGCCAAGTGTCACTGAAGAAACTAAACTGACATTGTAATTACCCAGTTTTTAAAATTTCTCTAGACATAATCAAATCCTTTTATAAGACTTTTTTTTTAATAAAAAAGTAGTGTTTAGTTCACAGTGAAATTGAGAAGGTGGTACAGAGATTTCCCATATACCCTTTACCCCCACATGCATGATCAGAGTGGTACATTTGTTACAATTGATGAACCTACATTGGTAAATCATAATCATCCAAAGTCCATAGTTTACCTTAGTGTTCATTCTTGGTGATGTACGTTCTATGGGTTTGAACATATGTGTAATGACATGTGTCAATCACTGTGGTATCATACAGAGTATTTTAATTGCCCTAAACATACTTTGTCCTCCACCTATTCATCCCTCCACCATCCCCAAACCCTGGAAACCACTGATAATTTTGTCTCCATAGTTTTGCCTTTTCCAGAATGTCATATAGTTGGAATCATATAGTACGTAACCTTTTCAGATTGGCTTATTTCACTAAGCAGTATGCATATAAATTTCTTCCATGTTTTTTCATGCCTTAATAGCTCATTTATTCTTAGTGCTGAATAATACTCCATTGTCAAGATATACCATAATTTATTTATCCTTTCACCTACTGCAGGACATCTTGGTTGCTTCCAAATTTTGGCAATGATGAATAAAGCTGAAATAAATAGCCATCTGCAAGTTTTTTGAGGGCATATGTGTTTTCAACTCCTTTGGGTAAATAGCAATGAGTGTGATTACTGGATCATACAATAAGAGTATATTTAGTCTTGTAGGAAACCAACAAACTGGCTTCCCAAAGCGCATTCCTACCAGCAATGAACGTGTCAACAGTGTTCTTGATTTTGACCATTCTAATAGGTGTGTAGTGGTATTTCATTGTTCTTTTTGTATTTCCTTGATGACATATGATGTAGAACATCTTTTCACATACTTATTTGCCATCTGCGTATTTTCTTTAGTGACATCTCTGTTAAGATCTCTGGTCTATTTTTGAATAAGGTTGTTGGTTTTCTTATTGTTGAGTTCTTTCTGTACTTTGGATAACAGGCCTTTATAAATTGTATCCTTGGCAAATATTTTCTTCTTCTCACTATTTTGACTTTGTCTTTCTCAGAGCAGAAGTTTTTTTTTTTTTAGAAGTTTTTAAAGTCCAGCTTATCAATTGTTTCTTTCATGGATTGTGCCTTTGATGTTGTAAATAATGAGTTTCACCACATCCAAGGTCATCTATGCTTTCTACTATGTTATCTTCTAGGAGTTTTATAGTTTTCAGTTTTACATTTAAGTCTATGATCCATTTTGAGTTAAATTTTGTGAAGGGTATAAGGTCTGTATGTTAGGTCTTCAAAATACGAATTTGGGGGGTGGGGCATGCACAATTCACTCCATAACATATGTTATGTTATTGTCCTATGTAGGTGAATAATGATTAGACATATGAATTTCAGACATTGAAAAAAATATTATTTTAAGATAATTCATTTTTTCAACTTGGGTTATTCTCATAATAGGGGAAATTATTTATAGCTTAGCCATATTGTTTGCCTTTAAATCCTTCTCCTTTTAAATGCCTAAATCCTTCCAACATAATTAGTAGCATGACTACACTGAGTTACAGTAAATTTAATTGAGCAATTATAATTGAAATTTTTTTTAAATGTTAAATTATTGTTCTATAGATCTTCACAATTTTGTGGGTGCTTTCTTTAACAAAACGCTTGTTCTTCACAGTGTTAACCACTCTTCTCTTTTAACTCTGTATTGTCTATATTTTTGTTGATCCATTTATCACTTTGTATTGTAATTGATCTTTTTACATATCTGCTTCCCCTCCAAAGCTGTGAGCTCTTTTAGGAAGGGGATAAAGTTGTGTTGTGCTTTGTTGATACCAACATATATTTAGTCTCCTATCAACATTTTTTGAGTGAAAAAATGAATGAATGTATACTGCATACTTGGCCATAGTGTCTTAATTAATTTTACACATTTAGTAGTATAATTGAGTTTTGAAACCATCCTTATTCACTGAACGACTAGTCCAGATCTCTTTGTATTATACTGCTTTTAGGAATGAATTGTACATTTGTCTCTAACAACCAATGAAAAAAATTTATTGAAAAAAATCTTTTCACTTAAAGTAACAAAAATATTTCCCATACCTTTAAGTCAGATATACTGGCCATAGTAAAATGTATGTCATCTTCAAATTCATAAATTGGTTGCCATCAAAAGACTGTATCACTGTTTTCTCTTTAATCAGCCATTTATTTTATTTGTATTATTCCCTTACTAGTTTATTGGGATTTAATTTGCTTTTCTTTTAATAATTAGCTGTAATGGATGTTTAACTCACTGATTATCATTCTTCCTTCTTTTCTAATATATGCGTTTGAGACTCTAAATGTCCCATTAAGCATAGTTTTAACACTTACATATTATATGATAAATACATATAAATTCAGGAAATATGTTAGAAGTATTTTATTACTGAATAAATGCAGCTAATTCCACGCTTACTGAGGGAATTTAGAGCTTTCAGTGCATATATTAGAAATATATGAAAAATTCTTACATGAATATATTTCAACTTTAATTTCTAAGCACAAAGGGACTTTATAGTGTGGTCAGAGAAATGTTACTTGCACCTTTTTTAATCTTTGGATTATGTTTAAACTTATTTTATGTCTAGGATGACCACATAATCTTCTTTGCATGGGACAGTCTCAGTTTATAATAATTTTTCTTATGTAAATATCAATACTGCAAAATTTACTCTCAAATAGTCTTCCTTATGATCCCAAATCTGGCAAATTTTTAAATGTTTGTGTGTGCCTAAAAGAAATGTTGGCAAATTCTGATTTGATGGCGGAGTAAAAGGACATGCTCTCACTCCCTCTTGTGAGAACACCAGAATCACAATTAACTGCTGAACAATCATCAACAGGAAGAAACTGGAACTCACCAAAAAAGATACCTCACATGCAAAGACAAAGGAGAAGCCACAATGAGATGGTAGGAGGGGTGCAATCACAATAAAATCAAATCCCATAACTGGTGGGTGGGTGACTCACAAACTGGAGAACACTTATACCACAGAAATCCACCCACTGGAATGAAGGTTCTGAGCCCCACATCAGGCTTCTGAACCTGGGGGTACGGCAATGGAAGGAGGAATTCCTAGAGAATCCGACTCTGAAGGCTAGTGGGATTTGATTGCAGGACATTGAGAGAACTGGGGGAAACAAAGACTCCACTCTTGAAGAACACACACAATGTAGTGTGTGCATCAGGACTGAGGGGAAGGAACAGTGACCCCATAGGAAACGGAACCAGACCTATCTGCTAGTGTTGGAGGGTCTCCTGCAGAGGCAGGGGGTGGCTGTGGCTCACCATGGGGACAAGGACACTGGCAGCAGAAGTTCTGGGAGGTCCTCCTTGGTGTGAGCCCTCCCAGAGTCTGCCATTAGCCCCACCAAAGAGCTGAGGTAGGCCTCAGTGTTGGGTTGCCTCAGGCCAAACAACCAACAGGGAGGGAACCCAGCCCCACCCATCAGCTGACAAGAGTATTAAAGTTTTCCTGAGCTCTGCCCACCAGAGCAACAGCCAGCTCTACCCACCACCAGTCCCTCCCATCAGGAAACTTGCACAAGCCTCTTAGATAGATAGCCTCATCAACCAGAGGGCAAACAGCAGAAGCAACAATAACTACAATCCTGCAGCCTGTGGAAAAAAACCCACATTCACAGAAAGGTAGACAAGATGAAAAGGCAGAGGGCTATGTACCAGATGAAGGAACAAGATAAAACCCCAGAAAAACAACTAAATGAAGTGTAGATAAGCAACCTTTCAGAAAAAGAATTCAGAACAATGATAGTGAAGATGATCCAGGACCTCGGAAAAAGAATGGAGGCAAAGATGGAGAAGATGCAAGAAATGTTTAACAAAGACCTAGAAGAATTAAAGAACAAACAGAGATGAACAATACAATAACTGAAATGAAAACTACACTAGAAGGAATCAATAGCAGAATAACTGAGTCAGAAGAACGGATAAGTGATGTGGAAGACAGAATGGTGGATTTCACTGCTCTGGAACAGAATAAAGAAAAAAGGATGAGAAGAAATAAAGACAGCCTAAGAGACCACTGCGACAACATTAAACACAACAACATTCGCATTATAGGGGTCCCAGAAGGAGAAGAGAGAAAGGACCAGAGAAAATATTTGAAGAGATAATAGTTGAAAACTTCCCTAGCATAGGAAAGGAAATAGCCACCCAAGTCCAGGAAGCACAGAGAGTCCTATACAGGATAAACCTAAGGAGAAACACACCAAGACACATAGTAATCAAACTGGCACAAATTAAAGACAAAGAAAAATTATTGAAAGCAGCAAGGGAAAAACAACAAATAACTTACAACGGAACTCCCATAAGGTTAACAGCTGATTTCTCAGCAGAAATTCTACAAGCCAGAAGGGAGTGGCATGATATGCTTAAAGTGATGAAAGGGAAGAAACTACAACCAAGGTTACTCTACCTGGCAATGTTCTCAATCAGATTCGATGGAGAAATCAAAAGCTTTACAGAAAAGCAAAAGCTAAGAGACTTCAGCACCACCAAACCAGCTCTAAAACAAATGCTAAAGGAACTTCTCTAAGTGGAAAATACAAGAGAAGAAAAGGACCTACAAGAACAAACCCCAAACAATTAAGAAAATGGTCATAGGAACATACACATCGATAATTACCTTAAACGTGAATGGATTAAATGCTCCAACCAAAAGACACAGCCTTGCTGAATGGATACAAAAACAAGACCCATATATATGCTGTCTACAAGAGACCCACTCAAGACCTAAGGACACATACAGATTGAAAGTGAGGGGATGGAAAAAGATATTCCACGCAATGGAAATCAAAAGAAAGCTGGAGTAGCAATACTCATATCAGATAAAATAGACTTTAAAATAAAGAATGTTACAAGAGACAAGGAAGGACACTACATAATGATCAAGGGCTCAATCCACGAAGAAGATATAACAATTATAAATATATATGCACCCAACATAGGAGCACCTGAATACATAAGGCAAATGCTAACAGGTATAAAAGAGGAAATCGACAGTAAAAGAATAATACTGGGGGACTTTAACACCTCACTTACACCAATAGACAGATCATCCAAATAGAAAATTAATAAGGAAACACAAGCTTTAAATGACACAATAGAACAGATAGATTTAATTGATATTTATAGGACATTCCATCCAAAAACAGCAGATTACACTTTCTTCTCAAGTGCACACGGAACATTCTCCAGGATAGATCACATCTTGGGTCACAAACCAAGCTTCAGTAAATTTAAGAAAACAGAAATCATATCAAGCATCTTTTCTGACCACAACACTATGAGATTAGAAATGAATTCCAGGGAGAAAAACGTAAAAAACACAAACACATGGGGGCTAAACACTACGTTACTAAATAACCAAGAGATCACTGAAGAAATCAAAGCGGAAATCAAAAAATACCTAGAGACAAATGACAATGAAAACACGACCATCCAAAACCTATGGGATGCAGCAAGAGCAGTTGTAAGAGGGAAGATTATAGCTATACAAGCCTACCTCAAGAAACAAGAAAAATATCAAATAAACAATCTAACCTTACATCTAAAGGAACTAGAGAAAGAAGAACAAACAGAACCCAAAGTTAGCAGAAGGAAAGAAATCATAAAGATAAGAGCAGAAATAAATGAAATAGAAAGAAAGAAAACAACAGCAAAGATCAATAAAACTAAAAGCTAGTTCAAGAAGATAAACAAAATTGATAAACCATTAGCAAGGCTCATCAAGAAAAAGAGGGAGAGGACTCAAATCAATAAAATTAGAAATGAAAAAGGAGAAGTTACAACAGACACCGCAGGAATACGAAGCATCATAAGAGACTACTACAAGCAACTCTCTGCCAACAAAATGGACAACCCAGAAGAAACGGACAAATTCTTACAAAGGTATAACCTTTCAAGACAGAACCAGGAAGAAATAGAAAATATGCACAGACCAATGACAAGTAATGAAATTGAAACTGTGATTAAAAATCTTCCAACAAACAAAAGCCCAGGACCAGATGGCTTCACAGGCGAATTCTATCAAACATTTAGAGAAGAGCTAACACCCATCCTTCTCAAACTCTTCCAAAAAATTGCGGAGGAAGGAACACTCCCAAACTCATTCTATGAGGCCACCATCACCCTGATACCAAAACTAGACAAAGATAATACAAAAAAAGAAAATTACAGACCAATATCACTGATGAATATAGATGAAAATATCCTCAAGACAATACTAGCAAATAGAATCCAACAACACATTAAAAGGATCAGACACCATGATCAAGTGGGATTTATCCCAGGGATGCAAGGATTCTTCAATATACGCAAATCAATCAATGTGATACACCATATTAACAAACTGAAGAATAAAATCCATATGATCATCTCAATAGATGCTGAAAAAGCTTTTGACAAAATTCGACACCCATTTATGATAAAAATTCTCCAGAAAGTGGGCAGAGAGGGAACCTACCTCAACATAATAAAGGCCATATATGACAAACCCACAGCAAACATCATTCTCAATGGTGAATAACTGAAAGCATTTCCGCTAAGGTCAGGAACAAGAAAAGGATGTCCACTCTCGCCACTATTATTCAACATAGATTTGTAAGTCCTAGACATGGCAATCAGAAAAGAAAAAGAAATGAAAGGAATACAAATTGGAAAAGAAGAACTAAAACCGTCACTGTTTGCAGATGACATGATACTATACATAGAGAATCCTAAAGATGCCACCAGAAAACTACTAGAGCTAATCAACGACTTTGGTAAGTTGCAGAATACAAAATTAATGCACAGAAATCTCGTGCATTCCTATACACTAATGATGAGAAATCTGAAGGAGAAATTAAGAAAACACTCCCATCTACCATTGCAACAAAAAGAATAAAACACCTAGGAATAAACCTACCTAGGAAGACAAAAGACCTGTATGTAGAAAACTATAAGACACTGTTGAAAGTAATTAAAGATGATACCAACAACTGGAGAGATATACCATGTTCTTGGTTTGGAAGAATCAATATTGTGAAAATGACTATCCTACCCAAAGCAATCTACAGATTCAATGCAATTCCTATCAAATTACCAATGGCATTTTTTACAAAACTAGTACAAAAAATCTTAAAATTTGTATGGAGACATAAAAGACTCCGAATAGCCAAAGCAGTCTTGAGGGAAGAAAACTCAGCTGGAGGATTCGGATACCCTGACTTCAGACTATACTACAAAGCTACAGTAATCAAGACTATATAGTACTGGCACAAAAACTGAAATATAGATCAATGGAACAAGATAGAAAACCCAGAGAAAAACCCAAGCACCTATGGTCAACTAATCTATGACAAAGGAGGCAAGGATATACAATGGAGAAAAGGCAGTCTCTTCAATAAGTGGTGCTGGGAAAACTGGACAGCTACATGTAAAAGAATGAAATTAGAACACTCCCTAACACCATACACAAAAATAAACTCAAAATGGATTAGAGACTTAAGTGTAAGACTGGACACTACAAAACTCTTAGAGGAAAACACAGGAAGAACACTCTTTGACATAAATCACAGCAAGATCTTTTTTGACCCACCTCCTAGAGAAATAGAAATAGAAACAAAAATAAACAAATGGGACCTAATGAAACTTCAAAGCTTCTGCACAGCAAAGGAAACCATAAACAAGACAAAAAGACAACCCTCAGAATGGGAGAAAATATTTGCAAACAAATCAATGGACAAAGGATTAATCTCCAAAATATATAAACAGCTCATGCAGCTCAATATTAAAAAAATAAACAACCCAATCCAAAAATGGGCAGAAGACCTAAATAGACATTTCTCCAAAGAAGACATACAGATGGCCAAGAAGCACATGAAAAGCTGCTCAGCATCACTAATTATTAGAGAAATGGAAATGAAAACTACAATGAGGTATCACCTCACACCAGTTAGAATGGGCATCATCAGAAAATGTTCAAACAACAAATTCTGGAGAGGGTGTGGAGAAAAGGGAACCCTCTTGCACTGTTGGTGGGAATTTAAATTGATACAGCCACTATGGAGAACAGTATGGAGGTTCCTTAAAAAACTAAAAATAGAACTATCATACGACCCAGCAATCCCACTACTGGGCATTATACCCTGAGGAAACCATAATTCAAAAATGAGACATGTAGCACAACGTTCATTGCAGCTCTATTTACAATAGCCAGGACATGGAAGCACCCTAAGTGTCCATCGACAGACGAATGGATAAACAAGTGTGGTATATATATACAATGGAATATTACCCAGCCATAAAAAGGAACGAAATTGGGTCATTTGTACAGACGTGGATGGATCTAGAGACTGTCATACAGAGTGAAATAAGTCAGAAAGAGAACAACAAATATTGTATATTAATGAATATATGTGGAAATTAGAAAACTGGTACAGATGAACCAGTTTCCAGGGCAGAAATTGAGACAGTGATGTAGAGAACAAACTTATGACACCAAGGGGGGAAAGCAGTGGGGAATGTGGGGAGGGTGGGATGAATTGTGAGATTGGTATTGAGATGTATACACTGATGTGTATAAAATGGATTACTAATAAGAGCCTGTTGTATAAAAAAATAAATAAAATTCAAAAAAAAGGCCTCTGGACAATAAACTGCAAAAAAAAAAAGTCATAGGAAATTAGATAATTGTTAGCAATTAAAGGTGGAACTATATTGGTTTATCTTTTTAAAAAAACACTTTTAATGATTGTTTTTGTAGATAATGGTTATTATCTGCCATACTACAAGAGGGAAAGGAACAAATGAAAACAAAGGGAAAAAAAAGAAAACAATAATGGATTTCTACACTCTTTTTGAATATTTCAAGTTTCCTCTTTTGAACCAGAACTAGTTTCTTCTGAATCTTTATCTGATTTTCTCTGCTGCCCACTTCATTGTTTCCTAAGCAACTAAATAGAATACCAAAGAAAAAAATAGTAAATCTATCGCCAGTTTAGGTGGAACTTTTACTTTTGTTCTTCTTCCCCATTCTGCCTGCTATTATTTCCTTTTTGGTGTCCCTAACCCTAATCCTTTTTGGTGTCCTCAAACATCTGGGGAATTTAATTCTGTCTAGGATTTACAGCTATATTCGGTGGGAGAGCAAAGCAGTATGTGCTTTCTCTATCTTATTTGAAACGAGAACCTGCATTTTTGTGTGTGTGATTTTTTTAAATAGATGTTTATTCCACTAGACTGCAATTTCATGATGGCAAGAACCTTGTGTTTGCTCATAATTTTATACCCAACATCTTACAAAATCTTATATGGCTCTATCTTATTTCAAGCTGTAATAACAAAGAATCATAGGGTGAGTGGCTTACAAACAACAGATACTTATTGCTCACAGTTCTAAAAGCCAGAAGTCCAAGATTAGGGATCCAGCATGGTCATATATTGGTGAGGATTCTCTTCTGGGTTGCAGAAGGCTGTCATCTTCCTATGTCCTACCATGGTGGAAAGGAGCAAAGCAACTCTCTGGCCTCTTTTTACAAGGGCAATAATCCCATTTATGAGGGTTCTGCCCTTAGACCTAATTACTTCCCAAAGGCTTCACCTCCAAATACCTTCACAATGGGGAATTAGATTTCAACATAGGAATTTCTGGTGGGACGCAAATATTTAGTCCATGATAAGCTCTTCACTTATTTGTCTTTTATATCCCCAATAAAGTTTCATTGTTGTTCTTGTTGTTTTATAGGTTTTACACATTTCTTTCTAAATTTATTCCTGGGAAACATATTTTTGTCCACAAAGGCACTCTTATCTGTAGGTAATTGTTAAGATCTGTGTCTTTGGGAGGAAGACAGCAGAATACTCCTATTCCACTATTTTGTTGACACCATTCGTGTTACTACTGTGAAGTGGATTTGTATTTTTCTCAGCAGTTATGGCTGATTTTTAAAAGAATTCATATTTTACCTATATTGATTTTCTTTCTGGACACCTTGCTGATATTTTTTTTCCTAATCAATTTTCAGCAGATTCTCTTAGGTTTTATAGGCATACAATCATAATGTCAGCCACCAATATTATTTTAACATTTTTTCTAATATTAAGATGAATTGTAGCTGTGCCTCTTATTACTGTTTTCTGTCTAATAGCTTGTCTAGAATGCTGGTTTTCAACTAATGGGCCATATCAAAAATCACCTGCAAAGTAAGATCCACTGTGATATAATTTTGGAGAAAAGGTTACATAATGGTTTTGATAACTGCTATCTTTGTTTTCAACATGACTTTAATAAGAATTGAACCTTAATGATTCATTCTGCCATGTCCCTCATTTATGTCCGAGTCTATCAATTCCTTCCTGATACTGCTTTCTTCATAACCTAGCCTTATCCATACTGAGACACCTCTTTTACATTATTAATCCATTTTGCCTGACCTATCATCCCTCAACACAGAATCAAGAACACATAGTAATACTTTTAAAAATAGCTTATTTAAATATTTTCACGCAAGGCTTTATATTAGGGATCACTGCCTTTCTTTCGAAAAACACATTAATACTCTATTAACAAGCTTTATGTAGGTAAAGTGATGTCCCAAGTATATGGTGTGTAAGGAGATATCTAAGTTTTACTGCATAAATAATGAATGGAAGTGAGTGGCTGAGGTGTTAATGATAGTATGTAATTAATTTTGAGAAAGAAAAGAGAGAGAAAGGAGAAAGGAGGTGTCATGGTTAAATTTAGCTGTCAATGTGACCAGGCTAAGGGATATCCAGTTAACTGGTAAAACAATATTTCTGGGTGTGTCTGCTAGGGTGTTTCTGGAAGAGATTAATATTTGAACTGGTAAACTGAGTAAGGAAGACTGCCTTCACCAATGTGTATAGGCATCATCCAATCCATTGAGGGCCTGCATAGAACAAAAAGTTGGAGGAAGGGCAACTTTACTCTTTGCTTGAGCTGGGACATTCTTCTTCTCCTGCCTTTAGATATCACTGCTCCTGGTTCTTGGGCTTTTGGTCTTGTATTTATACCATCAGTCCCTCAATTCTTGGGCCTTTGGTTTTGAACTGGAATTCATACCATTGACTCCCCTGTTTCTTAAGGCCTTCAGACTTAGACTGAATTATACCACTGGCTTTCCTGGTTCTCCAATTTACAGATGGAAATTTTTATTATCCATAATCATGTGATCCAATTCCTATAATGAATTTCCATATATATGTATATATGGAAATTAATGAATCTATCTATATTTATATCTATATGTAATGAATCTATCATCTATATATAATTGGATATATATATGTGTATATATATATATATATATCTTGTACAGTTCTTTTTCTTTGGAGAACTCTAATACAAGAGGTTCTAGTAACAAGGCAGATGGCTGAACTCTATAATTTAAAGTGACCAGTGAAATATCTGGCTGTGAGGTGGACTAATGCTTTTAAGAACAGGCATATCATCCAAAAATTGTACTCACAGACATGCCTTGTGTGAGATTTGAAGGAGATCAATAGAAAATAAATTTTGTGTGATGAGTAAGATAACACAAAATATAAGATCCTGAGGATAGCCATAGATATTAAAATTCAGAAAGTGCAGAGAGGTAGGAGGAGAAGCGAGTGTAAGAAAGTAAGTCCTTGGGATTTCTAAGTGCTGTGGCAAAAATCACTTGACTTCCCATGAGATGTGGCCAAGCCCTGTAGTCACTACTTCATTCATTTTACCTTCCCCCAAATGTGGTTTCAAATTACTTTAACAACTTACATTTATTTTCTGAATCTTTTAGCCAAGTGTCTTGCACAGAGTAGGTGCAGATTGTGCATTATTTCAGTACTTTATGGGATCTACTTAGGGGATTAACAGAAAAATGCCAACAATAACAAGTAGAAAATTAAAGGTTATACAATAAAACATAGAAAGTCCTATAGGGACTTAAAGAAGAGAAATAGTTCATCTTCTTTAGAAACACAGTAAAGGCTTCACAAAATATTTTGCACTTATTAGTGGTTTGAAATAAGGTTGCATAGATTTTGATGATTTAAATTAGAGAACAGTACGTTTCTGGTGAAGGAAAAGCAGAAAGGAAGGCACAGTAGTAGGAAGGTGAAGGGGTAAAGCGACAGGTGTTCAAGAAACAAACAATAATTCTACTTAGTGGAAATATAAGTTATGTTTAATGCATCTACTCAGAGGCCAGACAAATAGTGTAAATGTGAGAAAAGTCTGGCAAAGGGAAAGATAATAGGAAATGGTTGCATCTACCCTGAAACAAAGGAAAGGGCATGCCACACTAAGAAAGCATTCAAATTCACAAAGTTTTGAAACATTGTATAAGCCAAACAAAACACATCTTCCAGCTGGACTTAACCCACAGATTTTTAATATTAGAACAAATAAGAACAACTGAACATATGGTTGGAGAGGTCATTTTTGTCCATACTGACTGCAGATTAAGGCACCTACTGCTAATTTATTAGGTAACAAAGGGCCATTGAGAGTTAATGAGCAAGAAAATAATAAAAGAATCAGCACTGCTTTCAGGGAAGTGTATAGAACAAAATGGAATGGACAGAGATTGATTGAATTAGGAGGCTAGAAGACTAACATGTGGTCCAGATAAGAAATAATGAAGGTCGGTCTGAACTAGAATAGGTGGTGGCAGTGGAATCTGAAGGAGAGTATGGAAGTGAAAGGCAATGTAAACCTAGGATTTTTAACCTGTAGACATCCAAATGTTTATCATTTGTGGAATTGATTAGATACTCAAACATATATCCATAAGCAGAATATTATGTAGCAATTAGAATACATTCCTCTTTTATGCATTGATATGTAAAGGTTTCCACATCACATTGCTGAGGAAAATTTCAAGCTAGAAAAAATTGATAGTATGATCTAATTTATATAAAATATTGTTGATATGGGTCTGAATGTGTACATATGTGTAGATAATTATTGACAGATTCCTAGAAAAGTGTCAAACAAAATTGCCCTCCCCTTTTAAATTCCTCGAATTTCTCTACAGTAGCATATGTTATCTTTGTAATCAGAAAACACCAAGTCATTTTAATTTTTGGAGAAAGAATACCTTTAATCATAACACAGTGTGAAAAGTATTACTGGGATGTAAGCACATATTCATGGGGTATTGGGTTGAGGAGAAGTAAGTCAGGATAGAAAACTTCCACCTGAGCTGATCTTAGAAGAGACCAGGAGAAAGAATTTGAAAAAAGTACTCCAGATAGAAGCTTTGCAGAAAGAAGGCTAAAGGGAACATACCATTCTCTGGGATATTGAAGTAGAAATTTTACTCTAGAAAATTATTCAATAAAATTCTTTAAAGAACATCTCAATCTTTTAGAACATCTCAAATAGAATATATTTTATAAAATTTGTACTGGAACAAAAATGTAGTATAAATCAAGGTCCACTTGTGATGGAATCAAATTTCAAGGGACTCAGAAGGATACTTTTAGCATTTTGTATGGTAAGAAAACAAGTCCCAGTTCCATTTTCCAGAAATGTTATTTTCTCCACACTAAGAAACATGTCTACTAACATCGGATATAAAAAAAAGTCGCATCATTAGGGTTATCAAACTGGCCATTATAGCAGAAATAGTAGAAACTGCTAAATCTTAGTGATAAGTAGACTAACAACCCAGAAACTAATTAACTGGTGATTTCACAATTTAGCTAATGAGAGATGAAAGGGAAAGGAATAAGGAGAAAAGGAGTGTCACAGTGGTCGACGAGCTTGCAAGCATTCAATCAAGAAAACATGTCAGCGATATAACATTTGTTGTTAGGCTGATTTTTGTACTTAGGAACATGAGAAAACTCGCTGGAATCACTTAGTAAACCATAGTCAAACTTCTGTTAACATATGTAACTTTATACAATTTATAAAATGAACCCTTTGGAACCCTCCTACACTGTTGGTGGGAATGTGTAAGTTGGTGCAGCCACTATGGAAAACAGTATGGAGGTTTCTCAGAAAACTAAAACTAGAATTACAATATGATCCAGTAATCTCAGTCCTGAGCATATATACAGAAAAAACTATAATTGGAAAAGATACATGCATCCATATGTTCATAGCAGCACTATTCACAATAGCCAAGACACGGAAGCAACCTAAATGTCCATCAACAGATGAATGAATAAAGATGTGGTACATATATACGATGGAATACTACTCAGCCATAAAAAAGAACAAAATAATGCCATTTGCAGCATCATGGATGCAACTAGAGATGATCATACTAAGTGAAGTCAGAAAGAAACAAATACCATATGATATCACTTATATGTAGAATCTAAAATATGACA
Organism: Monodon monoceros; assembly: GCF_005190385.1. NCBI lineage: Eukaryota > Metazoa > Chordata > Mammalia > Artiodactyla > Monodontidae > Monodon > Monodon monoceros. The sequence continues at coordinate 106,640,420 of NW_021703779.1, read as the reverse complement.
CAAATGAACCTATCTATGAAACAGAAACAGACTCAGGGACACAGAGAACAGATTTGTGGTTGCCAAGGGGGAGAGGGTTGGGGTTAGTAGATGTAAGCTATCATATATAGAATGGATAAAAGCCAATGTCCTACTGTATAGCACAGGAAACTATATTCAATAACCTGAGATAAACCATAATGGAAAAGAATATGAAAAAGAATATATATATGTGTATAACTGAGTCATTTTGCTGTACAGTGGAAATTGACACAACATTGTAGATCAGCTATAGTTCAATAAAAAATAAAATAAAATGAACCCCTTTGTTTACACATGTATGTAAACATATTTTATTCACTTCCTGCCAGTAATGCCTTGGTTTTTGTTATTACTGTCTCAAACATGATATATGCATCACATTTTAAAATTTGCACATATATATTATTTTACACATATATTATATTTATGTTCTATAGGTATTTTGCAATTAATTGTGACCTATTTATCCTGAATTCTTGCTAGAAAGGGGTAGAAATGAGCACAAAGGTTTAAAAAATTAAAATCTTTCCTACTTCCCACTCCTTCCCATGTTCACTGCTGAATTCTCCAACCATCCTAATTCAAGTGAAAAGCAAGCTTGCTTAGAAATGCAGCTCCATACACATGAAACTGCCCATCTCAACAGCTTTATAGACTTTAAAGCCAGAAAGCATATACATCCTGTAATACTTCAACCTCTATATCATTGGTATTTTTACTGTGATTACTATTACTCTTACCACAGTTGAATTTTTTGTTTTGTTTTTGTTTTTGCGGTATGCGGGCCTCTCACTGTTGCGGCCTCTCCCGTTGCGGAGCACAGGCTCCGGACGTGTAGGCTCAGTGGCCATGGCTCACGGGCCCAGCCGCTCCGCGGCATGTGGGATCTTCCCGGACCGGGGCACAAACCCGTGTCCCCTGCATCGGCAGGTGGACTCTCAACCACTGCGCCACCAGGGAAGCCCACCACAGTTGAATTTAAATCATTATACTTCATCTCTTTTCTGCTACTCTAAGTTTCATAATGGCAGGAATCTTGTCTATTTTTGTCTAATACATAGCAGGTACTTGGTAAATGAATGAATTAGTGTATTATTATCATTATTTACCTTAATATTTTTCTACTACGTACCAATCATTGTATTAAGCACTGCTATCCTAAAACTTGGGAAATATAATACCCAATTAGGGTGCTTTATATACATGATAAAATAGAGTGAAATATAAGAAAAGTTTCTGATTCAGTAAGAGTGAACCATTTTTTACACTGTATTTCCTGATCCTACATATGTGACAATAAAAGTCTTTTCAGATAGATATCTTAAAGATTGCCTTAAATTTTACCAAAATCAACTTTATAAAGAAAAATAATTTAGAAAATATATTGTACAGCTCTGTGTTTTAAGTGAATATATTTTCCTTAGCTCTCTAAAGAGTTCATGAATACTTTCCCTGACTCATGGAACACATATAAACTTGACAGTGAACTGTGCAATATACTGCACATTTTGGAAGAAGTGTCATGAATTCAAGAACACAGGGTGCCACAACTCCACCAGCTGTGGAATTCCATGACTGAACATGTGTCCTATTAATATCCCAAGAACTGCTTGAAGAGTCAACAGGCAAGAAAATGTGATTACATCAATGAAACTGGATAAGTTGTTTCACTAATTTATTTCCTTAAATCGACTTTCATTTAAGCTCTCCAGTCAAAATTACCACAATAGTCTTTATGTTTGTGTTCGACTGCAGAAGTAGGTACTGAGGAATTAATTTTATTCTAAGTGATTATTTCCCAAGACCATAGAGTATTAGCAAAGAGATGCCAATCTGTTTTTTTTTTTTTTAATGTTTGGATTAAGTGTTTTCTCAGTCAACCTTCTTCCTTCAGGTGATCTCTCTTAGAAGACTGTGACTCTAATTGCATGAACGGCTATTTTATGAAAGGTTGATAAAATCAGCAAGTAACAAAATGTCTTCCATAAGATCATTAGCTGAATGAGTACAAGGAGTAAATAAGAAATTATCTGATGTTGACATAAGCATCTTGTCATAATCTGTTTTTCCAAACTTATTTGGAACCAGTGCATGTGAGTAAAACTAGCATAAGTCCTTTCAAAAATAAGAAATGAACTTGCTACTTCATATGAATGAATGTATGCTGTCTCCTTTAAGGCAGTTTCACCAGCTCACATTTCACCTGTAATTGCTCATTATACAGCAAAAATATTAGATGGCACATTGGGAGAATGTACAAAGAAATAAAGTTCAAAGATTTATAAAAATAATGGTACAAGAAAGGATGGATGTCTGGTAGAGAGAACTTACAATTTGGACATTGACAGATGGAAATACCTATGAAACACCTGTCATTTGATTTCTGTTCTGTTTACTGGATAAAACTGTGATTGCAAAAAGAAAAATCATTGAAAAGAACATTAAGCAACCCAAAGGCAACATGGACAAATATGTTGAGGTAGAAGAAAACGTTCCTCTACCCTTCTAGGGCCTTCTGGCTGGTCTAGGAATTAAATTGATATGAGGCAGATTAAGAGGAGAAAATCAAATTTAATTTCATACATATGGGAACCCCACATGCATGAGAGGGTCAGAGACTCCACATACAAGAGAAGTTCAGAGACAGAAAGGTAAAATTATATATGTATACCATCCTGAGGTAAGGAATGAGGGGTCTGGGGGCCTCAAGGACGGGAGGATCATTCTCAGGACAATAAAAAAGAAAGAGAGCGGATGTTGGGTAATTAGATGTTTGCCATGCCATACAGATTGGGCCATGTAGATAAAATTTATCTCTGGTAATAACTCTTTTCTGGGAAAAAGCCCCTATTTAAATTATTCTAGGTAGATAAGAGAGGGGCAGTAGTTTCTCTTGAGCCTGCACTGTCGTCTTGACTGCCTTTAGCTCAAAATAATTCACATGCCAAATAGTACGTATTTGGAGGCCTGTTCTGAACCACTACAAACACATGAATACTGAAGTCATCCAGGATGATGTCTAAACATCCAAGACTGAGAGATTTACTAAAGCCTTCAATAGGTAATAGTGTGGGGCATGTCTGGGATAATGATTTGTTAGTATACAGTACTTCAAGGCTAATGAAGAATATGAACAAAATGTTTGGTACACTTGAAGAATTTTGAATTTTGTAATGAAGAATGTTGTCTTAGACATCTTCCTACATATAGTTTGGGTACAATTTTTATTTTGGTACCTCTCGCCCACACTAATTTTCAACCCTGACCATATTTGTGTATCACTTCAATCATTCTGATTTTTTCTAAAGAAATCTCTAGAGCCAGAATACAGAGAACCCATTTTAATGGCAAATAGTAAGAGCTCAACTTAATCTTTAGAAAACACTAGTGACTTTTTTTTTGTATGTCAATTTCTTTGTCAGCCTCAAATTAGTTATTTCTAAGGACATTAAAGGGCTCTGGCAGAAAAAGCACAGCAGTGTGAGAAATAGGAAGAGACAAAGGAAGTGACACCGATTCTTAAAAAACCACAGGGCTCTTTGATAGAAAAAATTCAATGTAAGAAGCAAAATGATAGCATCTCCCCCACCCCTTATTTTTCACAAGTCCCTTGATAGATAACAGAAACCTTTAATATGTCAGTCCATGGCAAAGAAAACATTCTAAAATCTATTCTTTTATTTTGCAACAAAAAATAGTCCTTCTTTAGTCAAAGGGAAACTATGAAAGAACTGTCCGCTGACAATAGTCCTCTTTAGAGAGCAAAAACTAAAAGTAACTGGGTGAGAGACATTGAGTGTGTGTGTGGGTGTGTGTGTGTGTGTGTGCGTGCGTGCGCGCATGTGCGTGCACTCATGCAGGTGCCTGTACATGCACAGGCTCTAGTGAGAATGACTTGATAAGGCACAGGAAGAGAGAAGATTTAAAAAATTAAAAAGCTTGGCTATAAAAGAAACAAGTGAATAAAAATAAAACAGTGTTCAAGACCTAGTGGTAAAATTCTTAGGATAATATTATGTCATAGAGACTAAATAAAAGAACACAAGTTTAAAAAAAGGAAAAAAAAGAGAGGCTGAGATTGAGTTAATAAAATGACCCCAGCCTTTACTTTAAAATGTGGATCTCTAGTTTGTTGAAGATTTATATGCTCTACTCTCACCACCTCTACCCAAAATGCCATATTTTGAAAAGAAATGTGTAGATAAGAATTTCCATGTTGTTAGTGCGGACAAGTCTCTGTTAGCATCTTTATTTCATGTGCTTGTTTCAGAAAAGTTTTCATTGTTAACCAATAGGTAAATCCAGTGTTTCACATTTTGGCTATGATGAGAAAAGTGTAGGAAAGGATGATTTGGTGAGGGCAAGTATGTGATAATGTCCCGAAAATAGTGGGACAGTGGTAAGATTGCTAGATAAAATATAGGACACCCAGTTAAATTTGAATTTCAGATAAACAACAAATACCATTGCACACAACATACTAATGCTAAAGTATTATTCATTGTTTATCTGAAATTCAAATTTAACTGGGTGTACTGTATTTTTTTATTTGCTAAATCTGGCATCCTAGCCATGCAATGAGGTAAATGAGGGAACTGAATTAATTAGAAATATGAGAAGGCAGCATTGATTTTCAGCATGGGATGACCCCAACTGAAGAGGAGTGGTATGTGCCGACTCATTTTTATCCACATAAAGATTAGTTACAATGGAAAGAGACTCATATTTAATAGTATAATTTTACATTTATTCATGCAATTACATGATACATTTACTCTGGCAACGATACAGTTCATACAATCATATGCTACATTAATCATACAGTATTCATGGCCTTAAAGGGTATTTTTATCAAAATTAATTCCATAATAAAGTTTAGTTTTGAGAACCAGGATACTATGCCAGACCAAATGGAAGTTGGCAGCTGCTAATTACATCATAGAGTTTGGATAGTATTACAGAAATATATTTTTTTTTTATCAGTATCTGTTCTCTTTGCTAAATTTGACACTATTAATTGCCTCCAGTACGTTACTGAAATACCTCATATCTCCAGCCAAGCTTGCTGTCTTCCTAGGCAGATTTAATTGGGTAATATATTCCTAAGATTGTCAAATATATAACTTATAAAAATATTCTTCTATTTTCCATTCAGCCTTCACATTTCCTAATTTAACACTCATTTTAATAACAATAAATCCCTACATACCTTTCTTCCTAAAGTGTTGATGCTAGAAGTATATCCAGGCTTTCATTCTCTATTTTGTATTTATATTGTTGAAGTTCCCTGATTTTACTGATTATATTCCTTGAACTTTCAATTATGAAGTAAAATTCTTATCTCATTAGGCATCTTTTTCTTGATTATTTCAAATCAACATAGGCTGTTACTGCCCTTACTATGGAGGAATCTGTAATCAGATGTTTGACTCTCATTTTACATGAAAAAATATATTAGATTATTTAAGTGTAATTGGCTGTCTATAGGAACTTGAATGGCCTTAGCCACTTTCTCTCGTAACAATACATGACTGTAATAATTTATGCTCTTGGTTTAGTGCCAGAGGGCCAGATTTATTGAAAGATCCCCCATCCCAAACCACTCCAGTCCCACTGGCTCACTAAAAATGTCCTCTTAGGTAAACAGTGGCAAACTGCTGTTGAACATCCACCCACCCACCTTCTGCCCTCAACTATGGAAAAAATCACAAATTAGAACCAAAGAGAAAACATGAAAAAAACAAAATTCGGATTACCTGATTTCTAGTTAGATCATTCTATAAAATATAAACATTGGTCATTAATTCATCATGTAGGCTTATAGGACTAAAACCTAAAATGTCATTATATCTGATATGTGTCATTAGGCCAATGAATGCAGCACTTCTCAAAATGTAATGTGCTTAGGAATTACCTGGAGATCTTGTTAAATTTCAGGAAGTGCTTTAGTGGCCTGGGACAAAACCTGGAGATTCTAAATTTCTAACAGTCTCCTGGGTGGTGTGACTGGTCCACAGACCATACTTGGAGTAGCAAGGGTCTAGAGCCACTGCTGTCCAACAGAAATACAATGCAAGAGCATGTGTAATTTAAAATTTTATAGTAGCCACAGTACAAAAGTAAAAAAGAAACAGTTGTGATTAATTTTATTAATATATTTTGTTTAACCCAGTACATCCAAAATATTATTTTACCATATAATCTACATAAAATATTAATTTTAACTTCCTTTTACCCTTATAGCATATCTCAGTTTTGACTAGCCACATTTCAAGTGTTCAATAGCCACATGTGGTTAGTAGCTACTATACTGGATAGCACAGATCTAAACCGTTCACAATAGGTTGCAATGTGTTGTCTTCTTCATCAGTAAGAGAGGCCTCCCACTTCCTAAAGTTTTGTTACATTAATGGAAAGAAATTCATTCTTATGTACCAACTGAAACCACAGTCACTTTTTTTAACCTTATTTTAACACTTACTATTTTTTTCAATTTCTGATGGAACTAGAAAACAAATGTTTAGTATCTTATTAAAAAAATCACTTCATGTGCTTAAATAAGAATAAGAGATAATGCTAATTCTTAGTATATTTCACTTTCATTAGTGCCCTATATATAAACTAATGTAATTATCTCAGTAATGCTTTGAGGTAGATACTGCTTTACCAACTTCACTTTAGAGTTGAGGAAAGTGAGGCAAGGAGACATAGAGTAACTTTCTTGAAATCACACACATAGTAAGTGGCATAACCAAGTTTAAACTATGGCAGTCTGTCTTCAGGGTTCTTGATTCTGACTATTACATTTGCTTACATATCTGGAGAGCATACTCAGTTCATTAATTAAGGTGAAATACTATTTGATGAATATATTTGCATGTTGGGAAAACATTCCATCAAATAGACTTGAAGATGTTAATACAACAAGTTGGATAGTACACAAATATCATTTTTATTTACTGTTTTTTATGTGGAAGCTGCTTCTATTTGTCTTAGATAATTCATTGCTAAAGATTGTCCATTGTAATTAAGATAAAATTCTCGCCCAAGAACTTTGATTTATTAACAATTTTCTACCTTTTCTTTTGATTTGATTCAGACTATAGCATGCCACAGTACAGCCAAGTAAGTAGTGGTAAAAAAATATCTATCTGGATCAAGACGGTGATATAGGTTGTTTCTGGCTTCAGTCCCCCTCACACCAAAACCAACTAGCAACTATCTATAGAGAAGACACCATTGTGAAAATCCCAGAACCCAGGGTTGAGGCTGAACCTGCCCTCCCAACACTGCCCCAGACCACAGAGACCAAGAAGAAATGCATTAGAACGGTATAAAGAATGGCTACACTCTGACCACATCACCTCTCTCCCAGATAGCCACAGTGAAATATTGGGAGCGCCCACATGGGCTTATGGTTCCTCTGGTGGGAAAAAGAGAGACAAAGGTGGCCATCCCGCTCCACCATCATTGGAGTTGCTTCCTGGGAGGCCCATTCATGTCTCACCTCATAGGGATTATGGGGAGAATCCATGTGGTTTGACCACTGGAGATCAGGATAAGATGGATAAAGGGGGAAGGGCTTATAGCAATGAGCGCTTGAATCTTGGCAGACTGAGTTCCTCCTTGCAGTGGCACCCAAGTAGAGAGCCTAACTAACAGCTCTACACACCTGTGGAGCCAAGCCAGCAGTTCCATCTGACCAGGGAGCTTGGTGAGTAGCTCTGCTAGATTTGGGTCCCTAGCCATCAAGCCCTAATAGGCACAAAGTAAATTCTAGAGCCCCACTCAGGAAGGGAAGGAAATTCGCAGCTCTACCTAACTACTGAGTATAGCCTCCAGTCCCACCCAACAAGGAGGCCTCTCCAGAAAATCCAGGCAACCACAGAGCACACCCTATAGCCACAATTGGGCAGGGAACCACGCTGGAAGTCCCATCCAACTTTTTCCAGCCAGCAGTATTACCCTCCCCCCAACCCCAACTTTATAGCTCAGGCAGTGGCCTTGTCCTAATAGAAACACTATTACCAAGCCCCACCTGCCCAAGAACTCTATCACCTGACCTGTTCAGAACCCCAAACTAAGCTGACTCATGAAGGGCTGTCTCTGCTATAGAAAAACTGTAAAGTTTGGAAGAGGAGACTGCTTACTCAAATGCCCAAATATGAATGCAAGGAGTCAAGGATTAAAAAGAATCAGGTAAATAAGATACTACCAAAGGATACTAATAAAACACCAATAACTGACCCCAAAGAAATGGAGATCTATGAACTGAAAAAGAATTAAGAATACTCCTCTTAAAGAAGTTAACTATAAGAACACAAAGACAGATAACTAAATGATATTAGGAAAGCAATGCATGAAGAAAATGAGATAAACAAATAAATAGAAACCATAAAAAAAGAAAAATCTAAGAGTTGTAGAATATAATGTCTGAAGAATTCAATAGAGAGCATCAAGAACAGAATCAGCCAAGCAGAAGAATCAATGAACTAGAAATAAGCAACAATAATATAAGAGTTGGAGACTTTGAAACCTCTACTCTGAACAATGGATTGATCATCCAGACAGAGAATCAATAAGGAAAAAAGCAGATTTGAATAACACTGTAGGTCAAATGGACCTAACAAACATATACAGAACAGTCCAACAATAGCAAAACACATATTCTTCTCAAGTGCACATGGAACATCTTCTAAGATAGAGCATATGTATTCCACAAAACAAATCTTACCAAATTAGAAAGACTGAAATCATACCAAGTTATCTTTCCTGAGCACAGTGGCTTGAAACTAGATACCAGTAACAAGTGGAAAACTAGAAAATTCATAAATACATGCAAATTATATAACACTCCTGAACAAAAAATGGATCAAAGAAGAAATTTAAACAAAATTTAAAAAATTTTGAGACAATGTAAATTGAAACACAAAATGCCAAAAACAAATGGGGTGCAGAAAAAGCAGTTCTAAGAGGGAAGTTTATACCTATAAAAACATATGTCAAGAAAAAAGAAAGATCTCAAACAGAAAACCTTACTTATGTACCTCAAGGAAGTAGAAACAGAAGAACAAAATAAGTCCAAATTTAGCACAAGAAAAAAATAATAACAATTAAAGCGGAAATAAATGGAATAGCGATCAGAAGAACAATAGAAAAGATCAATGAAACTGAGTTGGCTCTTTGAAAAAATAAACAAAATTGACAAATCTTTAGCTAGACTAGCCATGAAAAAATAGAGAAAAAACCCAAATATATAAAATTATAAATGAAAAAGGATACATTAAAACTGATGCCACAGAAACACAAAGGATCATAAGAAACTATTATGAACAATTATACACCAACAAACTGGACCACCTAGAAGAAATGGAAAATATCTAGAAATATACAACCTACCAAGACTGAATCATGAAGAAAAAAAGTCTGAAGAGACCCCCCAAAAAACGTAAGGAAATTGAATTGGTCATCAAAAACCTCCCCAACAAATGAAAGCCCAGGGACAGGTGGTCTCACTGGTGAATTTTACCAAACAATTAAAGAATAATTAATGCCAATCTTTCTCAAACCCTTCCTAAAAATTGAAGAGGAGGAACACTACTAAACTCATTTTATGAGGCCAGCATTACCCTGATACCAAAGCCAGATAGGAGCCCTATAAGAAAAGAATCTGCAGGTCAACATCCCTGATGAATATAGAAGCAAATATTCACAGCAAAATACTAGCAAACCAAATTCAGCAGTGCATTAAAAGGATCATACACCATGATCAAGTGGGATTCATCCCTGGAACGCAAGGATGCTTCAACATATGAAAATCAAAAAATGTGATGTATCACATTAATAGAATGAAATAAAAAGTTATATGATCATTTCAATACATGCAGAAAAAGAATCTGACAAAATTCAACATCCATTTAAGATAAAAATACCATAACAAATTGGGTATAGAAGAAATGTTCCTCAACATAATGAAGGCCATATATGACAAGTCCACAGCTAACATTATACTCAATGGTGAGAGGTTGAAAGCTTTTCCTTTAAGATTAGTAACAAGACACTATTCCTATTCAACATAGTACTGAAAGTTCTAGCCAGAGCAATCAGGTATGAACAGAAATAAAAGACATCCGAATCAGAAAGGAAAATTAAAATTGTCTCTATTTGCAGATGACATGATTATATATATAAAAGATCTTAAAAACTCTACCAAAAACTATTAGAACAAATAAATAAATTCAGTAAAGGTTTATAATACAAAATCAACATACAAAATTCAGTAGTGTTTCTATAAATAATGGATGATCTGAAAAAGAAAGAAAACAATTCCATCTACAATAGCACAAAAATAATAAAATACTTAGCAATATATTTAACCAAGGAGTTGAAAGAACTCTACACTGAAAACTATAAGATGTTGATAACAGTAATTTAAAAGGAAACAAATAATTGAAAGATATTCCATACTCATGGATTAGAAGAAGTAATATTGTTAAAATGTCCATACTACCCAAAGCCATCTATAGATTCATAGCAATTCCTATGAAAATTCCAATGTAATTTTTTACAGAAATAGAAAACACAACCCTAACATTTGTATGAAAACACAAAGACCCCAATTAGCCAAAGCAATAGTGAGAAAGAACAAACCTGAAGTCAGCACACTTTGTGGTTCCAAACTATATTACAAAGCTACAGTAAATAAAACAGTATGGTATGACATAAGACACATCAACAGTGGAACAGAATTTAGAGCTCAGAAATAAACTCATGTGTATATGGTAAACTAATATTTGACATGGAGCCAAGAATACTCAGTGGAGAAGAGATAGTCTCTTCAACAAATGGTATGGAGAAAATTGGATATTCACATGTAAAAGAATGCAAGCAGACCCCTATCTTACACCACTCGTAAAAATTAATTCAAAATGGATTAAAGACTTAACTGTAAGACCTGAAGCCATAAATCTCATAGAAGAAAACATAGGAAAAAATCTCCTTGATGTAGCTCTTGGCAATGATTTTTTTTAGAGATGACATCTAACACACAAGCAATAAAATAAAAAAATAAACAATTGGAAGTAAATAAAACTAAAAAGCTTTTGCACAGCAATCAAAATTATCAAAATGAAAAGACAACCTATGGAATAATAGGAAGTATTTGAAAACTGGATATCTTATGAGGTATTAATATCCAAAATGTATAAGAAACTCATAAAATTCAATAGCACAAAAAAACAAATGATTCAATTTATAAGAATGGGCAGAGGATCTAAATAGACATTTTTCCAAAGAAGAAATACAAATGGCCAACAGGTACATGAAAAGGTGCTCAATATTGCTAATAATCAGGTTAATGCAAGTCAAAACCACAATGAGATATCACCTCACATTGGTTAGGGTGGCTTTTATTGCAAAGACAGGAGAAAACAAGTGTTGGTGCAGGTATAGCAAAAAGGGAACACTTGACATGGTTGGCTGAATGTAGAAATGGTACACTTTGTAAACAGTATGGAGGTTCCTGAAAAAATTAAAAATAGGACTACCATATGATCCAGCAACTCCACTTTTGGTATATATCTGAAGGAAATGAAATCACTCTGTTGAAGATGTATCTGCACCCCCATGTTTACTGCAACATTTTTTACAATAGCCAAGGCATGAATACAACATAAGTGTCCATAGATGGATTAATGGATAAAGAAAATGTGATATATGTATGTATGTATGTATGTATGTATGTATGTATATATATATATATATAGAGAGAGAGAGAGAGAGAGAATACTATTCAGACATAAAGATGAAGGAAATATTGCCATTTGTGACAACCTGAGTGGACCTCAAGGGCATTATGCTAAATGAAATAAGTCAAACAGAGAAAGACAAATACTGTATGATTTAACTTTACATGCTGAATCTTCAAAAAAAAAAAATACCTCACAGATACTGAGCAGATTGGTCATTGCCAGAGATGGGAGAGGGCTGGGAAGTGGGTGAGGGTCATCAAAAGGTACAAGCTTCTAGTTATAAGATAAATCATTTCTGGGAATGTAATATACAGCACAATGACTATAACAATACTGCATTTTATATTTGAAAGTTCTAAGAGAGTAGATCTTAAAGTTCTCATCACAAGAAAAAAATTTGTAACTATGTGAAGTGATGAATATTAACTTATCATAGTAATCATTTTGAAATATATATGTATATCAAGGCATTATGTTGTACCCCTTAAGCCTACACAATTTATATGTCAATTATATCTTAGTATAACTGGAGAAAACATCTATGTCTATCTCTGTATCTCTCTGTGTCTCTCTGTTTATGTATGTATGTATGTATTTTAATTTAACCTTTATGCTTAAGGGGGTAGGCAGGTGGACTCACTTGCAGATTAAAGGAGTTTATGGAAACTTTTAGCTAAAATCTGACAACCTTCCCTGTAATTCATTCTCAAATCCAGGTGAAAACCAAATGCTGTGGTGTTACTAGAAAAATAAATCAATAAAATCAATCCAACCAAAATATTTCAGTGTTCATTATTGACAGAAATAATTCTAAATGTATCCATATTCTTGTCTATATGTTTATAATAAAAAATCACTTTTTCTCCTCCAAGAAAATCTTGGGTAGTGAGTCATAAAAGCCCATTTTGGCTCAGCTTTAAATGCCATCATATTGAGCACCTAAGATTTTTAGTAATTATAAATTATAGCAAGAAATTATGTGCTATTTGTGTTCCTGCCACAAGTATTGGTGTGGGATCTTACATGGTCCTTAATATTTAGGGGATTTCAATCTCTGATGATTTACCAATTTCCTTTCAGAATCCTCCAAATTCTTGATAATATATACTACACTGATACCTTAGAGATGTACTGATTAGAGGCAGAGTATTCAAGTACATTGGACTGAAAATCTGGCCTAGGTTTTAATTCTAACTCCACATTACAGTAACTGTGATCTTAAATGAGTCTTTCTTCCCTCTCTTGACATCCATTTCTTCATATGTAAAATAAAGCATTTGGAATTAAGTCTAATATTTCTTCAAGCTAAAATTCTTAGAGTGCTACTAACTTAATATTACAGTAATGAAAAAACATGATATATAATTTGAGTTATCTCCTCAATAATGTAAACTCCCTGAAGACTGGGGCTTTTTTTGTCCTATTAGCAGTTTTATCCCCAATACCTGGAACATCCTCTGGAGCAAAAATAACTGTTGAGTTCCTTAGAGAAGTAAATGGTTTTCTTGGTAATGGTTTTCAAACTATTCAAACAATGGACCACTTTACCAAATGAAATACTGCATTAAATTGCAGCATATGAATGTGATATAACCTGAATCAGTTTAGTTAAACCTGAGAGCCCTACCCATTATGTCTCTCCCTCAATCCTTGACAGCAACTTTGAGAGAACGTTGGGTTCATCTGAACACTATTTTCAAAACTAACTATCTGGAACATGAGTAACTAGTAAATATTTCTTGAGCTCTTACCATGAGCTAGACTCTAGTATAACTTCTGTGGAACTAATTTAGTTTTAGGAACCATACAGAAGGCTTCCCTACAGATATGACACTTAGGCCAAGTCCAAAAGGATGAGTAGTGTTAACCGAACCAAGAAGGAAAGGTGCAGTTGAAATGTGTTCTAGTGGAGGGAACTGCATACTAAACTGTTGTTTATTGTTTCTGCTGAATTAGAATCATAGTTGTCTGCTTGTTGTTTGTTTTTAGCCCACAGCTAAAACGAGCAGTAAAAAGACACAAATGGTTGTGTTTCGCTTTGAGTCACTAAAAACAGTGATGTTAACTTGAGAGGGATTACCAATTTCAGTCTGTGAAATAAGATAGCTTTAATTTTAAAAAATTTTGGTATTTAGCTAATTGTTCATAGTCCAAGGGTATATCATATTGCAAGTTTTCCCTAATCTATGCTTGATTTCACAGTGGGTGTTGACAGAAACTTAACGCCTATTTTATTGGAGTTCTTCAGTTGCTATGACATAAAATTGATGATACTGATTTCTAAAATAGTTTTGGATTTTTAAAATAGATTTGGGCTTTTTATTGTGGACATTTTCGTATTTTTTTGGATTATTTTGTGTGTCTATGTATATAAAATAGCTAGCATAAAATATTGATACTGTGTTAAGTGAGCTCTAGGATTTTGCTGATTATTACTAATAATTTTGTGAAGTAAGAAATATCATCGGATCCATTTTCACAGATGACAAATTTGAGATTTAGAAAGCTTAATCAATTTGCTCAAGGTCCCATAGCAGGTCAGAATTAGAACCAAGATTTAAAGCTAGGACATGTGAATTGAGTCAAAATTATATTAAGTTGTGTACTCCACACATATTTTACATATATACATTATATATACACATATATATTGTATAATATATAACACAAATATATATATACAAATATATAATAGATACAAACGCTCTATGTATCTCTATATTTGTATAGACATGTATATCAATAGGTGTACACTGACTGATAGATTAATAGGAGACAGAAATAATGCATAAAATATTTTGTCAGTTGCTCTGGATACCGTAGGCTATTGAAGGAGGACCAAGAGGACACTAGCATTTTTGGCAACCATGTCATATCACTAAATGACATAATTCTTTCATGTAAAACAAGCTTCCCCAATATTGAAGTCTTATACTAGTAGAGTCGGTAGAGTTGGATGTTGAACTCACACAACTAATGTTGTTTCTCTGTACTTCATGGCTTACAAGGGCTTCTTCATTTTAATTGCTCTGTCCATCAGAAACAGCCTCAATTTTTTTTTTTTTTTTTTTTTTTGTGGTACACGGGCCTCTCACTGTTGTGGCCTCTCCTGTTGCGGAGCACAGGCTCCGGACGCGCAGGCTCAGCGGCCATGGCTCATGGGCTCAGCCGCTCCGGGACATGAACCCGTGTCCCCTGCATCGGCAGGCGGACTCTCAACCACTGCGCCACCAGGGAAGCCCAACAGCCTCAATTTTGAGAGGATTACATTCAAGAGAAGTGACTGGCACAGTACTTTATATACTAATGGTTTACTTAAGCAAGTAAATGACTCAACTGACAAATTTAAAACAAACACATTGCAGAAATTATATTCAAGCTAAATAACTGTATTCATTACTATGTGAAATATTTTTATGGATATAAAGACCACATGGATTTAATAACCGACTGATAAAAAATAAGAGTAATGAAATTTAATACAAGTAAATGATTGAGGTTTTTTTAAAACCTGTTTTCAGAGTTCTGTTAAACTAAAGCTAATTTAAATCAAAACAATTTAAAATTGGAATTTAGTAATGATATTTGCTTGAATATACATTTCATTTGAAGGTTAAATAAGAACTGTTATATAATCAAGATCACATAACATCCCAAATCACAAGTTGAGTAAAATCTACTTGAGAGTTGGCTTGGAACATTTAATATTAATGAGAAACTGACACCAGAAAATTTAATCTAAAGGTCAGTTATATCTGACAGTCAAATGGGAAAATAATCCAAATTTAGATCCACTTTTCTTATATGAATTATAAATGGTATTATTTATCCAGTACTTTTTCAACCAATACGTCTTCAGTTTCATGGATAATGATTTTTTATACCAATTTTTCTTTATGAAGGTCTTCCTCAGTATCACAATATGGGTTGACTATCTCATTTTCTCGTAGCATTGTACTGGTGATTCTTACTACTCTTATAAAAGTGTTAATGAGTATCCTCAATTACCTTTTGCATTTTAATCTTTTATCCTTTTTAAAAATTAATTTTTAAGTCTAGATTGTATTGTTGTGATAGCACTTTCTATCTGTGAGGACGTACCAGTTAACAGTAGGTAAACACAAACCAACCTTCTTTCATTTTTCGAAAGAATAGATTTTGTGGGAGCTGAGGAAGATGGTGGAAGAGTAAGACACGGAGATCACCTACCTCTCCACAGACACATCAGTACATCTACACGTGGAACAACTCCTACAGAACACCCACTGAACGCTGGCAGAAGACCTCAGACCTCCTAAAAGGCTAGAAACTCCCCATGTACCTGGGTAGGGCTAAAGAAAAAAGAATAAACAGAGACAAAAGAATAGGGATGGGACCTGCACCAGTGGGAGGGAGCTGTGAAGGAGGAAAGGTTCCCACACACTAGGAAGACCCTTCGAGGGCGGAGACTGTGGGTGGCGGAGGGGGAAGCTTCAGAACTGCGGAGGAGAGCGCAGCATCAGGGGTGTGGAGGGCAAAGCGGAGAGATTCCCTCACAGAGGATCGGTGCCGACCGGCACTCACTAGCCCGAGAGGCTTGTCTGCTCACCTGCCGGGACGGGTGGGGGCTGGGAGCTGAGGCTCAGGCTTTGGTCGGAGCACAGGGAGAGGACTGGGGTTGGCGGCGTGAACACAGCCTGCAGCGGTTAGTGTGCCACGGCTCACCGGGAGGGAGTCTGGGAAAAAGTCTGGACCTGCAGAAGAGGCAGGAGACTTTTTCTTGCCTCTTTGTTGCCTGGTGCACGAGGAGTGGGGATTAAGAGCGCTGCCTAAAGGAGCTCCAGAGACGGACGCGAGCTTTGGATATCAGCATGGACCCCAGAGACGGGCATGAGACGCTAAGGCTGCTGCTGCCGCCACCAAGAAGCCTGGGTGTGAACACAAGTCACTATCCACACCTCCCCTCCCACAGCCTGCCACTGCCAGGATCCCGTGATCCAGGGACAACGTTCCCAGGAGAACGCACGGCGTGCCTCAGGCTGGTGCAACGTCCCGCCGGCCTCTGCCACCGCAGGCTCGCCCCACACTCCGTGCCCCTCCCTCCCCCCGGCCTGAGTGAGCAAGAGCCCCCGAATCAGCTGCTTCTTTAACCCCGTCCTGTCTGAGCAAAGAACAGACGTCCTCAGGTGACCTACACGCAGAGACGGGGCCAAATCCAAAGCTCAACCTCAGGAGCTGTGCGAACAAAGAAGAGAAAGGGAAATTTCTCCCGGCAGCCTCAGGAGCAGCGGATTACATTTCCACAATCACCTTGATGTACCCTGCATCTGTGGAATACCTGAATAGACAACGAATCATCCCAAATTGAGGAGGTGGACTTTGAGAGCAAGATATATTATTTTTTCCTCTTTTCCTCTTTTTGTGAGTGTGTGTGTATGCCTGTGTGTGAGATTTTGTCTGTAAAGCTTTGCTTTCACAATTTGTCCTAGGGTTCTGTCCATCTTTTTTTTTTTTTTTTTTTTTACTTTTTAAAGAAATTTTTTTCTTAGTAATTATATTTTATTTCTAATTTTAATAAATTTATTTTATATTACCTTACTTTATTTTATATCATTTTACCTCCTTTCTTCCTTCCTTCCTTCCTTCTTTCTTTCCTTTCCCTCCC
>NW_021703779.1:106549519-106622905 GCF_005190385.1 Monodon monoceros | reverse complement strand
CTCTCTCTCTCTCTCTTTCTTTCTTTCTTTCTTTCTACGTTTTCTCCCTTTTATTCTGAGCCGTGTGGATGAAAGGCTCTTGGTGCTGCAGCCAGGAGTCAGTGCTGTGCCTCTGACGTGGGAGAGCCAACTTCAGGACACTGGTCCACAAGACACCTCCCAGCTCCACGTAATATCAAACGGCGAAAATCTCCCAGAGATCTCCATCTCAACACCAACACCCAGCTTCACTCAATGACCAGCAAGCTACAGTGCTGGACACCCTATGCCAAACAACTAGCAAGACAGGAACACAGCCCCACCCATTAGCAGAAAGGCTGCCTAAAATCATAATATGGACGCAGACACCCCAAAACACACCAACACACGTGGACCTGCCCACCAGAAAGACAAGATCCAGCCTCATCCACCAGAACAAAGGCACTAGTCCCCTCCACCAGGAAGCCTACACAACCCACTGAAAAAACTTTAGTCACTGGGGCCAGACACCAAAAACAACGGGAACTACGAACCTGCAGCCTGCAAAAAGGAGACCCCAAACACTGTAAGATAAGCAAAATGAGAAGACAGAATAACACACAGCAGATGAAGGAGCAAGGCGAAACCCTACCAGACCTAACAAATGAAAAGGAAATAGGCAGTCTACCTGAAAAATAATTCAGAATAATGATAATAAAGATGATCCAAAATCATGGAAACAGAATAGAGAAAATGCATGAAACATTTAACAAGGGCCTAGAAGAACTAAAGAGCAAACAAACATAGACAGAAAAACACACAGCAGATGAAGGAACAAGATAAAAACCCACCAGACCTAACAAATGAAGAGGAAATAGGCAGTCTACCTGAAAAAGAATTCAGAATAATGATAGTAAAGATGATCCAAAATCTTGGAAATAGAATACAGAAAATGCAAGAAACATTTAACAAGGACCTAGAAGAACTAGAGAGGAAACAAGCAATGATGAAAAATAAAATAAATGAAATTAAAAATACTCTAGAAGGGATCAATAGCAGAATAACTGTGGCAGAAGAACGGATAAGTGACCTGGAAGATAAAATAGTGGAACTAACTACTGCAGAGCAGAATAAAGAAAAAGGAATGAAAAGAACTGAGGACAGCCTCAGAGACCCTCTGGGACAACATTAAATGCACCAAATTTCAAATTATAGGGTTCCCAGAAGAAGAGAAAAAGAAAGGGACTGACAAAATATTTGAAGACATTATAGTTGAAAACGTCCCTAATATGGGAAAGGAAATAGTTAATCAAGTCCAGGAAGCACAGAGAGTCCCATACAGGATAAATCCAAGGAGAAGCATGCCAAGACACATATTAATCAAACTATCAAAAATTAAATACAAAGAAAACATATTAAAAGCAGCAAGGGAAAAACAACAAATAACACACAAGGGAATCCCCATAAGGTTAACAGCTGATCTTTCAGCAGGAAATCTGCAAGCCAGGAGGGAGTGGCAGGACATATTTAAAGTGATGAAAGGAAAAACCTACAACCAAGGTTACTCTACCCAGCAAGGATCTCATTCAAATTTGACGCAGAAATTAAAAACTTTAAAGACAAGCAAAAGCTGAGAGTGTTCAGCACTACCAAACCAGCTTTACCACAAATGCTAAAGGAACTTCTCTAGGCAAGAAACACAACAGGAGGAAAAGACCTACAGTAACAAACCCAAAACAATTAAGAAAATGGGAATAGGAACATACATATCGATAATTACCTTAAATGTAAATGGATTAAACGCTCCCACCAAAAGACATACACTGGCTGAATGGATACAAAAACAAGACCCATATATATGCTGTCTACAAGAGACCCACTCCAGACCTAGAGACACATACAGACTGAAAGTGAGGGGATGGAAAAAGATATTCCATGCAAATGGAAAACAAAAGAAAGCTGGAGTAGCAGTTCTCATATCAGACAAAATAGACTTTAAAATAAAGACTACTACAAGAGACAAAAAGGACACTACATAATGATCAAAGAATCGATCCAAGAAGAAGATATAACAATTGTAAATATTTAGGTACCCAACATAGGAGCACATCAATACATAAGGCAAATACTGACAGCCATAAAAGGGGAAAGCAACAGTAACACAGTCATAGTAGAGGACTTTAACACCCCACTTTCACCAATCGACAGATCATCCAAAATGAAAATAAATAAGGAAACACAAGCTTTAAATGATACATTAAACAAGATGGACTTAATTGATATTTATAGGACATTCCATCCAAAAAAACAGAATACACATTTTTCTCAAGTGCTCATGTAACATTCTCCAGGATAGATCATATCTTGGGTCACAAATCAAGCCTTGGTAAATTTAAGAAAATTGAAATCATATCAAGTATCTTTTCTGACCACAATGCTATGAGACTAGATATCAGCTACAGGAAAAGGTCTGTAAAAAATACAAACACATGGAGGCTAAACAATACACTACTTAATAACGAAGTGATCATTGAAGAAATCAGAGAAGAAATCAAAAAATACCTAGAAACAAGTGACAATGGAGACACGGTGACCCAAAATCTATGGGATGCAGCGAAAACAGTTCTAAGAGGGAAGTTTATAGCAATAAAATCCTACCTTAAGAAACAGGAAACATCTCGAATTAACAACCTAACCTTGGACCTAAAGCAATTAGAGAAAGAAGAACAAAATAACCCAAAGTTAGCAGAAGGAAAGAAATCATAAAGATCAGATCAGAAATAAATGAAAAAGAAATGAAGGAAATGATAGCAAAGATCAATAAAACTAAAAGCTGGTTCTTTGAGAAGATAAACAAAATTGATAAACCATTAGTCAGACTCATCAAGAAAAAAGGGAGAAGACTCAAATCAATAGAATTAGAAATGAAAAAGCAGAAGTAACAACTGACACTGCAGATATGCAAAGGATTATGAGAGATTACTACAAACAACTCTATGCCAATAAAATGGAAAACCTGGAAGAAATGGACAAATTCTTAGAAATGCACAACCTACCAAGACTGAACCAGGAAGAAATAGAAAATATGAACAGACCGATCACAAGTAATGAAATTGAAACTGTGATTAAAAATCTTCCAACAGGGCTTCCCTGGTGGCGCAGTGGTTGAGAGTCTGCCTGCTGATGCAGGGGACACGGGTTCGTGCCCTGGTCCAGGAAAATCCCACATGTCGCAGAGCTGCTGGGCCCGTGAGCCATGGCCGCTGAGTCTGCGCGTCCAGAGTCTGTGCTCCGCAATGGGAGAGGCCACAACAGTGAGAGGCCCACATACCTCAAAAAAAAAAAAATCTTCCAACAAACAAAAGCCCAGGATCAGATGGCTTCAGAGGTGAATTCTATCAAACATTTAGAGAAGAGCTAACACCTATCCTTCTCAAACTCTTCCAAAATACAGCGGAGGGAGGAACACTCCCAAACTCATTCTAGGAAGCCACCAGCACCCTGATACCAAAACCAAAGATGTCACAAAGAAAGAAAACTACAGGCCAATATCACTGACGAACACAGATTCAAAAATCCTCAACAAAATACTAGGAAACAGAATCCAACAGCACATTAAAAGGATCGTACACCATGATCAGGTGGGGTTTATTCCAGGAATGCAAGGATTCTTCAATATACGCAAATCAATCAACGTGATACACCATATTAACAAATTGAAGGAGAAAAACCATATGATCATCTTAATAGATGCAGAGAAAGCTTTCGACAAAATTCAACACCCATTTATGGTAAAAACCCTGCAGAAAGTAGACATAGAGGGAACTAAACTCAACATAATAAAGGCCATATATGACAAACCCACAGCCAACATCATGCTCAATGGTGAAAATCTGAAACCATTTCCACTAAAATCAGGAACAAGACAAGGTTGCGCACTCTCAGCACTATTATTCAACATAGTTTTGGAAGTTTTAGCCACAGCAATCAGAGAAGAAAAAGAAATAAAAGGAATCCAAATCAGAAAAGAAGTAAAGCTGTCACTGTTTGCAGATGACATGATACTATACATAGAGAATACTAAAGATGCTACCAGAAAACTACTAGAGCTAATCAATAAATTTGGTAAAGTTGCAGGATACAAAATTAATGCACAGAAATCTCTGGCACTCTTATACACGAATGATGAAAAATCTTAAAGTGTAATCAAGAAAACACTCCCATTTACCATTGCAACAAAAAGCATAAAATATCTTGGAATAAACCTACCTAAGGAGACAAAAGAACTGTATGCAGAAAATTATAAGACACTGATGAAAGAAATTAAAGATGATAGAAATAGATGGATAGATACACCATGTTCTTGGATTGGAAGAATCAACATTGTGAAAATGACTCTACTACCCAAAGCAATCTACAGATTCAATGCAATCCCTATCAAACTACCACTGGCGTTTTTCACAGAACTACAACAAAAAATTTCACAATTTGTATGGAAACACAAAAGACCCCGAATAGCCAAAGCAATCTTGAGAACGAAAAATGGAGCTGGAGGAATCAGGCTCCCTTACTTCAGACTATACTACACAGCTACAGTAATCAAGACAGTATGGTACTGGCACAAAAACATAAATATAGATCAATGGAAAAGGATAGAATGCCCAGAGATAAAGCCATGCACATATGGTCACCTTATCTTTGATAAAGGAGGCAAGAATATACAGTGGAGAAAAGACAGCCTCTTCAATAAATGGTGCTGGGAAAACTGGACAGGTACAGGTAAAAGTATGAAATTAGATCACTCTCTAACACCATACACAAAAATAAACTCAAAATGGATTAAAGACCTAAATGTAAGACGAGACACTACCAAACTCTTAGAGGAAAACATAGGCAGAACACTCTATGACATAAATCACAGCAAGATCCTTTTAGACCCACCTCCTAGAGAAATGGAAATAAAAACAAAAATAAACAAATGGGACCTATTGAAACTTAAAAGCTTTTGAACAGCAAAGGAAAACCATAAACAAGACCAAAAGACAACCCTGAGAATGGGAGAAAATATTTTCAAATGAAGCAACTGAGAAAGGATTAATCTCCAAAATTTACAAGCGCTCATGCAGTTCAATAACAAAAACAAACAAACAATGCAATTCAAAAATGGGCAGAAGACCTAAATAGACATTTCTCCAAAGAAGATATACAGATTGCCAACAAACACATGAGAGAATGCTCAACATCATTAATCATTAGAGAAATGCAAATCAAAACTACAATGAGATGTCATCTCACACCGGTCAGAATGGTCATCATCAAAAAATCTACAAACAATAAATGCTGGAGAGCGTGTGGAGAAAAGGAAACACTCTTGCACTGTTGGTCGGAATATAAATTGATACAGCCAGTATGGAGAACAGTATGGAGGTTCCTTAAAAAACTAAAAATAGAACTGCCATATGACCCAGCAATCCCACTACTGGGCATATACCCTGAGAAAACCATAATTCAAAAAGCGTCATGTACCTAAATCTTCATTGCAGCTCTATTTACAATAGCCAGGACATGGAAGCAACCTAAGTGTCCATCAACAGATGAATGGATAAAGAAGATGTGGCACATATATATAATGGAATATTACTCAGCCATAGAAAGAAATGAAATTGAGTTATTTGTAGTGAGGTGGATGGACCTAGAGTCTGTCATACAGAGTGAAGTAAGTCAGAAAGAGAAAAAGAGATACCATATGCTAACACATATATATGGAGTCTAAGGAAAAAAAAAAGAGGTCATGATGTATCAAGGGGTAAGACGGGAATGAAGACACAGACCTATCAGAGCATGGACTTGAGGATATGGGGAGGGGGAAGGGTAAGCTGTGCCAAAGCAAGAGAGAGGCATGGACATAGATACACTACCAAATGCAAGGTAGATAGCTAGTGGGAAGCAGCCACATAGCACAGGGATATTGGCTCGGTGCTTTGTGACCGCCTGGAGGGGTGGGATAGGGAGGATGGGAGGGAGGGAGACGCAAGAGGCAAGAGATATGGGAACATATGTATAACTGATTCACTTTGTTATAAAGCAGAAACTAACACACCATTGTAAAGCAATTATACTCCAATAAAGATGTTAAAAAAAAAAAGAATAGATTTTGTGCACGTGGGTATGAAACAAAGGAGAGAAATAACAAGCTACAGAATTGAAAAGTTACAGAAATTCCCTTTAAGGGTTTCCTTGCTTTCCTACTATCCCCTGACTCAACCTTTATTATGTATACAATGAAAATAAGCAATGATAATATACTCCTGTCACATACCAAATGCTGGTATATGCCTTTAAATACTCTCAACTCAAATTTATTGGTTTAGAAACCCAGCAGCCTCAGAAGCTGAAAGAGCGATGTTAAGAGAGTGTTTTTACCTCTCTGTATTTAAAATATATTTTGAATTGTAATCCTTTTTCTATCATCAGTTACTTGTCTCACTATTCACTTTAACAGCAAATTTATTCTAGGGCGTTGAAGACAGAATTTTTGCACAGCTTAGCCCCTATGGGGTATAAATGATGTGAGAGCCTCATTATTTTAATGTTAACAGAGCTCTGGTGGTGATTGGAGTGAAGCTTTTTGACAGAAGTCTGTGTTTAACAGTTCTTGCAAACCTAGGTTTTCAGCATGCATCACATTCACCATGTTTCCCATAGCTACCTTTTGTTTTGCCTTTCCTGTGTTTGCTAATTATGGGTGTTTCCTACCAAATATACTGAGTCGTTTTTGATTCTTCCTTATTGTTACTTAATATCCATACATTATAAAGGCCTGCTTCTTTAACCCCTATGATGCCTTTTTTCTGTAATCTAGTTTTCATCTGTAGAGCTACCACTGTATATTGAGTGTAAAATTCCTCTCCTGTAAACCATTGCTATACAGTCTACTGCTTAGACTTCCTGCTTCCAAGTTTTTCATTATAACCTACCCTATACTGATCAGTTCAAGCTTCATCAAATATAGCTGAGACCAGAGCATTCTCCTGCCCCCTAACCTTCTCTGTTCTTTCCTAGTCATAAATCTTTTGTTGTCCCTCTTCTGAATTCCCATAAAGTGTTTTAATCTCTTATAGCACACACAACACTACATTACTGTGCTTTGTGTACATGCTTTATCTTCCTGCTGCAGTGATTGGAATATTGTCTTACACACAGTAGGGATTTGTTAAATATTGTTGAATAGATGAATCTACAGATAAAAGTACACTCATCATTATATAGAGAAATGATTGTTTTTCTTTTATTTAGATAACTTGTCTTGTGAACCTACATTACTAAATAAGAAATCTAGATGGTCTGGTAAGTATATAATAGTCCAAAATTAAATCCTACATGTAAGCAAGGCAGAAAGTTCCTTATGTGAAGAGTTATTAGGATCTGTGAAAAAGGACTTTATCCAATTCTCACTTCACCTCTTTCAAAAAACTCAAACTCAAACTGCTGTGGAAGTCAGTTCTGAAGATTTATTTATGTACATGAGGGGTTTCCTATGAACTTAGAACCAAAAGTAACAGACCTCATGTTTTTTTTTGTGATATTTTCCTTATCCCCACATTGACGATATTGACTGCTTACATTTGCTGTGCACTTAATTTGATTCTGGGAGACAAATCTTGATTTTTTTGGCTCATAGGTAATTTGATTTCCTATTTTTAACGTTTCAAGTACCACAATAATTAGATTTATGATTATAATACAAATGTAAAACCTTTAATGCTACTCAAAAAAGCATATTCTTTTTGAGCAAAGTGTCCTATAGTTTTCTCAGTTCATTCATTTCCCAAAGGGACTAGCTCATTATGGTAGAGAGCCATGTATTAAGAGAATTCCTTATCAATAAATATTGCCCTCAATTTCAAAGGTCCTTAACTGAAGGATGAATTTCAAAATATTAATAAATCCCTTTAAATTGTATATAGGCATGTGTCTATCTGTGTTTCCCCACCCCAGTTTAGGAAAAAAAGTCATAATTTCTATCACATTTTCAAATGGTTTTATGACTTACACATTGTTAAGAATTCTCTAAAAACAAGAGATTTTGGAATTTTGGTCCTGAGGACCAATTCAGGAAATATAGACTAGAAATATACATCTCTACCAAAGTGTAGCGATTTAAAAATAAATATTAAACAAAGAACTTAATAATTATCTCCACCAACCCTGTGTTCAATATGGAAGTCCTGTGATTCAGTCTATTCTCACCGTGTCACTCATTTATTTTATATCTATTCTTGACATGCATATCCTTTATTAGGCACTGGGGTATTCATAGAGGAAGAAGAAAAAAGATAAGTGGTGCTTTTTCTTCACTGATTCTATAAAATGCATCCACACTTAAGACTATCTTTTCCTACTTTTTGAACCCAATAAATTGTTTAATTCAGTGTTTATATACTACAAAGCCTGTTTCTTTGGACGAAAATTAAACAGATTTTTTTAAAGTGAGCTAATAGTAGAGTGAGCTGAAGAAACATTTTCTTTTTCATTATACTCTCCTGTACTTCTTAGAAAAACCTATAAATTAGTCTATGTAAGTATGCTCTTATGAGAGCCTATAGGGATATTACTAATGAATAACTCCTCAGTAATCTATGTTTAAGATATCTTAGTGGGTGCAAAAAAAACTCACTCTCATTATATGCTGTATCTATAGCAAAGATAATCTGGGAAGTAACTGCCAAATTAAAATAATAAAAAGCAAGATCACTCTTACAAATTTTCTCTCTGGATTTAGAAGTACTCTTACAGACATATACCAGCATATTGATATCAAAACTAAGGTAAAGAGAAGCACTGCCAGTGGAGTTTTCTCCCATGCTTTGCTTACTCTAAAGGAATCTATTATTTTCCATTAAAGTTGGACATTTAATCATTAAGAATGCAATTCTTACTAGTGTCTCTATGCTATGCTCATTCTATATTTCATAATAAAAGTTATTTTTCTTTTCCCAAACCTTTTTTTTCTATCAAGGACAATTCAAGACATCTTCTCTGAGAGGTAGCATTTGAGAAGAGACCTATAGGATGCAGGAAAATAAACTTTATGGTTACCTAAGGGAAGACCATTGCAGTGTTGACTCAAAGAAAAACACACAACATAAGAGTTGTGAGTCCTTAAATTACTTTATTTCTCTACTATATTTAGAACCAGTGACCTCTTCATCCTTCTTGAAACATTAGGCCATTTGAAGGTGTAGCAATGATGAGACATATATTTTCCTACTGCCACTAGCTCTTTCATTCAGAACAGAAGTATATGGGATCAGGAAAAAGAGCCTGAATTGTTCCCACAGCACAATGTTCCCAGAGAACTAATTGTAGCCCACCTACACACATTACTCCTGCCAGCTGGATTTTCCATGTTTCAAGACAGACCAGAAATCAGACCCCTACTGATTCCCTCCAGGAAAAAAATGGAAGATAATTGCAAGAGGCAATAGCAGTTAAGAAGAGCTAGAGAGCCACCTGATCTATTAGATTTCTGAATCCCAGGGAACACTGACTTCTGTGTTTTCCTGCAAAATGCATCTCAGGTCCTCTCTTTACTCCTTCCCATTACACTACATGCAGATAATCCCACCAGTATCCTCTGCAGAATAAGACAATTTCTGCTGTGAAAAAAGTTACATGTGCATTTAAGACAACCCACTGAATGGGACAAAATATTCGCAAATGATGCAACTGACAAAGGATTAATTTCCAAAATATACAAACAGCTCATACAGCTCAATATCAAAAACAAACAAACAACCCAGTCAAAAAATGGGCAGAAGACCTAAATAGACATCTCTCCAAAGAAGACATACAATTGGCCAACAGGCACATGAAAAGATGCTCAAATCGCTAATTGTTAGAGAAATGCAAATCAAAACTACAATGAGGTATCACTTCACTCTGGTCAGAATGGCCATCATCAAAAAACCTACAAATAATAAATGCTGGAGAGGGTGTGGAGAAAAAGGAAGCCTCCATACACTGTTGGTGGGAATGTAAATTGGTACAGACACTATGGAGAACACTATGGAGGTTCCTTACAAAACTAAAAATAGAGTCACCATATGACCCTGCAATACCACTCCTGGGCATATATCTGAAGGAAACCATAATTCAAAAAGATACATGCACCCCAATGTTCATTGCTGCACTTTTTACAATAGCCGAGACATGGAAGCAACCTAAAAGTCCATCCACAGATGAATGGATAAAGAAAATATGGTGTACACACACACACACACACACACACACACACACACAGGGGAATATTACTCAGCCATAAAAAAGAATGAAATAATACCATTTACAGCAACATGGATGGACCTAGAGATTATCATACTAAGTGAAGTAAGCCAGACAGAGAAAGACAAATGTCATATGATACTGCTTATATGTGGAATCTAAAAAAAAAACAAAAAAACAAATGAACTTACTTACAAAACAAAAGTAGACCCACAGACACAGAAAACAAACTTATGGTTACCAAAGGGCAAAGGGGGGGAAGGATAAATTTGGAGGTTGGGATTAACACATATACAATATTATACATAAAACAGACAACAAACGAGGGCCTACTGAATAGCACAGGGAACTATACTCATTTTGTAATAACCTATAATGGAAAATCGGGAAAAGAATATATATTTATCACTATGAATTACTGTGCTATACACCTAAAACTAACATGAAATTGTAAATCAACTATACTTCAATAAAATATTTTTTCCTCAAAGTATTTGAAAATAAGAAATATTAATTATAAATAGCTGTATTTCCCTGTGCTAAGAATATTATGTTAGGAGATACCAACTCAAGGAAAGGAGATAAAAAGTGAATTGTGAGATCATACCCCATGTTATCTCCTCAATTATAAAGAATGGCTAATGTTATTTTAAAATTAAATATGCATTTGAACATTTTTAGCTTGAACTCTTGACTTTTTATACATTTAATTTGCAAATTAGCTACCTGCAGTGCAGATGAAAAGCTCTATTTTTTAAATAGGTCATGCTTAGCTTTCATCAAAAATACTCTGTTTTGGAACATGAGTCATATGAACTGGCAATTTAAAAAGAAACAACCAGGATAAATATGCAATTATATATAAATATATGTATAAGAAATCATTTCTTATGTTTTATTTATTTAGGCGCTCTATGTATCTCCTATAAAAATTAAAGGATTTGTGCTTTATATTCTCTAAAGAGAAAGAAACAAATCACCTTTAAAATCTCGTTCTCATTCTAATTGATTTTTAGGTTTTTTAATCCAAATAGTCCTTTTCAACAAATGGATATAAATCCAGCTGATCAATTTGATCTACAGAACACTACTTCTAGACTGATACTGACCCTAATAATCTAAGAAAATATTGCTTGACTTCATTACAACATTTTGTGTTCATAAAACTTATTTTAAACTTTGAAAGATGAATACTGCATTTTCTTTTTTTTTTGCGTTATGCCGGCCTCTCACTGTTGTGGCCTCTCCCGTTGCGGAGCACAGGCTCCGGACGCGCAGGCTCAGCGGCCATGGCTCACGGGCCCAGCCGCTCCGTGGCATGTGGGATCTTCCCGGACCGGGGCATGAACCCGTGTCCCCTGCATCGGCAGGCGGACTCTCAACCACTGCGCCACCAGGGAAGCCCTGTATTTTCTTTAAAATAAAACAAGTGACCACAAAATTATATTAAAATATTGCTAAACTTTATCACTTGGGTCATTTTAAGTATCATTAAGTATCATTTCATTTATTCTTAAGCACAATTGAAGATCACTCTTTCTCAAAAGGTTTCACTTTTTCATCCCTTTATTATGATTTCCTGCAGACCAGATTATTCATTTAACAATTAGGTACCATCTTGACCCCAATGGCAAATAGGTTTAATCTTAACTACCAACTTCCATAGATAGGTGATGGCTACTTGAGGTCTTACATTCAGAAGGATTGTGAAGCCATTAATATTTAAAAATAGTATTGTGATCAATTAACGATATCTCCCATGGACAACAGAGGAATCACTTTGTGTATATAGAGGTCTTTGGCATGATTTATCCTCACCCACTAGATTGTAAGAGTAGAGATGATATTTCATATCTTGCTATCACTCACAGTACCTGACATATAGTAGACATTCAATAAATACTCAAATAACATTCTTCCATTCACAACCCAAGATTCTCTGCAAAATCTGTCTCTTTTCATTGGTTCCTGTTTTTATACAGAGTTTAGTAAAATATATAAGAAAGATCAGTTTCTCCTATTTTAAGCTTGAGTTGTTTGATTATATCCAGAAGCAGTGCAAATGTAACAAATATTCTTGCAATTTGGAATTCCAAATTACAAACTAAAAAAGCCTTAGTATTACTGTACCTATTTTAAAAAGTAACCATCAAATACTTAAAGGAATAATTATAATTAGAATACATTAAAAGTTATTTGTTTATAAGCACTATAAAAATCAACTCATTAATTTCTCACACATATCTGTAAAGTGTATCCTATCAATATACCTACAGAGATGTTAAATGAGTTGCCCAAGGTCACATAGTTATCAAGCGGCAGAGTCGTTGGAGTTTTGTGTTTATGATGAAAAACCCTTTGTTAATTTAATTAGAAAGGAAGAAAAATAAGGGGAAAAAAGCAGTGATGGAAGGGACCATGGGAGCAGTCAGCCATGACAGGAGGAGTATTTTATCACTGACAATGTTTAGAAATGCTGACATATGGTGATAATAAAAGCTGACTTTTAGTCTGATTGTTTTTAAATTCTTTTTAGGTAGAGCATCCTCTTATTGGTGGCATCGTGGCAGACTATCCTCACCCCATCCTGTGCCCTACCCCATCCCCTTTGGCACACCTAAAAAAGGTAAAGATTAAAATGTCTAACATTGGTACCTGTTCTCCTGATTATACTGTGTCTAGAGCAGCTTGTTTACCAGGCTGAGAAAAGTCACTCTAGTGGATCAGTAGAAAAACAAATACCAGACTATACAGGGCAACATGAGCCTGGTGGGCCTGTTCTGAGCTCTGAGCCAAGGAGGTTTGTAAACTGTTTTACCAAACTGGAAAGATTAAGGCAAAAGGCATCTTGGAATCATATCTCACTCTCTCATGAATTCCTCTCTCTCCAATTCCACTCAAGATTGACTTAACATCACCCTGAAGTGAAAAACTTTCAGGAAATAATCTCCCAACAAATAAAAAATGCTTTCAAGAGAAATCTTTCAGGAAATAAATACACAAAAATAAAAGAAGAAAAAAAGGACACGATTACACAGAGGTAGTTCAATCATTTTGTAACATAATGGAAAAATAAAACCCTAGTTTTATATACTTTATTCATAATGAAGAAGGGTAAAGTCAGGGAACTAAAGGCTTAGCACTGGCAGAGGATTTCCTCACCCTGTAATCATGAGTGTACCTATTTTTTTTAAATGACTCTCACCTGTGCAAACCCCCAAGCAGAGTGGATCTCAGCTCTTCTGATATGGGCTAGGACATTAAAACCAACAATTCAGAATTTCTTTTGGAGGATTCATCTGTGATTGTGTTGTTGGAGAATGAAGTCATGTTTGGAAGATTAATTTGTTTTCAATCAGGGCTATTCCCAGTTAACCACATCCTACCTCCAGATGTGCATATCATATATCCATTTAAGCAATTTATTGAGGGCTTCAGTGCATGCCAGATATATGTATGTGGAGACAAAGAGGAGTAAGAAACAATATCTGGCCTTGATCATGGAAAGCACTCATTAAAATACATCGAAACAATGACACCAGGTGGCCACAAATTCTGCAGCAATTTGAGGTTGTCCTCTGTTTTAATTTTCAACTAATCATAATGAAAGAGTCTATCCTGGGTTACCACAGAAAGTCTAATTCCTTTAAGAACTATCGACCATTCCCTGGGTATGCTTATATTCTTCTTGTGCTTGATTTCCCTTCTCATTTTTAATATCTTCTCTGAGCTCTAGCTCTCATGCAATTCATCTATGGCAATCTTACGACTGCTCCCCGAACTGTTAAAGTTGCTGGCCTTGGCCTGTTTTCTCCAAACTGACTTTATCCTTAGGGAAATGTAGCTCAGATACCTGTACTCACCAAAGCACTGCTGACTCTAGGCTGTAGTGTTTAATGAACTTATTGAAAACATGAGAATAACAGGAAAATACAGCAGGGCAAAAATACCCTGTAAATTGAATATCTAATGACACTTTAAAAAATCTGTCTTGGCCTTTCACAGGATCTCCTACTACCTACTGTCCATTTCCTTCATTAGTTCTCATCTTGTTGAATCACAATTTCTGGAGCTCAGTCAACTCTCTTCCTCCCACCCTCACCACTTCCATCATCTCTTGAGCCCTCTTTTAGAGCCCAAATCTCCCTATTTCCTTCAATCCAGAAGAATTTAAAGGTCAATCAACATAAGAAACGTCACTTAATTCTCTTAACCTCACCGTCACAGTTAAGGCTTTGACTTCACATTTCATGGACTAAGGTGCTGTCAAATGTTATAACTTGATTCAAAAATCCTTAAATATTACAAAAAAATTTAATAAGTCTGAAAACAAAAATTCTATATTATACCCTTCCTTCCAGAAGTCTCTATTAACAGAAAGCATGCTGCCTTTCCACACAGGATGCCTGGCCCTGACAGAGATGAATGAGTCACATGGCTCATCCTTTCTTCCTTCCTTCCCTCCTTCCTTTTCTGTTCTGTTATTTTCAAAATCCCCAGAAGTTGTGACTTCTTTCCTTGTTCAATACCGCTTCAAAGATTTCTATGAAGGTATCATCATTACCCATATAAGCTAAAGTGGGTATGTATACCACTTTATCTGAGAAGCTCTGGAAAAGGCCTTCCCTCTCCCTCTACCAAAATAATCTTTCCACAGATATAATCCTGTTAAAATGTTTACATGCAAATTATATCTTTTAATTACATGCTTTTCACATCATTCATTTTGAAGCATACATACATTTCCACAGGGCTGAGGAAGAGAGTGTGGGATAAGAGAATTCTCATTGATTTATAATTCATCCCTTTGCCCTAATCTGTCCCAATCGTCTATATTTGGTCCTCAAACACTACGTCAGGGATCACAAACTCAAACGCTTATGAGGAATAAGAACATAATGGAGTGAAATGAGCTGGGAAGGGTGTTTGGAAAATTAAAGTGCTTGCCTCATCTAGAGGGAGTATCTGCTCTTCACTTTTGGCTGATTGCTGACAGCTGGAAATGTGAGGTCAGTGTTGCTCAATCCTTAAAATTTTCAAGAGAGGCTAGAAATTTAAAAGTGTATTCACTCTCTTAATTTTTAAACATTGAAATTGTCTTCAAAAATTATTAGAACACTAATCATAATTTTAGTTAATAACTAATAATTATTTGCCCTTATTATTAATGGCAGAACAATACATGCCTATAAACTGCCACTTTGCTTCCTTTATCAAGCCTATCTATAGACCAGCTGTCTACTTAGCGTTTAAGCATAAGGGAAGGCTATTTACCCTGATTTTTAAAAAAATCTGTTTTCTGAATCCTACATTAACATTGTGTGTATTCTTTTCTTTTAAATAAGAAGAAAATATAAAAAGAGGATGTGGTGTTATTCAGTATGATTATATGGAGTTAGATTTTACTCTTTGAAATCCCATCTTAGATTATGTCTAGACATCTAGAAGAAAAATAAATGTGCATTTATTTATCTGGATATTTCATCTATAGGATTCTTGAAAACATCAGCATGACTGGATATTCAATATTTATCTGTTGTTTGGCATCATGTAGCCATAAATATAGTTTGATACTTAATGTTCCTTTTGTTATGCCTTTTTGATAATTTTTCCTTGAGAATTCCAAACCTCATATATCTAAGGGAGTTCATTTTTTACATTTCAGATCTTTTATTTACTTCATTTGTTCCAGTTACCTTCCACAAAGAGTGCCATCCCATTGTTGCTCGTACTTTACTTGATTAAAGCCTATACTTTACCCCAGAAACAAGTCTGCCTCTACCAAAACAAGGATTAGATTGAACTATATGAAATTACTATTGTTATGGGTCAAAATGCCAAATATCAGCAATTTCATATGGTTTATCATAACTGAAAAATATTATTTCTTTGGACCAGATTGATGCCAAAATCAATCTGAATTTAAACTCAATTGTTAAATTTTAAAATACTGCCACGCAAACCTCAACACAATGCATCCTCATTCATTATTCGCAATGGTAATAAAAGAAATAAAAATAAAACCTATTGAGTTTTCTTTATAATTCATATCCTTAATGTCCCATCTTTTCCATGTTTACCATTTTATCTTAGTCTCGATAGTCCCAAAGCACCTCATGTCTAAAATCCTAGAGTTGATACTTAATTGATTTGCTGCCTCCACACTATGATTAAATAATGTATACATACAGTGGTGTGCATATGACTTCTTTCTCCACAAAACATCAGACCAACTTTGGCTCTTCTTACACTACAGTCAATTGTGAGATGTATCACAAGTAATTCTTTACTAATATGAAAGTGCAATTTACAAATGATTTAAATAATACTTTTGACGAGATTCACAATTATTCCTATAACAACATTCTCACTGATTCAGAAACATTTTCTTTCGTGGAAGAGAAGAGGGTGGAGCTAGAGCTCCTACTCTGGGAGTTGCACGTATCTCTGGGTACACTCATAAGAATGCATTGTTCACCTGAATGCCATCCATCAGATGCTACCAAAGAAAAAAGATTGAGAACTAAAGTGCTACAAGTAAACAATACAAATGCTTCACCCTGCCTTCATAGCTTTCCATAACTTGACCTATTTCAGCATATATATCCCTTACATAAAACCTCTCCTTCAGCTCAGCAGGGCAATTTATCTTCTCAAGAATAAGCAATATGCACTCCTGTCCATACTCCAGGTACGGAAAATAGTTTCTTATCAGAAGTGCAAACTCTTATTACTTGGTAGCAGTTGCCTAAAACACTGTTAGAACTAGGACAGGCAGAAAAGGAAAGTCAGATGAGAACTCTTCCATCTAAATCCTAGTTTCCTGAAATACCCTTTTCCTTCTCTGTCAAAAAGTAATGTTATCTTGGTCTTACATATCCTTCAAATCCTGATTATATACCAATATCTGCTTTTAAAAAATAAATTCACTTATTATATACTAGGAATTCATTTTCATTAGCCCAAGCAATATTTGTCTATAAATGCTAGTTTTACATTAGTAGGTCTGTGGTCTTTACTCTTAAATATGGAAATCCCTTTCCTTGTGTACACTTGATTTTGCTGAAAATAGAAACCTGTATTTTTTTAAATAGAAGGAAAGACAAACTTTAGCCAAGTACACCCAAGTGATTATAAATTTCAAATTACTAGGTGACTTCATTATGCCAATTTACTATGTATAAGTTAGCCTTCCACAAATGAATGTACGAGTAAAATCAAGCCTTCGATCTTCGATTTTGTATTAAATATATTCTCTCTGAAATGTGGTGTCAAGTTAGTTTAGTGTGATTTTCCTTAAAAAAGTAAAATACTAAGTATACTCTCATATGTGGCTACTTTGAAAAGAATATTCTTAATGAAAATTCCTTAAAACACCTGAATTGAGATCATTCTTATTAAAAGCTGTTCAACCTAACCTCTGCTCAAATGCAAAGAATGGTATTTTTTAAAGTTGTCCCTTTTTATTGTGATTTTGCTTTGCCAAAGTAGTGAATACTGATTGTTGACAAGCTCTGAAGTTGTGCTATTGGAAGAATCCAATTAAGTTTGGCTTAATTTGCATTTAAAAGGCAACACTCCAGTCCATACTAGCGTCGCTGATAAAGGAATGGTTTATATTTTCCTCTTAGAACTGAGTTTGATGGAGGTTTTTTCCAAGTGAATACTGTAATCAGAGATGGTTTATGGGAATGAGTCTTTAGTAATCATTTATGGCAGGGACAGTACAGCACTTGAGCAGTTTCCTCTTTTTTTAAAAAACTTGATTTGCATTTATGTTTGACCATTTTCATCTGGGGAGAAATTATGGACTGGCACAAGAGTTTTTTGAAAATGGTAGAAATAATACCTTTCAGTATTGCCTTATTATGGAGAGAATGTTTTAGTTATAGTGGTTGATCTTTTCATATCTAGGGGAAACTTGAAAAACTGTTTTACATAACCCTAAAGTGCTTTTTAGTTAGAAATGGCTGCTATAACAAGATGTTTTGAGTGCCCTGGATTCTCCTGTTTTTAAATTCCTTGGGATTTCATCTTCTTTACAACATTCTCTTCCAGGAATTTTTTCTTATTTTAATTGTATTTGCCTGATATGAACCAATAAGATATTAACAAGCATGTAAAGTGAGTCCCTAACTGTCTCTCTGCTTCTTGGACTGTTTTCTGTAATGTCTCTGCAGTTGGCTACAAAGCTACAATCAAGACATGATAATAAAAAATAAAGTCCTAATTTATGTCATCCTACCATTCTTTATTTCTGCTATCATGTTCAAGCACACTCCTTATCTTAATACATTTCTATCTAGTTGGGTAGACAAGTTCTGATATGTAATGATAAAGATTAAGCACAAAATTAATGTCTGAAAAGTACTAATTTCAGCTCTTTTTCTAGGACTTATTTTTTTAAATTTTATATATATAATTACTTATTGACTCCCTCTGTATTATTTCTGACCTTTAGAACATAACTCATTTAAAGAAGTAGAAGTTGACTCAGAAATATCGTCATCATTTTTCATTATTTTTTTTTACTTGTGACAATATGTAAAAGATATCACTAAATTCAAATCTTTTGAAGTGGAAAGTTCTTTCAAGGAATGGTCATTGTTTATTCTTTTTTGGGCCATGATTTTGTTTTCATGTCAAGGCAAAGGGGAGAAAGGGTTAAGAAATTTTGTCATCATTAAGATGCCTTAAACTTTAAAATTCACATCAGAAGATTTAGTGAATTTAAACATTCCAATAAACTAGTTTGAGTCAATTAACTCTCTATTAGGAAGATTATTTACATATTGTTGTTTGTGTGTTGGACTTACAGGGATGGCAAGAAGATTCATCCAAACCACATGCTGACATTTAAAACATCTTTAATAGACATACTTTTTGCACTTATCATAATTAATGTGAAGGCTAAATGCCTTGGTAAACTAATAGAGTGCCTTATATTCATACTATATGAATGCCTACACTCAAATTTTTATTGAACAGTCAATGTAGACACTTGCTTTATTCTAAGAACTGAGATTGAAAAGACTAACATGACACTCTTAGGAGCTTATGGTCCAATGGAGAATTCAAACATGTAAACAATTATAATACAGTGGGAGTAGTGCTACAAAAGGGGAGAATCTCCAGAACCAGGTAGCATTAAACAAGAGGGAAGAAGACTTTACATGGGAGAAAACAGTTAAGAAACAGTCAAAAGAGGGGTTGAAGGCCTAATCCTTGGCAGTGGAGATGGTTCAATAGCATAAGATATTCAGGAGTTAGAATTGACAATACTTGGTAAATTACTGAGTGTGGAGTGTGAGAAAGGTTAAGTATGAAGGAAATCTCCAAGATTTTTAGCTATATAAAATGGATCAATGACAGTATCATTAACCAATGAATGACAGGAGGTGGAGCTACTTTCAGGAGATTGAAGAGTTAATGAATTTGTTGGAATAGCCTGCCAGACAAGCATCTGGAGCTGTTCAGTAAGAAATTGAAAACATATGACTGAAGATCAGAAGGAAATGAGTAACAAAGATGTGGAAAATATAACGTAAAAAAAAAAAAAAAGACTTTGGAGAGGATGAGAATGCCCAGAAAAAGTCAGTAAGTGGTAAGAAAAGAATAATTAGATGGAATCTTAAGACCAGCAGTGTTTGAAATGTGGGAAGAAGAGAAATTCAGTAAATAAAATTGAGAAATAGACCCAGGATTGGGGAACCAGGAGGGAAAAGATTGTATAAATAAGAAAGAGTTTGAATGTGGTCATAAGGGTCATCATAGTCAAATGCCACAAATGAGTAAGAAAAGAAAAATATTTGCAAAGCAGACAATCAATGACAAATTTTCCAGCACTTCAGTAAAATAAAAGATGGAAGAAACTATTGATTTAAAGTATTTGGTCAAATACAAAGAATTAAGAAATTTTAAAATATTTAAGCAAGTATGTCAGATAAATTGAGTTGTTTACATAAAAATCATAGACTTGATAACACAAATAACTTGACGATCCCAACAATATGAGTAAAAAATAATATTGGATACTATCCAAAAGTTTAAAAAGGAAGGGAGGGCTTCCCTGGTGGCGCAGTGGTTGAGAGTCTGCCTGCCGATGCAGGGGACACGGGTTCGTGCCCCGGTCCGGGAGGATCCCACATGCCGCGGAGCGGCTGGGCCTGTGAGCCATGGCCGCTGGGCCTGCGCGTCCGGAGCCTGTGCTCCGCAGTGGGAGAGGCCACAACAATGAGAGGCCCGCATACCGCAAAAAAAAAAAAAAAAAGGAAAAACAATAAACCTGAGTAGTAATCAAAGAAATAGATTATAAACTAGTGACGTACAAACTTTATGTATACATATATATACTTATATCTTAAATATATATCTATATTTATAAATCATACTGTTCCCATAACTTTTTCTTGCATCATGTACTGAATTCAGTACCAGCATGGATCGCTGCTGCCATTGTCAATTGGTACAAATGTTTTAGACACCCATGTGATAATTTCTATGAAAACTATAAAATATTCATATCTTTTGACCCTCTAACACAATTTCATGAAATCTACCATAAGAGAATTATCCAAAATGTGCTCCAAATATTCATTAGAGTTATTCTTCTGAGAAGTATTTTTAATACTGAAAAAGTGGAAGCTAAATGTTCAACAATAAAAATATGTTCTTTTAAGTAATATCTTATCTGACAGATGACTTGCCAGAAAATCATTAAGGATTATTCTCATAAAAATAGCAATAAGGAAATGCATTTGCTATGATATTAAATGGAAAAGTGTACAAAACTGTATTAACAATGTTCATAACTATGTAAAATATACTGCTGTGATAATACGTTCTACTCAATGTGTCAGCAATTTTTTTAAATGAAAAGAGCCAAATAGTAAATATTTTAGGTTTTGCGGACCAAACATTTTCTGTTGCAACTACTTAATTCTTCCATTATAATGTGAAAGGAGCCATATATAATAGATGAGCAAATGGTTGTGTTGGTGTTCCAATGAAACCTTATTTCAAAAGCAGGTGGTAGGCTATAGTTTGCTCTCCCACTCCCATATTGTTGTAGAAGAGGTTAAGGCACCAAATAATTATGTTAAGTTTTCTACAATTATGGATATTATTTTCACCTTTTGTCTTCCTATTTTATAAAAGTAATTTAAAAAATCAAAAGTAGAGGGCAGGATCAAGATGGCAGAGTAGGAAGATGCTGAGCTCACTTCTGCCTGACAAACACAACAAGATTACAACTACCCAGAGAGCAGCTCTTTCTGAGAATCACTTGAAGACTAGCAGACTACAGACTTTCTCTATAACCAAGGTTATAAGGAAAAAACCACATGGATTCTGGTAGGAGTGGAGGAGAAGTGGTCTAGTTGGGACCCACACCCCTGGTGGGTGACCCAGAAGAGGAGGGTGATACCACAGGCTCAGGGATCCTGCCTAAGGAGTGACGGCATTCAAGTCTCACATTGGGCACTCTAGCCCTGAGATCTGGGACCAGAAATATGAGCCCCCTTGGCTGGTTTGAAAACCAGTGGGGCTTACTGGAAGGCTGTAGGAAATTGAGAATCTGCTTTTGAGGAGCATGCTCATAGACTTGCTTGCTCCCAGGCCTAGTATAGAGGTAGCATGTTGAAAACTACCTGGTGCTCTGGCCAGACTACCAGGACCACCCCAGCCCACACTCCAAGCCACACCAGGTTCTGCCTCCAGCCCTTCCAGCTCTGGCACTGTTCCCTGCCCTGGTGGCAATCACCACTGCACCTTGGGAGAAGCCAAGCTTTTTACTGGGCTCCTGCTCCTGTTCTTGGGGCCACAGCCCCACCTCTGGCCAAGGCAAAGACAGCTATCAAGCTGAGGAGAAGCCAAGCTCCCCCAGGACTTCTGTTCCAGCCACTCAGGTTCTGGCACTGCCCCCAGCCAAGGCAGCAACCACCATCATGCTTGGGAGAAGCTGAGCTTGATCCAGACTGTGCCTCCAGCTCCTGGGGCCTTGGCCCCACCCCATGACAGAGCAGTGAGCACCACTGAGCCTGGGAGAAGCCCCAGCTCTCATCAGGCTCCCACTCTAGCCCCTCTGGTTCCAGCCATACCCCCAACCAGTGTGGCAGCTGCCAACGCAACCCAGGAGAAAATGCAGCCCACGCTCACCTCAGATCCAGCTCTCCCACCAAAGCCACTGAGCACACATAGACTATATAGGGATGCTCCCACACAAGGACATGCCTTCAAGACAGTGATAGGTTACTGTTTCACTTAATTTCATAGAGACAAACAGAGAAAGTCAAAATGAGAAGACAAAGGCATATGCTCCAAATGAAAGAACATGATAAAACCCAAAGAAAAACTCTAATGAAATAGAGGTAAGTAAATGATCTGATAAAGAGTTCAAAGAAATAGTCATGAAAATGCTCACTGAACACAGGAAAAGAATAAAGGAACCTAGTGATACTTTCAACAAAGAACTAGAAAATATATAAAAAAAGAATCAATCAGATTTGAAGAATACAATAAGTGAAATGAAAAATATACTAGAAGGAATTAACAGCAGATTAGGTGATACAGAATGCATAAGAGACTTTGAAGACACAACAGGGGAAATCACCCAATGGGAACAGCCAAAAAAAAAATTAATGATGATAATTTAAAGGACCTCTAGGATAACATCAAGCATACTAACACTCACATTATAGGGGTCACAGAAGGAAAAGATAG
The DNA here is from genome assembly GCF_005190385.1 of Monodon monoceros. Lineage (NCBI taxonomy): Eukaryota > Metazoa > Chordata > Mammalia > Artiodactyla > Monodontidae > Monodon > Monodon monoceros. The sequence continues at coordinate 106,599,943 of NW_021703779.1, read as the reverse complement.
AAAGGGGCAGAAAACATATTTGATGAAACTATGACTGAGAACTTCCAAGACCTGAAGACAGAAACAGATATCTAAGTCCAGGAAGCACAGACAGTCCCAAACAAGATGACCCCAAAGGGACCCACATCAACACATATAATTAAAATGGCAAAAATTAAAGACAAAGAGAGAATTTTAAAGGCAGCGAGAGAAAAACAGAGTCATATAAAAGGGAACCCCTATGAGGCTATCAGATGATTTTTCAGCAGAAACTTTGCAAACCAGAAGGGAGTGACATAATGTATTTAAAGTGCTGAAAGGAAAAAACACCCTACAACCAAGAATACTCTACCCAGCAAGGCTATCATTCAGAATTGAAGGAGAGGTAAAGAGTTTCATAGTCAGGTAAAACTAAAGGAGTTCATCACAACCAAACTGTCCTTATAGGAAATGTTAAAGAATCTTCTTTAAGTGAAAAAAAATGAAAGGCTGTAAGAAGAAATAAGAAAATATATAAAGGAAAATATCTCATTGGTAAAGGTAAATACTTAGTAAACAGAATGGACCAACCACTTAAATAAGCTAGTACTAAGGTTAAGAGACAAAAATTATGAAATCAACTCTAATAAAATAAACAGTTAAGGGATACACATAAAGATGCAAAATATGACACCAAAATATAAAATGTAGTAGGGGCGTGGTCAGTAAAAACTGTAGAACTTTTAGAATGCCTTTGAATTTAAACAACTATCAGTTTAAAACAAATATGAGTATAGATACAGATATGATATATACATGAACCTCATGGTAACCATAAACCAAAAACCTACAATAGATGCACAAAAAATAAAGACAGAGGAATCTAAACATAATATTAAGGAAAATCATCAAACTACAAGGGAAGAGACTAAAAATAGAAGAAAATAACAGAGAAGAACTACAATAACACCCAGAAAACAAGTTAACAAAATGGCAACAAGTACATACCTAATAATAATCACATTAAATGTAAATGAACTACATGCTCCAAACAAAAGACATAGGGTGGCTGAATGGATAGAAAAGCAAGACCCATCTAAGTCCTGCTTACAAGGGACTCATTTTAGAGCTAAAAACACACACAGGCTGAAAGTGAAGGGATGGAAAAACATACTCCATGGAAATGGAAACAAAAAGAAATCTGTGGTAGAAATACTCATGTCAGACAAAATAGACTTTAAAACAAAGTTTATAATAAAAGACAAAAAAGGGCAACATATTATGATAAAGGGACAGTTCAAGAATAGAATATAACATTCATAAACATATATGCACCAAATATAGGAGCACCTAAATTTATAAAGCAAATATTAACAAAAATAAAGGGAGAAATTGACCATAATAATAGTAGCAAACTTTAGTACCCAAATTATATCAATGGATATATCATCCAGACAGAAAATCAATAAGGAAAAAGGGGCTTAAATGACAAAAAATACCAGATGACTAAATACATATCTACAGAACATTCCATTCCAAAGCAGCAGAATACACATTCTTTTCAAGTGCATATGAAACGTTCTCCAGGATAGATCATACGCTAGGCCATAAAACAACTATAAATAAATTTAAGAAGATTGAAATTATATCAAACATCTTTTCCAACTACAATGGTATGAAACTAAAAATCAATTACAGGAAGAAAGATGGGAAGAACACAAACACGTCGAAACTAAACAACATGCTACTAAACAGCCAGTGAATGGAGAAATCAAAGAGGAGAAATCAAAAAATACCTTAAGATGAATGAAAATAGAAATACAACTTTGCAAAATCTATAGGACACATCAAAAGCAATTCCAAGAGGGAAGTATATAGCAATACAGACCTACCTCAAGAAACAAGAAAAATAAATGGAAAGCTATCCTGTGTTCATGGATTGGAAGCATTAATATTGTTAAAATGTCCATACTACCCAGAGCAATCTACAGATTTAATGCAATCCCTATCAATATACCCATGATATTTTTCACAGAACTAGAACAAATAATCCTAAAATTCTTATGAAACCACAAAAGACCCTGAATAACAAAAACAATTTTGAGAAAAAAAGAACAAGGCTGGAGGTATCATGTTGCCTGACTTCAGGCTATACAGAGTTACTGTAATCAAAACAGTATGGTACTGGCACAAATATAGACACTCAGATCAGTGGAACAGAATTGAGAGCTCAGAAATAAACCCACATACATATGGTCAATGAAGCTAAGACAAAAGAGGCAAGAATATACAATGGGGAAAAGCCAGTCTCTTCATTAAGTGGTGTTGGGAAAACTGAACAGCTATGTGTAAAAGAATGAAACTAAAACATTTTATCACACCATATATGAAAATAAACTCAAATGTATTAAAGGACTAAATGTAAGACCTGAAATCATAAAATTCCTAGAAGAAAGCATAGGCAGTATGCTCTGACATCAGTCTTAGCAATAGTTTTTGGATATATCTCTTCAGGCAAGGGAAATAAAAGCAAAAATAAACAAATGGGACCTAATTAAACTTAAAAGCTTTTGCACAGCCAAGGAAATCATCAGCAAAATGGTCAACCAACAGAATGGGAGAAGATATTTGTAAACAATATGTCCAATAAGAAGTTCATATCCAAAGTATATAAAGAAATCATACAATTCAATATCACAAAAACAAACAACCTGACTAAAAATGGGCAGAGGACCTGAATAGGCATTTTTTCCACAGAATACATACAAATGGCCAAACAGGACATGAATAGATGCTCAAAATTATTAATCATAAGGGAAATGCAAATCAAAACCATGAGATACCACCTCACACCAGCCAAAATGGCTATAGTAAAAAAGATAAGAAATAACAAGTGTTGACGAGAATGTGGAGAAAAGGGAACCCTCATGAACTGTTGGTGGGAATGTAAATTGGTATAGCCACTATGGAAAATAGTTTGGAGGTTCCTCAAAAATTAAAAATAGAACTACCATGTGATCCAGCAACCCCACTCCTAGGTATTTATCTGAAGAAAATGAAGACACTAATCCCAAAAGATACATGCACCCTAATGTCCATGGCAGCATTATTTACAATATCCAAGATATGGAAGCAACCTAAATGTCTGTTAAAAGATGAATGGATAAAGAAGATGTGGTATATATATACAATGGAATATTACTCAGACATAAAAAAGAATGAAATTTTGCCATGTGAGACAACACAGATGGACCTGGAGGGTATTATGATTAGTGAAGTAAGTCAAACAGAGAAAAACAAAAGTTTTCACTTATTGTGGAGTCTACAAAATAAAACAAAGGAATAAATATAACAAACCAGAAACAGACTCCCAGTTATAGAGAACAACCTAGTGGTTACCAGAGGGGAGAGGAGATGGGGAGGGTCAAAATAGGTAAAAAGGATAAAAAGGTACAAACTCTTAGGTATAAAATAAATAGGTTATAAAGATGCAATGTATAGCAAGGGAATACAGTCAATATTTATTAATAACTTTGTATGGAGTATAATATATAAAAATATTGAATTACTATATTGTACACCTAAAACTAATACAATATTGTAAGTCAAGTATAAGTCAATAAGAAAAATCAAAAGAAAATATTTTCAAAAGTCTTTGTGAGGGATTCCCTGGTGGCGAAGTGGTTAAGAATCCGCCTACCAATGCAGGGAACACAGGTTCGTGCCCTGGTCCAGGAAGATCCCACATGCCACGAAGCAACTAAGCCTGTGCACCACAACTACTGAGCCTGCACTCTAGAGCCCGCGAGCCACAACTACTGAGCCCACATGCCACAACTACTGAAGCCTGTGCACCTAGAGCCCGTGCTCCGCAACAAGAGAAGCCACCACAATGAGAAGCCCACACACCACAATGAAGAGTAGCCCCTGCTCGCCTCATCTAGAGTAAGCCCGTGCACAGCGACAAAGACCCATTGCAGCCAAAAAATAAGTAAATAAATAGATGTAATCTCTCATCATTTCTTATTAAAAAAAATCTTTGTGATGATAAGAACATAGGGGAAGAAAGTATCTGGGGAAATAATATATATATTCAAGAGTTATATACATATGCACACACAATTATTATTATAAAGATTTAGCTCATTGTACAAATTCAATAGAAAGAGTAAAAATGGAAAGTCCCATTTGTCATCTCCCAGTCCAGCCCACATGCATTTTTTGCTATAATTTGAATTATTATACCTTTTTATTATGAGATTTTAAAATTAAACATATATTAGAGAACATCCTATGTTAGTATATTTGTATCTACTGCATTACTTTTATTAATGACATAGTATTTAATAGTATGAATAAAATATAATTCATTTAATCATTCTCCTCCTATGGCCAATTAGGATAGATGTTTTCTAATTTTTTTGCTCCTGTGGGCAATCTAATATGTGCTTGAAAATAAATATCTGGGCACTTGTATGGGCATTTCTGTAGGACAATGTTGCCAAAGTGATAATTTACTAGGCTACCAGATATGGACATTTGAACATATTGGCATATCACTTTTAAAATAAGTATACGAATTTATAGTTTCACAATATTTGAGTGCTTTTTTTTACAATAGGATTGTGTGTGCATGTGTATGTATTGCATTGGTGTATTTTAGGATAGAAGATATTCAAGCATCTGTATAGGCTAATAAAGAAAGGGTAAATTGAGGGTATAAGACAGTAGTGCTTATTGATGGAGAGATTGAGGGTATAAGACAGTAGTGCTTATTGATGGAGAGGGAACCAAAAGGTCAGAGTGCAAGTGAAAAAAATATTGGACTTACCTGAGACAGGAGGAAAATAAGTAGGTTAAAAGATGGAGGAAAACAATATTGAGTAAATTTCTTTATTTTCTTTTAGAAAGAAAATAATCTGCTAGGATTGAGGGTATAGAACTTGAGGAGAAGGTAAAGTTTAAAACAGCTTCCATGGACAATGGAAGCAGGCCATAAAATAATCATTTAGCTGCATTGATAATTCAGCAAATACATTCTGAGAGTTAGTGTTGATGTGTGGAAGGGAGAAAAATAAGGAGTGATTTAGGCACATAAAAGAATTGAGAACAGGCCTTATCTTTCAATGTAGATTGAACTGTTGCTCCATATCTTATACTGGGTTTTTGATTGAGACTATGTTTTGAGATTTTTTTAAAATGATGTTAAGATTGTGTGTTAAATAAAAGTAAGCAAAATATTAAAAAAAAAAAAGAATTGAGAACAAAAGTGGAATTTAAATAAAGGGGTAGCTAACCTAGAGGGAAAACTGGTGGTAAAGAATCTGTTCTAATTTCTGACCCCATTCCTGATATTAATATTACAAAGTGGCTGATGGGACAGTAAAGACAATGCAATTAGTCTTGGCCTGCTTCCTAATTTTGCTTGGATTTTGTATTGAAAATAACAAATATGTGAAGAGGTGCATTAAAAGGTAAGATTGTAAATTTATGCTCAATTGTTTCAAATTTATACTGGAGGCAACCTACACATTTCTACAGTACACTTCTACAGGCCACTTCTAAAGTAGTGTCAGTGATTAAAAAAAAGAAATTACATATTCAAGAAGTATTATGGTTGAAGAATCAACAGGAATAGGTTACCAGCTAGATTCTTATGTGTGTGCATGGGAAGGCGAAAATGCAGGGAGTAACCAATGGTTACTGTTAAAGAGTAATAGGGATATTTTAAGGAAGGAGCTGCTTTGGGGGAAAGACCTAATTTTGAATCTCAGAATAACACATTTTGTGTATTGAAATAAATTATTATTCCAATTTTATAGATTGTGATTTGTCTAAATTCACTCAATTAGTAATAAAACTAGATGAGTTTGAATCCAGTACTCTTTCTACAAAGATGTTCACTCTCATTTACATCAAGACTCTTTATCTCCTTAAGATAGTTCTACTCATTTTCCACAATTTCAGAGAAGTGTTTTCCCATATTAGATATAAACTGAAGTAGCGTTAAACAAACCCAGGGGGCTTCCCTGGTGGCACAGTGGTTGAGAGTCCGCCTGCCGATGCAGGGGACACGGGTTCGTGCCCCAGTACAGGAAGATCCCACATGCCGTGGAGCGGCTGGGCCCGTGAGCCATGGCCACTGAGCCTGAGCGTCTGGAGCCTGTGCTCCACAACGGGACAGGCCACAACAGTGAGAGGCCCACGTACCACAAAAACAACAACAAAAAACCCAGGACTTTCAACCTTCTTGTATACCACTTCTTGGCAGCTTCGGGTAATTAATCCATTCTTAATTTTCTAGATCATAAACAGATTACAGTATTTTATAGAGTATTATACCATTCAAAGCACTTTACTTGGTAACTTATTTTTGTCTTTCTGTACATAAAGCAGTTAATGAGTACTGACAGCCTTAATTGTGATTGCTTCCAAAGCTGGAGACTACTCATTTCAACAAAGGGTTTCTTTATAAACATGACATTAATAAGGGTTGTTTTAATTAAGCTGTAGATAGTTTTGGGAAGTCAATTTGTTGAAACTTGGCAAGAGAAAAGACGAAAAAGTCCAATCAGAATATGTGCTGTGAATTCTTGGGTACATTAAAAAAATCAGAATAATTGTGGGAAATAAGTTGGGGTATTAATATTATATATATATATATAATATCAGTTAATTTAGTGGTTTAAATTCTGGCCATGCCACTTGTTACTTGAGTTATTGTTAGCAGGTTATTTATCCTCTCTGAATTCAGTTTTTTCATCTCTAAAATGGGGCTAATAATGTCTATTTTATAAAGTCTACTGTGTGAATTAAGTATGTAGAAAGTTTGTAGAACAGTATAAGTGCTCTACAAGTGTTAGGTGTTATTGTTTTGTTGTTATTGTTATTCCGTAATCTGATCTTTACAAACATGGTCTGTTCTTCATTTCTAGCCAACGACCTTGAAATGGATGATCCATATTACCTGATCTTGAATTCTGATTCTTCATTTTATTGGTTGGTTGAACTTAAAAAATATTTAACATCTCAACCTTATTTTCATTGTCCAAATAAATACGTATAATAACAGAACCTCCCACGTTGAAGATAAAGGTTACTTACCTATGTTATATTTCTTATCATTGCCTAAGTGTAATAACTTATAGTCTTCATTTTACAAATAAGGAAACCAAGACTTACAGTTGTTAGGTATCTAGACCATGATTCTACACTTAGTATTTGGTACAGCTGGGACCTAACTGAAGCCAATATTCTTAATACCATATTTCCTCCATTAGCATCATCAAAATCATGTCCTTGATTTATATTCTGTCTGTCACTGTTGTTACCTTATTAGGCCTTCACCATTTACTGGATTACTGCAAAAGCATGGCAACACTTGTCACTCCTTTCCAATGTATCTTACTTTTTTCAAGAATGAATTTCGTAAAACTCAATTCTAGTCATATCACATTTGTGTTGAAAACTTTTCATTATTGAATGGTTGTCTGTTGCCTCAAGGCAATATGTATTTTAAAATATATGTATTTTAAAACATATGTATTTTAAATATGTATATTTAAAAAATATATTTGGAAGACCAACACAGATCTACTAAATCAGAATTGAGGCTGCTGTGGTTTGGGGATTAAACGACTCTAGTATAAATTTTAAGATCCTTATAATAACATATAAGACTTACCATGATCTGGTCCCTTCCTACTACTCTTTCATGATCCCTTGCTTCCTCTGTTCTCTCCCTCTAGCAACATACATATGATTACATACACATACATGGAACCTACTCATCCGCAAATATCTGCATGCACACATGTCCAGTTACTAGCTTGGAACTTTGGGCAAGTAACTAAATCACTCTAGACCTTATTTTCTCATCTGCACTATGTGGATGACAAAATATTTTTGTGAGGATTAAATAAGACAATGAAATTAAAAATTTAGCAGAGTGATTCAAAATACGTTCTGAATTATTATTGTTAATATTACTATACATTACCTTAAGACATACTTTTACTTATCAGGACATCTGTTCCATACTTTCCAATTCTAGATTTTTAAGTTAAAACCATAATTACTGGTGGCCATCAAATGGAGAGTACTCAAACATCTTAATTTGTAAAGGCTATACTTTCACATTTCAAACAGAATCTCATATTAGGTACCTTCTGTTTCTAAAAATGGGAAATGTTATGGTCATACACTTTGTTATATGGCAAGATGCTTGATAATTTCCAATCAACTTCTTAATCATGGACTATGCTTGTAACATACTTACTACAAGGCTGGCCTTTCTCTGCAACTGGGCTTTCTCCCCATCTCCCACAAAGCTAATGGAAAGAGAAGGGAGAGAAGGAAGAAATTACTACACTTCACATCTTCTGTTTGGGGTGGTGGCTAAATATGCTGTTTGTTTTGTTCTTGTAACCCTCAGGGACATTAGAAGGTCTGGAGATTTTCTTCACACACTGGCAAAAAACGAGAAGATTACAGAATGCTTCCTCCTTTTCAAGGCATTAGCTAGAGGTAAAGGGAGGGGCAAAGAATAGAAGTTCTTGTATGGTCATAAAAAAGTACATTTGAATATTAAAGGAATTAGCTTAAGTAAACAAGTGTTCAATTGTTTTCTCTTCTGTGAACAATGCACATCAGAAAGACATGCATGTAGACATTTCTATTTTTCTTCATGTCATCAAGGTACAATGTCCAGATTTCCTCTATCAAAATTTACACGTGTAACACTCTTTTAAGATTTAGATTTGAGTTTCCTGAAGACACTTCTCTGATTCTTTCATTAGTTAATTTTAATATAATTGCGAGCTCTGTGCTCATTTACCAGTAAAGCCAATTGACCTCAGAGCTTTCTTTGCCAAAGTTAAATAATATTTAAATTGAGATAGGACTGTTTAGATTTTCTACTTTCTCTTGAGTTAGTTTTTGTAATTTATGTCATTCAGGATATTTGAACATTTTATCTAGGTTGTCAAATTTAGTGCATAATATTATTCACAGTATTCACTCCTTAATCTTTTTATCATTGGTAGCAATGTCTCCCCTTTCATGACTGATATTAGTAACTTCTTTTGCTTTATAAGTTTAATTAGAGTTTAATAATTATGTTGAATTTTTCAGTGAACCAGTTCTTGGTCCTGTTGTTTTTCTCTATTTTTTTTTTTTGCCTGTTATCTATTTCAATGATTCCCACATTCATCTTTATTGTTTCCTTCTTTCAGCTTAATTTGATTACAACATGCTCTTTTGTTTTTCTAACACCATAAAGTAGAAGCTTAAAACATTGATTTGGGGGGTAATTTTTCTCTAATATAAGCATTTAAGGCTACAAATTTTTCTTGACACTACTTTAGCTGCATACCATAATGTTTAATATTTTGCACTCTCAATTTATTACATGTTTACCATATTTTATTATTTCTCTTGAGACTTGCTCCTTGTCCCATGGGCTCTTTGAAAATGTGTTTTTTAATTTTCAAATAATTGAAAACTCCTAGATTTTCTGTTATTGATTTCTAGTTTAATTTCATTTTTATAGAAACAATATTTTATGTGAATTCATTTCTTTTAAATTTAAGATCTACTTTATACCCAGTCTTTCTACCTTGATGAATAGTCTGTGTGCCCTTGAAAAGAAAGTTTTTCTTTTGCTGTTGGGTAATGTGTCCTTTAAAACTTAAGTAAGTTATTTTATAGTGTTATTTAAGTCTTCTAAATTCCTATCTTTTTTTCAATTACTTAGAGAAAAGTGTTGAAATACTCAAATATAATTGTGGGTTTATTTCTTTTTGTGCTGACAGTTTTTGCTTCATATATTATTGAGTTATGTATTAGTTGCATGGGCATTAGGAGTTTTTATGACTTACTGATGAAATGACTATCACTATGAAATATTTCTCTTTATTCCTAGTAATAATCCTTGTTTTGAAGTCTATAATATTTGATAACAATTTAGCCACTCCAACTTTCTTATGATTAGTGTTTGTTTGGAATATTTTTTAAAAATCCTTTTGCTTTTAACCTATATTTCCTTTATATTTAAAGATGAGTTTCTTATAGAGAGAATAAGGTTTGTATTGCTTTTTCTTTATCCAGCCATATAATCTTAGTCTTTTAACTAGAGACTTACTCATGCATGTAATATATTTATGATATTGTTGGTTTAAATCTACTGACTTTCTATTTACTCTATTTTTCTTTGACCCAATCTCTCTCTCTCTTTCTCTCTCTCTTTTTTTCCTATTTGTGCTTTGTTTTTATTAGGTTCTATTGTGATGTGACCAAATAGACTTTTTTCTTAGAGTATCTAAACCTCTGTTAATCCAATCCAGTGCAATTTGTATGTCCTTTGCCACTTTTTTTTCATTATTATATGTTCCACTTGATTATTTTTGTTGTGTATTCTATTTTATTCTTTATTGAGTTTCTGTTTTCCAGTAAATACCTGAGCATACTGATTACATTTTCAATGGCATATTTTAAAGATCTCATCTGCTAATAGTAGAACCTCTGTCATTTCTGGATATGTTTATACAAAGATTTCCCCTGCTTATGAATCACATTTTTCTTCTCATATCTCTTAGTTATTTATTGGATTACAGAGATTTTTACCTTGACATTTGTGAGTCAAAATTTGTTGTATTCATTCGAAGAGTGCTGGTCTTTGTTCTGGTAGATAGTTTAGTTACTTGGAAATAAGTTTGATCCCTTTAAGGATCATTTTTTGCTAGGACAGACCCAGAATAGTTGATAATATAAGGTTCATTTACTCCCCATCATTAATGTGTGATCCCTGTGGGGTTTCTACTGAATGACTTGTGTATTCTCCTAAGGTTGGGATCTTGAACGATCCATGGACCTATCTGGGTTTGGAGAATTGTTACTCTTACTCCCCCCTACTATATTTATCCCAAGAAGTTATTATATTTCCAACCTCTTGCAATTTCACCAAACATAAGTACAAAATGCATTTAAGTCAAACATTTGAGGTGACCCTTATACTAGTTCATAGAGTTATTTTTTTGTTGTTGGTTCCTTCTCTCTGGAATTCTGCCCTGCAACTTCTAGTTACTGTGGTCTCTCCAAATTCCAATCTCTATCTACTCAGTGCTGTGAGAACTTAGGGGTCTATTTCAGTTTCCCCAGTCTGTGGTGTTGTCTGGCGTTATCTCTAGGCTGAAAGCTAAGGTAAGTGCATGTCTCACCTTGGATGTTTCCATTTTCTCAGGACCTACAATCCTGTGATATCTGTTTTCTGATGTCTGCGATAACTGTTTTCTAGTCTTTTATATACTTTGTCTAGTTCTCAAGGTAGTCAAAATTCAAAGGAAAAATGAGAACCTGTTATACCCTCATGGCTATAAATACACATATTTTAATAATCTCACTTTAAAAATGAGCCACCACCATGGAAGATAGTGTGTATTATCCACCCCCATTTTGCTTATAAGACAACTAAGTCCCAGAAAGGATTAGCAATTTGCTTAATGTCACACAGGTAGTAAATGGTGGAGTACAGTTTAAAAATCAGTCAGTCTGGAGCTCATGTTCTTAACCAAATTAGCTATTCTATTGACTTACTCTTCTGAATAAATTACAAATTTAGTTATCTAGTTATCAGATAACGCTTTCACACTTAGCAAAATAGTGAAGTTAGTTTCACTTTTCCTGTTATACTAAGTACCCAGATTTCCAACTGAATGACATTATTATATTATGTCACTAATCTAAAAGGAAGCAAGAGATTTCAACCTGCTTTTGAAAATGCGAAGGTAAGAATCATTGTTTCTAAACTGGAAACCCTCAATCATTCATTCACTCAATAAAGATGTATTGATCTTGGTACTGTTCTAGTTGCTAATGACAATATCCTTATAGAAAGTGAGATTTTTTTTTACAATAATTTAGTTAGCAAGCTAAAAATCTCCCAAAATCCCTCAGTTGTTTCTTGCCAAGTCCAAAAAAAATGAGATTGTTCGCATTTTTAGGGTGTGAATCAGGGCCAAATTATTTTTGTATCCTCCAAAACAGCTAGCCTAGTCATTAACAGGAGCTCTGTAAATATGTAATATTAAAATATTAAATTTAATTGAAAGGCAGTTAAGGAAGAAGTTTGATTTTCAGTGTATTTTCTGCTTATATTTCTTTGACTTGCCTAGGAAACTAAGAAGACTGCCCTTTTTTCCATCTAAAAAGTGGCAGTTATATTTTTAACGATAAATGGTGACAAATTATATCTGACATTTGCCTGAGTGACCATTTTACTTAAATAGTAAAAATGTACCAAAAAAGAAGGCTGTATAATAATATCCAAGACTTTTCTGATTGTTTAACCTCTACATTTTTTGATTCAGTGCACTGCCTTATCTAGAATCATACTGTTTTATTTACTTATCACAAAGGTTCAATTGGGCACATTTTCTTGGTTAAGTTTGTTCCAGAACTGCATGGTTACTTTATTTTGCTCACTTCTAAATTCCTAATTTACTGTTTGTGAGCTACTGACAGTAGAATAAATGCAATTGCTCTGATTGGTTACAAGAATTAAAGCATAAAAAGGGTTAGGAATTAATCTCAGAATGCTCATATTGGGTTCTTCTCAAGTGTGACTACAGGCATTTATTAACTTGAAATTCAGCCCTCTTTCACAATGTGGCTGGATTAGAAAAAGACTGAACGTCGAGTAGAAATGACTCTTTTCAAGATGGTAGTTAACATTTATATATAGTTTAAATCCTTGAGGTAGAATTATATTGGGCTGAGAAACTAAATAATATAGTTATTTTTTTCTGTGCCTCGATTATCACTCCAATATTTTTTACAATGAATGTTAATTTGATATTTAGCCATACATGTATATGTTTAATGATAGCAAGTGATTAATGAAAACTAAGTGGATAGCATAGGAAAATATATCAATCCATAATTTGCCATCTTATTCAGAGCATTTTAGAGTTTAAAAGGAGACATCTACTTCAAACACCAATTTATATTCAAAGTACCTGATGTTCAGAGATTAAGAGATTTACCCAAAGTAATACGTAGCTAGTCAGTCAGGACTTCTGATTCACAGTCCAGGATTTTTTCATCAATCTGTACTGAATGTTTTATTTGCCTTTAGCTACTCATGAGACATCAAAATCACCCTCTCTTTCAAGGTTTCAAAAAATGTCTGTGATTAGCCTGCTGTGCTAGTGTGAGAAACAGTTTCTCATACAGAAGTCTACACCTCATTGACAGTTTCCCATGGGAGTCTAAAGTGGAGGTGACTGAAGAAAGGAAGCAGAAAGGATACAGGATTGAAGAAAGTAGAACCAGAAATACTGTTAGAGAGAAACGGCTACTTGAAAAATATAGTAAATGGTTCATATGGATTGGTGAAGCAAGATAAAGTGGAATGATTCAGGCTGACAGAAAATAGATTGAGAGTTTTTGAATAGAGCATGTAATGATAAAGACAAAGTTAATCCATTTCCATTAAAGAAGTTAGATAATTCCAACTTATATTTTAATTACAGTCTGCTATTATTTATTTCCCATAATGTTGTGACCCCATGAAAAGACTCTTACAAGAAATTCAGGGTTTAAAAACTTTCTTCTAATAATGAAAAATCCTATGAACTGGCTCTCAGTGGGGATTTTTTTTTCTGTCTCCTTGTTTTGCTTCTTTTTATTTTTGGTTTAAATTAATCAGATTCATTGGACATATTGTTTTTAAAATCTCCAATTCATTGTTTCCCAACCTTAGTTCACAGACCAAAGATGTACTGTATACCTCTATTTTTCATTCCTGGGATAAGTAGAACCAAAAGAAGACAAATCAAAAATTCTTGATATAGGGAGAAGGGGACAAGATGGTGGAGTAAAAGGACCTTGAGCTCACCTCCTCCCACGAGAACACCAAAATCACAACTAACTGCTGAACAACCATTGATAAAAAAGACTGGAACCTACCAAAAACAATATTCTACAACCAAAGACAAAGAAGAAATCACAACAAGATGGTAGGAAGGGTGCACCCATGATATAATCAAATCCCATACCCCCCCAGTAGGCAACCTACAAATTGCAGAATAATTATATCTCAGAAGTTTTCCCACAGGAGTGAGAGTTCTGAGTACCACATCAGGCTCCCCAGGCATAGGGAGGAGGAGCCCCAGAGCATTTGGGCTTGAAGCCCAGCAGGACTTGATCAGAGGAGTTCCACAGGACTGTGGGAAACAGAAACTCCAGTCTTGGAGGGCGTACACAAGGTCTCATGTGCACCAGGACCCAGGGCAAAAGCAGTGACTTCATAGGGGCCTAGGGCCAGACCTACCTGCTGGTTTTGGAGGGTCTCCAGGGGAGGCAGGGGGTGGCTGTGTTTGTCTCCGGGGACATAAAAGCTGGTGGTGAACAAATCTGGGAGTACTAATCTGAAGGCTGATCTCTTGCTTGGGTCATTAGTGCCAAGACCTGGCCTCACCCAACAGCCTGTAGGCTCCAGTGCTGAGATTCCTCAACCCAAACAACAAACAGAGCAGGAACACAGTCCCACCCAGAAAGGCTGCCTAAAGACTTCCTGAGCCCACAGCCACCTCTAGACAAACCCCTAGACATGACCCTGCCCACCAGAGGGCCAAGACCCAGCTCCACCCACCAATGGGCAGGCACCAGCCCCTCTCACTAGGAAGCCTGCACAAGCCTATAGACTAGCCTCACCCACCAGGGGGCAGACACCAGAAACAAGAAAACTATAATCCCACAGATTGTGGAACTGAATCCGCAAACACAGGTCAGAACCTACCCTGGGACCAGCTGGTCCCTGGCCCATGGGAGATGAGAGGGGAGTGTACTGCTGGGACACATAGGACAACCCCTACAGAGGGTCACTTCTCCAAGGTCACGAAACATAACTAACCTTCCACATACATAAAAATACAAATAGAAATTTAGAAAAAATGAGATGGCAGAAGAATATGTTCCAGATGAAGGAATAAGAGAAAACCCCAGAAGAATAACTAAGTGACATGGAGATAGGCAATCTATCCAAGAAAGAGTTCAGAGTAATGAACGTAAACATGATCCAAGAACTCAGGAAATGAATGGATGCACAGAGTGAGAAGTTACAAGTTTTTAACAAAGAGTTAGAAAATATAAAGAGCAACCAAATAGAGTTGAAGAATATAATTACTTAAATAAAAATACACTAGCAGGAATCAACAGCAGAATAAGTGAAGCAGAAGAGCGGATGAATGAGCTGGAAGACAGAGTGGTGGAAATTACTGCTGTGGAACAGAATAAAGAAAAAAGAATGAAAAGAAACAAAAACATTTTAAGAGACCTCTGGTACAACATCAAATGCACCACCGTTCACATTATAGGGGTCACAGAAGGAGAAGAGAGAAAGGACCTGAGAAAATATTTGAAGAGATAACAGCTGAAAACTTCCCTGACATGGGAAAGGAAACAGCCAGCCAAGTCCAGGAAGCACAGAGAGTCTCATACAGGATTAACCTAAGGAGGAACACACCAAAACATATAGTAATCAAACTGACAAAAAGTAAAGAGAAAATATTAAAAGCAGTGAGGGAAAAACAACAAATAACATACAAGGAAACCCCCATAAGTCTATCAGCTAAGCTTTTCAGCAGAAACTCTGCAGGCTAGAAGGGAGTGGCATGATATACTTAAAATGATGAAAAGGAAAAACCTACAACCAAGAATACTCTGCTCAGTAAGGCTCTCATTCAGATTTGACAGAAATCAAAAGCTTTACAGACAAGCAAAAGCTAAGAATTAAGCACCAACAGACCAGCTTTACAACAAATGTTAAAGGAACTTCTCTAGGCAGAAAGGGAAAGGCTACAAAAGAAACAAGAAAATTATGAAATGGGAAAGATCACTGGTAAAGGCAAAAATACAGTAAAGGTAGGAAATCATCCACATACAAATATGATATCTAAAACAGTAATCATGAGAGGAAGAGATTACAAATGCAGGATATTTGAAATTCATTTGAAATTAAGAGATAAACAGATTAAAACAACCATGTATGTGTGTGTGTGTGTGTGTATATATATATATACACACACACACACACACACACGCACATAGACTGCTATATCAAAACTTCATGGTAACTGCAAAGCAAAATCTATAATAGATATATACATACACACAAAAAAAGAATCCAAATACAAGACTAAAGAAAGTCATCAAATCAGAAGAGAAGAAAACAAAAGAGGAAAGGAAGAACAAAACAAGTCCAAAACAATCAACAAAATGGCAGTAAGTACATATAGATAACTACCTTAAATGTAAATGGATTAAATGTTCCACCCAAAAGACATAGACTGGCTAACTGGATGCAAAAATAAGAACCATATATACAAAGGACCCACTATAAGAGACCCACGTCAGATCTAGAGACAAATACAGGTTGAAAGTGAGGTTATGGAAAAAGTTATTCCATGCCAATGGAAACCAAAAGAAAGCTGTAGTAGCAATACTCACATCAGACAAAATAGACTTTAAAATAAAGACTGTCACAAGAGACAAAGACACTACATAATGATCAAAGGATCAATCAAAGAAGATATAACAATTGTAAATATATATGCACCCAACATAGGAGCATGTCAATATATAAGGCAAATGCTAACAGCCATAAAAGGAGAAATCGACAGTAACACAAAAATAGTGAGGGACTTTAACACCCCACTCTCATCAATGGACAGATCATCCAGACAGAAAATCAAAAAGGAAACAGGTCTTAAATGACACATTAGACCAGATGGACTTAATTAATATTTATAGAGCATTCCATCTTAAAAAGCAACAAATTACATATTCTTTTCAAGTGCAAATTGGACATTCTCCAAGATAGATCACATACTGGGACACGGCTCATACAGCTCAATATCAAACAAGCAAACAAACAAAAACAACCCAATCAAAAAAATGGGCAGAAGATATAAATAGACATTTCTCCAAAGAAGACATACAGATGGCCAAATGGCACATACAAAGATGCTCAACATTGCTAATTATTAGAGAAATGCAAATCAAAACTAGAATGAGGTATCACCTCACACTGGTTAGAATGGCCATAATCAAATAGTTTACAAATAATAAATGCCAGAGAGGGTTTGGAGGAAAGGGAACCCTCCTACACTGTTGGTGGGAACGTAAATTGGTAGAGCCACTATGGATAACAATATGGAGGTTCCTTAAAAAACTAAAAATAGAGCTACCATATGATCCTGCAATTCCCCTCCTTGGCATATATCCAGAGAAAACCATAATTTGAAAAGATACATACAGCTTAATCTTCATAGCAACACTA
Source organism: Monodon monoceros (assembly GCF_005190385.1). NCBI lineage: Eukaryota > Metazoa > Chordata > Mammalia > Artiodactyla > Monodontidae > Monodon > Monodon monoceros. The sequence continues at coordinate 106,582,647 of NW_021703779.1, read as the reverse complement.
TTTATAATAGCCAAGACAGGGAAGCAACCTAAATGTCCATTAACAGATGAATGGATACAGAAGATGTGGTGTATGTACACAATGGAATATTACTCAACGATTAAAAAGAATGAAATAATGCCATTTGCAGCAAAATGGATGGACCTAGAGATTATCATACTAACTGAAGTAAGCCAGACAAAGACAAATATCATATGATATCACTTATATGTGGAATCTAAAAAAAAATAATACAAATGAACTTATTTACAAAAGACTCACAGACATAGAAAACAAACCTATGGTTACCAAAGGGGAAATGGGGAAAGGATAAATTAGGAGTTTGGGATTAAAATATACACACTACTATATATAAAATAGATAACCAACAAGGACCTGCTGTATAGCACAGGGAACTATACTAACTTGTAATAACCTATAATGAAGAGAATGTAAAAAAAAAGAATATATATGTATATATAAAATTGAATCACTTTGCTGTTTCATCTGAAACTAACACAACATTGTAAGTCAACTATATTTCAATAAAAATTTTAAAATAAAATTAGAAAAATCCTGATATAAAATATATTGTCAAATACTATCCAAATTTTTACCCAAACCTCAAAGTGACAAGTGTGCTGTTTCCAGGATACAGAACACATTCACAAGCCAGAAATTATTAAATAAATTCATCAAATATTTGAAATTCTAAACTGTTTCCTTCATTTTTAAAGTGAAATACCTAGGCAAGAAAATGTAAATAACATCACAAAAAAGCACTATTATTTCTGGAATATTAAATCTCATTTTATGTCACATAAGTGTAGAATAATGTTTACCTTCCTTGGCTTCACTGAGGAAGGTAACTAAATTTCAAGATAGTGAAATTACAATGAAAAGTAGTCTTTTTTTTTTTTTTTTTGCTGTACGCGGGCCTCTCACTGTTGTGGCCTCTCCCGCTGCGGAGCACAGGCTCTGGATGCGCAGGCCCAGCGGCCATGGCTCATGGGCCCAGCCGCTCCACGGCATGTGGGATCCTCCCGGACCGGGGCATGAACCCGCGTCGCTTGCATTGGCAGGTGGACTCCCAACCACTGTGCCACCAGGGAAGCCCAAAAGTAGTCATTTTTGATGGAAAATTTTCTAATATCTATTATACTCCTGGTATTCCAAGAAGGACACCCCACATGATTTAACCATTTCTTGATAACTCAGGATGAACATTAAGTGCATCCTTTATTATACTGTGACAGATTAAAGTTCACTACTATCTTTTATTCTATTCCTTTCTTTGAAGTCACATGTTGAGCTATTACATCTCTTGTTGCCATTATAAGTGCCTGCACAGTTTCCTCCAGTTTCTTCCTGGTTTATTACTTCTAATCTTTTCTGAGCCAGGAAACCAGGTTACCAATCTGCCTATTAAAGCAAAATCACTACGTCTCTGACTGAGAAAAATGCAAAATTCAAGGCTAGGATTCGTGTGACTATTTTAAAACTTAAAACTTCATCCCTTATTTTTTTGTGTCTATGTTTTTAAGAGTGGAGGTTTTATTTTAATTTTCTTTGAACATTTATAAGACATATTCTGATAAACTTGTATATCAGTTTTATATAAATGAAAGCAAGTCTGGCACTTTAAAAAAGTGTTCATTTTAGGAAATTTACATTGTAAAAACAAGTAGTTAAACTTTGGAGGGGGGAGTGTAATGGCAATTTGTTCCCATCAGAAGATAGAATTATCCTTCAAGGTTGAGTGGATATAATTGGCCATCATATAACTCTCTTGACAAATAGTGCCTTCAGGCAGTGTGCCTATAATAATTGTTCAATTACGTACTTTTGGCTTTCAAATGACCAAAGCCATTATTATGCATCACATTAATAGATATACAGGCATATTTTAATCACATGAATAAAATATTTTTCTTTAGAAGATGAGTTTAGCTTTGAAATTAAGCTGTATTGTAATTACCTGTAATTTTTAGTAATTGTAATTTAATTCCCTCTAATCTAATAATGATGATTACTCTGTAATCAAATAATTTTACCAAATGCAAGCTGTGTCATCCAACTGAACTGAAAGAAGACTGATCCTTATTGAATTTAATAAAACTGGTAAAAAAAAAAAAAAGTATTTTGTTAAAATAAAAGTTGTGTATTTCAACAATAAAACACATAGGATTTGAAATGTGTTGCCTGTATCTAGGGTACACTGAGTACATAAAAGTTCAAAGTTCATATGTATTGGTATTTTTATAAACTCATTTTACTGGCCACATATTTTCATTTGTAAAATTATATTTAAATCTATAAACGTATCTTTAATGAGAAATATTGTTGTACTGAGCTTAACTTTCTGTTTTATTATCATCCCTTACATATAGATAGGGAAGGGAGTCTATTTTCTCTTTATCATACTCTCATAGAAATATTAAGTTGGTTTACACTACAGTTTATTTCTTTGCAGAGGAAGTCTTTCAAACATGACACTGCATTTCCATAGGATTAATGTCCGTTATTATTAAAGGGTTTTATCCTATGCAGTCCATCAGAAGAGTGACATACCAAGTAACATTTTAAATTAAAAGGAGAGATGGTTTGCCATAATTATCATTGCAAACCGCGAATCTGTTACATACTTAATATTATACGTGTAACATTTGGAATTCTGGATTTGTTATTTATAGAAACGATGAAATGATCATTTAAAAAATCACAGTGTATTACAGAATTGTGGTGCAGAATCACAAAAAAGCTAAAACAAAATTGGAACCGAGGCAGGAAACTAAACAAAGATGCAATCAGAAGCTTGTTAATAAGGAAAACGCTTTATATCTGAGGCTCCCAAGCCATTGAGGCCAACTTTATTATTCTTCAAAAAGCAAAGTGAAACATAAATGTTATCTGGAAAATCCTATTTAATACTTTGACTTCTAGATACTAAAAGAATGTCAGTTGGATTATTGGGAGGACCTTCAAGATGGAGGAAGAATAAGACACGGAGATCACCTTCCTCCCCACAAATACATGGGAAATACATCTACATGTGGAACAACTACAGGACACCTACTGAACGCTGACAGAAGACCTCAGGCCTCCCAAAACGAAAGAAACTCCCCACGTACCTGGGTAGGGCAAAAGAAGAAAGAAAAAGCAGAGACAAAAGAATAGGGACAGGACCTGCACCAGTGGGAGGGAGCTGTGAAGGAGGAAATGTTTCCACACACTAGGAAGCCCCTTAGCAGGCGGAGACTGCGGGTGGCAGAGGGGGGAAGATTCGGAGCCACGGAGGAGAGCGCAAGCAACAGGGGTGCGGAGGGCAAAGCGGAGAGATTCCCGCACAGAGGATCGGTGCCGACCTGCACTCACCAGCCCGAGAGGCTTGTCTGCTCACACGCCGGGGCGGGCGGGGCTGGGAGCTGAGGCTCGGGATTCGGTCGGAGCACAGGGAGAGGACTGGGGTTGGTGGTGTGAACACAGCCTGCGGGGCTAGTGTGCCACGGCTGGCCGGGAGGGAGTCCGGGAAAAGTCTGGACCTGCTGAAGAGGCAAGAGAATTTTTCTTCCCTCTTTGTTTCCTGGGGCGCTAGGAGAGGGGATTAAGAGGGCCGCTTAAAGGAACTCCAGAGATGGGTGTTAGCGGTGGATATCAGCGCGGATCCCAGAGATGGGTATGAAACGCTAAGGCTGCTGCTGCAGCCACCAATAAGCTTGTGTGCAAGCACAGGTCACTAACCACACCTCCCCTCCCGGGAGCCTGTGCAGCCTGCCACTGCCAGGGTCCCGTGATACAGGGACAACTTCCCTGGGAGAACGGACGGCGCGCCTCAGGCTGGTGCAATGACACGCCGGCCTCTGCCGCCGCAGGCTCGCCCCGCATCCATACCCCTCCCTCCCCCTGGCCTGAGAGAGCCAGAGCCCCTGAATCAGCTGCTCCCTTAACCCCATCCTGTCTGAGCGAAGAACAGACACGCTTAGGCAACCTACACGCAGAGGTGGCTCCAAAGCCAAAGCTGAACCCCGGGAGCTGTGCAAACAAGGAAGAGAAAGAAAAATCTCTCCCTGCAGCCTCTGGAGCAGCAGATTAAATATCCACAATCAACTTGATGTACCCTGCATCTGTGGAATACCTGAAGAGACAACAAATCATCCCAAATTGAGGAGGTGGACTTTGGGAGCAACGACATAAATATTTTTTTCCCTTTTCCTCTTTTTGTGAGTGTCTATCTGTATGCTTCTGTGTGTGATTTTGACTGTACAGCTTTGCTTCTGCCATTTATCCTACGGTTCTGTCTGTCCAGTTTTCTTTTTAATTACTTAAAAAATTTTTTTCTTAATATTTTTTATTTTAATTATTTTATTTTATTTTATTTTATTTTATTTTATTTTAGTTAATCTTCTTCTTTCTTTCTTTTTCTCTTCCCTTTTATTCTGAGCCATGTGGAAGACAGACTCTTGGTTCTGCAGCCAGGCTTCACAGCTCTGTCACTGAAGGGGGAGAGCCAAGTTCACACCACTGGTCCACAAGACACCACCTAGCTCCATATAATATCAAATGGCAAAAATCTCCCAGAGATCTCCATCTCAACGCCAAGACCCAGCTCCACTCAATGACCAGCAAACTACACTGCTGGACACCCTATGCTAAACAACTAGCAAGACAGGAAAACAACCCCATCCATTAGCACAGAGGATGCCTAAAATCATAAGGCCACAGACACCCCAAAACACACCACCACATGTGGACCTGCCCACCAGAAAGACAAGATCCAGCCTCATACACCAGAACACAGGCACTAGTCCCCTCCACCAGGAAGCCTACACAACCCACTGAAAAAACTTTAGTCACTGGGGCCAGACAACAAAAACAACGTGAACTACGAACCTGCAGCCTGCAAAAAGGAGACCCCAAACACTGTAAGATAAGCAAAATGAGAAGACAGAATAACACACAGCAGATGAAGGAGCAAGATAAAAACCCACCAGACCTAACAAATGAAGAGGAAATAGGCAGTCTACCTGAAAAAGAATTCAGAATAATGATAGTAAAGATGATCCAAAATCTTGGAAATAGAATTGAGAAAATACAAGAAACGTTTAACAAGGACCTAGAAGAACTAAAGAGAAAACAAACAGTGATGAACAACACAATAAGTGAAATTAAAAATTCTCTAGAAGGGATCAATAGCAGAATAACTGAGGCAGAAGAATGGATAAGTGACCTGGAAGATAAAATAGTGGAAGCAACTACTGCAGAGCAGAATAAAGAAAAAAGAATGAAAATAATTGAGGACACTCTCAGAGACCTCTGGGACAATATTAAATGCAACAACATTCGAATTATAGGGGTCCCAGAAGAAGAAGAGAAAAAGAAATGGACTGAGAAAATACTTGAAGAGATTATAGTTGAAAACTTCCCTAATATGGGAAAGGAAATAGTCAATCAAGTCCAGGAAGCACGGAGAGTCTCATACAGGATAAATCCAAGGAGAAACACACCAAGACACATATTAATCAAACTATCAAAACTTAAATACACAGAAAAAAATATTAAAAGCGCAGGGAAAAACAACAAATAACGTACAAGGGAATCCCCATAAGGTTAACAGCTGATCTTTCAGCAGAAACTCTGCAAGCCAGAAGGGAGTGGCAGGACATATTTAAAATGATGAAAGGGAAAAACCTACAACCAGGATTATTCTACCCAGCAAGGATCTCGTTCAGATTCAATGGAGAAATTAAAACCTTTACAGACAAGCAAAAGCTAGGAGAACGCAGCACCACCAAACCAACTTTACAACAAATGCTAAAGGAACTCTCTAGACAGGAAACACAAGAAAAGGAAAAGACCTACAATAAGAAACCCAAAACAATTAAGAAAATGGGAATAGGAACATACATATTGATAATTACCTTAAATGTAAATGGATTAAATGCTCCAACCAAAAGACATAGATTGGCTGAATGGATATAAAAACAACCTGTATATATCCTGTCTACAAGAGACCCACTTCAGACATAGGGACACATACAGACTGAAAGTGAGGGGATGGAAAAAGATGTTCCATGCAAATGGAAACCAAAATAAAGCTGGAGTAGCAGTTCTCATACCATACAAAACAGACTTAAAAACAAAGACTATTACAAGAGACAAAGAAGAACAATATATAATAATCAAGGGGTCAATCCAAGAAGAAGATACAACAATTGTAAACATTTATGCACCCAACATAGAAGAACCTCAATACGTAAGGCAACTACTAACAGCCATAAATGGGGAAATCGACAGTAACAAAATCACAGTAGGGGACTTCAACACCCCACAATGACCAATGGACAGATCATGAAAAATGAAAATAAATAAGGAAACACAAGCTTTAAATGATACATTAAACAAGATGGACTTCATATTTATAGGACATTCCATCCAAAACAACAGAATACACATTCTTTTCAAGTACTCATGGAACATTCTCCAGGATAGATCATATCTTGGGTCACAAATCAAGCCTTGGTAAATTTAAGAAAATTGAAATCGTATCAAGTATCTTGTCTGACCACAATGCTATGAGACTAGATATCAGTTACAGGAAAAAATCTGTAAGAAATACAAACACTTGGAGGCTAAACAACACACTACTTAATAACCAAGAGATCACTGCAGAAATCAAAGTGGAAATCAAAAAATACCTAGAAACAAATGACAATGAAAACACGATGACCCAAAACCTATGGGATGCAGCAAAAGCAGTTCTAAGAGGGAAGTTTACAGCAATACAATCCTACCTTAAGAAACAGGAAAAATCTCAAATAAACAACCTAACCTTACACCTAAAGCAATCAGAGAAAGAAGAACAAAAATACCCCAAAATTAGCAGAAGGAAAGAAATCATAAAGATCAGATCAGAAATAAATGAAAAAGAAATGAAGGAAACGATAGCAAAGATCAATAAAACTAAAAGCTGGTTCTTTAAGAAGATAAACAAAATTGATAAACCATTAGCCAGACTTATCACGATAAAAAGGGGGAAGACAAATCAATAGAATTAGAAATGAAGAAGAAGTAAGAATTGACACTGCAGAAATACAAAGGATCATGAGAGATTACTACAAGCAACTCTATGCCAATAAAATGGACAACCTGGAAGAAATGGATAAATTCTTAGAAATGCACAACCTGCCGAGACTGAACCAGGAAGAAATAGAATATATGAACAAACCAATCACAAGAACTGAAATTGAAACTATGATTAAAAATCTCCCAACAAACAAAAGTCCAGGATCAGGTGGCTTCACAGGCGAATTGCATCAAACATTTAGAGAAGAGCTAATATCTATCCTTCTCAAACTCTTCCAAAATAAAGCAGAGGGAGGAACACTCCCAGACTCATTCTACGAAGCCATCATCACTCTCATACCAAAAACAGACAAAGATGTCACAAAGAAAGAAAACTACAGGCCAATATCACTGATGAACACAGATGTAAAATTCCTCAACAAAATACTAGCAAACACAATCCAACACACATTAAAAGGATCATACACCATGATCAAGTGGGGTTAATCCCAGGAATGCAAGGCTTTTTCAATATATGCAAATCAGTCAACGTGATACACCATATTAAAGAACTGAAGGAGACAAAACATATGATCATCTCAATAGACGAAGAGAAAGCTTTCAACAAAATTCAACACACATTTATGATAAAAATCTTCCAGAAAGGAGGCATAGAGGGAACTTTCCTCAACATAATAATGGCCATATATGGAAAACCCACACCAACACCATCCTCAATAGTGAAAAACTGAAACCATTTCCACTAAGATCAGGAACAAGACAATGTTGCCCACTCTCACCACTATTATTCAACATAGTTTTGGAAGTTTTAGCCACAGCAATCAGAGAAGAAAAATAAATAAAAGGAATCCACATTGGAAAAGAAGAAATAAAGCTGTCACTGTTTACAAATGACATGATACTATACATAGAGAATACTAATGATGCTACCAGAAAACTACTAGAACTAATCAATGAATTTGGTAAAGTAGCAGGATACAAAATTAATGCACAGAAATCTCTGGCATTCCTATACACTAATGTTGTAAAATCTGAAATTGAAATTAAGAAAACTCTCCAATTTACCATTGCAACAAAAAGAATAAAATATCTAGGAATAAACCTACCTAAGGAGACAAAAGACCTGTATACAGAAAATTGTAAGACACTGATGAAAGAAATTAAAGATGACACAAATAGATGGAGAGATATACCATGTTTGTGGATTGGAAGAATCAACTTTGTGAAAATGACTCTACTACCCAAAGCAATCTACAGATTCAATGCAATCCCTATCAAACTACCACTGGCATTTTTTACAGAACTACAACAAAAAATTTCACAATTTGTATGGAAACACAAAAGACCCCGAATAGCCAAAGCAATCCTGAGAACGAAAAATGGAGCTGGAGGAATCAGGCTCCCTGACTTCAGACTATACTACAAAGCTACAGTAATCAAGACAGTATGGTACTGGCACAAGAACAGAAAGATAGATCAATGGAACAGGATAGAAAGCCCAGGGATAAACCCATGCACATATGGTCACCTTATCTATGATAAAGGAGGCAAGAATATACAGTGGAGAAAAGACAGCCTCTTTAATAAGTGGTGCTGGGAAAACTGGACAGCTACATGTGAAAGAATGAAATTAGAACACTCCCTAACACCATACACAAAAATAAACTCAAAATGGATTAATGACCTAAATGTAAGTCCAGACACTATCAAACTCTTAGAGGAAAACATAGGCAGAACACTCTATGACATAAATCACAGAAAGATCCTTTTTGACCCATCTCCTAGAGAAATGGAAATAAATACAAAAACAAACAAATGGGACCTAATGAAACTTAAAAGCTTTTGCACAGCAAAGGAAACCGTAAACAAGATGAAAAGTCAACCCTCAGAATAAGAGAAAATATTTCCAAATGAAGCAACTGACAAAGGATTAATATCCAAAACATACAACCAACTCATACAGCTCAATACCAAGAAAAACAAAGAACCCAATCCAAAAATGGGCAGAAGACCTAAATAGACATTTCTCCAAAGAAGATATACAGACTGCCAACAAACATATGAAAGAATGCTCAACATCATTAATCATTAGAGAAATGCAAATCAAAACTCAATGAGATATCATCTCACACCAGTCAGAATTGCCATCATCAACACTACACACAATAAATGCTGGAGAGGGTGTGTAGGAAACGGAACCCTCTTGCAGTGTTGGTGGAAATATAAATTGATAGAGCCACTATGGACAACAGTATGGACGTCACTTATAAAACTAAAAATAGTACTACCATACGACCCAGCAATCCTACTACTGGGCATATACCCTGAGAAAACCATAATTCAAAAAGACTCAAGTACCAAAATATTCATTGCAGCTCTATTTACAATAGCCAGGACATGGAAGCAACCAAAGTGTCCATCAGCAGATGACTGGATAAAGAAGATGTGGCACATATATACCATGGAATATTACTCAGCCATAAAAAGGAATGAAACTGAGTTATTTGTAGTGAGGTGGATGGACCTAGAGACTGTCATACAGAGTAAGTCAGAAAGAGAAAAACAAATACCATATTCTAACACATATATATGGAATTTTAAAAAAATGGTCATGAAGAACCTAGGGGCAAAACAGCAATAAAGATGCAGACCTACTAGAGAATGGACTTGAGGATACGGGGAGGGGGAAGGGTAAGCTGGGACAAAGTGAGAGAGTGGCATGGACATATATACACTACCAAACACAAAATAGATAGTGAGAAGCAGCCGCATAGCACAGGGAGATCAGCTCGGTGCTTTGTGACCACCTACAGGGTTGGGATGGGGAGGTTGGGAGGGAGGGTGATGCAAGAAGGAAGCGGTATGGGGCGTATGTGTATGTATAGCTGATTCACTTTGTTATAAAGGAGAAACTAACACACCATTTTAGAGCAGTTATACTCCAATAAAGATGCTTAAAAAAAAAAAAGAAAAGGTGTATTGTCGAGTTTTTTTTTTTTAAAAATATTTATTTATTTATTTAGGCTGTTCCAGGTCTTAGTTGCAGCACATGGGATCTTTTAGTTGCAGCATGCATGCAGGTTCTAACTCCCTGACCAGGGATTGAACCTGTGCCCCCTGCATTGGATGTATAGAGTCTTAGCCGCTGGGCCACCAGGGAAGTCCCTACTGTTGAGTTTTATTTAACTATTTGAACAAATATCTCCAAGTTTTCTACTAAGCAAAGGCTTCCTTTAGATTTGTGTCATTTGCTTGTGATGTGCCTCAATTTACTGCCAAGTTATATTAATACATTATATCTTACAGACATTTAAAAAAATTTCCTGTCCACTATCTCATTTGAGATACATAATCATTTTTGTTCCCTAGGATTTAAAACTGTGAAATTCAACTGGGTTTATAAAGCTAGTTTGTTTCATGAGCAACCTTTTTTGAAATTTAGGTAAGAGCCCTTCATTTTTTTTATTATACATATATTTTTATTACTTATCTCCATATCATTTTATCTTATTTAAAAAAAATTTTTAAACATCTTTATTGGAGTATAATTGCTTTACAATGGTCTGTTAGTTTCTGCTTTATAACAAAGTGAAGCAGTTATACATATACATATGTCCCCATATCTCTTCCCTCTTGCGTCTTCCTCCCTCCCACCCTCATTTTTAAATAGAGCACATTCATGACTTCTTTGAACTGTGTTGAGATTGGTGAGTTAGTTACAAGATGGGGGAAGAAGTCACATTCCATTCTCAGGAAAAGAGCTCCTCATATTTCCTGTCTGATCTAAATTTTAAAGTGAGAATTTACTTTCACTAAAAAAATGCAATTCCTGTCTTATACTGATTGCTAAAGGAATATTTAAATAATTTATCTAAATCATATATTTATATATATTAAGGGACTACAAAAATAGATATACACAGATTTTATGGGCTGAACTATATTACTTCACAATACTTCATTATTCATATGTTGAAGCTCTAACCCCCAGTACCCTGTTATGTGACTATATTTGGTGATGGGGCTTTAAAGAGGTAAAGTTAAATGAGATAACGTGGGTAGACCCAAATCCAATCTGGTATCCTCATAAGAAGATAAAACTTGGACAAGTGAAGAGATACCAGGAATGCATGAGCACAGAAGAAAGGCAATGTGAGAATGCAGCAAGAAGGTGGCCATCTGCAAGCCAAAGACAGAGGCCTCAGAAGAAACCAAACCTCCAGAACTGTGAGAAAATAAATTTCTGTTGTTTTAAGTCAATCAGTCTGTGTTATTTTATGGCAGTCCTAGCAAACCTGCATATATATATATACATATATATATATATACACACACACACATATATATACACATATATATACACATACATATATCAATATATTCCACCATTGCATACTTCTGTGCATCCTCTTGCCAAGTGATAATAGTTTTTAAAAATATTTTAAATCCAATGTATTACTGATGACAGTTTGCATTGACATAAGCTCTTCAGAAAGTAATATATATTACCTGGCAAGTTTTATATATATATATATATATATATATATATAATTATTTCAACTCCTAGGTAAATAGCCAAGAAAACCTCTTGCACATGTGCACATTCATACACTTTATAATAGCAAAAAGAAATCAATCTAAACACCCATAAGTAGAAGTACATATAAGAATATTATGGTATATGGATACAGTGGCATACTACTATATATGTTGAAATGAATGAAATAGGTCTGTATGTATCAAAATGAATATATACAAAGAACATAATATTAAGTGAAAAAGCAAACTGCACAATGATACAAGCAGTACAATGCCATTAATATACATTTAAAACATACAAGTATTAAAACCCAATAGTATATGTTGCCTACTAATATACATATGTAATAAAATATTAAACCAAATTATATTTATAAAAATATTTACAATAGTGCTATGTGCTAATGAAACTGGGAGAAGAATTGGACTGAGGAAAAAAACAAAGGGCTTTAAATAATGTTTTCCATGTTAAATACATACGTAATATGAAATAAAAGATGAAAAACCTTTTCATTAGTATAAAATTCGTTAATTGTGGGAAGTGATATCATGGGTGTCTGTTGCAGTTTTTAACATATTTTTGCATGACATTTTTAGCAAATATAAACACAAAAATGAACCCTAACAGAATGATTACATTATATACTTCTAGAAGCACCAAAATTTTAGTGTCTGGAAACTAAGATGTAGTTGAAGAAGCTTCCTCTAAATACTGAATTTTCAGTTTCTGTGACCCTATGTCCTAGACAGTTATGCTATTTAAATGCAATTGACATCATTTTTTTAAAAAGCATTAATTAAAAAATGATAAATGTAAGTATGACATTACTTAAGTTTGAATGGCTATTTTTCAGACCATTTTCTGAAAATGCTGTTTTTGTTAGTTTCTGTCATTTCTTGAGAATAAGGAGTTTTAACTTTTGTTTTTTGTTTTAACTTATTTCTATTCTGGTCTGATTGCTCTCTGAGTATAAAGACAAGCCCACGGAAATGTATAAACAGGCAGGAACTGTTGAGCAGAAGGATGAGCCCTACTGGAAATTTCACAGCTAGTTTATACTAGGTAAGCACACGATCTTCTAAATTTCTCATGGGTGAAAGTAATGCATGTAATACACTAAGCCTTTCCTGAAGTTTAAAATTAGAGTTGATCTTGCTTAAAATGCAAGATTTGCAATCTACCTTAAAGTAAGGTGGTATTGTAGTAATTTACCAACCTTCACAAAATCGATAGTCATTTCTAGCCTATCCAGCTCTCCCAAATTTTGCATTTTTGACATTTTTGCAAAATTATCTCCTAGCATCTCTGTAGTAATTCGCATTGATTGCAATGCACTTGATCAGAGACAAAGCAATAAACTGCAGGTCCCGATGCTGCTAAAGTCAGCAAATAAGCCAGTTATGGTTTCATTTTCTATTTTTGCTTTTTTAGGCCTTTTATTATTTTTTTTAAAGTTTTGCATCAGGGAATTTTTATGCTCTTGAACTTAGAAACCATCTTCACACCAGGCTTGGCTAAACCATCTAAGCTAACTTCATTATCCCAAATGTTAATAATTGCATTTCAATAATGGCTTTCATTAAAGTACCTCCAGGCACTTAACACACATCAATTAAGGTACAGCACGCCTCTGTAAAGCAGGTCAGGATTATTATATCCTTTGAGACACAGTGAGGTTACTGACTGAAGGTCATGGAGCAAATTAACAACTAAGTAAGTGGCAGAAGACCACAGTTCAAACTAAACTCTTGTTTTCTCTCTTAAAATTATATTTGGTCTCCTAAATGCTGTCTTCATTTCATTCGTCTTTAATTATAAATGAAGTGGAAATTTAAAACTTCAAGTACTATGAACTTAAAATACATAACTATAGTAGTTTAACCAATTCAGATCTACAAAGATTGATCAATTTATGTCATAAGTTTTAAACATTGCTTGGGCTTTATACTTCCTGCTCATGACAAATTTATTCCAAGCCACTTGGATTTTAAATATTAATGCTGATATTTATCCATATGTATAATTTTCTCATAAGTCCTCTAAGAAAGATTAAATATCTATGGGTTAAATTTCTCCTTCTACTTCCTACAGAAGCCAAGTCAGTACTCATAATTACATGCAGTGAATAGCTGATCACTATCATACCCTGGCAGGAACTAAAATAAATACATAATAAAGAAATAATTGTTTTTTTGATGGAGTATTTGGTAGTACCTACTTGGAAAAGGATCTCCGTTTGACAGGCATTTTATTATGGAGCACTAGAGCAGGGTTCAGAGAAACTCAGCTGCAAAAGGTTTGGTAAAGGGAAACTAAAATGATGGAAAGATTGGTGAGACATTCATACATACTCAGTGTTAGGCCTTATGAGTCTAGGAAGATGAAAGCTGTAGGAGATGTGGTAAAATTTGATATGGCCAAGAAGCATGTGACAAAGTGTGTTTAGGGCCTTGAAACAGGACCAAACCATTCCTTGAAATTTGAAAAAGGAATCTTAGAACCATACAAAATATCCATTTATACAACAGGCACTAATCATATGATGAATGTGTTAATCTCTCAAAAATGGCATTAGCAGAAGTTATAAAAGGTTCAAAATTGTGTAGATACATTCCATAATGATACTTTAAATTTATACATAAATTACCAGATTAAAGATGTTTCAGAAAAGTGAAGTAAGTCAGAAAAACAAATATTGTATGTTAACACATATATGTGGAATCTAGAAAAATGGTATAGATGAACTTATTTGCAAAGCAGAAATAGAGACACAGACATAGAGAACAAACCTATGGATACCAAGGGGGGAAGGGGGTGTGGGGCATATTGGGAGATTGGGATTGACATATATACAATACTATATATAAAATAGATAACTAATGAGAACCAACTGTGTAGCACAGGAAACTCTATTCAGTGCTCTGTGGTGACCTAAATGGGAAGGAAATCCAATAAAGAGGGGATATATGTATATGTATAGCTGATTCACTTTGCTGTACAGCAGAAACTAACACAACATTGTAAAGCAACTATATCCCAATAAATAAATAAATAAAAGTTTCAAATTAAAATTAAAGAAAGATGTTTCAGAAAGACGACCATGCTGTAGAAGTTATTGTTCATTTTAAACAGATGTTATCTGGGTTATTTGTAGAGCTTATATCCCTGAAACTAGATATTGAATATCCATTCCATTTGTACAAGATGATTATCCATATAGACCACTTAACTGATTTGGATAAATCACTTGGTCACTGTCCATGTTGAGGCAAAGATGCACCATTTTCCCTGACAACTGAAGGTCTGTTTCATCACCCAACCTCTCAACTTCTATATCACATTTCTGTTATAGCAAGGATGTAATATATGTTTAGTGGTTAAATATCATAGTTATACCTGTGGATAAACAGACTTCTAAACCTTTGCATGTTTATTCAGTTTAAATCACTGCTTAATTCAATAATTTATCGTTCGCTCTGGGGGTTTTTTATATGGTAGGTTTTTTTTTTTGCTTTAGCCTCTTCATTAATTGCCCTGAAAAATCAGTGAAGAAAGAGGAAAAATACCTTTTAGCAGGAAAACTTAAAGGGGTAGAAAATCTTAATGCAGAATATGATACGTATACATAACGTGTAGATGACTACATTAATGATGAAGTGATTTGATTCCTAAAAGTCCATTTCACCCAAGATGGTTTCCTTAGTACTTAGTTATCTTAGGAGAACCCTGTCAAGGTGGATGTGACAGGTTCTGGACTCTCCGTAGTTCTCTCCTAATCAGCAACAGCCATCTTCCAAATTGCCTGTTCATTTTTTTTCCAATTACAGACAAGTTTGGTAATGGAGGGTAGGTGATAATACCTAGTAAATTTATATTCTGTTGAATTTTTTATGGAAAGCTTTGACTCACATTTTCTGGGCCAGCAAATATGAAGAAACCATGGGATAACTCTAAAACTAAATTCTAAAATAAAAATCAACATTATAATTTGAGCTTTTAAAATTTAAAACAGAACTGACTAAAAATTCAGTTATATTGTAACATTTAAAAAAAATTTTAGTTTGTGGTGAGACCACATATAAATCAAGAAAATCTACTAACCATTCCAGGAGGTGAGGGGGTACTCAATGGTATACTTACAGCAAATGCAGTTTTCCATCTTTTACTACATGCTAGTTGAGCAAACTAGTGTGGGCTGAATAAAGGACATGGAGGAGGGGCGATGGGAGACAGTGACTGCTGCTGATTCCAGATGATTAATTTTGAACTTTATTATACTAGTAATGCTGAAGTAGTTATTTTATAAAGGCCAACGAATGCAAAGGAAGATATCAAGAAGAGCTGCATATTAATATTGAGGAATGTTAATTGGATTCCCTTATTCTTTGATAAAACCTAAGAAAATCATGTATTCTATTCTGGTCATCACAGGAAGATAAAATGAGATAAGGGAAAGGCCATTGAAATCGTAGAATTGAAAAATTAACTCAGATTTGCCTCTCTAACTCCATTTGAGCATCCTTTAAGTAGAAAGGAAAGAAATGGCATACCAAAAAAATAAAAAGTTCATTTCACTGACTGGAATTGTTGAGAAAATATCAACCAAAATTTCAATCTTCATTTTATTGCAGATAACTACAACACATAGAGGTGAGTTTTTAAATAAATAAAAACATAAAATATAAAACATAGATGAAATAACTGCTTGAGCTCCTGGGCAAAGTTGCAATAAATGAAGCAGTGATTACCCAAACCAGCAGAAGTCTTATTCTGTTGCCACTCATAGGAAATGCTGCTGATACTTCTACTAGCTACCAATTTGGAAGGACATTTGAGACTTGACTGAATAATTTTACAACACACACACGCCGCCACACATTCTTTAGGGAAGTCAGTGGTCAAGACAGTGTCATGCTTAGAATCGATGTACTAAAATGCAAAGAGGAAATCTCTCATTGTGCACAGTTTCCTTGGTGCAGAAATTAGAAAAGGGCTGAATCTCTGTGAAGCAGAGCAAAAATTGGCTCCTACCTCTGAGGTCAATGTGTACAGATGATGTTAATGATAGCACAGGGTTAAAGCTTGACATACTGACAGAGAGGAAATTTGTCTCAGAAAGTGTTTCACATTGGAAAATATAAAAATCCAATACTCAAAATCACCATACAGAGATGGCAACGTCACAGTCCTTGCTTCTAAAGCACTTATATTTTAGAGAAAGGGAGAGACATAGACATGTAAATAGCTACTCTCAATACAAGGAAATATTACTAGGCTCAAAATGAATTATGCAACGTGCTGTGCAAGTAAATAGAAAGAAGTTATTAACTTTGATGACCATTAATAATGGTTTCATTGAAAGGATGGTTTGAAGCAATTTTTGGCACTAGAAATATGGATTTGGCAGTAACAAGCACATAAGAAGAGGAATCCAGGAGTGTGAAGAATAAAATGAAATACGGAAAGAGAAGGAAAAAATGTAAAACATTGTACAATATCTATAATTAAGGGGTGAAAAAAGACAGAGAACTTAGAAAAGAAGAAAGAAAAGATATGGGAAAATAGAATGGGAGCTAGGAGCGAAAATGTATCTCATAAAAGAAGGTGTGGGAGAGGAGAATATTAAGAAAAGGGTGTGGTAATCAAATTCTGCTGAGAGATAATCAAGATGCAATAAGCAAAGTTGGCTGATGAGTTTGGTAGTTAGCTGGTTTTTATTCCATGAGGTTAATAAGGGAGTGTCTAGTAAAGAGATATATAAATGTGTGTGTGTGTGTGTGTGTGTGTGTGTGTGTGTGTGTGTGTGTGTAGAGAGAGACAAAGAAAGACAGTTTGAAAGTGATAGTGTCCCTAAGAAGTTTTATAATCATTTTATTTCGATGACAGATTTGAAAAGTATTAGGCTGAATAGTCTAGTAAAGCCTAGAGGCAGAGATAGACACATACATGTTCAGAGATTCAAGGAGATGAGATATGAGGGGATATGGATCAACAGAAAAGAAGAGACAGTTCTGAAGCTGAATAGGGGGAAGAAAGATTGAAAGAATACATGGAGACATTTCCAAGAAGAGAGTTGCGAGAGCTCAGATTGGATGGTTTCTTTTTTCTCAGTGAAAGTGGAAACAAGGAGAACAAAATTTAGCTGGAGTTTGAAAAGAATGAGCAAGATTCAAAACATTGACTGGGAGGGTTGAGATAATTAAAGGTAAATAAAATAACTGAACAGCATTGTCAGGACTTGGCTGAGGAAGGTTGATGTGGATTTGTTCACTAAAGTTTCTCTGATTTCTAACTATCCATAGTGTTCACTCACCTGGGATCAGGTGTCCATCATAGGATGAATGGATAAAGAAGATGTGGCACATATATACAAAGGAATATTACTAGGAATATTACTTAGCCATAAAAAGAAATGAAATTGAGCTATTTGTAATGAGGTGGATGGACCTAGGGTTTGTCATACAGAGTGAAGTAAGTCAGAAAGAGAAAGACAAATACCGTATGCTAACACATATATATGGAATTTAAGAAAAAAAAATGTCATGAAGAACCTAGGGGTAAGAGAGGAATAAAGACACAGACCTACTAGAGAATGGACTTGAGGATATGGGGAGGGGGAAAGGTAAGCTGTGACAAGGTGAGAGAGTGGCATGGACATATATACACTACCAAATGTAAAATAGATAGCTAGTGGGAAGCAGCCACATAGCACAGGGAGATCAGCTCAATGCTTTGTGACCACCTAGAGGGGTGAGATAGGGAGGGTGGGAGGGAGGGAGATGCAAGAGGGAAGAGATATGGGAACATTATGTATATGTATAAATGATTCACTTTGTTATAAAGCGGAAACTAACACACCATTGTAAAGTAATTATACTCCAATAAATATGTAAAAAAAAAAAGATGAAGTATCTATTGCCAATAACCTATGGTTCAAGTTAAGAGAGTTTAAAAAGAAGAGTATAGAGTATACCCAAAAAAGTAGAAGGAAGGAAATTATAGAGATTAGAGCAGAGATCATTGGCATAGAATATATTTATATAAACAAAGAACTTTCATAATGACAAAAGCAAATTCTATAAAGAGAACAGAGAAAAACGATAAACTTCCAGATGAGGGTTTCTCAACTGAAACACTATTAATATATTTATTTTTCATCTCCCTTTCTAAAAATTGTATTTTTCCCATATTTATTGAGGTATAGTTGACAAAAGTTTCATAACAATTAGGTTGTACAATGGGAAGCTGTTTTTTTTTTAATTTTACAGCATGATGAATATATTTTTTTCCAAGAAATACAAAGAGAGGGTCCAAATCAATCAAATCAGAAATGAAAAGGGAGAGGTTACAACTGACATTACAGAAATATAAAGGATCAAAAAGGACTACTATGAACAACTAGATGCCAATAGAAAACCTAAAATAAATGGACAAATTCCCAGAAAGGTACAATCTTCCAAGTCTGAAAAAGGAAGAAATAGAAAATATGAACAAACCAACTACCAGTAATGAAATTGAATTAGTGATTAAAAAAACAAACCCAACAAACAACAAAAGTCCGAGACCAGATGGCTTCAGAAGTGAATTCTACAATTTTTTAAAGAAGAGTTAACAGCTATCTTTTTCAAACCATACCAGAAAATTGCAGAGGAAGGAACCCTTCTGAACTCATTCTACAAGGCCAGCATCACCCTGATACAAAAACCAAAGCTATCACAAAAAGTTTAATTACAGGCCAATATCACTGATGAACATAGATGCAAAAACCCTCAACAAAATATTGGCAAACAGAATCCAACAGCACATTAAAAGGATCATACACCATCATCAAGTGAGATTTATCCTAGGTATGCAAAAATTTTTCAATATTCCAAATCAATCGATGTGCTACACCACATTAACAAACTGAAGAATAATAATTATATGGTCATATCAATAGATGCCAAAAAAGCTTTAGACAAAATTCAACAACCATTTATGATAAAAAAATCTCCAAAAGTGGGCAGAGAGGGAACATACCTCAACATAATAAAGGTCATATATGACAAGCCCACAGCTAACATCATACTCGACTGTGAAAATATTTTCTCTTAGATCAAGAACAAAACAAGAATGCCCCCTCTTGCCACTTTATTCAACATAGTATTGGAAGTCCTAGCCACAGCAATCAGACAAGAAAAAGAAATAAAAGGAATCCAAATTGGAAAGGAAGAAGTAAAACTGTCACTGTTTGCAGATGACGTGATACTCTACATCGAAAATCCCAAAGACACCACCAAAAAGCTACTAGAGCTCATGAATGAACTAGGTAAAGTTGCAAGATACACAATTAATATAAAGAAATCTGTTGCATTTCTATACACTAACAATGAACTATCAGAAAGAGAAACTAAGGAAATAATTCCATTTACAATTGTATCAAAAATAATAAATGCCTAGGAATAAACCTACCTAAGGATGAAGAAGACCTGTACTTGGAAAACAGACACTGATGAAAGAAACTGAAGACTACAAAAACAGATGGAAAGATTGGAAGAATTAATATTGTTAAAATGACCATAGTACCCAAAGCCATCTAGGTTCAATGCAATCTCCATAAAAATACTAAGGGCATTTTTTACAGAACTAGAACAAATAATTTTAAAATTTGTATGGAAACACAAAAGATCCCAAATAGCCAAAATAATCTTGAGAAAGAAGAACAGAGCTGGAGGAATCATGCTTGACTTCAGACTATGCTTCAAAGCTACAGTAATCAAAACAGTATAGTGCTGGCACAAAAACACACATAGATCAATGGAACAGAATAGAGCACCCAGAAACAAACACATGCACTTATGGCCAATTAATCTATGACAAAGGAGGCAAGAATATACAATGGAGAAAAGATATTCTCTTCAATAGATGGTGCTGGGAAAACTGGACAGCTACATGTAAAAGAATGGAATTAGAACATTTTCTCACATGATATACAAAAATAAACTCAAAATGGATTAAAGTCCTAAATGTAAGACCAGAAACCATAAAAATCCTAGAAAAAATTAGGCAGAATACTCTTTGACAAAAAAAGGTAGCAATATTTTTTGAGTCTTTCTCCTAAAGCAAAGGAAATAAAAGCAAAAATAAACAAATGGGACCTAAGTAAACCTAAAAGCTTTTTTATAGCAAGGGAAACCATTGACAAAACAAAAAGACAACCTACTGAAAGGGAGAAAATATTTTCAAATGATATGACCAATAAGAGGCTAATATCTGAAACATATAAACAGCTCATACAATGAGCTGAATAGTATTCCACTATATAATGGAATAATAAACAACTTAAGTTAAAAATTGGCAAAAATCTGAATAGACATTTTCCCAAAGAACATATACAGATGGCCAATAGGCACATGAAAAGATGCTCAACATAATTAAGCATCAGAGATATACAAATTAAAACCACAATGAGTTATCATCTCACACCTGTCAGAATGACTATAATCAAAAAGACCATAAATAACAAATGTTGGTGAGGATATGGAGAAAAAGGAACCCTCATACACTGGTGGTAGGAATGTAAACTGGTGCAGCCAATATGGAAAATAGTAAGGAGGTTTCTCAAAAAACTAAAAACAGAACTACCATATGACCCAGGAATTCCATTCGTATTTATCAAACCCCCCCCAAAACCCTGAAAACACTAATTCAAAAAAATGCACACATGCCAATGTTTATAGCAGTATTATTTATAATTGCCAAGATATAGAAGCAACCAAAGTGTCTATCAACAGATGAATGGTTAAAGAAGATATATACAATGGAATACCACTCAGCCATAAAAAGAGTGAAATTTTGCCATATGCAACAACATGGATGGACTTGGAGGGTATTATGCTTAGTGAAATAAGTCAGAGAAAGACAAATACTGCATGATATCACTAATATATGGAATCTAAAAAATACAACTAGTGAATATAACAAAAAACAGAGTCACAGATATAAAGAACAAACTAGGGGTTACCAGTGGGTAGAGGGAAGGGAGGAGTGTCAAGATAGGCGTAGGGGGTTAAGAGGTACAAACTACTATGTATAAAATAAATAAGCTACGAGGATGTATAGTACACCACAGAGAATATAGCCAATTTTTATAATAACTGTAAATGGAATATAACCTTTAAAAATTGTGAATCACTATTTGTACACCTGAAACATATGATACTGTACATCAACTATACCTCAATAAAAAAGATATTAACCCTTTATCAGATGTGGTTTGAAAATATTTTTTCTCATTCCATTCTTGCCATTTCTTTTTATTGATGGTTTTATTTGCTGTACAGAAGCGTTTTACGTTGATGTAGTCCCACGTGTTTAATTTTGCTTTTGTTGTTAGTGCTTTTGGTGCCATATTCAAGAAATGATTTCCAAGACTACTGTCAAGGAGATTTTGTTCAATGTTTTCTTCTAGGAGTTTTATGATTTCAGGTTTTATGTTTTTAATTCATTTTGAGCTAATCTGTGTTTGTAGGGTATAAAATAAGAGTTCAGTTCGATTCTTTTGCATGTGGATATTCATTTTTCCCAACACCATTTATTTAAGAGACTATCCTTTCCCCATTGTGTATTCTTGGTGCCCATGTCAAAGATTAGTTTACCTTACATATATGGCTCTTTTTCTGGGTTTCTGATTCTGTTCCATTAGTCTATGTGTCTTTTTATACTGCTACCATACTCTTTTGATTACTATAGCTTTTGATACAGTTTGAAATCAGTAACTGATGCTTTCAGCTTTGGTCTTTCTCAAGATTGCTTTTGCTTTTCAGAGACTTCTGTCGTTCCATATGAATTTTAGTATTGTTTTTTCTATTTCTGTGAAAACTGACACTAGAATTTTGATAGTGATTACACTGAATCTGTATATCACTTTGGGTAATATGGACAAGTTAACAATATTAATTCTTCTAATCCATGAACATGGAATATCTTTCCATTTATTTGTGTACTTTTTCAATTTCTTTCATCAATGTCTTACAGCTTTTAGACATTCACCTCCTTGGTTAAACTTATTCCTAAGTACTTTATTTTGTAAGGCTATAGTAAATGAGATTGTTTTCTTAATTTCTTTTTCAGATAGGTCATTGTTGGGGTATAGAAATGCAAGTGAATTTTGTGTATTAACGTTTTTATCTGTGACTTTATTGAATTGCTGTTTAGTTCTACCAGTTTCTATGTGGAGCCTTAAGGGTTCAGAGATATATATATATATATATATATATATATATATATATATATATATATATATGATCATGTCATATGAAAAACAGAGATGCTTTAACTTCTTCATTTCTGATTTGGATACCTGTTAGTTCTTTTGCTAGACTAATTGTCCCTGTCTAGGAATTCCAGCACTATGTCAAATAGAAGTGGTGAAAGTGGGCACCCTTTCCTTGTTCCTGAACTTAGATAAAAATGTTTCAGCTTTTCACCATTGAGCATAATGTTAATGGTGGGCTTGTTATATAGGGTCTTTATTATGCTGAGGTACATTCCTTCTATTCCTAGTTTGTTGAGTGTTTTTTAATAATGAAAAGATGTTGAGTTGTTTCAAATGCGTTTTCTGCATCTATTGAAAAGATCATAAGATTTTTGTCCGTTAATGTGGTGTATCACACTGATTGATTTGCATAGGTTAGAATATCTTTGCTTCCCAGGGAGAAATCTGACTCAATTGTGGTGTATGATCCTTTAACATGCTGTTGAGTTCAGTTTGCTAGGGTTATGATAAGGATTTTTTCATCTGTGTTCATCATTGATATTGGCCTATAATTTTCTTTTCTTGTAGTGTCCTTATCTGAATTTGGTATGGCGTAATGCAGGCCTGATAAAGTGTGTTCAAAAATATTCCCCCCTCTCCAAGTTTTTGGAAAAGTTTGAGAAGGATTAAAAGTAATTCTTTAAATGTTTGGTAGAATTTATCCTGGAAGGCATCTGTTCCTGGGCTTTTCCTTGTTGGGAAGTTTTGATTACTGCTTCAGTCTCCTAACTCATTGATGTGCTGAGATTTTCTATTTCTTCATGACTGTTTTGGTAGGTTATATGTTTCTGGCAATGTATCCATTTCTTCTAGGCTATCCAATTTGTGGGTGTATAACTGTTGCCAGTGTCTTATAATCCTTTGTATTTCTATGGTATCAGTTTTAATGTCTCCTCTTTCATTTATAATTTTATTTGAAACCTTTTTCTTTGTTTAGCAGAAGACTTGTCAATTTTTTTTCAAAAAACGGCTAGTTTTATTAGTCTATCATCTATTTTTCATTTATTTCTGCATTAATTTTTGTTATTTCCTTTCTAAGTTTGGGTTTAGTCTGTCTTTTTTTAGTTCCTTGATGTGAAATTTTGGGCTGTTTGAGATCTTTGTCTTAATATTAGCATATATCACTATAAACATCCCTCGTAGGACTGCTTTGGACAAATTGATTATAATATTTCTTGGGATTAATCATCTTTGGATTGCTCTTTCTTGGGATCCTTTGAGCTTCTTACTTCTGGATATATATAGCCCTCCCAAATTTGGGAAGTCTTAAGCCACTATTTCTCTAAATAATCTTTGCAGCCCTTTGTCTTTCTCCTCCTTCTGTGACTCACATAATGCATATATTCATCCCTTGATAGTATCTCATCGGTTCCACGTGCTTTCTTCTTCCTATTTATGTTTTTGTTTGTTTGTTTCTCTAGTTGGCTAACTTAAAATCACTTGTCTTCAAGCTCGCTGATTCTTTCTTCTGCATAATCAAACCTGCTACTGAAGCTTTCTATTGAATTTTTAAGTTCTTCAGCCTCAGGATTTCTGTTTTTTTTTAATGATTTCTATTTCTTTATTAAACTTATTTTGTTCATGCATTGTTTTCCTGATTTTGTTTAGTTGTCATCTGTGTTATCCTACACCTCATTGAACTTCTTTAAGATGATTATTTTGAATTCTTTGTCAGGCAGTTTGTTGATTTATTGTTTGGAGTTAGTTACTGTACCTTTATTAGTTTCCTTTGGTGGTATCATGTTTGCCTGATTCTTCATGACCCACGTAGCCCTGCATTTGTACCTGTGAATTTGAAGGAGCAAACATCTCTTCAGGTCTTTACAGACTGTTTCAGCAAGTTAAGATCTCCTTTTGGATCCCCAGGCTGATGGTACTGTTTCCAAGATCACAGTCAAGTGGGGCTGGAGCCACATCATGTGGCAGCTGCTGGGTCTACAGTGGGATCTGCAGTTGGCAGATCCATGAGCTCAGGTAGACATGAATTCTGTCTGGTTCCTGGGTGGATAGGACTAAGACTGCCTCAAAACCTTGATCAGTTAGGCTGGCACTGGGATAAAAGTAAATATCAGGGTCTTCAGATGATGGACTTGTTACCAGGTATGCAGATCAGTGTGGCTCCCACTGGGTCCCTTAGAGGGTTCCTGTCAAGTTGCTCACTAGGTGAGTTCTTGGGTGAACAAGATTGGCCCAGCACTACAGCTGACATGGGGTAGAACCCAGTCACAGGGCTGCTTCAGAGTCCATAGCCAGGAGCAAGGTCTGCAGCTCTACCCTCTGGAGAAATGGATGGGCATGACACTTCTTGGGTTCCTGGGCAGTCAGGACTGCTCCCAGATCAAGGCTGAGAGAGTTGGAACTGAGTCACAGGGTTGCTTTAAGATCTGTGGTCAAACTGAGATTTATAGGCCTACTTCAGGGGCACAGATGAATGTGTCTTCTGGCAGGTCCCCGAATGGGCAGTTTTCCTAGAGGTTGTGAGAGGTGGAGCCAGGTTACGGGGCTGTTTAAAGATTCTCAATCACACCGAGGTTAGCAGGCCTACCTCTGGGGGTATAGATGGGTGTGTCTCCCTCCAGGTGCCTAGGCAGGCAGAACCATTCTCCAACTACAACTGCAAGGGGCTGGAACCAAACTACATGGGCATTTTAGAATCTGCAGTTGGACCAAGACCAGAGGGCCTGCTTCATGGTCATGGATGGGCATGTCTTCTGAGTAAATAGGAGTATTTCTGGCCTGTGGCTGGGAGAAGCTGGAACTGAGTTACACAGCCACTTTAGTATCTGCAGCAGAACGAAGGTTGGAGGGCCTGCTTTGGGGCACATATGGGTATGTCTCCCACTTGGTCACAGGGTGGGAAGAACTGGTGGCTAACTGGGATTAGAGCTGAGTCACAGTCTGCTTCAAGGTCCACAGTTGGGACCAAGACCACCAAGTCTGTTTCCCAGAGCACTGGTGGGTGTGACTCCTGCCAGGTCCCTTAGCAGATTGTGCTGGTGGCAGAACTAAGGCCAAACAGGATTACAGTTGAGTTCATAGTGGACTGGGGCTGTTTCCAGGTCTGTAGCCAGGACCATGGTGGACAGGTCTGCCACCTGGACATGAACCTGTCTTCTCAAAACAACTTTCCTCAGTCTTGGGCTTCACTAGGGATTAAGAATCTCCTACCTGGATCTCAAAGCTCTCACAAAGGCAGTTGTGTCCATGGATGGCTGTCAAATTATTGTTGCTGAGGGAGGATAAGTATGGAGCAACTCCTATCGTGCTATCTTGTTCTACTACTGATATTTTGAAGGGGATAATTCTTTGTAACGGGTGTGTAGTGTAAGGCCTATAATCAAGGCCCAATATTATGCAATGCCTTGACATATAGTAAGACCAGGAGGGCCTTGAATAGTCTAAACACAGGTTCTCCTCTCCACTCTGCTCTGGCAGATGAGGTCCACTGGCTAAATAACCCTCCTTATCAAAAGAATTAAGCACAATTCCTGCTTATTTGAGAGAAGTGGTTTTCACTTCCCTGCTTGATCACAGAATTATTCAAACAAGCCAATCACATCATTACACAGGAACTAGGGGACACCCTATCCTCTTGATACTATAAAACCTGCCTCCCAAAGCTCCTAGTATTTCACTCTGTTTTTGTGTACAATCCCCATGTGGCCCTGCAAGGCATGTGGTGTTTTCCTCCCCTGGGCTGTATGTGACTAATAACCTGCTATCAATCTCATCCATCTAGTGTATTATATATTCATTAAATCCTATAATACTAGGGTGGGAATCCATCCTTGATGGGGAAAATAGGTGATTTAAACAGGTGGCCTATCCAATTCATTGTAGGATTTTTAGAATTACCTCTAGTCTTTAATCACTAGATGCTAAGAGCACCCTTTCAGTCATGACAATCAAATTTTCTGACATTGCCAAATGTTTCTATGATAGAATACAAAAAGCACAAAGCATAACAGAGAAAAAAGTTTGAAAACTTAATTCATGAAAATCAAGTTTTCAGTTCTAAAGTAAAAACAAAAGTCAAAAAAGGAAGTAAAAAACTGAGAAAAGAGGACGAGGGGAAGATCGCAGAAGAATAAGAGGTGGAGAGCACCTTCCTCCCCACAGATACACCAGAAATACATCTACACGCGGAACAACTCCTACAGAACACCCACTGAACGCTGGCAGAAGACCTCAGACCACCCAAAAGGCAAGAAAGCCCCCACGGACCTGGGTAGGGCAAAAGAAAACAATAAACAGAGACAAAAGGATAGGGACGGGACCTGCACCAGTGGGAGGGAGCTGTGAAGGAGGAAAGGTTTCCACACACTAGGAAGCCCCTTTGCGGGCAGAGAATATGGGTGGCGGAGCGGGGAAGCTTCGGAGCCATGGAGGAGAGCACAGCAACAGGGGAGCTGAGGGCAAAGCACAGAGATTCCCGCACAGAGGATCAGGGCCGACCGGCACTCACCAGCCCGAGAGGCTTGTCTGCTCACCTGCCGGTGGGGGGCAGCACTGGGAGCTGAGGCTCAGGCTTCAGTTGGAGCGCAGGAAGAGGACTGGGGTTGGTGGCGTGAACACAGCCTGCAGGGGGTTAGTGTGCCATGGCTGGCTGGGAGGGAGTCTGGCGAAAAGTCTGGAGCTGCCCAACAGGCAAGAGACTTTTTCTTCCCTCTTTGTTTCGTGGGGCACGAGGAGAGGGGATTAAGAGCGCTGCTTAAAGGAGCTCCAGAGTCGGGCACGAGCCGCGGCTAAACGCACGGACCCCAGAGACGGGCATGAGACGCTAAGGCTGCTGCTGCCGCCACCAAGAAGCCTGGGTGCGATCACAGGCCACTATCCACACCCCCCTTCCGGGGAGCCTGTGCAGCCCGCCACTGCCAGGGTCCCGGGATCCAGGGACAGCTTCCCCGGAAGAACGCATGGCGCGCCTCACGCTAGTGCAACATCACGCCGGCCTCTGCCTCTGCACGCTCGCCCCCCACTCCGTGCCCCTCCCTCTCCCCGGCCTGAGTGAGCCAGAGCCCTCGAATCAGCGGCTCCTTTAACCCCGTCCTGTCTGACTGAAGAACAGACGCCCTCCAGCGACCTATATGCAGAGGCGGGGCCAAACCCAAAGCTGAGCCCCGGGAGCTGTGAGAACAAAGAAGAGAAAGGCAAATCTCTCCAGCAGCCTCAGAAGCAGCGGATTAAAGCTCTGCAATCAACTTGATGTACCCTCCATCTGTGGAATACATGAATAGACAACGAGTCATCCCAAATTGAGGAGGTGGACTTTGAGAGCAAGATTTATGATTTTTCCCCATTTTCCTCTTTTTGTGAGTGTGTATGTGTATGCTGCTGTGTGAGATTTTGTCTGTATAGCTTTGCTTCCACCATTTGTCCTAGGGTTCTATCCGTGCAGGATTTTTAAAATTTTTTTTCTTAAAAATTTTTTTCTTTTAATAAATTTATTATACTTTCTTATTTTATTTTACTTTACCTTCTTTCTTTTTTTCCTTCCTTCTTTCCTCCCTCCCACATTTCTTTCCTTCTTTCTTCTTCTACTAATTCTTTCCCTTCTACTTTTTCTCCCTTTTATTCTGAGCCGTGTGGATGAAAGGCTCTTGGTGCTGCAGCCAGGAGTCAGTGCTGTGCCTCTGAGGTAGGAAAGCCAACCTCAGGACACTGGTCCACAAGAGACCTCCCAGCTCCACGTAATATCAAATGGTGAAAATCTCCCAGAGATCTCCATCTCAACACCAACACCCAGCTTCACTCAACAACCGGCAAGCTACACTGCTGGACACCCTATGCCAAACAACTAGCAAGACAGGAAAACAACCCCATCCATTAGCACGGAGGATGCCTAAAATCATAATAAGGCCACAGACACCCCAAAACACACCACCACACGTGGACCTGCCCACCAGAAAGACAAGATCCAGACTCATACACTAGAACACAGGCACTAGTCCCCTCCACCAGGAAGCCTACACAACCCACTGAACCAACATTAGCCACTGGGGACAGACACCAAAAACAATGGGAACTACGAACCGGCAGCCTGCAAAAAGGAGACCCCAAACACAGTAAGATAAGCAAAATGAGAAGACAGAATAACACACAGCAGATGAAGGAGCAAGATAAAAACCCACCAGACCTAACAAATGAAGAGGAAATAGGCAGTCTACCTGAAAAAGAATTTAGAATAATGATGGTAAAGATGATCCAAAATCTTGGAAATAGAATAGAGAAAATGCAAGAAACATTTAACAAGGACCTAGAGGAACTAAAGATGAAACAAACAACGATGATCAAGACAATAATTGAAATTAAATATACTCTAGATGGGATCAATAGCAGAATAACAGAGGCAGAAGAACAGATAAGTGACCTGGAAGATAAAATATTGGAAATAACTACTGCAGAGCACAATAAAGAAAAAAGAATGAAAAGAATGGAGGACAGTCTCAGAGACCTCTGGGACATTAAACAGACCAACATTCGAATTATAGGGGTTCCAGAAGAAGAGAAAAAGAAGGGACTGAGAAAATATTTGAAGAGATTATGGTTGAAACCTTCCCTAATATGGGAAAGGAAATAGTTAATCAAGTCCAGGAAGCACAGAGAGTCCCATACAGGATAAATCCAAGGAGAAACATGCCAAGACACATATTAATCAAACTGTCAAAAATTAAATACAAAGAAAACGTATTAAAAGCAGCAAGGGAAAAACAACAAATAACACACAAGGGAATCCCCATAAGGTTAACAGCTGATCTTTCAGCAGAAACTCTGCAAGCCAGAAGGGACTGGCAAGACATATTTAAAGTGATGAAGGAGAAAAACCTGCAAGCAAGATTACTCTACCCAGCAAGGATCTCACTCAGATTTCATGGAGAAATTAAAACCTTTACAGACAAGCAAAAGCTGAGAGAGTTCAGCACCACCAAACCAGCTTTACAACAAATGCTAAAGGAACTTCTCTAGGCAAGAAACACAAGAGAAGGAAAAGACCTACAATAACGAACCAAAACAATTAAGAAAATGGGAACATACATATCGATAACTACCTTAAATGTAAATGGACTAAATGCTCCCACCAAAAGACAGAGATTGGCTGAATGGATACAAGAACAAGACC
Source organism: Monodon monoceros (assembly GCF_005190385.1). Lineage (NCBI taxonomy): Eukaryota > Metazoa > Chordata > Mammalia > Artiodactyla > Monodontidae > Monodon > Monodon monoceros. The sequence continues at coordinate 106,552,629 of NW_021703779.1, read as the reverse complement.
CATATATATGCTGTCTACAAGAGACCCACTCCAGACCTAGAGACACATACAGACTGAAAGCAAGGGGATGGAAAAAGATATTTCATGCAAATGGAAAGCAAAAGAAAGCTGGAGTAGCAATTCTCATATAGGACAAAATAGACTTTAAAATAAAGACTATTAGAAGGGACAAAGAAGAACACTACATAATGATCAAGGGATCGATCCAAGAAGAAGATATAACAATGGTTAATATTCATGCACCCAAAGTGGGAGCACCTCAATACATAAGGCAAATACTAACAGCCTTAAAAGGGGAAATCGACAGTAACACATTCATAGTAGAGGACTTTAACACCCCACTTTCACCAATGGACAGATTATCCAAAATGAAAATAAATAAGGAAACAAGCTTTAAATGATACATTAAACAAGATGAACTTAATTGATATTTATAGGACATTCCATCCCAAAACAACAGAATACACATTTTTCTCAAGTGCTCATGGAACATTCTCCAGGATAGATCATATCTTGGGTCACAAATCAAGCCTTGGTAAAATTAAGAAAATTGAAATCATATCAAGTATCTTTTCTGACCACAACGCTATGAGACTAGATATCAGTAACATGAAAAGATCTGTAAAAAATACAAACACATGGAGGCTAAACAATACACTACTTAATAATGAAGTGATCACTGAAGAAATCAAAGAGGAAATAAAAAACTACCTAGAAACAAGTGACAATGGAGACATAACGACCCCAAACCTATGGGATGCAGCAAAAGTAGTTCTAAGAGGGAAGTTTATAACAATACAATCCTACCTTAAGAAACAGGAAACATCTCGAATAAACAACCTAACTTTGCACCTAAAGCTATTAGAGAAAGAAGAACAAAAAACCCCCAAAGCTAGCAGAAGGAAAGAAATCATAAAAATCAGATCAGAAATAAATGAAAAAGAAATGAAGGAAATGATAGCAAAGATCAGCAAAACGAAAAGCTGGTTCTTTGAGAAGATAAACAAAATTGACAAACCATTAACCAGACTCATCAAGAAAAAAAAGGGAGAAGACTCAAATCAATAGAATTAGAAATGAAAAAGGAGAAGTAACAACTGACACTACAGAAATACAAAAGGTCATGAGAGATTACTACAAGCAACTATATGCCAATAAAATGGACAACCTGGAAGAAATGGACAATTTCTTAGAAATGCACAACCTGCCAAGACTGTATCAGGAAGAAACAGAAAATATGAACAGACCAATCACAAGCACTGAAATTGAGACTGTGATTAAAAATCTTCCAACAAACAAAAGCCCAGGACCAGATGGCTTCACAGTCGAATTCTATCAAGCATTTAGAGAAGAGCTAACACCTACCCTTCTCAAACTTTTCCAAAATATAGCAGAGGGAGGAACACTCCCAAACTCATTCTACAAGACCACCATCACCTTGATACTAAAACCAGACAAGGATGTCACAAAGAAGGAAAACTACAGGCCAATATCACTGATGAACATAGATGCAAAAATCCTCAACAAAATACTAACAAACAGAATCCAACAGCACATTAAAAGGATCATACACTATGATCAAGTGGGGTTTATTCCAGGAATGCAAGGATTCTTCAATATACGCAAATCAATCAATGTGATAAACCATATTAACAAATTGAAGGAGAAAAACCAGTTGATCATCTCAATAGATGCAGAGAAAGCTTTCAACAAAATTCAACACCCATCTATGGTAAAAACCCTGCAGAAAGTAGGCATAGAGGGAACTTAACTGAACATAATAAAGGCCATATATGACAAACCCACAGCCAACATCATCCTCAATAGTGAAAAACTGAAACCATTTCTACTAAAATCAGGAACAAGACAAGGTTGTGCCCTCTCACCACTCTTATTCAACATAGTTTTGGAAGTTTTAGCCACAGCAATCAGAGAATAAAAGGAATCCAAATTGGAAAAGAAGAAGTAAAGCTGTCACTGTTTGCAGATGACATGATACTATACATAGAGAATCCTAAAGATGCTACCAGAAAACTACTAGAGCTAATCAATGAATTTGGTAAAGTAGCAGGATACAAAATTAATGCACAGAAATCTCTGGCATTCCTATACACTAATGATGAAAAATCTGAAAGTGTCATCAAGAAAACACTCCCATTTACCATTGCAACAAAAAGAATAAAATATCTTGGAATAAACCTACCTAAGGAGACAAAAGACCTGTATGCAGAAAATTATAAGACACTGATGAAATAAATTAAAGATGATACAAGTAGAGGGAGAGATATACCATGTTCTTAGATTGGAAGAATCAACATTGTGAAAATGACTATACTCTCCAAAGCAATCTACAGATTCAATGCAATCCCTATCAAACTACCACTGGCATTTTTCACAGAACTACAACAAGAAATTTCATAATTTGTATGGAAACACAAAACATCCCGAATAGCCAAAGCAATCTTGAGAATGAAAAACAGAGCTGGAGGAATCAGGCTCCCTGACTTCAGACTATACTACAAACCTACAGTAATCAAGACAGTATGGTACTGGCACAAAAACAGAAAGATAGATCAATGGAACAGGATAGAAAGCCCAGAGATAAACCCACGCACATATGGACACCTTATCTTTGATAAAGGAGGCAGGAATGTATAGTGGAGAAAGGGCAGCCTCTTCAATAAGTGGTGCTGGGAAAACTGAACAGGTACATGTAAAAGTATGAGATTAGAACACTTCCTAACACCATACAAAAAAAATAAGCTCAAAATGGATTAAAGACCTAAATGTAAGGCCGGAAACTATCAAACTCTTAGAGAAAAACATAGGCAGAACACTCTATGACATAAATCACAGAAAGATCCTTTTTGACCCACCTCCTAGAGAAATGGAAATAAAAACAAACAAATGGGACCTAATGAAACTTCAAAGCTTTTGCACAGCAAATGAAACCATAAACAAGACCAAAAGACAATGCTGAGAATGGGAGAAAATATTTGCAAATGAAGCAACGGACAAAGGATTAATCTCCAATATTTATAAGCAGCTCATGCAGCTCAATAACAAAAAAACAAACAACCCAATCCATAAATGGGCAGAAGACCTAAATA
>NW_021703779.1:106548795-106549119 GCF_005190385.1 Monodon monoceros | reverse complement strand
CTAAAAATAGAACTACCATATGACCCAGCAATCCCACTACTGGGCATATACCCTGAGAAAACCATAATTCAAAAAGAGTCATGTACCAAAATGTTCATTGCAGCTCTATTTACAATAGCCAGGACATGGAAGCAACCTAAGTGTCCATCTACAGATGAATGGATAAAGAAGATGTGGCACATATATACAATGGAATATTACTCAGCCATAAAAAGAAACGAAATTGAGTTATTTGTAGTGAGGTGGATGGACCTAGAGTCTGTCATACAGAGTGAAGTAAGTCAGAAAGAGAAAAACAAATACTGTATGCTAACACATATATAT
>NW_021703779.1:106524499-106548695 GCF_005190385.1 Monodon monoceros | reverse complement strand
AAGCAGCTCATGCAGCTCAATAACAAAAAAACAAACAACCCAATCCATAAATGGGCAGAAGACCTAAATAGACATTTCTCCAAAGAAGGTATACAGACTGCCAACAAACTCATGAAAGAATGCTCAACATCATTAATAATTAGAGAAGTGCAAATCAAAACTACAATGAGATATCATCTCACACCAGTCAGAATGGCCATCATCAAAAAATCTAGAAACAATAAATGCTGGAGAGGGTGTGGACAAAAGAGAACACTCTTGCACTGCTGGTGGGAATGTGAATTGGTACAGCCACTATGGAGAACAGTATGGAGGTTCCTTAAAAAACTAAAGTAGAACTACCATATGACCCAGCAATCCCACTACTGGGCACATACCCTGAGAAAACCAAAATTCAAAAAGAGTCATGTACCAAAATGTTCATAGCAGCTCTGTTTACAATAGCCCGGAGATGGAAACAACCTAAGTGTCCATCATCGGATGAATGGATAAAGAAGATGTCGCACATATATACAATGGAATATTACTCAGCCATAAAAAGAAACGAAATTGAGCTATTTGTAATGAGGTGGATAGACCTAGAGTCTGTCATACAGAGTGAAGTAAGTCAGAAAGAGAAAGACAAATACCGTATGCTAACACATATATATGGAATTTAAGAAAAAAAAATGTCATGAAGAACCTAGGGGTAAGACAGGAATAAAGACACAGACCTACTAGAGAACGGACTTGAGGAAATGGGGAGGGGGATGGGTAAGCTGTGACAAAGCGAGAGAGAGGCATGGACATATATACACTACCAAACGTAAGGTAGATAGCTAGTGGGAAACAGCCACATAGCACAGGGAGATCAGCTCGGTGCATTGTGGCCGCCTGGAGGGGTGGGATAGGGAGGATGGGAGGGAGGGAGATGCAAGAGGCAAGAGATATGGGAACATATGTTTATGTATAACTGATTCACTTTGTTATAAAGCAGAAACTAACACACCACTGTAAAGCAATTATACTCCAATAAAGATGTAAAAAAAAAAAAAAACTGAGAAAATAACTGCAACCAAAGGACTGGAACCCAGAATACATATATTATCTTACTATATATAATTTATATATATATACACAATATAAATATTTTCTTATAAGTTGTATGTATTATGTAAATTATCATATATAAAATATACTTTTATATATTTTCTCATATGTATATATAATCTCTTATAATTGATTAAGAAAATAGACAAAATATGAAAAAAGATCATATATCAATTACCTATACATACATGAAAAGATGTTCAATATTAGGAATCATGAGGGAAATGCAAATTAAACCACAGCGATACCATGACAAAGGAAAAATTAAAATGACCAGCTGTACCCAATGTTGGCAAGGATGTGAAGCAACTCATACACTGCTGGTGGAAATGTTAAATTTTAAAGCCACTTGGGAAAATGACTTGGTACTTAAAAACTTTAAAGGAAACTTCCCATATGATCCGGTCATTCCACTTCTAGGTGTGTATGCCAAAGAAACAAAAACATATGCCCACATAAAGACTTGTATATAAATGTTACCAGCAACTTTGTAATAGCCAAAAGCTGAATACAACTCAAATGTCCATCAATATATTAGTAGACGAAAACAAATTTTGGTATATACATGCAATGGAATACTACTTGACAATAAAAAAAGCAATATTAATACACAAGACAACATGGATGAATCACAAAATTATTATGATGAAAGGAAAAAACCACCAGATCAAAAAGTGCACATACTGCATGATTCCATTTACATGGAATTCTAAAAAATGCAAATGAATCAGATCAGTGGTTGCCCAGATACAGGGGTGGAATTAGGTACAGATTACAAAGGAACACAAAAAACTTTTGGGGTGATCAAAATGTTTGCTGTCTTTTGGGGTGATGGATCCATAGGTGTATACATTCATATACAACTTATCACATTGTTCACTTTAAATATGTACAATTTATTGTACATCAATTACACTTAAAGTTGAAAACAGAAGATGCTCTGAAAAGTCACATTGGTATACTTTTCTTTTTCTTTTTTTTTTTTTTTGCAGGAAGCGGGCCTCTCACTGTTGTGGCCTTTCCCGTTGCGGAGCACAGCCTCCGGATGCACAGGCTCAGCGGCCATGGGTCACGGGTCTAGCCGCTCCGCGGCATGTTGGATCTTCCCAGACCGGGGCATGAACCCGTGTCCCCTGCATCGGCAGGTGGACTCTCAACCTGCGCCACCAGGGAAGCCCCACATTGGTATACTTTTAATTTATGGTTAGTGGTCATAGCATATACGTATCTATCCCTTCTAACTAAAGTAACAAATAGAATTGGAGACAATTTATTCCACAGATATAGTCTTTTTTAAGCTAATAAAGACACAGGCTGGGGGCTTCCCTGGTGGCGCAGTGGTTGAGAGTTCGCCTGCCGATGCAGGGGACACGGGTTCGCCTGCCGATGCAGGGGACACGGGTTCGTGCCCTGGTCTGGGAGGACCCCACATGCCGCGGAGCGGCTAGGCCCGTGAGCCATGGCCACTGAGCCTGCGCGTCTGGAGCCTGTGCTCCGCAACGGGAAAGGCCACAACAGTGAGAGGCCCGCGTACCACAAAAAAAAAAAAAAAAAAAAAAGACACAGGCTGTGGGCAGTAATATTATAAGAACTAGCAATTTTAAAAGTCTACTGTTTTTCAGGTTAAGAACATTTTGTAAAAGGACCATATAAAGGGTATTGGGGAACTTGGACACTATATGCTTAATATAATAGATGCTCTGCTATGGAGAAATATATATTAAAATTATTCTTGTTATATGAAAGCTGGAAACAAACAAAGGGATTATATCATGGGTAAAAATGCTTTTTATAAAAAAATTTTATGGTTAGTTGAGAGAACATTCTTTCAGTAAATCTACAATATTGCTTCAGCTTCACTTAAAATAAATACTACAGCTAGTCAAAGGATATAAAAGAGAATAAAGTAACCTATATTTATACATCACTTTTCTCAGGTGTCCTCAGAGCACTGATATTGGAAAGACTGAAGCAAGACAGGGGCTGTTTATACCTCAAATTCAGGTTTTTTGACTCCCAAAATGTGGTGTTTTCAGTTGTGAATCCATCGTTACTTTTATTAGAAGATGCCTTAACACATGTTTCAAATAACCTGGGTGTGCATGGAAGCATACAGGTGTATAGATGAAACAAAATTGGTCATTAGTTAAGTGTTTGCTGGATGGTGAGTATGGGAGCTTTCTTTATGTCATTCTCTCTACTTTTGGATATGTTTGAAATTTTCATAATACAAAGTAAGAAAAATAAAAACGAAAAGGAGAGGAATGATCTAAGGTAGGACTTAAAGGAGTTAGTAACAAAATACATTCCACATATTAAAACTGTGAGTAAACTACAACTTAGGTCCCCCAAATTATAAACATCTTAAGTCTGGAAGAGAGGTTAAAGACAGTGGTATAACTAGGAAATGTGTACCTGAATTGCTATTTATTTATTTAACACTATGCTCCAGTACTGGAGAAGCAGCTAGAAATACAAGAAACAAAAGTGTTTGTATAAAGTAACATTCTACTGGAAGTAACAGGAAAAAATATCAAAGAAAGAAATCACAGTGTCAGAATTCATCCATGAAGAAAAGTAAGGCAGGTTTTAAAAACAGAATGACAGGAGCCTAGGGATTTGGGGGAAATGGGATCAGATGCCATTTTAGATAAGTCCTCTCTCAGATGGGGAAGGAAGTTAACATGATACAATCTACTGAGAGCTAGTGGATCAAAGCTAGTAAAGGTCAGTTTAATATTGAACTCTCTTCCTTTTCCTTCGGACTGCGATTCAAGTAAAAATGCAGGAAGACAGCGGTATGCAAAATAAAAAGTAAACATGAGAAAACAAAAATTACAAAATAGAAACACCTGAAAGCATGTGCTGTAATTGAAATTGAACGACTCTGCTGATGTGGTTATCCCATACAACGTATGTTGCATAAGGGCTTCCAAAGTTTTTATTGTACACTAACTTATCCCACTGTGCTTCCTTCTGCAGCGACACCCAATCACAACACAGCAGGATACACACATTGGCTACAATATTCTCTCGCCCTGTCTTTGGGTTCAAAATAGAAACAAAGGGTTGTATATATCTAGATTTTTACAGAATACTAACAAGTGTGTCTACTGATAGTACTATGCTCTCCTCTTTGTTTAGCCTTCTCATGAAGAGCTGAAAAACTTTGCACTTTCCAGCAATGGAAAGCAGTGAAAATGTAAATACTGTATGAAGGGTAAACACTTTTACATATTAAGGATGTGTAATTTTCTTATTGGGTCCAATATGTTTAGGTAGATATTTATCTCATAGAATCAGAAGAGTCAATATTTACATGTATACATCAAATAATATTAAAAGCACATGCAATGTGTTAATGCCATACACAGAGAGAAAACTAAATAGAAATATTCAATATCTGAGTTAATTTCTGTCACATCAGCATTGCTTTGCCATCATATTGTATTTACTGCATATTACCCAGCTCACAGCAAGGAATCATTACTCTCTTACTAAAAGAGTATAATTCAAATCAAATGGTACTTACATAGGAAGAAAACAGTCGTTGAATGGATGTGGGCAGATGAAAATTTCAACCTATACCTCTCTGAAATTATTGAGAAATAAATTTTGTATCCATTGGTAGGGCGACCACTTTTTCTTGTTCCGTCAGAGAGTTATATAGTCAAGGCTGTGACGCTTCACCTAGATGCCCCTTCCGGAATGATGAACTTCTTCCTGGCTTTCACCCTCAGCTGTCAGCCCACTTTGGAGATTGCCTCAGCTGAAAGGTATTGCCTCATCGAAGATTCCCTTACTTTTGGCAGCCTACATCAAATTACTGATCAGTGTGAAGATATAAAGGCCCAGTCTCCTTGCCTCTATTTGGGATAATTCGGAATGGCAGTCCCAGCTCTAAAGTTCTCAAGGAGGGCCAGCTGAAACCTTATTTGGGATGATACCACAGATCAACTTCTCCCTTTGGTCCAATCCTCCTTTCGCCCTCTCATTTCTACAGGTGTTGATTCTAAGAGCACTAACTAATTAACGTCCTATATAATAAATCCTGCCTCAGAATCTGCTTCCCAGAGATCTCAATCTGTGATACGTTATGAGAAGCATATGACATGATTTTAATATTAGATTGTTCGAATATTTTATATTATGTGTTAGTCTTAAAGCTTTCTATAGGTAACCACAATATTCCACTAACCAGATAGAATGTTTCTCAGGTATTTTTATTAATCATAAATATACATTAATCCAGGCCTTGTTACTAAAATAAGAATTATCACTGGGGAATCTATAAATACACATAGACTTTATTCTTATCGCTGCAATATCATTCCTAATGCTTGTTAGGGCAATAGTATAATTCAGAGCTCTGGAAGATTTGAAAATCTTTACTGAATATAACAAATCCCTGTTCATACTTTCTATGGTCTGAATGTTTGTGTTCCTCTAAAATTTATATGTTGAAATCTTAATACCCAATGTGATGGTATTAGAAGATGGGGTATTTGGGTGGTGATTAGATCATGAGAGTATAGCTGTCATGAATAGGATCAGTGCTCTAATAAAAAAGACTGCACAGAGCTCCCTGGCCCCTTAACACCATGTGAGGACACAGCCAGGGATGTGTCTGCAACCAGGATAATGGTCCTCACCCAACCAGGCTGTCACCATGATCTTGGACTTTAGCCTCCAGAACTGTGAGAAATAAATTCTGTTATTTATGAGTTACCTGGTTTTTCATGTTTTGTTATAGCATCTCGAACAGACTAAGATAATATTATATAGAAAATTATTCTTATGGAGGTGCATTTAAAATGTGCCACGATGACCATGATTCTCCAATGTTCCTATTTTCATTGACTTGTAAAATATAGGCAGTTTCTATTACAAGTAGTTCTAAATAAATTGTAGCATATTTTTCTACAAATAATATACATTGAACACCTAATCTTTAGTATTAAGGCTGGTGGTTGAAATATTCATGCCTGAAAAAAATCATTATGTGATTGTATCTGATTAAAGTTTTATTGCATAATTCCAGACTTGTGAAACTATGACATTTTCTTCCTCTGGGTTCCAATTCTCAGACAAAATCACTTTGAAATGACCTGTTTCACACTGTAGTGTACTTTCAGCACCTATGTTCTATTTATTAGCCAATAACCTGTGTTTTGAAGGGTGGTTTAACCTTTCTTTCATGGGGTAATGTTACAAAAACTTGAAGAAAAGCTTATTTATTTATTTTTTTTACAATATATTGCTCAGCCCAACCAGCTTCTGTACTACATTGCCTGAAGCTCAAAACCTGGTTGTCTTTAAAATATGCAGCTACAGAAGTAACCATTCTCAATATGTTATTTTACTAAATAATATTCATTATCCCAAATCTAGAGGAATTAAAGCAATATTACCCTAACATACTAAGATGATGATCGACATACCTACATGATGGATAGAGGTGTTTTATTATAGTATAGAAGACAACATTCTCAACAAGGAAATCAAGATATGCAAATTGATCAAAGCAGCCTTGTTCTTATTTTTCCCTTTCTTTCAACAGTTAGGAATGATAGATTTCTCTCTCCTGTTTCCATCATGCAGCTGTAAAATCCACTACAGTCAGAGAGGAAGTTTGAGATGAATACATTTCAGTGATATGCTGGAGCCGACTCATACTGGCTTACAAGAGCTGATTCTGTGCTTCTATTCCCAACTCCATGTTTAGTGAGGTAACATTGATAACCTGAAATTGACATGGTGGGTGTATATACATAATAGAAATTGGCAAACAGTATAAACCAAAACTTTTATTCCTAGGAGAGCCAGTTGTTAAACATTTACCAGCACACCACTTTAATTCCTATATAACCAGTAGTATGCTAGTGAGCCAGCTGACTGAAATGAGTACAATCAACTTTCTTGAGCTAGTGTGAGCTAGCTCCAGCAGACCACTGTATGTAACTCCATTGACCCCGTTTATATAAAAATTGTGAAGCTATACACATGGCTCCTTTATTATGAAGGAAGTTGGCATTATCAGCATAGTAAAAATTTAAAATATCCAAAAAACAGCATTGCTTTTGTAGTAAGTGTAACTGAGCAGGACCCTATGGGGCCCTCAGGGGACAGACTGCCCCACCCCACCATGTCCTCCAATTGCCTCTTGTTTGTAGAAAAACTTGAGCCTCCTAGGCCTTCCCTAAGTTCCAAAGAATAAATTTACTCAGAGAATTGAGAAAATGCAGAAACAAAGGAAAACAGTCAAGTAAGAAAAGATAATAATAGTTTAGCCATTAGACAAGGTCAAGGACATTTATTTCCTCCTCAAGGGCTATCAATAATATTCTGAGCCATAGCCTTTGAGGTGTTTTGTGGATACTGATACCCCCACCAGGTGGAAGAAGTTAACTGCATTCTGACCACTAGCCCATAGACCTCAGACTGGCTGGAACCAGAAGGTTGATGATGTTGACTCCTGATTACCTCAGCATCAACCAATCAGAAAAATGTCCATCAGCTGATCACTCTCTCCCTCACCCTATCTTTAAAAACCTTCCCCTGAAAACCACTGGGGGGTTGGGGGAATTTGGGGTCTTAGTGGCCTGGACTCCTTGCTTTGTGCCTGCAGCAAACGCACTTTCCTTCATCACAACCTGGTGTCGGTAGATTGGCTTAACTGTGAGCAGCTGAGCAGACCCAAGTTTGGTTTGGTAACAGTAAGGATGTAGTGTACTCATTTCTTAGGCTACAAATTTCCTCACAGATTAACAATTCAGGAAGTTATCAGCAGTGTAGAATGATTGCATAGTTATTTGATCTAGATCCTTTTGCTCTCTTTCTCCTTTTAATTTTAGATAATTATTATATCAGTTTAATTCTACTCCATTCATTACAGAGAAAATCAAATTACATATCCGGTATCTTCTATGTTTTGGCTTGAGACATTTTAAGCTAAAAGGATTTAATTATGAAATATTTAAACATAGAAAATTCAGAGTATATTATAATAAAAATAATTACCACAAACTACATTTAATAAAGAATAATATTTTGCCATATTTTCTGAGGCTCATTCTTTCCCTCCACTTTTGGTTAAAGAAATAAAACAGGGCTTTCCTGGTGGCACAGTGGTTGAGAGTCCGCCTGCCGATGCAGGGGACACGGGTTCGTGCCCCGGTCCGGGAGGATCTACATGCCGCAGAGCGGCTAGGCCCGTGAGCCACGGCCGCTGAGCCTGCGCGTCCGGAGCCTGTGCTCCGCAACGGGAGAGGCCACAACAGCGAGAGGCCCGCGTACCGCAAAAAAAAAAAAAAGAAATAAAACATAAGCCTCACCACCACTGCTCCATCACTTCCATACGCTTATTATCACACCTAAGAAAATTCAAAATACTTTCACTGTATCATCTAATATCCAGTCTCTATTCATTTCTCCCAGTTGTCACAAAAATAGAACCTATCTTTAGTTTTGTTCAATCAGGATCTAACCAGGATTCATGCATTACATTTGATTATTTATATGGTTTCTTTTCATTTAAAAGACCTCCATTTTTACCAGTAAATTCATTATTTTAAAGGTGCCCAGATCAGTTGCACATTTTATGAATTTGTTGATTGTTCCCTTATAGCAATAAGAAAATCTGTGTACCCTGTATTTTTGTAAAGTGAATTTTCTTCTGGTGACTGCTTCAAATATATAAATATATCTCATATATAGTGATATGTAGTACTATCATTATCATTACTTCTCAAAAATCCTGCAATTTTTCTTAGTATCCTTTGCTCCAAAAATTGTCTAATAGTTTTTTAAAAAATATTCAGGTGAAAGAGATTTTCAATTTTTTATATTTTATTTTAAATTTCCAGATCTTATGCATGATTGTAAGAAAATACAAGATTTCTCTTTATGATACTTCTTGATATTTTCCTGATATGACTGTTCATATATAATAAAATATGACACATTCTATAAGCATTTTGGAAGAACATACACTGTCTCTTTTTAGACTGTAGGGTGTTATATATAAGATTTACTATATTAATTATGTTGCTTTTATTTCTTATATTCTTATTTATGCCTACTTATTATATTTTATACTGAAAGTGGTATATTAAAGTTTCACATTGTTAATGCTTCTACATATGTCTCCATGCATTATCTGTAATTTCTGGTTTAAATGGGCATTTACTGTGTAATTTGATATTATACGTAGATAATTTCTGTTGTGTCTTCATTGTGAATGTGGCTTTTAGCATTATAAAATATATTTCTTGGACTAGTTTAATATGTTTTTATGAATTAAACCATATTTGCATTTATTCCTTGTTTTATTGATTTCTGTGTTAGTCTTTTAATTTCCAACTTTAGAGAAAGAATGATAGGTGATACACAGATAAGTGATAGATAGATGTCAAAATCCTTATTGTATAATATATAATTTAGTTAGAATTATGTGTTACATTTTCTTTTTTTACTTTATGGTGGTTTGAGGATGGTGAGTTTTCATCAGCTGAAATATTTTTATTCATTTACCTGTTTTATTTGCCCAATTGCTTTGTATAGGGGTTCTCTTGCCCTCTCTCTCTCTGTATGTGTGTGTGTCTTTTCCTATTCCTACTCATGTCGTGGACAGGGTTTATACTTGAACCACACTCCCTGCTGTTGCTTTAGTGAAATGTGGTTTTTTAATAGGTGATATTAATGGTGGGAGTGAAGGCAAAAGCTGTCAAAGCTTTTGTTTTTTTCCTTCCATTTCTTCAGGATCCTACTCTTTCCCCTCTAACTTTTTCTTTCTTTTCAGTGTTATCTTTCTCAAGGGTGCAACCCCATTATCCATCTCCTTCTCCAGAACAAATCTTCTCTAATACTCCCACTTTGAGTGTCTCTTATTATACTTTCAAGGCCATTTCTTGTATCAGGTGGTGTAGATTACCAAGTGCCAAACTTTCATTTTGGTCTAGTACTAATTTGGCTCTGAACATTGGATGTTCTCTTTCTGAGGATGATTTTGTCTGTGCTTCATTAATTCTTCCAAATCTCTCCCCTCTTTGTCACAGAGTCTCCTAAGCCTTCTCTCCCTGCTCTCTACATCCACAGTCTTGTAGTCAGAGCAGAAACTCTCTTGGAATTGAGTGTTTATTTCTCTTTATAAATGTAATATAAAGTTTATGGTATTCTCTGTCTTCTAGTAATCCAGAGATTGTAGGTTATGTGTGGTTTTATATGCTCTTATTGATCTTATGATATTGGAGAGGGTACATACATTTGTAGGGATTCAGATTCTGATGGCCACCCCTTTCTGCCATATGCTGAGGATTCTGATTTTCTCCTTTGAAATATTCCTGAGATTTTGGTTCTGCTCCTTGGAAATTATGAAGTGAAACTCACGGTAGTTCATAAGATTCAGTGATACACTTCGCAAGCCTTGACCTCTAGGTCTGTATGGAGCAGAGAGCAGCATAATTCAACTATTCTTGTTCTATTATATTTATTCTATCTCCCATTTTTAAAATATCCTCCATATCACTTCATTTGATTTTAACCCATTATTCTTTTTTTTAAAAAAAATAAATCTAAATTAAATTTTCAGTATTTTTTAAAATTTAGCTATAACTGACATATAACGTTATATTAGTTTCCGGTGTACAACATGATGATTCAATATTTATACACATTGTGAAATGATCACCACAATTAAGCCTAGTTAACACCTATCACGATACATAGTTACAAATTTTTTCTTGTGATCAAAACTTTAAAGATTTACTCTTAGCAGGGACTTCCCTGGTGGCGCAGTGATTGGGAATCTGCCTGCTAATGCAGAGGACACAGGTTTGAGCCCTGGTCCAGGAGGATCCCACATGCCGTGGAGCAACTAAGCCCATGCATCAAAACTACTGAACCCGTGCACCACAACTGCTGAGGCCCGCGTGCCTAGAGCCTGTGCTCTGCAACGGGGGAAGCCACTGCAATGAGAAGCCCATGCACCGCAATGAAGAGTAGCCCCTGCTCGCCGCAACTAGAGAAAGCCCGCACGCAGCAACAAAGACCCAAATCACCCCTAAATAAATAAATAATTAAAAAATTTACTCAGCAATTTTTAAATACGCAATACAGTTTCATTAACTGTAATCATCATGCTGTACATTACATCCACATGACATTTATTTTATAGCTGGAAGTTTTTACTTTTTAACCCCCTTCACACATTTCACCTACACCCCACTCCCCACCTCTAACAACTACCAATCTATTCTCTATCTATGAGTTCATATAGTATTGGTCTTTCTCTATGCGACTTATTTCACTTAGCATAATGCCCTCAAGATCCATCCATGTTGTCACAAATGACAAGATTTCATTCTGTTTTATGGCCAAATAATGTTCCATTGTGTATGTGTTCCACATTTTCTTTATCCATTCATCCATAGATGGACACTTAGGTTGCCTCCATTTCTTGGCTGTTGTAAACAATGCTGCAGTGAACATGGGGCTGCATATGTCTTTTCAGGTTAGTGTTTTAGTTTTCTTCAAATAAATACCCAGAAGTGGAATTGCTGGATCATACAGTAGTTCTATTTTTAATTTTTTGACAGACTTCCATACTGTCTTCCATAGTGGTTGCACCAATTTACAGTCCCACGAACAGTGTACAAGGGTTCCCTTTTCTCCACATCCTCACCAACACTTGCTATTTCTTGTCTTTTTGGTGATAGCCATTCTAACAGGTGTGAGGTGGTATCTCACTGTGGGTTTGATTTGCATTTCCCTGATAATTTGTGACCTTGAGCACCTTTTCATGCACTTGTTGTCCATTTGTATTTCTTCTTTGGAGAAATGTCTGTTCTGATCCTCTGCTCATTTTTTATTTGGAGTGTTTGTTTTTTTGCTATTGAATTGTATGAGTTCTTTGTATATTTGCTATATTAATCCCTTATTAGATATAAGATTTACAAATATTTTCCGCCATTCTATAGGTTGCCTTTTCATTTTGTTGATGGTTTTCTTTGCTTTGCAGAAGCTTTTCAGTTTGATATAGTCCCACTTGTTTATTTTTACTTTTGCTGTTTTTGCTTTTGGTGTCAAATCCAAAAAACCATCCCCAAGACTGATGTCAAGGAGCTTACTGTCTGTGTTCTCTTCTACAAGTTTTATGGTTTAAGGTGTTACATTCAAATTTTTGATCAATCTTGAGTTAATTTTTGTGTACAGTGTAAGATAGTGGTTGAGTTTCATTCTTTTATTGTGGCTGTCCAGTTTTCCCAGCACCATTTATTGAAGAGACTGTCTTTTCTCCATTGTATATTCTTGGCTCCTTTGTCATAAACTAATTGGTTATATAGGCATGGGTTTATTTCAGGGCTCTATATGTGGCTCCATTGATCTATGTGACTGTTTTATGCCAATACCATATTGTTTTCATTACTATATCTTTGTAATATGGTTTGAATTCAGGGAGCATAATACCTCCAGCTTTGTTTTTCTTCTTCAAGATTGTTTTGCCTCTTTGGGGTCTTTTATGGTTCCATACAAATTTTAGGATTGCTTTTACTATTTCTGTGAAAAATGTCGTTGGAATTTTGATAGTGATTGCATTGAATCTGCTTTGAGTAGTCTGGATACTTTGACAATATTAATTCTTCCAATCTATGAACATGAAATATCTTTCCATTTATTTATGTCTTCTACAATTTCTTTCATCAGTGTCTTATATTTTTCCATGTACAGGTATTTTACCTCCTTGGTTAAATTTATTCCTAGGTATTTTATTTTTTCTGATGAATTTGAAATGGGATTGTTTTCTTAATTTCTTTCCCTCCTAGTTCATTGCTAGTGTATAGAATCACAACAGATTCTTATATATTTATTTGTATCCTGCAACTTTATTCAATTTATTTAATAGTTCTGAAAGATTTTTGGTGGAGTCTTTAGGGTTGTCTATATATAACATCATGTCGTCTACAAATAGTGACAGTTTTATTTTCTCCTTTCTGATTTGGATGTCTTTTTCAGTTATTATTTTATAATATCTTCTAGCATACATTAGTTAATGTCTTCATCCAAGTTTTAATATGTGGTGTGTTTATTAACACAGCCCTTAATATGTTTTACTTTCCATTATACTTTCTTCTGTGAACCATGTGTTGTTTTAACGTAATTTTTTATATTATTGCGTATTGTGTTTTATTCTCCTCAATCTTTTTATTCTGTCAATCTTTAATTTATACATTTTAAAAATTATATTATTAGGTACTTAAAAGTACATGATGGTATAACTTTGATAAATGAAGTGAACTGCTTCCTTTATCATTATTACATATCTGTGTGTCTATTTATCATCTGTTTTTAATAGAGTTACATCAGCTTTGTTATGGTAGTACATGCCTGGATCAATTTTTTCTAACTCTCAATCCTTCACATTTGCCTTTATGTGTCATTATTTTAAGTATATTTTCCCCTACAATGCAATTAAAATTTAATCCACATCTGAGAACCTCTTTTAGATGACTCTTAAATCTAGTTATTTTTATTGTAATTTCTGATATAGTGTGGATTTATATCTAACATCTCAGTTATTTTTATTTATTATTCATTTTCTTTATATTTATTTGTTATTTTTTCTCCCTTTAGTTAAGTTGGAAAGCTATACATTCTCTTTCCATTATTTTGGTGGCTACATTAAACATTTAAAATATATTATTGACTTGCCAAATTTTAAAGTTAATCATTTAGTTCTCACAAACCCTTGATTAACAGAAGGATCTTAGAATACATTTATCACTTTGTTTCCTAATGTTTAGTTCCACCTTTCCAAAAAGTTCCCTATATAATCTTTATTGTTATTATTATTATTACTAGAGTTGATCCTTATTTATATTTATGTATTTGCCAGTTTCTTTACTCACCATTAAATCTTACTATTGCTTCCTTCTGGATTAAACTTTCTTCTTCCTAAAATACATATTCCAGGACAAGTTATTTCAGCAAGAGTCTATGAGTGGTAAATTTCTTCACTTTTGTTTTGGAGATGTATTTATTTTACTTTCATTATTTAAGGACAATCTACCTAGAGATAAAATTCTAAGTTGAGTCATTTTCTTCTGTACTTTAAAAATATGATTCCATTTTCTTTGGTATTTTTGTTTGCTTGTTTGTTTCCAGAAGTCTCCTAGGGTTAAAACTACTGTAAAACTTTACTTTCTGTCTTCTCTTTAGATGAGTTTTATATATTCTCCTTGCCCTTGGATTTCTGCAATTTCAGCATATTGTGTTTATATATAGATTTATTTTTAATTATTCAATCTGAGTCATTTTTTTCTTTAACCTGGGGATTCATATATTTCATTAATTATGGAAATAACCATCTTACATTTGAATATTGAGTTGTTTTTCTTCTGTCTAGCTTTCTAGGTCTTCTCAATCCACAGTCAATGTCTCTTTATCACTTTTTCATATTTTCTATCACTTTATCTCTCTGTGTTACATTATTAAAACTTCAGATCTATCATGCAGTTCACGAATTCTCCCTGCAGCTGTGTTCAATCTTTTTATCCAATCATTGGGCTTTTTAGTTTGAGTATATTTTTTGAAACTCTGTCTTTCTAGTGCATATTCTCTTTTTTCATGTAAATCTCTTCTCTCATATGGTGTGAACTTTTCTGTCGTATCTTACTATTCTTATAACATACATCAAGTTTGTTCAAATAGTTCTATTACCTCAAAAAGTTGGGGTGCTGAGCCTCTTGGTGGTTTTATAAAGCAACTATTTGACTGGTTTGAGAACTTTATTGTGTGTTCATCTCTAGTAGAGATGAAAAAGATTACTGCTTCCCCCAGCCAGTGGATAGATGTTTGTTTGTTTTCAAAACCATTTTGAAGAGAGAGAATAGTTCTTTCAGGTCCCCATATTTATTCAGTAGTGCCAGATATACTTATTTGCCTCATCACTGTGTTCCCCCAGCAAGAACATACCCATGAACAATTATATATAATTTATATATAATTTTTTTTCTTTTCCTCCAAACAAAATGTCTTTAATTTTCTGAAGCAAGCCTGTTCTTTCTTGCCTCTGATTCTTAGCTAATGGTGTTTATCTTAGGGAGCTCTGGCTGCTATAACAAAATACTATAGCCTGGGTGGCCTAAACAACAGACATTTATCTCTCACAGTTCTGGAGGCTGTGAAATCCAAGATCAAGCTGCTGGCAGACTCAGTTTCTGGTAAGGGCCTGCTTCCTGACCTGTAGACAGCTGCCTTCTTGCTGTGTGCCCACATGGTCTTTTCTTGGTGCATGTGAATGGTGAGAGAGAGTTATCTCTGTCTTCCTCTTCTTATAAGGGCACCAATCCCATAAAGAGGGTCCTAAAATTATGACATAATCTAAACCTAATTACTCCTCAAAGGTCCCATCTTTAAATATCATCACATTGGGGATGAGGGCTTCAACATATGAATTTTAAGCAGACACATTCAGCCCACAAGAGTATTACCTTATACCAAATCATTCTTTGCCCACTTGTTTTTGTACTAAACTCCTACTCATGCAACAG
Source organism: Monodon monoceros (assembly GCF_005190385.1). Taxonomy (NCBI): domain Eukaryota; kingdom Metazoa; phylum Chordata; class Mammalia; order Artiodactyla; family Monodontidae; genus Monodon; species Monodon monoceros. Next base: position 106,533,057 of record NW_021703779.1, on the reverse strand, counting down.
GCCTCAACTTTGATACTCCCAGACTCCTTCCTCAAAACTGTGTTGTTAGCCTTAAAATTTACAATCTAAACCATGCACTTGACTTACCTTTTCTATTAGATGATGTAAAGGACCATGTTTAATTAGTTCATAATGTACCCGCAAAACTTAGTACACTATTGATTAGTACTTGGCACTTAAAATGAAATATTTCAGAATGAATTTTGTATATCTTCTGTGTGATATTTTATGACCAGACATTTAAGTAACTCTATTCTTCTCTTGAGAAGAATATATGGGCTTTCCTGTGTCCAAAAGAGAAAAGAGTTTTATAAAAAAAAAAAAAAAAAAAAAAAAGGTACAGCTATCCATGTCAAACACTGAAGAGTGATCCAGTGAAATCAAGTTTTGAAAACCAGTATCTGGAAAAAAGGTGGTCATGTGCAACAATAGCAAGGGTACTTACAGTAGAATGGTGAAGACTGAAAACCTGTTGCAAAATGTTTACATAAAATAAAATAATAAAATAAAATAAATAAGATAAAATAAAATAAAAGATCTTGCCTTAAACCAGTGGTTCTTAAAGTGTGGACCTCAGATCAGCAGTGTCAAAGTCATCTAGGAACTTGTTAGAAATGAAAATATTTGAGTTCTACCATAGACCTCTTGAATAACAAAATCTGGAGTTAGAGACCAGTGCTCTGGCTTTTAAGAAGCTTTCCAGGTGATTCTGATGCATAGTTAAGTTTAAGAACCACTGTTTTAGATAGAAAGGGAATTGAATGAACAGAGGCTAGAAGGGATCACATGGCCATGGATGGTTCATTCCCCTTGTTTTGTTTAAAGATGAAACATTGAACTTATTTTTATGATTACAGAGAAAAGATGAGGGTGAGAGAGAAAGAGACCAGAAATTGACAGGACCATGTATTAGAAGAGAATAAATTAATTGGATCAAGCAGTGGAATGTGCCTTGATATGTATGATGACTCCCTCCTTTTTAAAAGTAAGGGAAGCAGGTGAGGGCAAGAAAGGAGAGAGGAAGAAAGCAGCTGGGATGTAGGGAGGGTGAAGGAAAGATAATACAGTAGTTAGCCTCTGGCTTGTGAAGAAGAGTGAAGTTATTTCATGAGAGTGAGAAGAAAGATAGGAGCTTTGTAAATAGTGTTTTGGAATTGGTGCTTTGCTATGTGGGAGGTTATTTGAGCAGGGGTATATAATGCAAGTTTTTACAAGAAGCCCTGAGGGCTCAGGTAAGGTGTTCCTCTGTCCTCACAGGTGTATTATATTTTACAGCAGAAAAATCTGAGTGAGGTGTTGAATTGAGCCAGGTTTGTAACTCAGATGTAGGAGAAAAATAAAGGGATAGTGAGTTGAGTTGCACTTAATTATTTTTTAAAAATTCCTGGAAATGATGCAATTTCAACTAGAAAGGAATAATTAATGAAAAAAGTATATCCTTTGTATTCAAACTCCATGATGGCTTTAGAAAAGTCAAACCACTTTGTGGGGGATGTTAAAGATAACCATGTATCAATGAGCTGAATATAATCACTTATGAGTTAAAAAAAATTCTTGCAAATATGTCTGTATATTACAAAAAAACACAAACAACCGTTCAATATTTTAGTGCTCACAAGAATGACCAAGGAATATCACACCAACTCTAAATTAAATGTGTATGTTTACTTGAGCACTTTAGTATCTGTTCATCAGTATTCCATCAATATTATTTTAAGGATGCCAGTCTGTGGAGCAATGATTCGGTGGTAAAGTAGACTCAACAAGGTATGAAAAGGAAGTTAATGGTTGCAATTTTCATAAGATGTGAGGGTCTCTGATGGGTCCCATTGCTCAAAATAATCCTCCTCTCCATGTTGCCCATGGCTAAAATTTCTGTTGTTCTTATGTCAATAATTTAAGGTATTACTGTTATAAGGCCTAAATATGAATAAGTGAGAGTTCTAAAAAAAGTTCATGAGTGTATTTATTTATTAACTGATTAATAACCATTAACAACTCTAGCACATACTACTTTATCAGAAAACCTTCACACTGGGGTACCAACAACCACAATTTTGTGAGGAATCAAAGTGAGAAAAATCTCAGAACACAGATCGTGGGACAGTATAACTGGATGAGCAATCAGCCTAGGATTTATTTTTCTTATCTGTCAATTACTGGCTATGTGGCCTTTTCTGTGCCTCAGTTCCATCATCTACAAATGGAGATAATAGTAATTCCTACTTAATTGGATTATATATTAGGGATTAAATGAGCAAATGCATTAAAGTAGTTATCACAATACCTGGTAAATGGGTAGCACTCAATAAATATTAACAGCTATCAACATCATCATCATCATTATCATTATTGCTTGTTGTGAAGAAAGGGGGCCCCAGGATTTAATTAAGATATACTTTGCAGTTTACAAAGAATTAATGATATCATTACTGAGGAGAAACATAATATTGATGCTATTTTTCCATAAAAAGAAAACTAGGACAACACCATCCATAAAGTAAAAAGAAAAGCCACAGAATGGGAGAAAATATTTGCAAATCATATACTGGATAAATGGCTTCTATCCACAATGCATAAAGAACTCTTACAATTCAACAGTATAAAGACAAATAACCCAATTTTAAAAACGTGGGTGAAGAACTTGAAGACATTACTCCAAAGAAAATATACAAATAGCCAACAGGCGCATTTGTTTGACACCAATATTCATCAAGGAAATGAAAATCAAAATCACAGTGAACCCCCTCACACCCACTGGGCTGGCTAGAATAAAAAAATACAATAATCCAAATACATATAATTATACACCACAACCCTAAACCAAGTGGGATTTATAGCCCAGATATGAAAGGTTGGATCAATATTCAAAAATCAATTAATGTAATTTATCACATCAAAGACTAAAGAGGAAAAATCACGTGATCATATCAATAGATGCAGAAAAAGCATTTGACAAAACCCAACACCTGCTCATAATAAAAATTGTCAGTAAACTGGGAATAGAGGCGAACTTCTTCAACATGATAAAGAATGTCTAAAAAACCCTACAGCTAACATTATACTTAATGGTGAGAAACTCAAAGCTTCCCCACAAATATCAAGTATAAGACAAAAATATTCTCTCACTACTCCTCTTCAAAATTGTACTAGAAGTTCTAGCTAATGCAATAAGACAATTAAAGAACATAAAAGGTATACAGTTTGGGAAGGAAGAAATAAAACTGTTTTTGTTTGCAGATGTTGTGATTGTCTATGTAGAAAATCTGAAAGAATCCACACACAAAAAAACCCTCCTGCAACTAATAAATTATAGCAAGGTTTTAGGATACAATGTTAATACACAAAGGTCAGTCACCTTTCTATAGACCAGCAATGAACGAGTGGATTTTGAAATTAAAAATACAAAACCATTTACATTAGCATCCCCTAAATGAAATATTTAGGTAAAAATCTAACAAGATATATACAAAATATATGAGGAAAACTACAAAACTCTGATAAAAGAAATTAGACAACAAAATACATGGAGAGACATTCCATGTTCACGGATACAAAGACACAATATTGTCAAGACATCAGTTCCTCCCAACTTGATCCCCAGATTCAATGCAATGCCAGTCAAAATCCCATCAAGTTATGTTGTGGTTATCTATTCGCTGATTCTAAAGTGTATATAGAGAGGCAAAAGACTCAAAATAATCAACATAATATTGAAGGAAAAGAGCAAAGTTGGAGGACTGACCCTACCCAACTTCAAGATTTACTATCTAGTTACAGTAATCAAGACTGTGTGTTATTGGTGAAAGAAAAGACAAATAGATCAATGGAACAGAACAGAGAGCACGTAAGTAGATGCTCATAAATATAGTCAACTGATCTTTCACAAAGAAGCAAAGGCAGTATAGCAAAGCAAAGAAAGTCTTTTCAACAAATGGTGCTGGAACAATGAGACACCCACAGCAAAAAAAAAAAAAAATTGATCTTGACACAGACCTTATGCCCTTCACAAAATTAACTCAAAATCGATTACAGATCCAAATGTAAACTGAAAAAGCATAAAATTCCTAGAAGATAACATTAGGGGAATACTTAGAGGACCACAGGTACGGTGATAACTTTTTAGGTACAACACCAAAGGTACAATCCATGAAAGAAAAAACTGATATGCTAAACTTTTATATTAAAAATAAACACTTCTGTAAAAAACAATGTCAGAGAATGAGAAGAGAAACCACAGACTGGGAGCAAACATTTTCAAAAGATACATCTGATAGAGGACTATTGTCCAAAATAAACAAAGAACTCACAAAATTCAACAATAAGAAAACAACTTGATTAAAAACTGGGCTAAAGACCTTAACAGATACCTCACCAAAGAACATACACAGATGGCAAATAAACATATGACAAGATGCTCTATATCATATGACATCACTGAAATGCAAATCCAAACAATGAGATATTATTTCCCACCTACTAGAATGGGCAAAATCTAGAACACTGAAAACACAAAATGCTGGAGATGTGGAGCAAAAGGAGTTCTCATTCATTTCTGGTGGGAATGCAAAATGGTACAGCCACTTTGGAAGATGGTTTGACAGTTTCTTACAAAGTTAAAATACTCTTGTCATATGATGCAGCAATCACACTCTATAGTATTTATCCAAAGGAGTTGAAAATTTATGTCCACACAAAAACCTGTACATGGGTAGGAACAGCAGCTTTATTCATAATTGTCAAAACTTGAAAGCAATCAAGATGTCCTTCAGTAGGTAAATAAACTGTGGTACATCCAGACAATCAAATATTGCCCAGTGCTAAAAACAAATGAGCTATCAAGCCATAAAAAGACATGAAGTAATCTTAATGCATAGGGGAAAAAAAGCCAATCTGAAAACCTACATACTGTTTGATTCCAACTATATGACAGACTGAAAAAGATAAAACTATAGAGACAGTAAAACGATCAGTAGATTGGGGGTGGATTAAGGGGAGGGATAAATAGGCAGATCACAGAACATTTTTAGGGCAGTGAAAATACTCTGTATGATACCATAATAACTGACACATGTCATTACACATTTGTCCAAATTCATATAATGTATAACACCAAGAATGAACCCTAAGGTAAACTATGGACTTTGGGTGATTTTCACGTGTCAATGTAGGTATGTCAAAAGTACCACTCTGGTTGGGTATGGTGATAATGGGGGAAGGCTATGCATACGTGAGGGCAAGGGGTTTATGGGAAATCTCTGTACCTTCCCTGAAATTTTGCTGTGAACCTAAAACTGCTTTAGAAACTAAAATCTTAACAATTTTTTAAAAAGGTGTGATAAGAACAAGTGCTGTCGAGAATGTGGGAAAACCTCAATCTTCATACACTGCTTTTAGAAATGTAAAATGTTGGAGTCACTTTGGAAAGCAGTCTGGCAGTTCCTCAAACAATTAAACACAGAGTTACCATATTACTCAGTAATTCCACTCCTAGATATAAACCCAAGAGAAATCAAAACATATGTCCACACAGAAACTTGTACATGAATATTTATAGTAGCGTTATTCATATTAGAAAAAGGTGGAAGCAACTCAAATGTCCATTATCAGTTGACTGGATAAGAAACTAATATAACCTTAAAACGGACTATTATTCAGTCTTAAGAAGGAATGAAGTATTGTTAGATGCTACAACATGTGTAAACCTTGAAAACATTTTGCTAAGTGAAAGAAGCCAGGCACAAAAGACCACATAGTATATGATTCCATTTATATGAGAGTGCAAAACAGGGTAATCTATACAGAAAGAGCGTAGAAGTGGTTCCTTAGGGCTAGTTGGAGGAATGAAGAGATATGTAGGCGATAGCTAAAGCGTCTGCGTTTTCTTTTTGAGCTGATAAAACTGTTCTAAAATTGGCTGTAGTTGAATGTATCTGTGGATATACTGAAAACTATGTAATTGTACACTTTAAAAAGGTGAATTTTATGGTATGTGAATTATATCTCAATAACAAGAAAGTAGGACCTGGAATGGGGAGAACGATCTGTCAGTGGAAGCCTCATTAAATGTATTCTAAATTATTGTTATTGTTATTATTGTTATTATCCTTCAAGAGGAGACCTAAATCATCAAGTAGTGGGGGTTAGTGTTGCCTAAATTAGGATCCATTTTTGCATATCTGTGCTTAAAAAAAGTAAGTTCTGAAAAAGGAGACTGGCTTATGTTCTTTCTACACTTCATTCATTTGATTCAACATATCACACTGAAGGTAGTGACTTTCTACATATTAAAGATTATATTATCTATAAAGTCATTCTACATAAATCAGTGATAAATCACTTTACACAAATCATAAATCAAGAGATGCAGAATGACTCACACTCTCCACACTCAAGGATAGAGTTTAGAATCTAGTACTTACTGGAACATTCCATAAACAGGATTTGAGGGGGTGTTGTCTTTGTAGCACTGCATTTAATAAGGTTGAATTGGTCCTGAACCTTATGTCCACAGCTGTACTATGCACAATCTTAGAAAGGTAAAATATGAAGTTAAACAATTCTAAAAGAATAGAGGTTAAGTATACAGAAAAAAAAGAGGCAAATATATAAATGCAAACAGGAAAATTTACAAAAAAAATCTTTAGCTTTTGTTTCTGAGTAACTTCATTTATTTAACAGACATTCAATGAAAACATACACCAGCCCAGGCAATAACTATGCTTTAGTTAGAGATGTTACTATTTCCTCTCTGATAAAAAAATGGAAAGAGAGTTATTTAAAGGAAGAAAAATTTTGTTTACTATTTATATGCAAATTTAAAATTGCCCTTAAAATATCTATGATACAAGTTGATACATTATGCAATGTTTTGATATGCTATGGCCACTTTAAATCAGTTTTTATAAGTATAGGTTTATGTTGGGATTAAATGCCATAATACCATAATTCCATAATTTCATAATATGATTTATGTTCCCACTCCATGAGTACAAATTTTACACATTTGTTCAATCCATTCAATATCTTTTGAAAGTCTACTGCATCCATTGCAGGTTACACCTCCCCCAACATGCAAATGCCTTATTGTCTTCAAAGCAAAATGTATCCAACCAAACACCTTCATTTCTGGGGTAGTTAAGGAGATCCAAAAGCACACATAAATATGGTTAAAAACTATTCTAGCCAGAGACTCTTTAATTACAAGGAATAAAAAAACTAAAGCTTGCTTATTTGAGTGGACATTATTGCAAAGAAACAGAAAATGGTTTTCAGAAATTATAACCAGACTTCAAATATAGTCTGTGAGTCAGACTCCCTGTGTTATGTGCTCTTTCTTTTCTGTATATATGCAATCAAACCATCTCTCTGCAGAACATTCTTTGTAGGGCTCTTAATTTTGGTACTGCTTTTGGTTTGGTATAGCAATGGTTACTTGTTTCTGGCCCATATCTATTTGATCTTACAGCCCAAGTTCAAGTGTCCAACACCCTTTCACTAAATCTGTCTCCGTACCTAAAATTCAAATTTCCTGAAGAAAGAAAATCAGATCATCTCAGTTTGGATCAGGTGGATGACCGTGGGACAATCAGCATGGCCAAATCACAAACGACCAGACATGCAAGCCTATCTCTTCTGGTCTGTGATTCTGTCAAATAATTTTAGAATCGGGTGCATGCAGAAAAAAATAGTGGACATCTTCCATATAACTATGAAACTAGAATATGGAAATGACCAGCAGCTATGCAGCTGTATTCTCCCCTCTTTCTCTAATCCAAATTTGAACATTTTTAATGTTAACCTCCCATTTTTAAAACGGGGCAATTTTGAAACAAAAAGCTACCAAAATTAAAGATATATGTATACGTCCATATGTACGTAAGTGTGTATACATAAATGTTCTGTATTTGTTTTATTTCTTAGAAATTATGAGCAAAACTTGACAAAAATTGAACCTGGTACTTGAATGAGAGTAAAAACTTAGACTTATTTGTAAAACATCCCTCACAAAAAATGGCCCTCCTCCACATTTCAGATATCTGATTATTAGCAGCCTCTTAAAGGATCTGTTACTTCATTTAGATATACTGCTTTTGTCTCTTGCATTTGTCTATATGTGACTGAATTTTCTACGGATATATTGCTAGCAAATGTACAAGTGCATATGGGTAAACATGAATCAGAAATATATGCTGGTTTAACACTATGGAAGACATGTTCTTTGATATCCCAAATAATAATTTATCCTAGGTTAGCTATGACCATAAAACATTATCCACAGGCTGCAGGTTGTGTTGAGTGTGTCAGCCTGTTCTTGGCTCTTCGGGAGTGGAGAGGGTTTAAGAGTTAACCTGCGGGTCTTCCCTGGTGGCGCAGTGGTTGAGAGTCCGCCTGCTGATGCAGGGGACACGGGTTCGTGCCCCGGTCCGGGAAGATCCCACATGCCACGGAGCGGCTGTGCCCGTGAGCCATGGCTGCTGAGCCTGCGCGTCCGGAGCCTGTGCTCCGCAACGGGAGAGGCCACAACAGTGAGAGGCCCGCATACCGCAAAAAAAAAA
>NW_021703779.1:106496640-106524399 GCF_005190385.1 Monodon monoceros | reverse complement strand
GCGCCGCGGCCCGCGGGTGATTGGTCAGGTGGCTCCGCGGCGCGGTTCCCGGTCTCCCCAATGGGGAAACAAAAAACAGGAAGAGCCCCACGAACCAAAAAAAAAAAAAAAAAAAAAAAAAAAAAAAGAGTTAACCTGCTATAATACCTTATGGTCATTCCTATCCCTGTGCCTTTGCTCATGCTGATTTCTTTGCCTAGAATTTCCATCCTATTTCTCATTCAAGGCCCACTACAAATTCAGTTCTTTCATGAATCCTCCCCACAAGATCTTGTCCACAAGTCTCTGCACATTTTCTCTTTCTTATTCTCACTGATTACTATCATCTCCCTTTTAATACTAGATCATATAGTAAGCTTTTTTTCATTACACATAGTTGTCTTTTTCCCCCAATATTTTAAAAGTTTTTCTAAGGCCTAAACTTTTTTCTCTCTCTCTAAATCTCTCTCCTCTCTATATCACTCCTTTCTCTCTTAAATTTTCTGTGCTAAGAAGCTAATGATAACAAATATTTCCTGTGTATGTACTATGTGCCAGTAAATGTGCTAAGTGATTTACATGCTTTATCACAGAATATATTTTGAATAGTCACCAAATTAAACTGAACTTAGTTGAAAATGATGTACCAAGTGTTTCCTTAAAACAGATGGAATTTTCTTCTAACCATATGTTATGGATGGAATTGTCTCCCCTGATAACCACAGGTTGAAGCTCTAACCCCCAATTTGACTGTATTTGGCAACAGCACTTTTAACAGGTAATTAAGGTTAAATGAGGTGAAAGAGTGAGGCCCTAATCCAATAGGACTACTGTCCTTATAAGAAGAGGAAGAGACAGCAGGAGTACATGCCCATGGAGAAAGGCCATGTAGAGGACACAGAGAGAAGGCAGCCAATTTCATGTCAAGGAGAGAGGCCTCTGGAGAAACCAAACTTGTTGACATGTTGATCTGGGACTTCCAGCCTCCAGAACTATAAGAAAATAAATTTCTGTTGTGTAAGCCTCCTAGTCTGGGGTATTTTGTTCTGTAGCCCTAGATGATGAATACACTATGCTAAAGATAAATAATTATATGGAAAAGCCAATTATTTCTAGTATTTTTAAACAGGTAATTTCTTATGTCTTAGGTGAAGTTTAAGTTTTATTTAATATAATCATTCTTAATGTTATTTCAATAAAAGACATTTGGAACACCCACCTATCTCTGAAACATAGCTTATTGTTATATCTATAGATAAAAAGAAAAATATCTGTTGATTTCAGTAGAAAATAAATAATCATAAGAGCTGAAGGTATGAGTCTTCCATACGCATTTATATTCAAGCCCAGGCACACAAATTTTTATATTCAGTCCAAAATATCTGTTGAATAACATTAGGGCTGTGACAACAGCAACGATGTCAGCCATTTTTGCACTGCCAGAAGGAATCTCTGCCTGTCACTCGGTTGAACAATAAGCTTTTGGACTGGACTGTCCACCTCAGGACTTCCTCGTCAGGTTGTTGAATGGTTTTGTCAAGTCTCTACATTATTTAAATTTATTATATGTTGATAAAAATTTCTTTAAGAAATCCCTCTACATGTGAAAAGGGAAAAAATCCTGCAAATAAAAATATAATGTACATGGCTCTTATAGAAATCTGGATATTAGAGATCTAAAAAATTACTTATGTGTATATTGTATACATGAATAAGCACATACACATAGCACATGCATCACATAATTAGATGCATAACACAGGACCACATAAATTCCAACTAGATTGACTACTCTAACAGAATTGATCAAATAAGCAATTCAGTCAAATAACTATACAGGTAGGAAGACAGAGAGACAGAGACAGAGACAGACAGAGAGATTTTGATTTTATTCATTACTAAATTCAGTCGAAAAGCTTGAACTGGTGCATGTGTAGACATGACTTCTAAACAATAATTTGAGGGACTATTGTTTTTGCCCTTTAGCATGGATATAAGAATTATGTAGGTGTCATTCACCCTTCCACCAAGGTAGGCATAACCTTGCCACTTTTCTGCTGACTTTCTAAGTTATAGAAGTTGTTTGGTGACAGTCACACCTCCTCTGTGAGGTGCTGCATTTGAAGATTGCATTGTCCTTCAACATGACTATGGATATTGGACAGTGATTGAATGTCGTCTAGTGCTTATTAATATGCATGTTGTCATTTGTCATCTCAGTCATCACTGACACTTTGTCATTTATGTTACTGTAAGCATTATATCTACTCTGAGTTGCTGGATATCAGACCCTTCTCTTGTTTGCCAACTCATCAAAAATAGAGGTTACCATCAAGAATCCTTGCTAATTAAAAGAAAATGGGTTTAAGGTTGTTTGACTCATTCCATCCTTTAATACAATACAGAACTACCAAAATTATAAAGGAAAAAAACCTTATGACATAAATTGAACTCTTTGTCCTTTAAATAGATTATGTCTAAGTGTACTGATCACCATGTGAAACATTTGAATTTCCTTTCTCAAAGGTAGCTAAATACCTTTCAAAATAAGATAGTATTTCTAAGTCAAAGAGCTCTCATAGTTATTCCATTTTATGATCATAATGTCTACTTGAATGATGATAGGTAAGTAATACCATCCCTATGTAGGTAAGGGAAATAAGGCTCAGATATTTTTAATGATTATACTATGGACATAGGTTTTTAATGTGAAAGCTGACAACTAATCCCAGACCTTCATATCTTCAGCCTGATGTTTCTCTTCAATGTGTTTCTCTATTTCAACTCAGCCTATTATTTCAAAGGATTCTTCTTTGAGATTCTTAACATTTGTTTGAGATTATACAACAGAACTTGTATGTTTTCTGTTCAATATTCCATACCCTTCTTCTCCTTTCTAAAAGAACATTGATTTTTTAAAAATTGTCCACTTTCCAGCATAAAATCATGTATTTCAGGGGAAGCTGCCTAATGTCTACTTCCAAATGGTGGATAAAATTTAGATCAATTCACTCATGGTAATTGCATCTCTCTTGCTAGTGATTGGATTAAGAATATACAAGTGCCCAATGACATATGAGTGAAGTCCTCTGAGGGGCTCCTGAAAATATTTTCCTTACTCCTAATAAAACAACACATGAAAAGGTAATCATTTTCACATGAATATTGCCATACCTGGACTGATGACAAGAACTTCTATAGCCATTTTACTGTGTTACTGGAAATGAAAACACCATCTAAGTTCGAACTCAAAAATTACAGAGAATTGAAAGTAGAACGCATAAGTTTATCTTACTTTTAAATCTTGTTATATGACAATGCTTTTTATAATTAAAGCCAATTTGAATCAAGATTTTATATTATTTTTATTCAAAACATGACTGATACATAGAAACTCTACCCAAGGCTATTTTGCCAAACATTAAAAATAAGTAATTACTGAGTGTTGCAAGCATTGTTTCGAAATATCACTAAAGAATTGGTGTAAGAACCATAGAATGTGCCTAGAAAGACCATCAGAGAGAAAAACATAATCTTACGTTTCCCAAAGTAAGTTCCATTGAACATGTTTTACATAGGAGTTAGGGATGGACAAAACTGGGGGGAGTATTTCCATATCAGACACAATTTAGAAAAAAAAGTGGGTTAAGATATTCCTTTACCGAGTTTACAGGTTCCTTTACTGAGTATATCTTACAATCACAGTATTGCACATCACAAATCTTCAATGAAAGCTTTAGTTTGTGGTTACACTTATTTAACCACACAATATTGTGTGCGTGGCGGTGTGATGTTGTGGGATGGTGTTCTCAGAAACATATTTTAGGAGAAAATTATGACAAACTAAAATTCAGAACAGGCATGGGACTGTTCAGCATTTTTAGACAATTTTGTGGCAGATTTAAGATTAGCACCCTGGACTGCTGATTTTCTGGTCAATATTATTTCAGTCACATCATTTAGCCTTTTCCTTAACCGACTAAATAAAATAAGGTTCCTAATCAAATACAAAGCTTTAATTATACATATTTGATGGTAATGATGGAATTTTAAGGAGTATTCTTAAATAGAAAGCAAAAAGTTTAGAAACAGGAGCAGAGAAGCATACTGAAAAGGATATAGGCTTGAAGTCATACATAACTGGGTGACTATACTTATGTCAGACAACATACAATTTAAGTCAAAAAGAGTCACAAGAGACAAAGAAGGACATTGTATAATGATAAGTGAATTAATGCCAAACAAAGATATAATAAATTTAAATGAATATAAACCCAATAACAGGTACCTAAATATATAAAGAAAATATTAAGAAAACTTAAGGGAGAAATAGATGGCAATACAATAAAGGTACAAGATTTCAGTACTCTATTTTCAGCAATGGATACATTATTCAGACAGAAAAACAATGAGATAATGGTGGACTTGAATAACTTTATAGGCCAAATGCACCTAACAAACGTATGGAACATCCCACCCAACAGTAACAGAATATACATTCTTCTCAGGTGTATATAAAACATTATCCAAGATAGATCACATGTTAGGCCCCAAAACAATTGTTTACAAATTTAAGATTGAAATCATATCAAGTATCCTTTCTGATCATAACAGTATAAAACTAGAAATTAATAGCAGAAGGAGAATTGGAAAATTAAAGAAATGGAAATTAAACAATACACACCTCAACAACTAATGGATCAAAGAACAAGTCTAAAGGAAATCATAAATATCTGGAGACAAATGAAAATTAAAACAAAAAATACCCCAAAATTATTATAGGATGCAGCAAAAGCAGTACTAAAAGTTTACATCAATAAATACCTACAATAAAAATAAAAAGAATCTCAAATAAACAGGCTAACTTTACACCTCAAAGAACTAGAAAAAGAAAAAGAAAACATAGTCCAAAGTAAGCAGAAGGAAATCAATAATAAAAATTAGAGCAGAAGTAAATGAAATAGAGACTATAAAAATCAAAGAAAAAGATCAACGAGATCAAGAGTTGGTTTCTTTGAAATGATCAACCAAATTGATAAATATTTGCTAAACACTAAGAATAAAAGACAGGACCCAAATAAAATTAGAAATGAGAGAGTAAACATTATAAATAATGCCACAGAAATAAAAAGATTATATGAGACTATTTGGAACAATTATATGGCAATAAATTGGATAATATAAAACAAATGGAGAAATTCCTCGAAATATAAAATGTACCAAGACCGAATCATGAAAAAATAGAAATTATGGACACAACAATGAGTAAGGAAATTGAATCAGTAATTAAAAACCTCCCAGCAAAAGAAGCCCAGGACTAGAGTGTTTTAGTGGTCTAGTCTAGCAAACATTTAAAGAATTAACACCAATCCTTCTCATTCTATTCCCAAAAAAAAACTGAAGAGAAGGGAGTACTTCCAAACTCATTTTATGAGGCCAACATTACACTGATACCAAATCTAAACAAGAACACTACAGTAAAAGAAAATCATAGGCAATATCCCTGATGAACATAGATGCAAAAATTTTCAACAAAATACTAGCAAACCAAATTCAACAGCACATTAAAAGAATCATGAAACATGATCAAGCAGGATTTATCCCTGGGATACAATAATGGTTCAATATACACAAATCAATAAATGTGATACACCACATTAACAGAACAAAAGGTAAAATTCAGTAGAAGCAGAAAGAGCATTTGACAAAATTCAACACACTTTCATGATGGAAACCCTCAACATACTAGTAGAATGAATATAACTTATCATAATAAAGGCCATATATGAAAAGCCCACAGCTAAAATCATACTCAATAGTAATGTCGAAAATCCATTTAGATCTTACAACTAAAAATCTCTAAAGATATCTCTCTCTCTCTCACACACACACACACACACACACAAACTGCTAGAACTAATAAATAATTATAGCAAATGTATAGGATACAAAATCACACAAAAGTCAGTTATGTTTCTAAACTGTAACAATGAACAATCTGAAAAAGAATTTAAGAAAATCCCATTTATGACAACATTTTAAAAAGTAAAATACTTAGCAATAAACTTAACCAAAGAGGCACAGTCTTGCACACTGAAAATTACAGAAACATTTCCGAAAGAAATTAAAGAAGACACAAATACAAGAAGTAGAAAGAAATCCTATGCTCTTAGATTGCAAGACTTAATATTGTTAAAATGTCCATACAACACAAAATGATATACAGTTTCAATGCAATCTCGATCAAAATCCCAATGACATTTTTCATCAATAAAAACAACCTCCTAAAAGTCATATTGAATCCCAATGCACCCTAAATAGAAAAAATAATCCTGACAAGTAAGAAAATATCTGGAGGCCTCACTTCATATTACAAAGCTACAGTAACCAAAACATGGTACTATCATAAAGACAGACATAGAGTCCAGTGGAACAGAACAGAGAGCCAAGCAATAAACCCTGAGTATATGGCCAAATAATCTTCTACAAAGGTACCAAAACTACACAATGTGGAAAGGATAGTCTCTTCAACAAATGATGTGAAAACTGGATATCTACATGCACAAGAATTAACCTGGATCCTGTCCTTAAGCCAAAAACACTCAAAACGAATTAAAGACATGAACCTAAGGCCTGAAATTATAAAATTATGAGAAGAAAACATAGGGTAAGAAGTTTCATGATATTTGCCTTAACAATTATTTCTTGGATATGACACTAAAGGCACAGACAACAAAAGTAAAAATAGTCAAATGGGACTAAATCAAACTATAAAACTTCTACATATCATAGGAAGCAATCAACAAAGTGAAAAGGCAATCTATGGAATGGGAGAAAATATTTGCAAACCATATATCTGACCAGGGATAAATATCCAGAATATATAAAAGTCTCCTACAACTCAGCAACAACTAAATCAAATAGCCAGATTTTAAAAATAGGCAAAGGGCTTGAATAGATATTTCTACAAAGAGATACAAATGGCTAGCAAGCATATGAAAAAATGCTCAACTAACTAATTGTCAGAGAGATGCAAAGCACAACAGAAATGAGATATTACCTCATACCAGTAGGAATGGCCACTATCAAAAAAAAACAAATTTAACAAGTTCTGACCAAGATCTGTAGAAATTGGATGGATCTCTTGTGCACTGTTGGTAGGAATGTATATAAAATGGCGCAGCCATCTGAAAACTAGTATCAAGATTCCTCAAAAAATTAAAAATAGAATTGTCATATGATACAGCAATCCTGCTTCTTGATAAATATCCAAAAGAATTGAAATATGATCTTTTTTTTAACATCTTTATTGGAGTATAATTGCTTACAATGGCATGTTAGTTTCTTCTGTATAACAAAGTGAATCAGCTATACATATACATACATCTCCATATCCCCTCCCTCTTGCGTCTCCCTCCCACCCTCCCTATCCCACCCCTCTAGGTGGTCACAGAGCACCGAGCTGATCTCCCTGTGCTATGCAGCTGTTTCCCACTAACTATTTATTTTACATTTGGTGGTGTATATATGTCCACACCACTCTCTCACTTCATCCCAGCTTACCCTTCCCCCTCCCCATGTCCTCAAGTCCATTCCCTATGTCTGTACCTTTACTCCTGTCCTGCCCCTAGGTTCTTCAGAACCATTTCTTTTTTCTTTAGATCCCATATATATGTGTTAGCATACGGTATTTGTTTTTCTCTTTCTGACTTACTTC
The DNA here is from genome assembly GCF_005190385.1 of Monodon monoceros. NCBI lineage: Eukaryota > Metazoa > Chordata > Mammalia > Artiodactyla > Monodontidae > Monodon > Monodon monoceros. The sequence continues at coordinate 106,516,703 of NW_021703779.1, read as the reverse complement.
ACTCTGTAGGACAGTCTCTAGGTCCATCCACATCACTACAAAAAACTCAATTTTGTTTCTTTTTACCATTGAGTAATATTCCATTGTATATATGTGCCACATCTTCTTTACCCATTCATCTGTCGATGGACACTTAGGTTGCTTCCATGTCCTGGCTATTGTAAATAGAGCTGCAATGAACATTGTGGTACATGAGTCTTTTTGAATTAGGGTTTTCTCAGGGTATATGCCCAGTAGTGGGATTGCTGGGTCATATGGTAGTTCTATTTTTAGTTTTTTGAGGAACCTCCATACTCTTCTCCATAGTGGCTGTATCAATTTACATTCCCACCAACAGTGCAAAAGGGTTCCCTTTTCTCCACAGCATGTCCAGCATTTATTGTTTGTAGATTTTTTGATGATGGCCATTCTGACTGGTGTGAGGTGATACTTCATTGTAGTTTTGATTTGCATTTCTCTAATGATTAGTGATGTTGAGCATCCTTTCATGTGTTTGTTGGCAACCTGTATATCTTCTTTGGAGAAATGTCTATTTAGGTCTCCTGCCCATTTTTGGATTGGGTTGTTTGTTTTTTTGATATTGAGCTGTATGAGCTGCTTGTGTATTTTGGAGAGTAATCCTTTGTTAGCTGCTTCATTTGCAAATATTTTCTCCCATTCTGAGGGTTGTCTTTTCATCTTGTTTATAGTTTCCTTTGCTGTGCAAAAGTTTTAAGTTTCATTTGTTTATTTTTGTTATTTCCATGAAATAGGATCTTGAAGATATACTAACACATCCATGTTTACTGCAACATTATTTACAAAATCCAAGAGGTTGAAGGAAACTAAATGTCCATCGATGGATGAATGAATAACAAAATGTGGTATATGCATACAATGGGATATTAGTTGGTCTTAATAAATAAGAGAATCCTGTCATATGCTACAACATGTGTGAGTCTTGAGGACATTTTGCTAAGTGGAATAAGCCAGTAACAACAACAAAATAAAATACTGCATGATTCTACTTATATGACGTATCTCTCTTAATCTGCTTGGGCTGATATATCAAAAGCTCCATAGACAGTATGGCTGTAAATAACAGAAATTTATTTCTCACAGTTCTGGAGGCTGGTAAATCCAACATCAAGACACCAGTAGATTTTCTGGTGAAAGCCTGATTCATGGTTTATAGACAGCTGTCTTCTTGCTGTGTCCTCACATGGCAGAAGCAAAGAGGGAGCCTTCTGGGGTTTCTTTTATAAGGGTACCAATCTCATTCATGCGGTCTATACTCTCATGACCTAATGACCTTCCAAAGGTTTCAGCTCCAAATATCATCACATTGGGAATTAGCTTTCAACATAGGAATTGGGGGAGAGACATTCAGTCTATAGTAGTATTTAAACAGTGAAGCTCATAGAAACAGAAAGTATGATATGGTTACCAGCAGCTGGTGGGGTGGAGGGGAAAACAGGGAATCGTTCAATGGATATTGAGTTTCACTTTTGTAAGATAAAAAGTTTCTAGATATCCATTGCATAACAATATGTGTATAGTTAACACTACTATACTGCATACTTAAAATGATTAAGATAGTAATTTTTTATGTTATGTTTTTTTTTTACCACAATAAAAAGTCAATGTGTTAATCAATACATTCAAAAGGCAGATATTGTCAGACTGAGCAGAAAACAAGATCCAAGTTATGCTGTCTATAGGAGAACACTTTAGATTCAAAAGTACAAATAGATTAAAAATGAAAGGATGACAAAAGGTGTATCATGCAAATAGCAACCATGCAAAAGTTGTCACAGCTATTCTAATGTCAGACAAAATATACTTTAAATTAAAAAGTTGTGGAGATAGAGAGGGAAATGTAATGACACATAGCTAAATTGGAAGATATAACAGTTATAAATACATATGCACCTATCATCAGAGTCTCAATATACGTTAAGCAAAAACTGGCAGAATTGTAGGGAGAAATAGCCAATTTAATAACAATAACAATAGGAGACTTTAAAGCTCTACTTTCAATAACAAATAGAACCAACTAAGTGTTAGCTCAACAAGGAATATAAAACTTGAAGAACATTATGAGCCAACTGAAACTAACATATATCTATAGAATACTCCACCCATTAAAAATAGAATTCACATTCTTAGTAAGTGCACATGGAGCATTCTTCATGGTTGACTGTAGGATAAGCTATAATGCAAGCCTCAATAGATTTTAAATTACTGAATTAAAAAAAATATATTCCCTGAATACACTGGAGTGAAATTAGAAACCCAATAACAGAAAAAAAATTGGGAAACCCACAAATACAAATAAATTAAGCAAAATATTCCTAAATAACCAATAAGTCAAGGAAAGCCAAGATAAATTAGAAAATATATTAAAATGGGTGACAATGAAGGCACAACATAGTAAATCTTCAAACATGTTGCTAAAGAAGTACTAAGAGAGAAATTTATAGTTGTAAATGCCTACATTAAAAAAAGAAAAATCTCTAATCAATAACTTTCTCCCCAAAGACATGGAAAAAGAAGGGTAAAACATACCAAAAGCAAGTAGAAAGAAAGAAATAATAAAGATTAGAGTGAGAATAAATGAAATAGAGTATAAATTTTTGAAAACCAAAACTTTATTTTTGAAAAGATCAATGAAAGAGACATTTAGGTAGACTGACCAAAAATAAAAAAAGAACTAAGACTCAAATTACTGTAATCAACTATGAAAGTGAGACATTACCGTCAACTTTATAAAAATAAAAAGGATCTTAAAGGAATACTGTGAAAAAATTTGTGCCAGAAATTGGACATTGATGAAATGGAAAAATTCCTAAACAGACATAGTTTTATACATATATAATCTTATATACATTTTTAGATTTAATAAACAAGTTTAGCAAGCTTGCAGGATACATGATAAATAAACAAAAAATCAATTGTATTTCTGAACACTGAAATGAACAATCTGAAAATGAATCATTTCACTTACAATAGCTTCAGGGGAATAAAATAGGAGTAAACTTAACAAAGTTTAAAACTTATATTCTGAAAACCATAAAATGTTGTTGAAAGAAATTAAAGGAGATGTAACAAAAATAGGCAGAAGATCTAAATAGACATTTCTCCAAAGAAGACATACAGATGGCCAAAAAGCACATGAAAAGATGCTCAACATCACTAATTATTAGAAAAATGCAAATCAAAACTACAATGAGAGCTTCCCTGGTGGCACAGTGGTTGAGAGTCCGCCTGCCGATGCAGGGGACACGGGTTTGTGCCCCGGTCCGGGAAGATCCCACATGCCACGGAGTGGCTGGGCCCGAGCCATGGCTGCTGGGCCTGTGCGTCCGGAGCCTGTGCTCTGCAATGGGAGAGGCCACAAGAGTGAGAGGCCCGTGTACTGCAAAAATAAAAAAAAAATAAAAAATAAAAAAAAACTACAATGAGCTATCACCTCACACTAGTCAGAATGGCCACCATCGAAAAGCCTACAAACAATAAATGCTGGAGAGGGTGTGGAGAAAAGGGAACCCTCCTACACTGTTGGTGGGAATGTAAATTGGTACAACCATTATGGAGAACAGTATGGAGGTTCCTTAAAAAACTAAAACTAGAGTTACCATATGATCCAACAACCCCACTCTTGGGCATATATCTGGAGAAAACCATAATTCAGAAAGGTACATGTACCCCAATGTTCATTGCAGTGCTGTTTACAATAGCCAAGATATGGAAACAACCTAAATGTCCATTGACGAATGGATGAAGAAGATGTGGTATATATATACAATGGAATATTACTCAGCCATAAAAAGAACGAAATAATGCCATTCGCAGTGACATGGATGGACCTAGAGATTGTCTTACTAAGTGAAGTAAGTCAAACAGAAAAAGACAAATCTTATATATCACTTATATGTAGAATCTAAAAAAAATGGTATAAATGAACTTATTTACAGAATAGAAATAGAATCACAGATGTAGAAAACAAACCTATGGTTACCAGGGGGGAAAGTGTGTGGGGGGGAGGGATAAATTGGGAGATTGGGATTGACACATACACACTACTATATATAAAATAGATAAACAACAAGGACCTACTGTATACTACAGGGAACTCTACCCAATACTCCGTAATGACCTATATGGGAAAAGAATCTAAAAAAGAGTGGGCATATGTATATGTATAACTGATTCACTTTGCTGTATACCTGAAACTAACACAACATTGTAAATCAACTATACTCCAATAAAATTTTTTTTAAAAAGAAGAAATTAAAGGAGATATAAATAAATGGAAATATATCCCAAGTTCAGGAATCAGAAGATTTAAAATTGTTAACATGGCAATACTTCCCAAATTCATCTATGGATTCAACAAAATCCATATGAAAATCCCAGCTGACCTCTTTACAGACACTGACAAGTTCATCTATTAATTCATATGGAAATTCAAGGGGCCAAGTATAGCAAGAAACCAAAAAAATCATAAAGAAGAACAACAACAGTGAGGGATTCACACTTCCAAATTTCAAAACTTACTACAAAACAACAGTTACCAAGAGGCTGTGGTTCTTGGATTCTTTCATAGCATATGCATAGATATATAGGTACATGGAATGGAATTAGAGATATCAGAAATAAACCCATACATATATGGTCAATTATTTTAGTTTATTTTAGACCATTTTATTGAGATATGATTGACATGTAAAAAGCTGTACTTGTTTAATGTATAAACTCGGTGAGTCTGGGTATAAGTATATGTCCATGAAACCATTACCACCATCAAGGTTAACAGACATATCCAGCACCTTCTAAAGTTTCCTCCAATACCTTTTATTGTTATTATTATTTGTGTATGAGTGTGTGGTAATAACACAGTATAACATCTACCCTCTTAGCAAATTTAAGTATACAATACAGTATTGTTACCTATAGGCATTATGCTGTATAGTAGATCTCAAGGACTTATTTATCCTGCATAACTGAATATGGTCAATCCTTGTTAAACAAGGCTGTGAAGGCAATTCAAGTGGGAAAAGTAATTTTTGTAACGTTTTGTAAAATTTGTAACAAATGGTGGTGGGATAACTATATTCACCTGCAAAAAAATAAAGATGAAACTCTACTTCACATCATATACAATAATTAATTCAAAATTAATCAAAGGCCAAATGTAAGAGCTAAAAAATATAAAATCCTTAAAATGAAACATATGTGAAAATCTGCATGACCTTGGGTTAGACAATGAATTCTTAGATATGATACAAAAAGCACTAGCAATAAAATTTTTAAAAAATAGGTAAATTGGACTTTATAAAATTAAAACATTTTTTTCTTCAAAGGACACCATCAAGAATGTGAAATGGACACATTCCCACAAAATCAACAAAAATTTTGCAAATTGTATATGTGATAAGGGACTTATATCTAGCTTACATAAAGGACATTCTGAAGGCTACAATAAAAAGACAAATAACCCTACTAAAATAAGCAAAGGGTATGAATAGACATTTCTCCAAAGAACAATCCAAATGGCCAATAAGTGTAAAAAAGGATGCTCAACATGATTAGTCAACAGGAAAATGATAATAAAAACACTTGATACTACTTCACATACACTTGGACCACTATGTCAAAAAAGACAAGAGTTAGGGAGAAATATAACCCTCATACACTACTAGTGGGAATGTAAAGTGGTTCAGGCACTTTGTAAAATGGTCCAGTCTGGTAGTTTCTGGAAATATTGTACGTTGAAAGTAGATGATTCAGCAATTCCACTCCTAACTATATACTTAAGAGAAATGAAAACATATGCCTGTACAAAAACAACCTAAATATCCATCAACTGATAATGGGTAAATACAATGTGATCTCTCCATATGATAGAATATTATTTTGCAATGGGAAGAAATAAAGTACTGACACACACTGAAACATGGATGAACCTTGAAAACTTAATGCTAAGTGAAAGAAGCTAGTTGTAAAATATCACATAGTATATAATATCATTTTTACCAAATGTCAAGCATATGTAAATCTATAGATACAGAAAACAGTTGTTTCCTAGGGCTGATGTTGGGAGGATTAGGGATAAATAAGAGTGACTGCTGATGGGTTAAGAAGTTTCCCTTAGGGGTTATGGAAACGTTCTAAATTAATTGTGGTGATGGTTGCTCAACTGTGTGAATATACTACAATCCACTGAATTATACACTTTAAAAGGATAGATTGTATGGTATGTGAAATACATACAAATAAAGCTGTTATAAACAATTTAAAAGGAAGTTTAAGGGAGAAAAAAGTCAACAAATCCTCAAGGCACAATTCAGTTATAAGATTTCCTAACAATTCCCACAACATTTGGTTTGTATTTCCAAGAATGTCAGTGTGAAACTTTATTGATAATATATTCTAATCATTTATTTTATAGAAGGAGACTTAAGGTCAAGAGCTGGAAAATGTCTTGCTTGAAGCTGCAGAACTGGCCCAGGATTAAAAGACATAATATCCAGATAAGTCTTACATTAAAAACAAAACAAAACAAAACACCACCACCAACAACAAAAAATAAAACAGCTCAGAATGAGAAACTCAGTTCTGAACAGTATACAGCACAGTTCAGCAAATATTTGTCAGTACTTATAGGTATTATATGTTCTACTAGTTTCTGGGGTACAGAAATGAATACTGTGTGGTCTCTGTCTTCATGAAGTGTAATGTCAAGCTTGAGATCTTACGGTAGCCACTTTGCACATTTTAAGTTTAATTGCCTGTTTTAACCAGTTTGGGCTGCTATAACAAATTTCCAGAGACTGGGTGGCTTAAACAACAAACATTTATTTCTCACAATTCTGGAGGCTGGAAGTTCAAAATCCAGGTGCCAGCATGGTCAGCTTCTTGGTGAATGCCCTCTTCCTGGTTTGCAGAGGACTGTCTTATTGCTGTGTCCTCACATGGTGAAAGAGAGCTAGCTAGCTATTTGGCCTCTTCGTATAAAGACACTAATCCCATTCACAAGGGCTCCACCCTCTTGACCTAATTACTTGCCAAAGGCCCCACCCCCAAATACTATCACATCAGGATTAAGGTTTCAACATATGAATTTTAGAGGAACACAAACACTCAGTCCATTGCAGTGCCTATGAGACAATCAAAGAGAAATGTCAAGTAATCTGAATCTTTAGGGAAATTTATCAAGGGAAATAGAGATTTATCAGTCAGCACAAAACTAGTAAATAAAATGTGGAAAAGAGAAGATGCACTGAAGAAGAGTGTGTAGAATGAGAAGATGACAAAGCACATGATCCTGGAAAATGTCAATGTTTATGGGTCAAGCAGGCATGATATGGATGTGCCTTTATTCTTTACACAGAAATACAATTTAGAAAAACCCTGTAGGCACAAAAGGGTTAATCTGAAAAAATAAGTACATAAATGTATATAATCTAGTATTTATACCAAATGTCTCAGAAAGGTAAATCCTAAAGTAAGATTATCTTAAAAAGGGACCAATTAATATCACTGGATCCCTGGGGCCCATACTGCATCTCTATCCCATGAATAAGACCTATTTTCACAGCCAAGGAAGCTGCAAAATTAAAATAAAATCTTAAGTCCATTAAATTGTGACATTTATAAGACTCAGATAAATAAGTAGAGAATGTCGTTAATGAATCTTATGAGTGTGTAACTTTGAGACCTTCCATCACTTGTGAAGCTATTTTAAGTTTCTGATTCAAAGAAAGAAAAAAATTCTTATTAAATTACCACCCTAGACATAATCTTACACTTACTCTTTCTGAATCAACTTGGCTTCCCAGTAATCAGTTATCTGGCTATAAATAAGATTTTTATCTATTTATATTTGGTGTATATTTTCGGTAGATTGATAAATCCGTAGTATGTTATCCACACTGAATCCTTATATGTACATTGCAATTATTAGTAAAGCTTCAAGTGCTGTTAAATATTTTAGAGTGCTTTCTTTAAATTGGATTATCAGATGAACCCAAGACATTTTTTGTGTATATATGTTAAATTATTTAGTGGAATTAGCATTTAAAACATTATTAGAATAAGTTTTTAGTGTCCTTGAATATTTATCAAAGAGTAAGCTACTTTCATGTCCCCAACTATTTGATACGCTCAAATTCCATTTTAAGTATTGAGCATTCTTCACTCTCATAATCATCTACCTAGATTTATACTCTGTCTACAGAAAATATTCTAGGAAATAATACTAGAAGTACTTTTGAATGTTCAATAACTAATTACTCAGTTGCTTTAAAGATCTGTATGAGAGTTGCTACATACTTGGAGTTATTCATTGAGAAACATCCATATAGAGCCTCACAGGTGTCAGGAACTATGCTTGTTGCCAGAGATCCTCATTCATGGGAAAAAAATAGGTTATAGGCATTATTAGTCTGTTCTTGTTTTTTTCATTTTTTAATATATAATCAAAATCAACTAGATATTTTAGATGATTTGCATTTTCACAGTGTTATACCTAAAGCTATGATGCCCCAGACCTATATTAGAGAGTTCCAGTTTAGAGTCTTTAGAACATAATTTTCCATAATTTAATTAAAATCCAGGGAATTGCTTTATTGCTAAATCACCTTAATTTTATTGCTCTAGCTCTTGAGTTTGTTACATTGTTTATCAAATAATGCAATAAAGCAGTGGGAGTTAATTACTGTGTCCTATAAATAATAGGATAAAATGTGAAATAGAGCAATAAAAATGATCAATAGAAAAATAATTTAATTATGAATGCCAGTATATTTTAACTATTTAGGCAACATGCCTTTGAAAAGCAAGCATCTTTCCCAAAAAATATATGATTGCATGTACTTGGGGGGAAAATTTGTATACTAAAATTTGAGGCATATCCTTTGGATGAAAAACATATGAAATACCGAATGAAATTTATTTCTGATTTGAACATTAATAGTATTTCTCGATGAACAAAAATGACTCTAATTGTTCATTTATTTTTCCCCTTTTTGGCCTATTAAATAATGTGATGCATTTAAAATACTGAAATTTTGAATAAGTGGACCAGTTTGGTGATGTGCAATAGATACTAAAACTGTAATACCAGAAATGATTTGAATCATGCTAATTAAGAATATATAAATTTGGACAAAGCAGAGCTGAAATTAATCTGCCCACTGATATATGGCATACAAAGGGTGCATATATATATATATGCATTATATATATGAATATACATATGAATATATAGTATATATAGTATTGTTATGTATATTATTATATACATAGCATTATATATTATAGTATATAGTAGTACACTATACTATATACTACTGTATACTATATATAAAACATACTGTATATATAAACACATTATATATATATACATGTTTTGTTTATCTTCTTGCATGCTATTTTGTTCAATGTTTGAATTAAGTAGAAGAAGCATGGAACAGCTGTTGAGGTGGAGAGGGTAGACACCAACATCCTTATCAAAAGATATTGAACTGTCATTCAACAGATTTGTTTTAAAGAAGTATATATATATATATATATAAGCTTAAAAAGAAACATATAAAGTGCAAAATATTGTTTCAATCATTTTGAGATTTTTTACTTTAGGAACAGTAACTCAACAAGAGAACAGTCCTATTTGTAGCTCCAGATGGTAGGATAAATCTTTTTAGCCTAGAAATAATGAATATGCTAAACAAAAATGTTTTAATTTTATCTCTTGGTTAAAGTAAATCCTAAGAAAATATATATTGTACATATGCATAGATTAAATTACTCATACACACACATACACATATACATACATATATATTATATACGATCAGTGGATTGAAGACTGCTTTCTTTCTCCCTATTTCTATTTCTCTCTCCTCTTTCTCTTTCTTTCAGGTTTTCTGTTATTTATTCAACAACAATATACACTAGCTCTTCAGTTCTTACTGAGACTTAAAACAAGCGGCCTGAAATAGGTAAAGTTTATTTACAATTGTCTTTGTAGAATGCAGGATTGGATAATCCCAGGCACAACCATTTGTCTTTGGTTCCTGAATAAGAAAAGAGGGTGTATTTCCATTTCATTCATGAACTCTTTCCTCCAATCCCTACCACATTTCCTACAATAGAGGCTAATGTTTATATATTGAATCTACAGGCTAAGATCCTTTTACCAATTGATGAAAAAACAGAGTGCTTCATCAAAGGAAGTGTATTTTCAAGTGAAAAGTGTACACATTTAAGAGTATTTATATCTTGAAATATTTAAGAAGCATTTTGGGTTCTATGAATGTATCTTCCATTTGCTGCTGGAAAATCCTAAAAACTTTTTGTCCATGGAACATTTTTAGAATCTCTTGTCTTTTTAGACAAATAATTTCAACTTTCACATGTAAAGAGTCAGCCACATCACTTTGCTCTAGTTGTTTCTATTTTATATCTATGTCTACAAACATGCATCTTGTTATTAGATTAAAATATGATATATGACAGTAAAGTGAAATGACTTCTCCAAGAGTTACCTTCTAGTTAGATTTGGAGCTAAACTCACAGTTTTAATATCCAAGAACCTAGATGTTGAGTGCTCTCCCTTCTATACCATACTGTTCCTTTTTCTTATCACTAATGAACCTCTTTAATGACTCAACAAACCCATTTTTTGAAAAATGGCATTTGAAAACATGGAGAAACCTCCACTTCATGCTGAATTAATTTTGCATATAATCAAATGCAAACTAATAATATGAATACCCAAATTTTATCTTGCTCTTTCATTCAACTAATACTTTTAAGTCCCTACCATCTTTTAGAAACTATGTTAGTGACTGGGGATACAATAGTGAACAAATTGAATATGGCACTTACAGCTGAGAAGTTTACAATCCTGAAAAGAACAAACAATAGATAATCTTTACAAAAGTGTGTGATAAGAAGAAATACACAATATTCTATGAGAGTACTAGCACAGGTAGCCAACATTTTCAGGGGAGTCAGAGAGGCTTTCCACAGAACAAATAGTCTCTATATAAATTTTGCCACAAATAGGTTGTTTTAATTCTTTTTTTGGTCAAAAGTTAGATTTTTTTTTTTTTTTTTTGTGGTACGCGGGCCTCTCACTGTTGTGGCCTCTCCCATTGCGGAGCACAGGCTCTGGTCGCGCAGGCTCAGCGGCCATGGCTCATGGGCCCAGCCGCTCCTCGGCATGTGGGATCTTCCCAGACCGGGGCACGAACCCATGTCCCCTGCATCAGCAGGCAGACTCGCAACCACCGCGCCACCAGGGAAGCCCCAAAAGTTAGATTTTTTAAAAAAGTACATACAAAGCTCTGAAGGCAAGAGAGGAACAGATAGAAATACAGCTGCAACGTAGACTAGATGGAAGGTATCTGGGGATGACTTTAGAAAGAAAAGAAGTAAAGTGAAGTGCTTAAGTGCTTAAATATTGACAGACTTTTTGGTTTGAATCATGGCCTAAAACAAACTGAATGTGTATTAGCAACTAAATTAATTAAACTTTTTCTAAGCTACAGTTGTTGTTTTTATCTGCAAAATGGAAACAGTTTTACCTATTGTATAGTTTTGGTATGAGGTTTTAAAAACATATTGGATTCAAAGGAGTAGGCATATAGCAAGTAGTCAATAAAAGACAGTTATCAATATTTTTAAAGGGTTTCTCCTCTCCATCACTGGGAATGTGGCCTACCATGTTCCAAAAGAAATCAAGTTAATTTTTCTTTTAGCTTCTTCATAATATCAAGTTTGTTGATTATCACTGCTGATAATAGTAAACAACATCACAATTAGAGCACACTTTTTAGTCACATTTGTCATATTGGAGATCATTTCCATTGATTTATTGCAGGAAATATTAGGTCTTATTGGTACCAAATACCCATGTCTAAACTGTGCATTTGTCCCTTAAAGAGAGTTGGGCTTCCCTGGTGGCGCAGTGGTTGAGAGTCCGCCTGCCGATGCAGGGGACACGGGTTCGTGCCCCGGTCCGGGAAGATCCCACATGCCGCGGAGCGGCTGGGCCCATGAGCCATGGCCGCTGAGCCTGCGCTCCGCAATGGGAGAGGCCACAACAGTGAGAGGCCCGCGTACCGCAAAAAAAAAAAAAAAAAAAAAGAGAGAGTTGACAGTGCATATGCTGCATGTTTCTGTGATCTTCCATTTTTCTAAAACCTTTCTATAATATTCTAAATGATTTTGGTAAGTCTTGGTAAGAAAATACATAAACATTTCCTAGGTATGAGTTTTCCTGATGATACTCCAGAGAATAAAGGAAATTATGTCTTAAAATATTCTGAGAAATTACTAGTTCCCTTAAAATTCTACCATCAATTAACTCTTCATCCATCTTGTTGTATGTATCAATATCAATAATAAAGATTCTATCACTAAGACTTTGCCAGTGCTGCTTGTAAGGTCAGTATTGAGTCTGAGACCCATCAGAAGGCCAGAAAAATTAGTTAATTATTTGCTGAATTCCTGAAAGACATTAAGCATATACCCAGTGGAAAAAAAAGGAGCAAAAGTGTTTCCTCTTGAATCAGCCTAATCATTTATCTTTAAACAGTCTGTCTCAAATTGAAGAATAAAAAACTTGGAAGTATCTTTGATAGTTTTCATCCATGATATTAGAAGGAAAGTAGTGGGCATCACTCAGGTTAAGAAACAAGAATTAACACCAAAGACAATGACAAAGAGAAAGACTGCACAACCCTATGAGTAAAATCTCACCACCTCAGGTGACAGAGTTCTAAGGGAGGATTGCTATTGACTAGATAATATAAGCAATGCAATTAGACCTTGTAAGGACTCAATGATTATTATCAATTACTGGCACTTTAAAAATTTTTTTTCAATTGATAAATTGGTACAAGAATAAATGCAACACATTTTTATAATTTTTCTTTATTCCATTCCCTATATCTTACAAGATTATCATTCTTTTTTAGTATAAATCTTCCATTAAGTCAAAACACAGTCATTTATGTACCAGACACTGTCATGTGTGCTTTGGTATTTACAGACAAGTAAGGTTTCATCTTTCCTCTGAAGAAAACTGGATTCCAGTAGACGTCAGAGACAGACAAACTATAGATGCAGATTTTATTCAGATTTTTTTTCCTTTACAGTATATAGAACCATTTCTTTAATCAGCCATTTGATATTGATTGAACATCTCAATGTTCCAGGCATTGTGCTTGGTACTCAAGTTACAGACGTAGACAAAAATAGATCAACATCTGTTCTTCTGAAGCTTATGCTATAATTAAAAACCTACTAAAATATCTTAGACAGTAGGACTTCCCTGGTGGTGCAGCAGTTAAGAATCTGCCTGGCAATGAAGGGGACATGGGTTTGAGCCCTGGTCTGGGAAGATCCCCCATGCTGCGGAGCAACTAAGCTCATGCACCACAACTACTGAGCCAGTGCACCACAACTACTGAAGCCTGTGCACCTAGAGCCCGTGCTCCACGACAAGAGAAGCTGCGGCAATGAGAAGCCCACACAACATAACAAAGAGTAGCCCCCCTCACCACAGCTAGAGAAAGCCCATGTGCAGCAACGAAGACCCAACACAGCCAAAAAATATATAAATATATTTATATATTTATTAATATATATTAATATATATTAATATATATATTATATTAATATATTATATATATTTATTTATATATATTAAATATATATATTTATATTTAATAAAATATATTTTATTAAAAAATAAAATAAAATATATTAGACAGTAATGGAGAAAAATAAATCCAGGTAAGAATTAGATTATTTTTCTCTAATTTTCCCTTGAATTCAAAACACAGAGTTGACCTGTATGTTCCACACTGGCTCTTCCATTCCCATTTTACTTTGGGAGACTTTTTTTCACTTTTTGGGACTGCTGCTCCAAGAGCATCACATATGAGCTCTCCCAGTGAACCTGCAAAGTTTTCTGGGGATTATTTATCAAATGGATGGATGGACAGTTTAGATAGATGGACAGATGAACAGATTAGTTAGCTAAATGGATAGATAGATAGATAGATGACAATGATGATGAAGATAGATAGATAGATACATAGATAGAATGCAAGAAATAATCACTACGACAAAGGAATGGGTGATCAACAAGGGATTAATCTCCAAAATTTACAAACAGCTCACACATCTCAACATCACAAAAGCAAATAACCCAATCAAAAAATGGGCAGAAGACCTAAATAGACATTTCTCCAAAGAAGACATACAGATGGCCAATAGGCACGTTGAAAAGATGCTCAACATCACTAATTATTAGACAAATGCAAATATAAACTACAATGAGATATCACCTCACACCAGTCAGAATGGCCATCATCAAAAAGTCTACAAACAATAAGTTCTAGAGAGGGTGTGGAGTAAAGGGAACCCTCCTACACTGTTGGTGGGAATGTAAATTGGTACAGCCACTATGGAGAGCAGTATAGAGTTTCCTTAAAAAACTAAAAATAGAACTGCCATATGGTCCAGCAAGGCTATTCCTGGGCATATATCTGGGAAAACTATAATTCAAAAAGATACATGCACCCCAATGTTCATTGCAGTACTATTTACAATAGCCAAGACATGGAAGCAACCTAAATGTCCATCAGCAGAGGAATATATAAAGAAGATGTGGTACATATATACAATGGAATATTAGTCATAAAAAAGAATGAAATAATGACATTTGCAGCAACATGGGTGAACCTAGAGATTGTCATACTGAATGAAGTAAGTCAGAGAGAGAAAGGCAAATGCCATATGATATTGTTTATATGTGGAATCTTTAAAAATGGTACAAATGAACATACTTACAAAACAGAAATAGAGTCACAGATGTAGAAAACAATCTTATGCTTATCAGGGGGAAATGGGGGAGATAAACTGGGAGACTGGGATTGACATATACACACTACTATATATAAAATAGATAAACAACAAGGACCTACTATATGGTACTAGGAACTCTACCCAATACTCTGTAATGACCTATATGGGAAAAGATTCTAAAAAAGAGTGTATATATGTGTGTGTGTATATATATATATATATGATTCATTTTGCTGTACAGCAGAAAGTAACCCAATATTGTAAATCAACTATACTCCAATAAAAAATAAAACATGGTTCAAAAGGAAACATACACCCCACCCCAATGTTCATTGCAGCACTCTTTACAATAGCCAATGCATGGAAGTAACCTAAATGTCCATCGACAGATGAATGGATAAAAAAGATGTGATACATATATAAAATGGAATATTACTCAGCCATTAAAAAGAATGAAATAATGCCATTTGCAGCAACATGGATGGACCTAGAGATTATCATACTAAGTGAAGTAAGTCAGACACAGGAAGACAAATATCATAATATATCGCTTATATGCAGAATATAAAAAAAAGATACAAATGAACTTATTTACAAAACAGAAACAGACTCACAGACGTAGAAAACAAATTTATGGTTACCAAAGGGGAAAGGTGGGGGGGAGGGATAAATTGGGAGTTTGGGATTGACATATACACACTACTATACTTAAAAGAGATAACCAACAAAGACCTACTATATAGCACAGGGAACTCTGCTCAGTATTCTATAATAACCTAAATGGGAAAAGAATATGAGAAAGAAGAGATATATGTATTATATATGTATAACTGAATCACTTTGCTGTACACCTGAAATTAACACAACATCGTAAATCAGCTATAGTCTAATATAAAATAAAAATTAAAAAAAAACAAAGGTAAAAAAAAGTACCACGATATACTTATCAAAAAAAAAAAAAATAGGCTGTGTGGGCCATTCTGTTCTTGTTGAAACTATTCAATTCTGTCGTATCCTGTAAGCAGTAATAAACAATAGGTAAACAGACAAATGTGGCTGTTACAAGAAAGCTTTCTTTATGGATACTGAAAAAAATGAGCTTCTTATCTTCTTTAAAGCTAAATCATAGTTCATAGATGAGACACTAATTATTTCTATGAACCTTGTGTCATTAGCTTTATAAGTAGGGAAGTTCTTCACAAATTATGGCAGCTATCTGTCAATCATTTTTTGTTATGGTTTTGGTCGTTTATATGCCTTCATGAGCATGTCAGTAGAAAGTTGGAAGTAGCTTTCTCTTTTATAAGAACCTCTCTCTGTCTCCTTACACCTCATAGTCTTCCCTACTGTTCTACTATATCCCCTTGTACAGATAAAAGAAATGCACACTTCACCTAGCAAAGTTATAGTGTGATGTCCTTCCTTTTGGTAATCCTTTGAGATTCTACTTAAGAAGGGCAAAGTGAGTAAAGTTGATATATATATATATATATATATATAAAAAGGCCCACACAGCCTATGTTTTCTGATAAGTAAATCATGGTATTTTTACCTGTTGTTTTTCAAATTTTTATTTTATTTTGGACTATAGTTGATTTACAATGTATAAATATATATATTTATATATATATAAATGACTGTAATAAGGTATTTAATTTCTATTCTATGTGTTTTAGGTAATTTCACTTTTGTGGGAACTAAACTTTTCTAAAAGACAATGAAAGTAAATATAGTTCCTGAATTGGATGCAGAAAAGCTTTTAAAGAAACAAATCATCTTGAAATGAAGAGAGAAGGAAAAAGCATAAAGTTTTTTATTAGGAGAAACACGTGCCTACTAATAGCTACCTCAGGTAATGGCTATTCTGATGAATGGAAACAAACTGCCTAGACTTTTTTTCAGGTTTATCGCAGCAGATAAGCACTAAGAATGATCAGGTAAGTATGTACCACCTAAGCTTTGCATGAAAATGTCTTTTATATTTAATAAAGGAAAAAAGTAACAATTCTGGAGTATAATGAGCAACCTAGAGTTGTTAGGTATGATTATTTCTATGCTCTTTCTTCTATAGAAATGTGTGGTCTTGTTTCAAATATAACAATTGAGATTTTAAAAGTTGCACCAGAAATGAATTCATTTAATTGTCATTCATGGAGATCTTATTAAGTGTAATTTTCCTATAATATATGCAACAAGAGGGCAAGAATCGTATCTTTTTGTTCATTGCTATATCCCCAGAGCTTAGAATGATTTCTGGCAAATGGTAGGCACCAGATAAGTACTTGTAAAGTGAAAGAAGGAAGGAAGGAAAGAGCGAAGAGAAGGGCGAAGGGAGATACGATAAACTGTGAAGTTAGTATAACTTTCAACCCATTTCTTATGTACGCAAAGTATTATCTATTTCTCTGTAGTTCTTTGTCAGGTCAATAGTGGATAAGGACTTAGGTTTTCTGGTTGACTGTAAAACTATAAATAGTCACAAAAAGATGATTATCAAACAATCAGAACTTCTTTTAATAACTCATCATAGATCTTAGTAAATTGAATTTACTGAGACTGTTTTTAGAAACAGGTTTATTTTGATACACTTTTCCTTTGGTAAAATTTTCTCTCTTTAGGTATATAAGCATGTTTGACAAATGTATACAGCATATAACCACTCTAAGAGTTATATAAAACATATATATCACACCAAAAATAACCTGTGAGCCATTTTGAAGTAAATCCTCACCTGTCACCTTCCACTCTTGACAACCACTGACAGCTTACTGCCCCTATAATTTTGCCTTTTCCAAAATATCATATAAATGGAATCATGTAGTATGGAGCCTTTTGAGTTTACTTCTTTCATGTATCATAATGCATTTGAGATTCATCCATGTTGTTGTATTTCATTCCTTTCAATTGCTGTGCAGTATTCCATTGTATGAATATACCACAATATGTTATTCTATGTACCAGTTGATGTACTTTGGCGTTGTTTCTAGTTTTTGACTTATGAGTAAAGCTGCTAGGGATATTTTCAAGCAACTCTTTTTATAGACATACGTTTTTATTTCACTTAATACTAGTAGGATTGTTGGGTCACATGGTATACGTATGTTTTACATTGTAAGAGATTGCCAGAATGTTTCTTAAAGTAGTTGTATACTTTTGCACTGTCATCAGCAATGTATGAGGACTCCAATGGTTCTGCACCTTCATCAACACTTCACAATGTCAATTGTTTCTATCTTTAACCATTCTAAAGATATCTCATTGTAGTTTTAATTTGCATTTCCCCACTGACTAGTGACTGAGCATCTATACACGTGCTTATGTGACATTCATACATGTTCTTTGATGAATTGTCTGTTCAAATCTGTTTTTTGTTGTGTTGTTTGATTTCTTGTTATTGACTTATAAGAGTTCTTTTCATATAATGAATACAAGACCTTTCTCAGATATGTGTTGCAAATATTTTTCCCAGCCTGTGAATTTTCTTTTCAGTTTCTAAACGGAGTCTTTGGAAGAGCAGACATTTTACTGTTGATAATAACCAACTTATTTATATTCTTTTGTGATTCATGCCCTCTGTGTCATATCTAAGAAATTTTTGTATAACTCCATTTCACAAAGATTTTCTTCTATCTTTTCTTCTGCAGTCCTTTGTTAGGTTAATAGCAAATAGGGCCCCCAAGTTTTTGTCTGTCTGAAACACCATTATTATTGATAGGCCTATCAGGCATTCATAATTTTTAATAACTCAACATGGATAAGAAGCTCTGGAATTTATTTGGGTCCTTTTTGATTCCTTTTATATATTTAGCTTATATGAAATCAATATTATATATGCATTAAATATATTTCATATTTGTCAAATTGTACTTAATAAAATTTATATTTCACATTAATAATTATTTATGTAAAATTTAATGAGCATTGATAGACGTATAAAGTTCATGAGAAGAGAAGCAATAATTCTGATTTATTTCACTAGACAATATTCAGACCAAATCTGACGCAATTATCAGTTAGGATAAACTAGAATATTTCGAGGTCACAAGCAGTCCTTTACAGTTCCTTTGGCACTAAATTCTCTTTAGAACTGAATAGGCTTTTCATATATTTGATTCCAGTCAGGTACATGTGCTCATGTCTCCACCCACAGTTATTTTCTAGATACTTTCTTTTTATTTTTTTTGCGATACGCAGGCCTCTCACTGTTGTGGTCTCTCCCGCTGCGGAGCACAGGCTCCGGACGCACAGGCTCAGCGGCCATGGCTCACGGGCCTAGCCGCTCCGCGGCATGTGGGATCTTCCCGGACCGGGGCATGAACCCGTGTCCCCTGCATCGGCAGGTGGACTCTCAACCACTGCGCCACCAGGGAAGCCCTGTTGGCTGTTTTGATTGTCCTTCTCTGGATCTTCTCCAGGGCCAATTGTTAAAATTTTTATTTTGCTTTTCCTTTTTAAGGTTGTTGTACATTTACAGTCATTTTGACTAATTTTAAATCACACCAGCCTTTCAATGTATTATTAACACCTAAAATAATTACAAAAACAAAGAAATTACATCCTTAAGGTAAGTATAAAGGCGGACAACAATGGCAAAATAATATTATTTTATATAGTAGCTAAATTTTTTTTGAGAAGTATTATTGCCAGGAACTATGTGCTAAATATTTTATTTCTAACTTTCAGTGAAATCAGAATTTTGGAAATAATGCACATGGAACAGTTAGCGACTAATGCAAGACAATAACAAATGTTAGTCAACATATATGCTAGAAGAAAACCAACAAAGGATTACCCATCACATTATGAATCAACCACTGACCTGTGGGGTGGAAGGGAACAAAGTCAAACTGGAAAATCATTTCAGAGCAGATGTTTCTTTTCTGATTATCTACATCTGGTAAAAATGAGGTCAAAGGCAAACATTACAGGGGTAAAAGTAGTCTGATGTCAATTGACTAATGACCAACAGACATCTAGGGAGAACCCAAGCTTTCAGAAACAAAGCAAAGAAATGTATATAAAGATATGGGGACTGCCACTTACACTAAAGCAAAAAAGTTTACGTAAGACTAACTTTATAAAATAAGTCATGTTGGACTGCTACTAGGTTTAATGTTTCATGTTTCATATCCCTTGTTCAAAAAATTTACGTAAGACTAACTTTATAAAATAAGTCATGTTGGACTGCTACTAGG
>NW_021703779.1:106403179-106496630 GCF_005190385.1 Monodon monoceros | reverse complement strand
ACGTAAGACTAACTTTATAAAATAAGTCATGTTGGACTGCTACTAGGTTTAATGTTTCATGTTTCATATCCCTTGTTCAAAAAAAATAGGGAATGGCAAAGGAGGTTAAAGTGGCAAGGAATGGTTCATGAGTCATCTCACTTTCTTAATCTCTTCCAACTATGTTTTGAAATGCATGTAATGCTACCAGCAAAAGACAATTATGTATCCTTTTTATAATCTACGTACAACATTCTAAACCACAGGACAGGAAACTAATTGACATATCTTTTAAAGATTGAAGAAAAAGATGAGAATTTTGTAGGCTGAAGTTGATAATGTTGATAGCTATAAGATAAAGAGATTTAACATTTCAGTACAAATGAAACTAATTTTTTTGTCCCTCACATCTGTGGTTTTCTCAAGCATTCCTTAGTCTTCCATAAGTTTAAAATTGGCAACCCTGTTTTCTTATATTTGCCAGTCAGACTACTGGCACTGAGAAATGAAGGACATTTGAAGTCATTTCGAGAACAGAAGGGAGAGAAGAAAGTAATGAATAAGACTTCCACCCTCTTGTGTCTTTAACAAATCCAAAAGTCCACAATTTATAGAAAATAAAAAGTAATTTGTCATAATGAGACATTTATCCTTTTGATGAGAAGATGTCTCTTACTATTTAGTGCTTGGAAGCAATGTATAATGTTTCAATATGTTCATTCATCTTTCATTTGCTAAGGTGTTTTTTCTTGCTCTGGGTAACATCAACTAATATTTTATAAAACACCTATCTTACTCTTTCAAATTTAATGGACAGACCCTAGGGAATGGCAGAATTGAATGTGGGATAAGCCAAGGCAGGAGGAAGTATAACTAAAACGCAGTCTGTGAAGCCACTTCTTTTTTTACTATTAATCGTGGTTTCAAAACGTTTTGATTTTCGACCTGTTTTCCAAATTTTCTAAAACAGTACATGAGGGCTTCCCTGGTGACCCAGTGGTTGAGAGTCTGCCTGCCGATGCAGGAGACACGGGTTCGTGCCCCGGTCCGGGAAGATCCCACATGCCGCGGAGCGGCTGGGCCCGTAAGTCATGGCCGCTGGGCCTGCGCATCCGGAGCCTGTGCTCCGCAACGGGAGAGGCCACAACAGTGAGAGGCCCACGTACCACAAAAAAACAAAACAAAACAAAACAGTACATGAGCTCAGGATGTATGAAAGATTGTTTTGCCTACTGGATGAAGAAAATATTCCCTTGGAGCTCCTGGTTTGGAATCCAAATCTGCGTTTCCTGGTTAATGATAAACTATTGATATTGAGAGACTATTTCAATACCTATGTTACATAATACCTGTATCAAAATGACATTTACAGCTTACAGCTATGTTTTGGAAAAATAGTAACTTAACCTATTATATATTCAAAGATATATAACATAAGCAAGTCATATTAGGTTAAACAAAAAAGGCAACTTAAATTGAACTCTGATATATCATATTTATATAATTTTATGATGTTTTATAAAACAGATCTTGGGAAATGTTATACAGGTAAGTTTTGCTAACAATATAGGCAATTATAGTAAATAAACCCTGCAAAATCTTTGTAGCTGAGTTGCTATGCTTCTTTGGATAAGTCACAAACTCCTTGAGTCTCAATTCCTTCAATTGTGCTATGGACATAAATATAACTGTTATATATAATATGTACCTTGGGATATTATTTTGAGGATTATATGAATAATATAATTTTAAAATAGAAAAATAGCTTGTAATTATCCAGTTCACCACTACCCCTAATATGTTTAAACTACAATGGATTTTAAGTGATTTACCTAAGGAGTCCAGGTCTTCATTTTTCTATTGGTATTTCTACTACTGTCTATTGACAAGGTACATGACTCGTGTAGAAATATCCTACAGAGAAAAAATAAAGGAGGGTGCAAATTTAGAAATATCTTAATTAAAATAATAATAATGGCAATGATTATGACACTGATTTTTAGGACACAAATATTCTCAGAGAATGGTCTGAAGAGACCTTGGAGGTTAAAAGAACAAGGTCATAAGAATCTAAGAACACTTTTCCTTCAGGTCAATCAGTTTGAATTGGGGACAATAGTTACTGCTTTAAAAAGAGGACCTAAAACTGTGCCCACAACAAGCATCCCATGGCAACTATTATGCTGCCAAATTTTGATTAATTGTAAAATATACCTTTTCTCCTACTAAGTGAGCACGGTTTTATAGAAAATTTATCAAATATAAAGTCAAACCAAATAATAATTATATATATTTTTGAAACATAAAGACACTTTGCCTTGTTTGAATACAGGAGAGTGAGGTCAGGGCATTAAACACTTTTAAACAAGTACTGACAACATGCAGAAAATCTATTGGAGCTGCTCTGCCAAATATTGTGAGACATCATATTGCTGTAATAGTGATATCAGCGCAATTATACATTGCTTGTTCAATATTGTTTTGAGTATTTTTTAATCCCTTCATGAATGCTACTGGTTTTTTACCAATATTACACTGTAAACAAAAATTAATTTAGCAGTCACTGGCTTGTAATACCTCTTTTTGGAAATGAATCCTATCATTCACATGCATCCAAAGTCAGAATTTTTTCTATTGGGATTTTACACTCTTTTGATTGACAAACCAGCCAGCCAGTTGTGTTTTTCTTATGAATAACGTAACTGGTCCATTGAGGAGAGCAGAGTAGGTGGCGAGACATCTGAGATTATCTGCATAGTAGGTGGCGAGACATCTGAGATTATCTTTTGTCTGCCCTTTACTAATTGCATTGATAGTTTATTGACTAATCTATGCCAGAAAATGGACAAGTCAGTAGAATGTCACCATAACATTAAATTTTATTCTCCATCTTTGCATTATTTTTGGCTCAAGATGAAATGAGGAATTGTTTGGGGTCTTGTGTGAATATTTCTTTGATTTGCAAGAAATTATTCATTTTTCCTTTGTGGGCAACACAAATGTATTAAGAAGACTGAAAGACACTATCATTAGGGAAAGAGCAAAGTCACAAAGCACTGCTTTGTTGCATAAAAATAAGCTTTTATTACCTTCAGCTGAAAGAAATGTGAATTAGGATAAAACGTCTTGTGGCTCAAAGGATGCTAATAAAACTAAGCTAGAGAAATAATAGTCAGTGATGAAACTTATGATTCATATAAACATCAAATATTATAGCTATTAGTCTGTGTCACTTGCTTTTTGAGTTAGCCTCATAGTTTTCACTTTAGTTTATTCCAGTTTTCTTACATGTTAGTTATTGTGAATAAAATTATTAACTTAAATTGTCTGAGTTAGGGCTAGGAAGTAGGACTAGCTGCTAAAAGGTGAATAACATTTACGATTTATTTAAAAAAAAGGAGGAGTAATTGCAAGTTGGGAAAATGAATGGAAATTAGGTAAGTTAAAATATATATTGGTCAGAGTAGCTAAAATAGCACCCTCAAAGTAAAGTCAACTATAATTATTTCTTAAAGGAGATATAGAAATGCGTCCATATACTCCATAAATTGTTTGAAATTCTGTTTGTCTTGGGTTACCAAACTTCTATAACTGGGATGCATAAGGTAGAATATTTTAAATAATAACTAAATTTAACGGATGCTATGTTAAACTACATGATGAATTAGTTTGAAAATTGTCAAGGGAAACTCATATTGTGCACACACAGGTTTATATCAAATCAACAGTTCTGACCAGAATGTATGCTCCTCCATAATAATGGTTCCACACTTGACTACTCTTGACACAATGCTGGACTTAGAACACCATTTTGACTGACTTGAAAGAAACCATCTCCAAAATTCATTTTTAGGGTTTGAGTAAAAACCTCCTGTAGTTTAGTCTGCTGTGTCTCAAATTGAGTGTGTAGGCCACTCGCAACAGCAAAAGCGTAGCAGCGAATTAACTCATTCATTTGGCCTCAGCCAGTCAAAATCTGAGATCCAATTGATTTTTTTGTATGGTCAGTGTGAGAAAATGTCTCCAGCTTTCCCTTCAGAATCTACTCTTTATCATCCAATTAAAATGTTTGAATTGTTCCAACACATTAATATGCACTGCAGTCCATCTCCTCAATATATGGGGCAAAGAAATGGCTCATCTCCAGGCAAGAGAAATTCTTAAAGGCAGTTCTCTATATTACTTGAATTACCATACAGCTGAATTTACCTAACCCAAGTAAATCTAGATTTAGGAGGTTATAGTTTATTTGATCATTAGTTCCTTGCATATATCCAGTAAAACATGCCTGAATATGGTAGCCCAAGAAAAGAACTTAGAGAAAACACTTTTGAAATTAATCAAGATTATGTCCCTATAACAATTAGCTTTCTGTATTAATTATATATCCAAAATTGCACCCCCAAAGGCCATAATTTGAACATTTGACCTTCCATTTGCAACTTTTATGATATCTGAAAGTTCAAACTATCCTCCTACAGGAATAAGAAGAAAAGGCTTAAAAAATATACAAAATATTTTAATATAGCAAGCTTTGCATTGCATCTGTTTGCATATAGGCTTTGAAGTTCTTTTCTAGAACTTAATGCATATTCAAAGTAAGAGATCAGAAAAAGGTATCACTTGAAAAACAGTTTTTCTAATCACATCTGATAAAATTTTACTAGGCTGATGTGAAATATAGTAATGAATCATGTTCACTTGCATCAGTTATGTTATTGTCTCCTAATCCAGAATAAATGCATGCAATAAGATTGAGCATTTTAGAAAAGAGAGCAGCAGTGAAATTTGAAAACATTGAGACGAGAAACAGAGAGGTGGTAGAATTATAGCTTATAGGGGAAAGTGCTTATCTAGTTATGCTTAAGGAAAGTTTACTTTCTTCATATCATGGGGAAGGGTAAATATGTAATCCAGAAAGAAAGGGCCAAGATTCAGAATTGTTTGGTTAGTTATTCAGTCTACATATGATTATCAAGTTACTAAACATTTACTAATCTCCTAGTGTGTGACAGTTATCATGGTTTTTATTCTTTTAAACTTGAACTAGACTATTTACCTCTTTGTGCCACAGTTTATTTTTTTTAAACAAATGAACAATCAGGAGAAAACTCTAGTGGTTAAGGGAAAACAAAACTTAAAAAGATGAGGCCCCATAGGCATCAAAACCTATAAGCAATAACGTAGTTTCAGAATATATAATTTGCGTTGATTTTTCACATGAGATTTTCATGGATGGTTTTGATGAATTACAGAGTATTCTTCTATATGAATTTGTCATTGCTAGTTGAAGCAACAAAACAAGATATCATGAAAGATCATTGTTTACATATCTCTCAAAGTAGCTACTAATGTCTCTATCTAATAGGCAATACCTGATTTGTAGATTTTTATGATTATTAATACATTTCACTTAATTTGTATCTTCCAAAATATCTTTGAATTGCATAATAGAGGTCAGGCCTTTCAATGGATTTATATGGCTCAACCTCTTTGCATGGCCAAATGACATGCAGAATTTGAAAAAAAATATAAGTGTGACAATAAATCATGCTTTTTATAAATCATCATCTCTAATAGGACATTTAAGCCACACAATTTTTAGCAAAGTCAAAGGCAAATAACAAATACCATACTTTGGAATGTACAAAATACACTTTAAAATAGCATCAACACACCATTCATTCATAACTGTTTAAAGTTTTTGTTTTATTGTCTAGTGAAGAAATAGGTTGGAAACAGTGGATCTGACAGCATGAGAGCTTCCTAGACCGATATTTTACAAATTGCAAGTGGAAACACATTAGTGAGTCTTGAAATAAATTAAACGGCTGCAACCAGCAATTAAAAAAAGAAATAGAATAAAAAATGTCAGCAAGCATTGCAAATGGTAAAAGATAGTTCCATTAAAACCTTTTTCAGTGTGTGTGTGTGTGTGTGTGTGTGTGTTTACACAGTCTCTATATAAATTGTATTTTTACTATTTCTTACCATGGGCCAAAATAAAAACAGCCTGGAATGCCACTGGCTTTCAGATCCCATTATCCATAGACCCATGGCTAGGGAAATGTGACCTCAGCACAGAGGGAAAGATGGTTTTTATAAAGACTTTTCAGGCTTGCTCCTGTCCATTTAGAGAACAGTGACAGAACAATGAGAGTGAACTTGAGGTGGATGTGCCCCAGGGGTATCAAATCATTTCCAAATAGTCAACAGATAAATGTCACATTTTGCACGCCCTTTCAGGGTTGCCTTCACTCACTGAAACCACTCATTCCTGTGGGGACAGTTGGGTGGCAGTGGCAGCAACTCTGTCGTTTACAATACAAATACAACTGGGATCCCTTGATAATAAGAAGATGCCCTGTGTCACCTTAATTTATTACCACTGCTAATTAAAAAAAGAAAGTCTGTTGTCTAGAAAGTTGGCATGTTTGGGATTGCACTGCTTCCTGTGGATTGAACCACTTAGCAGAACTGTTACTATCAGCAAATGTCTCCACCATTTCCCGTGTGTACATCTCACGACCTTATATATTGTTTATTTTGTTTTATTGATAAATCAAAACAAATCCTGTGTGTTACACATTTCAAACTGAAATAAAAAAATCCCTCACTGAACTATTTCATTTTTCTTGTATAGCTACAGCTATTTTGTATTTCTTGTAGAACAAAAAGTTCTCATAGATTTTTAATGCAATAATGTGAATGGAATCAATGATGCCTTCTTCTGGTAAGCTAGAAGTGCCTTTATACAGCACCATGTGTTGCTTGGGAGAGACTAAAATAAGCCAAATTTTACAAGTAAACTAGATGAGCTGATTTTCCTTTAAGCATAATTCTTTTCTAATTGTATTTTGCTGTCATTAAAATTTGACATTTTCTTGTTGCTTTACCAGGAAATATGACCATTTTCAGTTCCTATGGACAACAAATCAGTTGTGCTTGCTGCAAAACTGTTTATCTGTATCTAAACCATATGTGAATTAACTGACTGCCTTTTTACAGCCTAATTTTTTCAATATGGGGTTCGATGCCTACTGCATTTTCATTTAGTATCACATGGTTGATTGTTCTCCAGTTGTTTCATGTATATTTATCTAATAACTCCATTTTTCTTTCTTTCCATGTAACCCTCTCAGAACCTCACACAATTCTTGGCCTACAGATTTTTATTGCCTGTAACAGTCTGCTTCCAATTCACACATACTTGGATAGTCATAGCTTATATGGCAGAATATAAATTTCTTTCCCTACAGGAAAGATATAGCAGAAAAGGACCAGTAACCGAACATTATGATAATTTGTTCCTCTGCTTTAGGGAGGTTTGGAGAGATAATGTTTTATGATGGTAAAAAGCCTTAGCAGAAGACCTGGTTTGAGTCCTTACATGTGCTGTTGAGAAAGCACCCTAGACTCACTAGTGTTTCATACCTATCCTCTCCTCTCCTTCTGAGTTACTGTAAAGCCAAAATGAAATAAAATAGGTGAAGGTACTCAGTTGACTGCAATAGTCTATAAATGTCACTGGTTAGCATTGTCTCACTTTCTGCATGTGAATCTGTGCATTTATTAAAATGCTCACCATCTTCAGTTTCTTTACTATTATTCTTTTCTCTTCTAGAGCAATGAAGATGAAAGGTGATCCTAAGATACAGCTAACTTTTTACTATCCATGAAGGATTTAGCCATGGTATATTCTCTCATAACTAGCTTTGATACTGCTTGTGAGATTGGCTGCTGGAAGTCAGATTAAATCCGAAATAGGTTAGAAGTGGAAAAAAATGAGTTTGAGTATGTTCACATGTGTTGCACATTACTGATTATCAAGCTGATCATACTTAGTTCAGGAAGTCCTCAAATGCAGCATGAGCTCCCTAAATTCTAAGGATGCATACTGCTCCTTTTGACCGGAACTTTTTCATCTCTTCCGCATGCATTCCTACTGCCATCAGCCAGCAAATCTCTAATCATCCTTCGGTTATCCACTTAAAAACACTTTCTACATGAAATTTTTCATGACAACTTAAGTCTGTTTTGGGGGCCTCTTTAATGTAATTTTATACTATTGTGTATTATAATTCCCTGTGTACCTATCTCTATCACTCACGATACTGTAAGGACCTTAAGGGCAGGCACTCTATCTTTCCTACATTTATGCAACAAATATGTATCAAGTGCCTCATTCATGTACACCAACTCTTAGCACATTGCCCCACAATATTAAATGTACAGTGAATAAATGGAAACCAAAACCAGTACTTTAGTTTCATGGAAATAAAACAAGTTTTAAAAGCCCCCTTACCAAAAATTACCATTAGAATAGTAGTGTCTTCAAGATAAAAAAGAAAAACAAAACAGAAAACAAACTACCATCCATTAATGAGACAAATTCATAGTAACTTAATAAATCTTAATGCTATGAAATAAATATATATATATTTGTTTAAGTAATATACTACAAAATTATTCTCCTAATCACATAATTTAGTTTGCCATCATTTCCACGCTAATAATAATTTAAGGACTCACTGCCACTTCTGGGTATACCTTATATAAAAATGCACATGTTTGTAGAAAATTTATGGTAAAGTCCCATAGTGGTGGACTTGAGGACACGGGGAGGGGGAAGGGTAAGCTGGGACGAAGTGAGAGAGTGGCGTGGACATATATACACTACCAAACGTAAAATAGATAGCTAGTGGGAAGCAGCTGCATAACACGGGGAGATCAGCTAGGTGCTCTGTGACCACCTACAGGAGTTGGGAGGGGGGAGGGAGACGCAAGAGGGAGGGGATATGGGGATATATGTATACATATAGCTGATTCACTTTGTTATGCAGCAGAAACAAACACAACGCTGTAAAGCAATTATAGTCCAACAAAGATGTTAAAAAAAAAAGTTTGAGGATTTCTATTCTTGTGAACAATGTGTTAGGATAAACATTTTTTGTTCAATGTATATCTGACAACTGACAATAAAAATAAGATGACAGAAGTCATCCAGTTGTGTGTGTGTGTGTGTGTGTGTGTGTGTGTGTGTGTGTGTATTTGGGCCATATGAAATTTATGAAACCACAGTACTTGGCAGTTTTTTAAATATATTTGTATATATTTTTATTTTAAAAATGTTTTTGGCCGCACCACGCAGCTTGTTGGATCCTAGTTCCCTGACGTGGGATCGAACCTGGGCCCTCAGCAGTGAGAGTATGGAGTCCTAACCACTGGACCACCAGGGAATTCCCAGTACTTCAGCTTTTGAGCCACAAGCTCAAAAGGTAAGATCAGGTGTTAGTGTAATAACAGTTAGATATATATTTCAAGGGGTCCTTGAAAGAGCTTAAAATGGAAATATTAATGTGTATAAATCATCTTAGAATGCGTTTTCTTTTATTTCTTTTCTCACAGTCCTTGCATTCTATACTATTGACTTTGGAAAATCATCCTTAACAGAAAAATGAAATAAGGACTCAATTCTTAATAGTTCCATCTGATTCACTTAGTTTCCCGCAATATTTAGAAATTGAAAGTCAAGGAGTTATTATATAGATGCATTTTAACAGAGATAAACGTTTCAAAATAAAACTCAAGTGCTGGCCCTTTAACCAAGAGGTGTAAAAGAAGAGGATACCATAGTTGTGAGATGTCTGCATTCTTTGCAAACAAGGAACAAAATGATTTATTGAAAGCTCAAAAGTGTTCAGGGGTATGAACCTTTCTTGTTATTTCCTTGTTACCCTGAGTCAAGAAATTGCAAGGCTTACCAAGGGGATATTACTGCATAATCAATGCGATGTTATAAATTGTGAAACACTGTCAAATGAGGCATGAATAGTGTTATCCAACAGATGCAATTTTGCCAAACTAGAAGAGCATTGTTGGCCAGCAAATCCTCCCAAACTAACTAAAATATAACATTAAAGAGAAAGCAAATGAACAAACAGAGTGGATCCATTACCTTTCCTTCCTGCACCTGGAAGACAAAAACACTGAACATATTTCATCTTTTAAGTATTTGTAAATCAAGTTTTGCAGACCTAATAAGAGATAAAACCATAATAGTTTGGATGAAATTCAGAGGGAAAATAAAATATTCATTAGTCAGGGAAGCATATCAATAAATATGGTTTAACATTTACCTACTAATAATGTAAATGGAGATGATCTATGCCAAGAATTATCACTGTTTTCCAAGAAATATGAAATGCTTATTTCAGTTGGAAAATAAACAAACAAACAAAAACTCATTCTATATTGCCCTGTGGATATTCAGTGGTATAATTTTAATCTTGGCAAAAAAGGGGAGGGACAAAGAAGTGAAAACAAGAATGTTATTTTTTAATGGTATCTGTAGGGTGTGGTCAACTGAATAAAAATACAAATCCAGATGTTGGTTTAGTTATATAAGCATGGTATGTTCTCATGTAGAGTCAGGCCTGCATCTCAGAATATCTGTCCTGAATAGAGAAACATGGAGTAGATATAAGTCATTTGCCATATTATCACAGAAAGTTAAAATGGTAAGAATGAAGAGAGATCTATATGGCCCAAAACCTTCACTATATATGTGTGAAAAATAAATCCAAAGGAGGAAAAGTGACTTGTCCAAGATTTCCCAACTAGTTATTGGAAGAGCCAGATTTAGAATCCAGATTTCCTGTCTGCTAATCCAGGCTTGTTTTTCCCCTCCATATCATGACTATCTCTTCACTAATGTTCACCAACACCCACTGGAATCATGGCATTGCCCTGGACATTGTGGCAATAATTTTACTGGCTCCTTGCCCTAGTCCTTAAAGCTAGGACAATATAACTCTGATTTCCAGGCTCAGCCCTGAATTAGATTCTATTAGCAAGTAAGTCATCATTTAATGCATAGCTTGGTGACCAAGAAACCAATCAGACTTGCCACTGCAGCCTTATAACCTAGGCCTATTACTGACCTTTTCCTCCTTTCCTTTCAACCAACACTCTGCCTTCTATAAATTGGATCTTTGTCCTTTATTTTATGCTGAGTCCCTAACTTAGAGTCTAGACCAGGGTGTACCTTACTCTACTTTATCATTCTAAAGGCTGAAATCCTACTTCAGTACCCAGGCTGGATCTCAACTAATCCAAGTCCATCCTGAGTTCCACTACTGGACTGCCTGCCTGCATTCATGGCTATTTATTAAATTATCTTTACATAGTGTTCTTATTTCAGGTATTACCCACATCTTTTTGAGGTCTCCTGTTGGCCCTCCCTCCTTGATGGTAATTGCCCATAATTCTGGGATTCCTTTCATTTTCTGCTGCTAGATCTATCTTGATCTGTTGTGTAAATTCCAGTTAATCTGTCAAAATTTTGGTCTGTAGTCAAGTCCTGCCACAAGCAATCTGCAAGCCTTATATTTGAAAAAAAAATTCCTTGGAGCTTTTGAGCACTTTCTGTGGGGTTGTAAGAAACAGTAAACAGGCAGAGGAATTCAGTTATTTGGATCAGAGATAATTGATACTAAAATTGAGTATATTTCTTACTCATAGACTATAAGAACATGTCTTATCTGTTTTCCAAGTGTCCAATATTATCTTCACAACAGAGATAGTCAGCGAAATTAATCATTAAATTAAGGTCAGTGTTAGTATTTTAGTGGGCCCAACAAAAGCACCCCATTCTTCTTCTCTAGCACTTGGAATCAATTAAGAGATACATTCAGGAGTGAGAAAAATCAAGATCAAGATGTCAGTATTTTTGCCAATTAAAAGCTAAATTAGAGAATATGACTTACACTTATAACTGCTTGCTAGCATTCCCCTAGGTCATTGATACTTGCCCACCCAATCACAGACAGCTTTGAGTAACTGCCATCCATTCATTTCAGAGATAGAGTCATTCTCTCTAGGTTTATCATAAGACCTAGAGAGAAGAGGAATGCACATTTTCTGAGGACAGACTGAGCCAGAGAAAAGATAGAAGAAAGAGCCGAATTAAAACACCCATTCCTCCTCCAAAAGGAGTGCAGAATTAGTGTCATCTAATAAAGGATAGATGTCGCCATTGTTCTTAGAAGTGTCTGTTGATGTGCGTAGAACACTTTCATTAAAAGAGGTTCTGGTACGACAGCCCCATAGGAAGCAATTTAATGCATGGTTGTAGGGGCAGGCTGACCTAGGTTCTTAGCCTGGCTCTGCTGTTTACCAGAGCGCTTAAGCTCTCCAAGCTTTTATTCCTACATCTGTGAAATAAGGAAATGTGTGCCTACTTTTTCTAGTGGTCATATAAATAAAATTAACTATTTTATTTGTTATCTTTAAAGTACCCACACATGAAAGGCGATTATTACTTCTACAGAAAGCCGAAGGGAAACTCCACAGCAGAATAAATCTCTAAGAAGGAAAAAGAGATATGCTCATATTTTCTAAATAACTGTCAATATATTTGGATTACTAGATCGTGTACGCACACTATTAGGGCAAAAAGATAAGATTCTTGAGTGCAATCACTATGCCACCTTCAGGCGTCTTTCTTAGAATTCTTTTTAAAATAAACTTTGCTTCTTATCCCTCTAAAAGTCATTAATCAAGCCATTGATTGATGCTTGAAATGGTGCAGGTGCTGCTATTACATATTCATTATTAATCAAATTGTTTATTCAGCCCAGTAGATTCTACATACACAACACAAATCTCCAGCATCCCCTCATGTTATCCAGAATCTGAAATTTATCATAGTAGTATTCAAAAACATTTTATTAGGGTTATATGAAATGCAAGTTTTCCAAATTAAGAGTACCAAGAGCCTAACTTTTCTACTGTTACTTCTTAAAGAACACTGGTTCTCTCTTATTTTTATGTAATCTTTAACACTTTTAAAAATAAAATTTTGTTGAGTTTTCAATAATGAGATTAGATTTTAATATGCAGATTCAGACTTTTAAAAACTATTGTCCTAGAGTGATTCAGAGACAAAATCTTCTGGATGATCTATAGTTTAATGCCCTCAGTTTTCAGACAAGAAACCAGAGACTTAGAGAGGAGAAATAACTTACTCAAGATTACAGTATGCAGAAGAATCTGGTCTGTTGCTGTCTGTATTCTTTCCATTGCTTCCCAATGTTGTAAGGGTTATTGACTGAGCCTTTCAAAAATGCAATTTGCGATGCAGAATTAGTAGGAATACCAATATGCTGAACTTGCCAAGGCAAAGTATTTCAAAATGTTCAGGCCAGATTCTAACTGATGAGCTCAATTTGGTAAAGCACATATTAATATGCACATGGTAAGGTGCCTTGTATAAAGTAAGTGTTTAATAAAAATGTTTTGAGAACAATTTTTATCCTGTTACACTGTAGTTGTATCTCTAGCACACGGGACCCCCAAACCATCCAGTCATAGCATAAATGCATATGCATGATCACCGTATTTATATCAAGCATAAATATTAGTATCATACTGCTTCTTGTGAAATATCTTAAAGCTAACATTTTACTGCAAGTGACTCTGTAGAATTGTCTTCAGCAATGGAAGAAAGCATGCACTGGATTATTACATCATATGTTAAAATGAGAAAAAAATTATATGAATTGACTTTTCAAAGAGCAAATTTCTAAAAATAGCCACTATTTTCATGCTTAGAGCTTAAAATACTTCTGCCTCTTCTTTGTCTTTAATCACATCTATTGAGACCAGTCTGACTTAGAGCCCATTACTGAGTGTCATGGGAATATAAAATAAACACACCCTTTATGCTTAGAAAGTGTGCTCTTTACTTATAAATCTATATTGCGTGTGTGTGTGGAGGGGGGAATGCACCATAGAACTTTTTAAGTGAGATAAATCTCTTGTTATAATTTACCATAATTTTCTTTGGCTTCATTTCTGTTCATTGAAATTAGTCTCAAAAATTACCAGTGACCTCCTAACCACCCTGAACATTTTATTTTATTATTTTTATCATTATTAAATATTTAAAACCTAAAAATTATGCAGTGTAATATAACAAATACCCAAGTATCCAATACACAGAATTTAAAATATCAACCTCAAAGGGTAAAATCAAATAACTTAATACTTATAAATTACCTGAGTAATACTACATACTAAATAAATATTGATATGATAATATCATCCTCATCTGCTGTGTTTTCTTTTGATATATTTTAAGAAGATATAAAACATTATTGTCACAGTTGATGTTCCCATTGTAATCTTGCTCAATCTGTTTTTATAAATTACCACATATGTATATGCATTTTCCTAAATAGTACAAGATGCTTTGAAGTTTTAAGCTTACATAAATCATAAAATATTGCAACATAATTCTGTATTTTTAAAAATCATCATATTCTTGCTATCTAAAGAGGTTAAGATGGATACATACATACATACATACATACATACATACGTAGATGATAGATAGAGAGATAGTTGATTTATTTTATGAACTCTATAGCATTCCATCTTATGCATTGGTCTGCTACTGGTTAATACTATTAGTACTATCACGGTATATTTTTTACATATTTTGGCAGTCTACCTTCATTAACATATCTAGATTGTATTTCTACCAGTCTTTTACCAGATTATTTAATAATTTTATTTGTTGTGATTATTACATAATTGGACTCATTTCTACTATATTCCTGGCCATCTGAATTGATCAACTTTTTATATGTTTCATATATTTTTCCTTTCCTCTACTTGTTTGGAATTTATATTTCTATTATTTTAGTGGTTTCCCTTATATTCTAACATGGTTGCTTAACCTAAAAATACTATAATTAATCAGTATCTATATCCTCTTTCCCACAAAAAACTTAGAATACCTTGAGTCAAACATTTCCTACCGTTTTTCAAACAACTGTTGTCTAGCATTTTATTTTGTTTATTTTTTAACTTTTTAAATCACATATATTTTCAAAATAAGACAAGATACAAACATATCTGTTTTATCTATTAAGTATTTTTATAGGAAAATACCATGATACATTATCTTTAATTTAAGTCTCTTCTGTTATAAAACATTTTAAAAAAATCTTTATTGGAGTATAATTGCTTTACAATGCTGTGTTAGTTTCTGCTTTATAACAAAGTGAATCAGCTATACGTACACATAGATTTCCATATCCCCTCCCTCTTGCATCTCCCTCCCACCTCCCTATCCCACCCCTCTAGGTGGTCACAAAGCACAGAGCTGATCTCCCTGGGTGATGTGGCTGCTTCACACTAGCTATCTATTTGACATTTGGTAGAGTATATATGTCCATGTGATGTGGAATATTAATAGCTGATATGTGAAGAACTGACTATGGATTAAAAAATTGCAAGATGCAGGATAAATAAAGGTAGGTAATTATTCTCTTTGTTTGACACACATCATTCTATTGCCTTGCATAGTGATAGGTATATGATGATAAAGGCAAAAAGTCCATGGCAAATTCCATGGACCACTAGAATTCTGTCAACACAACAGTTTTTATAAGTACTTGGAAGCTGACGTATTCTGCAGACATATTCAAATTATTTCAAGTGTCTACTTATTATTCTTGAATAGATTGTAGTTTGCAATTGCTCTTAGCATAACAACCTTAGTTTTTAATAGGACCCAGGAGATACTACATGACATGTCTTTGTCTCAAGCATACTGCTATATTTTTGAATCTTTGATCATATGCCATGATCTATCTCAAGACCAGGCCTTATGCATGCCATCATTTCTTCTTAGAACCCACCCATTCACAGATTCTAACATTCACTTCTGTGGTTTCTAGTCAACCTTCATATTTCAGTTTAAAATTCCTTCTTCAGGGAAGCCTTCCCTGGACTCTCAGATTAGTTTTGTTCGCCTTGTTGTACACTTTCACAGTATGTTGCAATTTTACTCTACAGTATATTTCAGAACCTGAGTTTATGGACCAGTGGTGATTAATATAAATACTATCCAGTAAAGAGTTTTAATCGTTATTCCTCCCAAAATTTAGGGGAAGAGATGAATCCATATATTCTGTCCATAACAACTCTAATTAAGCTCTATTATCCTTCCATAATCTTTGGTACCTATACATTCCTAGGATGATCTTGGTTTTCTAAACCAACAGAATTTTCTTTATAATCATGCTACTCTACTTAAACCTCTTGGTCTCTTGATCTTTCTTCCCCACAGTATGTGCAGCTCTGCACGGTCAGTGTGCCACCAACATATAATTTACTGGAGTGGTATACAATTCCTATGAGCATGAGGAGTGTGGTTCTTATTCTATTCTGATTGCTTTTTTCTTGATACTCTACTCACAATACATTTGATGCTTTTTAAAATCTTTACCTGTATCTGGAGAAGGAATGTTTACAAAACCCTACATTTTATAATATGTATCTCATTATGTACTTTTTAATTTTTTAATTAATACCTTTATTGCCAAGTAGAGGGTCAGCTCTATGTGAGTAAAGAATGTTGCCTAGTTTTGTTCATTATTAAATCTCCAGTACTTAACACGATATTTTGCTCATGGATTTTGCTAAATAAGTATTTGTTGAATAAATGAATTGTGAGCAAAAATCAATGAAATCACCACAATTTGGCAGCAGTCTTGACAACTAAAGTATTGAGTGGAGGTTTATAAGGATTGTGGAAGTTTAGAAAGGGATGAAAAGGAAAAGTAATTGTGAACACGGATGAATAAAGGAATAGCAAACTAATCCATGGAATATAAGTTTTTGTCTCTGTATTGAAGAGCCTGTAGTTTCCCTTACTCTTTACCATTTATTACCTAAATCAAGATGCAATGTTATATATGAATAAAAACAACCAGCCTTTCAAAAATTTTTATTGACGTATAGTAGATTTACAATGTTATTTAATTTAAAATTTATTGTAAATTACAATAAATAATTTTATAAATTTACAATTTATTAAATTTACAATTTATTAAATTTACAATTAAATAACCAACCTTTGAAGTACATGTATCATACCTCTCGTACTCTTCTAAGAGATGATCCTTGGAATGTGACTTGCATCATTTTTCATTGAACGTAGCTCCTAATTCATTCATGATTTTAAGTTTAGTGAAGCAGAGTATTCCTCAGAACTGGAAAAAGCACTCCTTGGTTCCTTCGGTTAAACATCATTTTTACCCTCTGTTTATTTGCTATTTCTAGAATAAGATGGATTCAATACAGTCTTGTGCCATACATTTATATTTACCAAAATATTACTGAGAAATCTCAAAAACATTCAACATTACCAAGATAATTCATTCAGCTTTGTTTTCCTGTATAACTTATTCATTCATTTTATTTTTTGGTCTAGAATCTTGTTTCCCATTTTTTCAGTCTTAGAACTTATGTTTTATATTTGTTTTAAAATAGTGGGGTTTAATTTTTCCCCTATCTTGGGGTACTGGATTTTTGCTGCACTTTTCTTGAGCATATTTTTAAACTATAAAGAAATTGGTGTAAATATAAATGTAAAGTTATTAACATTGAATTACCATCACGTAAGTGTAGGCTCATGTTTGCCTGATGTTCTATGATCTATTGTGCTGTCAAATGGAGTTTTATCTTTATGCATTGCTTTCTAACAGCACTGAATTAGAGCAAGAGGAGTTTGTGTTCATTTTCCATGGCTCTTTGCTAACTGAATCTTTCAAACTGTCTCTTTCCTTTGGTCAAAGTAGTTAGTTTAAATGTAAATATATAGGTATATATGTCTTTATAAATATATATATATGTATATAATATATGCAGAGAGAGAGAGAGATTTGTAGTTAATGGTCCTGTAAACATTCCTGATTTAGAGTATTCTAAATCCACATTTCATTGAAATGCAGAGAAGTTTTTGAGTGTTGGTTGTTAGGTTGAGTTTGTTAAAATCTTGCCATTTCCTTTCTGTGTCTTGTTGAGACAGAAGTCCTTTCATCGACTGCTTCTCATTTTCCTTGTTGATGGTCTCCATCAGACAGACAGGCCCTGAGCTAATTAGCAGAGCTTTATTCTTGACTGCTCATTTCTTCAAATTCTTTGCAGGAAGGAAACTTATGAACACTTTGTGAAATTCAACCATATACAGGATAATGATATAATAATAGTAAATATGCTGTAGAGATTTTTAATAAATTTGAGACATAATACACCAATCTATATATCCATAACTGGTAAAGGGACAATCACCATAAAGGTAGTTGGGGTAATATCCATGATGCCAAGTCACTGAGTGGAGTTACCAAATACTCTTCCACTCAACAAAATTCAGAATAGTAAGGTGCTTCACGGTCCACTGAACCAATGCCTGTTTGAACTGGCCCAATCTTATATTCTGGCACTGTCATTAATGGCTGATTGTTTTAGGCCTAGGAACTTTCCCCTCTGTACTTTTGAGATAATAATAACAATGCACTATGGGGCTTTTAAAGGCACATGATAATAATAGGATACAAAATAGCATTTGAGAGTATTACATGAAATTATTAAGTTAAGGCATACCAATTGCTTGGCATAATAACTTGAATACACAGTAAATACTTAACAAATATTAGCCATTACTGTTGTCATGTTGTTTCTGCTGCTGTGTGGTTATTGCTATCTTTATTGTCATATTTAGAGAAAAATTCCCATATGAGAAAGTATAAGGCATTTATAACATAGGTACAGTGACTGTATTTCCTCACCTATGGCCTATGTTGACTTGTATGTATGAAGAAAACCAAAGAATATATTGGGAAGTTCTTGATAAGTAGGCTCATTAGGTGGAGAATAGAATGTCAACCCATTTTATGTGTACCTTCAGGCTCAGGATTAGATAGTTAGGGTTCAGTAGTCCTAGAGATTGCTCATAGATTTGCAATTTACTGTGACCTGTAAAAAGAATCAGTTCGATGCTTAAGATGTTAAAGTTGTACATTCATCCTTTGTTGTATTTCTCCTGATTTGTCATTTGACATAAAGAGACAAGACAGTGACTGGATCCTAATTCATTCCTACACCGGATTAACCAACTCTGAGTTAAGTTGGTACTGATGAGGGGGTCTTGGAAAGCTTTCTCTGCACAAGGATATTATGTATTTCTCTATATAATACTGTATTTCAATTATCTTAGCAACATTTCCAGGATCAGAATTCCACCAAAACAATTTTTACTCATACAGACCCAGGTTAGCACACTTGTTAGGTCTTATTTCTTACTCTTACTACCAAAGTTTGAGTTTGTGTATATTTGTCTTTAAAATATATATTTAATTAAAACCTCTGGAAGGGAATTATATTTAGGATTTTAGATAACAGGCTTTCTTATTACCCCTTTCAAAGAGTCTTTCAATGCACCTTTATTTGTACAGTATTATCAATGTAAAAACTTTCCTCTTTTAAGGAAAGTTTTTTCTTTTAATACATCTGTCTCATCAAATCTTCAAACTCATATGCTATATGGAACAACAGTGATTATATGCAATCAGAACCTATGATGGAAATCTTCTGACCTTAGATAATCAGGGTCTTTTACACAAGACCTGCACACAGTTCTGGATCTATCCTTCAGCTCTGAAAAAACTGAGCCCCTTTTTGGATGAAGTGGTTATCAGAGAGTCCCTAAATAACTTTCTGTCATTTTATCTGAGGAATCATTTTCTTAAGATGAGGTAGCTTTATGAACCAACATAGTAAGGTGAAAAGCCCCCATAAATTCAGTAACATTAGTACAGACAGAAATTACAATACTTCAGTTACTGTCAGGAGCCAATTGGAAAACATAAATTAATCTGCCTCACCATCCTGTTATGGGGAGAGGCAGTTTTCATTTGATGTACTTGCTGACAAGGCTACAACTTTAATACAAAACATGCCATTTAGCCTTAGGCCCCACATTTTGGCAGCTGAACAAAACACAGAAGAGTTTACAGCTGCCTTTCACTATTGTATTGAGACAGGCTTGAAGCACATCTTGAGCTCCCAGTCTGCGCACAGAATGCTGTGTTGAATATCTGAGGGGCTACCAAAGAAATCACAGGCCTTGAGGAGTTTACAGTCCAGTTGAGGAAAGAAGATGCAGTCCAACAGAAAAAATTGAAGACAATAACATAGCAGTATGCCAACAAGTGCAAACCAAATAGAAAACAAGTACAAACTATCTTTGGAGAGGAAAATGTGTGTTGATTGTGCAGTAATAAGGCTGCCTTTGTGTGATATTTTTAGGTATGCAATTCTGTGTCTGTTTTACTCTACCCTTTCTGATTTATACAGGATATCACCCAGGAAGTTCCATGATGAACCAGAAGAGACGGAGATAAGTCATCTTGACATCAATTCATACCACTTGTACTCTGCAGCAACTTTCATCTTAGCCGTTCTTTTTCAAAGCCCAAGGCCAGGCCTGCCTCTCTGCTAGTGCATGCATTTCATCTTGTTTCTCTCTAAAAACTGGACAATAACCAGATCTATGAATTCTGCTTCTCTTTTTCATATTCACTTTATACCTCCTAAAGCCTTCTACCCTAATTGGATTTAAAACTACAGGAAAGTGTTTTCTGAGCCTGATTTTCCAGGGTAAAAGGCACATATTTCTTTAATTCAAGAACTGCTGAGAAATACTAAGATCTCTTTCTTCTGTACTGTATAAGCCAAGGCTCTCTTGAGTCAGAGGCATTTTGTTTTATTTTTTCTTTCATTTATTTTTGCAATATGTCTGTCATCTGTATTAAACTGGCAGAAGAATTATCTTTGAAACTCCAGCCATGGACCATCCCTTTTGAGTTCTCTTTGGATTAAATGCTATATATTTACACCTTTCTATTTTGTAAATATTGTAGAGGGTTCTGTGATTGCCCCCAACCCCCTTCCCACACCCTCTTCCATCATATGGAAAGAGTCACGCATCACAACTAAGCCAGTAGTTATGTGTATTATAACACGTGTACATGAATCTGTAGAGCAGAACCTTGTCTTTAAGTTTTGCTACAGTATCAATGAATCCAAGTACTATTGCCCAAAGTATTGTCTTTAAACCATCCACATTAGAATCATCTGGAGCAATCATTAAAAAATACAGATTTCCAAGGAATCTAGGTTCTACCTCAGACCTATTGAATCAGAATCACTGAAGATTCTGCCTTTGTTCATATTATTGTCTCTTCTAGAATGCCCTCTGTCTCTGCAGAAATTCTGCCCATCTCTTAAGGCTCAGCTCACATGTAGTCTGTTCTACAAAGCCATCCTTAATCTATTTGCTTTCAACAGCTGTGATCTTCCCTAAAATTATGGCACAGGATGACAGAGACATTAGAACTGTGATACAGCAGAGTTTGGGGGGAACCAGGATAGGTCATCCAGGAAAAGCGATGGGAAGCATCTAAGATTTACACTTAGATTTGTACTTAAATTTGGAAACCTGAGCTGAAAATGCCACAAATAACTAAGTAATAAACCACAAAGCATCTATGCTTGAAGAGGAGATTGGTGACAATTTCACAAGAAAATCTTAGGATAAAAGTGCAATAAAATGGCTAGCCTTCTAGGCAAAAACATGTACAATAACAGAGAAGGAAATAGTGGTAAAGTTCTTTGAGGGAAGATAGAAAAAATTTTAATTGAGCGTGTGCAGTTATGAGAATGTTGTATCTTAGGGTAATATAAGCATAATGATCTAAGATTTGAAAACAGGAGGTCAGCAGAGATATGGAAAACAGTTGGGGCCATGGATACAGCTATTATGAAATGGCAGAGCTGGGGTGTGAACCTAAGTGGGCCTGACTCCAAATCCTATACTGTGAACATCTGAAGTGTGTCTTTGTTCAAACTGTTGCTTCATCCTAGAATGTCCTTCCACTCTATCTTTGCCTGTGAGAACCCTATCCTATCTTCAGCACCACAACACCTTGCCCAAGCTCCTTGGGCTGTCCCACTCTGACAAAAACAACTGACACTCTCCCTGTCACTCTCCTTCCCCTTTCATTCGGGGAGCATGGGGGTGCAATTCCCTGGGCTCTTTTGCTGGAAACCTCACAGGCCCTGGGGTAGAAAATACCAAGGAGCAGTCCACATTCCCTGGGAGGCCCAGGATACAGGAAGGTCTGTCCAGGGCAAAGTGAGGTCTGGGGACCAGCTGCATCAGCATCACCTATTTGGAAGGCATCCTTCTGGACCCTACCCCACATCTCTTCAATCAGAATCTTTTGCTCTGGGCACAGGAATTTTCATTTTCAACAAGTATTCCATATAATTCTGATGTATAATAAATTTTGAGAAACAGTCATTTTAGTCCTTCTAGAAAGCTGACCAATATGCTAAGTCCTTGTTCATTTCAAATGCTTTTGTGTAATTAAGACAGCACAGCTGACTAATTCTCAGTTTCTTTTCTTTAGCATTAAAAAGCAGAGTTGTGAACTGTAATTATTTCATCTGGGGCAAACATCACTAAACAACACCCGCCATCTCTCCTCTGTTCAGCTGTCCCACTTATGGATCCCTAGTTACACCAGTTTTAGAAATAATTCTTAGGAAAGATCAACTGAAAAACATTCAGAAAAAGAAAAACAAAATAGGAAATCAGCCAAAACATCAGCTGAATGTAGAATTTGAGCTGATTTCCTGGTCATAATTCATAGGGAAACAGACATTATATTGCAAATTAAAATTCCAATGGATGAATTTTAGAATTATAATATGCCAGATTTCCATACATGCTAAGGATGTAAACTCAGCTGATTGCAGTTTGTGTAAATATTCTTCCAATTTTTTTTGATAACAAAAAAGAAACAAAAAACTCATCTTGGAAATAGGGAGAGGAATTACTAATTTTAAAATCATAATGGATTGAATAACTGTTGCCAACAAATATCCCTTAATTCCTAGAACAATAATTCAGCAGCTTCCTCTTTCCTGTTGGAGGAAAGTGGCATATGTTCCCTGGAACTGCCAACTACCCCCATGAAATGTGTGCATTAATAGCCCCCAATATTATACTTATTCAGATTTTTGCAGGAATGCTTACTCAACACAAATACACATGCATACATATCTTGTTATGGCTACGTGGCATTTTATTATAGATTCATAATTAATATTTTGCTATATAAGTGTTCTGAACCACAATTTATTATATTGTTATATCAGAACTTTTCACATAGTATTTGCAAATTAGCCCCCATGAAAGATAGAAATATCTCTTATGTTTAACTCAATTATTGAATTTTGGAAGCAGTAGCTCCCTAATCTTCAGACCAGTATAATAGTACTTATACTTAGTAATCAAAAATTTACCCTTAGTCTCCACTGACCTCAGTGGAAGTGTAACTTTGAACTAGTGTCAACTCTTTTACTATTGTGAATAAAAATGAGGAGGCGGTTCTCATCTGGGTAGCAACATGAACTCTTTTAAAATAGCAGAAGTGTAGTGGTGACTGGATGGTATACATGATTTCAGAGCATGTGTAATTTGAATACATTTACCCTGAAGAACTTTCTAATAGTTATTTATACTTCATACATACCTACTTAACTTCATGCACTTCTTAGGCATTAGCCAGTCAATTATTTCACTATCCTTGAGAGAAAGTTATATGATATAAACAAGACTGTGTCCTATCCCATTTAATAATATACTATAGTTTGCTAGTTAAAGTGCTCTAGTCCTGTAATTAAAAAGAGCTGAATTTTAAATCCCATCTACAGCACTTATTCTAGCCTTATTACCTTGTATAATACCTTGTATAAGTTAGTAAACGTCCCTAAGCATCAAATTTTTATCTTCTGTAAATAGAGAAAATAGTAATAGCAACCTCATAGTTTTGAGAACTGAATGAATAAATGGAATGAATTCATGAAATTAATCAGTGTAAGGAAAATATTACACTGCGCCTGACACAAAATAAATGTTAGCTGCTATTATTATTATCATTATTATTACTACTATTATTATTAAATTTGTGGCTAATTTTTGTGAGTGGTATAAGCTAGGGTTCTAGTTTCATTCTCTTACATGTGAATATCTGATTTTCTTAGCACCACTTATTGAAGAGACTGTCTTTTCTCCAACTGAGTATTCTTTGTTCCCTTGTCAAATATTAGTTAACAATCGAGGCTCTCAATTTTGTTCTATTGGTCTGTAGCCCTGTTTTTATGGCTAGTACCATACTGTTTTGATTATTACAGCTTTCTAATATAGTCTTCAATCAGAAAGTGTGATGTCTCCAGCTTTGTTCTTCTTTCTCATGATTGCTTTGGCTACTTGGGGTCTTTTGTGGTTCCACACAAATTTTAGGATCGTTTTTTCTACTTTTGTAAAAAATACTGTGGGAATCTTGATTGGAATTTCATTGAATCTATAGATGGCTTTGGGTAATATGGACATTCTAACAATATTAATTCTTTCAATCCATGAACACAGGATATCTTTCCATTTATTTGTGTCTTCTTCAATTTATTTCATTAATGTTCATATAGTTTCAATGTAGAGAACTTTCGCCTCCTTGGTTAAGTTTATTCTTACATATTTTATTGTTTCGATGCTATTGTAAATGAGATAATTTTCCTTATTGTTTTTCAGATAACTTGTTGTTAGTATATAGAAACACTACTGATTTTTGTATGTTGATTTTGTATCCTACAACTTTACTGAATTCATTGAATAGATCTAACAGTTTTTTTGGTGGAGTCTTTAGGATTTTCTCTATAAAATCATGTAATTTGCAAATAAAGACAATTTACTCATAGAAAAAATAGGTCAAATTTATGGTTACCAGAGTTGGAAGGTGTGGGATGGGAGAATGAGATGAAGGTGATCAAATATACAAACTTCCAATTATAAGATAAATAAGTGCTGGAGATGCAATGTACAACGTGATAAATATA
Organism: Monodon monoceros; assembly: GCF_005190385.1. Lineage (NCBI taxonomy): Eukaryota > Metazoa > Chordata > Mammalia > Artiodactyla > Monodontidae > Monodon > Monodon monoceros. Next base: position 106,471,835 of record NW_021703779.1, on the reverse strand, counting down.
ATTAACACAGCTGTAGAGTATATTTTAAAGTTGCTAAGAGAGTAAATCCTAAAAGTTCTCATCACAAGGAAAAATTATTTTTTGTACCTGTATGAGGTAATGGATTCTAACTAAACTTGTGGTAATCATTTCATAATCTATGTATGTCAAGTCATTATGCTGTATACCTTAAACTTATACAATATATATGTCAATTATATCTCAATAAAACTGAAAAAAATTGTGGCAATAACATTTTGCTTTTGTCAAATATTTCTGAAGATTTCATAGATCATACCCAATTTGATGGGATATAATTGATTATATGAACATTTAACTTATATCTTGCTTGAGTTACACATTGGAAAAAATGTTGAATGAGAAGCAAATGAGGTAATCTAGAACATTAAAGACAGAAGAACAAGAGAGCAATTAAAAACTAACATTATTTTGCCTGTTTTATGCCATATTATCTTTCCTCCTTCCTTAAGTCACCTAAAATAGACCTACGACTAAAAATAAATTATAAAAATAAAAAATGGTTCAGACCTATGGTGAAATTAGTAGATGCTTGCCTTGACTGAAAAAAGAAAGAAAAAATAAAACTATATTACTTTCCCATTTTATGTTTATCTTTGTTTCCAAGTTTAAACTTGATATCTGAAAGTATCAGTACAGCTAATTATCTTTTTTATATACTTTATTTGAAATTAGAGCTTAATAATTTTGTTTCTGTCATTAACTTAATTACATTTGCAATGTGGGTTACTTTATCTTTACTAATCACTGGTAGATTCTATTGTTTTCATGTTACATTGTTTTAATCACACTTTTTTATCAAAGAAGTGAAGAAGTGATCCTATAGTCTATATATTAAAATCCACTTCAATGAACGTTTAACAAATTTCTGCATGAGTAAGCATGCATTTTAAATGCCTGACAGAAAAACAATAATGTTGCCCAAGGGAGCCATGGAATGAGAATATCCATGCACATTAGAATGCTAGAACTTTATGATTCCCCGCAATTAATTTTTGAACAAGGGAGATTTACAGACTCTGTTGTGGAAAATGGAAAAACTAAAATTTAACAAAAAAAGCAGTCAGCATGAAACTAAGTACTGAACTGGACAAATGCAATAAGAACTAATGATAAACTTGACTTCACAGATTGTAATTAAAACATTTTACAAATAGTCTATTTCACAAAATAATACGTAGACATAAGGTTTTTAAACTCTTTTTGAAATATCAGATTTAAACCTGATAAAATTTGGAAAACTATCGTTCATAGCAGGAATTAATTACCACAGTTTGTTGTAGAGGCCTTAATTTTTAGGCAAGGTACTACTTGATTTAGGGGCAATTGAAACAATTTCCTTTTAAGGGTCAGGAATATAAATCTAAAGACGACACAAAAAATTACAGTTTGTGAAGTGCTTTTGTACACATTATCTCATCTGAACAATCTGGTGATGTAAGCCTTAATAGTTACATTTTACACATGAGAAAGTGCAAAGGAGTTGTAACTGGTTCAGGGTCACAGTGCTAATAAATGGTGAAGATGGAAATCAAGTTCAGATCTTCCACGTCCACTACACTAGCGGTCCCCAACCTTTTTGGCACCAGGGACTGGTTTCATGGAATAAAATTTTTCCATGGACCGGGGGGTGGGGGGATGGTTTCAGGATGATTGAAGTGCATTACACTTATTGTACACTTTATTTCTATTATTATTACACTGTAACATATAATGAAATAATTATACAGCTCACTATAATGCAGAATCAGTGGGATCTCTGAGCTTGTTTTCACTTGCCACTCACTGATAGCGTTTTGATATGAGTCTGCAAGCAACTGATTTATTATGGTCTCTGTGCAGTCAAACCTCTCTGCTAATGATAACCTGTATTTGCAGTCGCTCCCCAGCGCTAGTATTACCGCCTCAGCTCTACCTCAAATCATCAGGCATTAGATTCGCATAATGAGCACACAACCTAGGTCCCTCGCATGCACAGTTCACAGTAGGGTTCACGCTCCTATGAGAATCTAATGCTGCTGCTGATCTGACAAGTGGTGGGGCTCAGGCGATAATGTGAGCAATGGGGTGCGGATGTAAATACAGATGAAGCTTTGCTCGCTGGCCTGCTGCTCACCTCCTGCTGTGCGGCCCAGTTCCTAACAGGCCACGGACTGGTCCTGGTCTGTGGCCCAGGGGTTGGGGACCCATGCACTACACCACATGGACAGTGAATGCCACATCATCACTATCAGCTTTAAATTCACTTTCGTGTTCAGCTTCACCATCATTATTTTCTTTGGCCAGGTTGCTCTGCTCCACAATCAACAGGGAGCTTCTAATTTCAAGTTCCAGCCACACACTTTGCCTTCATGTGTTTCATAGGGTCAGATCTAGTGAATACTTTAGTCACATCTGATTCTTCCTGTGCATAAGACACTTGATTCTTCCTGTTACAAATCTAATTATTTGTACCAGATTCTTTACTACTCTTCCTGATATTGTTCCCCAATGGGGAATATTATTTGGAATGTAATATTTACTACTTACAGTAATGATCTAAATCAATTAGGGAAGGCATTGAATTTACACATCAAACTTCAAAGTCACTACAGATAGTATAAGCTAATGTTTTACGTTCCAATATCATTTGACAATCCCTTCAATTTTAAATATAGTTATTTATTTTGCTACCAATATGTTTTGTTTATGACAATATTAAATTTATGTAAAAGTTATATAGAATTCATTACCAATAAGTAATTAATCACTTAAGGAAAACTGCTGATATATATGTATAGTAATTAGCATATATATGTATATGTGTTTGTATATATATATATGAAATTCAGTATTTTAACACTGAAAGTCTTTCACCAACAAATGAGATCAGCATAATGTCCATTTATCTTCTATTTAAATTGTGAGCAATTATGGTTTGGTCATTCCAACTCACTGGAACATCCTTTTCAACATTTTCTGATCATAATGTATTACTTATCTTTTTTTATTCCATAATTTTTCTAGAGAGTTACAATATTATGGAATTATATAGTAGTCTTGTGATGTGGACTAAGGTAAAAGAGGGTCATAAATTCCATTTCTAATTATAATATACTTTGCATAATTAAATGTTTGTTAATTAAGCAAATAGATATTAAGTTTACCAGTATGCAATATATTTTAAGTACAATAAGTTATGGTCTCAGTTTTGGGAACAGGTTGTTATTTCTCTAATGTACAATACCTTTGGTTAATCTAGAATGAAATGCTAACTTGTAATCTTAAATTTAAATTGACTAGCTGTGTTTACAAAAACAGATCAATATTTCTCAAATATATGTCTCATTGTCACATAAAGATACTTTTCTTTATACCATTCATCAACTGTCTTACTTTTATATTTTTAAAATTCCAATTATGGATAGGAATTATATCTAACATACAGAAATCACGGGGATTTTCACCCAGATCACATTTCTATTTATCAAATATTTTCAGTATTTCAGAGAGGTATTCTTTCAAACCATCTGAAATTCTCAAATACCTTCAGCTATGTGTTTAGTAGTGCTATCTAGGGAAATATTCTTTCTGAGGTGCAAAAATAACCTTAGCCGAACTCATTTCTGTTTTAACTTAAGCAAATAAAAGTGAAACTTGCTGTCCATTGGAGATCTTAGAATAGACAACTCAAAAGTTTTAAAAATTGTTTAATTATTTTTATAATAAGTAATAGCTTAATTATTGGACTTGAATCATGAATTAAAATTCAGTGAGAGGGCTTCCCTGGTGGCGCAGTGGTTGAGAGTCCGCCTGCCGAAGCAGGGGACACGGGCTCGTGCCCCGGTCCGGGAAGATCCCACATACCGCGGAGCGGCTGGGCCCGTGAGCCATGGCTGCTGAGCCTGCGCGTCCGGAGCCTGTGCTCCGCAACTGGAGAGGCCACAACAGTGAGAGTCCCACGTACCGCAAAAAAAGAAAAAAAAAAAATTCAGTGAGACATGTTTATCTCAAAAAATGTTAAAATACTCTGATCAGCCCTGATGTTGATAATAAAAACCAATTACTTGCAAGTTTGGTATATTCAATTCCAGAACTGATAATAACCTAATATAGCAATATATTAATAACTCTGTCCTAGCAGTGAGTGGTATTTGTTTTGAATCTACAGCTCTGTAACATGTATCTCATGCCTCTGGGCTGACCAGAAGAATCAGCCTTCAGTATGCTTATAAATCCTATTTACTTACCTTCTTTATTGCCTCATCTTTATAGTTATCTTTTGACACTGCTTATCTCTAAACGCTGGTCATAGAAAAGAACCAATCCCATAAAAGCCAATCTGATATCAGCAATCATGTTACTTCATGTCAACACATAATATTGTTGAGAGAATATGTTCTTAGACTGTGAACTTGAAATTGACATGAAAATATTGAGAGGAAAATAATTAATATATTACGAAGTACTGACATTCCTTCACGATTTGTCACAATAGTGATGTAAAACAAAATGTAAATGATTTATATCTCTAACATTTCCTAATCCTGTGGCTGTCAAAATTTTTCTTACACAAGAATCACCTAAAAAGCCTGTTTTAAATGCAGTTTCCTTTATCAGAGATCAAACATTATGAGGTTGAGACCTGGGAACTTGTGTTTGTAACAAGTTATCCAAGAATGATTCTAATGCTTTTTATCTGTGGTTCATACTTTCACTACATTCTGAAATCAGCAAGCTGTGGGGATCATGATCCTTGTCCTCAATTTACTAAAACTTTGGGAAATGTAAATAGATATTTCAAATGTAGGTAATAGTATTAATTTAAAGAGCTATGATTAAAATGTTCTGCCTCATTTTTTAGTCAGGTATGGCCAATTTTCCTATCAGAGCATAAGTGAATGGATACGTACCCTCTAAGTCGTGGAAGGTACTGGAGAAACAGTCCCAGAATTAGTCACTGAGGGATATTTTACTCTGCTGGGTAAAATACAGCATCCATGAGTATACGGTAATAGAATTTTGAGCTACAGGCATGCACTTAGTAGTGAATAAAAGGTCAAGATAAAGTATCTGGACATCACAATGGGTAATCAGAGCACAGCAATGGCAAATTTGGGGCAAACAATGCTTCAAAGTCATGATAAGTGGGCAGTAGACATCAGTTAGGTATGTTTTATGGCAAAAGGGTCTCGAACTTATGAAAGGACTAGGGAATAGGCAAACTACTAGAAAATAAACTATTAAAAATCCATCCACATATATATTATTTTCATTACAAGAACCTGCTACAAATGTGATGACCTGTTCTAAGCTTATTCAAATTTTCTGTAGCATCTATCACATCACTTTGTGCATCATTTTTTCCCTTTTCATATATATCCACTGCCTTTCAGCACTCTTTCCCTTGCCCAGGATGTTTAGGTCCTTCATTCACTCTATGAATTTACTCATTGTTCTGAAAATCAGTGATAGAAGAAATATCCATCTATCTAGTAGGCTAAAAAAGTATATTTTAAAGTCCACATCCCAGAACAAGAGCTATTCATATTACTTCATAAGAATAGACCAGAACAAATACAGACCTTTGTCTGGTCTTTTGTCCCCCCTCTACCTTACACTCTACTCCTCAATTTGTCCTCCTCCTGACAACTCTGGCTGCTTCACTTTGATCACTTGCTTTCCATTTTTGTCTTCACTTCCTTCTTCATATTGGCACATGCCATTTTCTCTGTTACATATTTTTCTATTTTAACTGAGCTTGGCTATTTTGACAAAGCATAACTAGACTGTGTATTAGTTTTCTACTGCTGCATAGCAAATTACCACGAACTTAGGGGTTTAAGCAATACAAATCCGTTATCTTACAGTTTCCATGAATAGGAAGGAGTCTAGCCATTGAATAGCTAGGTCCTCTGATCAGGGCCTCACCAGGCTGAAATCAAGGTATTGGTCAGAGTTTGGGTCTTATCTAAGGCTCAGGTTCCTTTTCCAAGCTCATATGGTGGTTGACACATTCCATTTCTTTTCAGCTCTAGAGCTCATAGAGGTTACATTTTCAAAACCAGCAGGACCAGACCATTTTGACACTTCATCTTCTTTTAAAGCCTCCTCTGAAACATCAGGGCCATGTAGTATTAGCTTCCTTTTGTTTACTCTGATTCTTAATCAAGCAAGTAATATCCAGTCATATTCACATGTTCTACTCACACTCGAGAGAAGGTAATTATGTGGGTCATATATACCGGGAGCAGGGATTTTGTGGCTCATCTAGAAATCTACTTAGCACAGGCTGTTCCAGGTAATTACTCTCCTAATTGGCAAGGAGCTCATAGGCCTTTCCTGCCCAGCTCTTAGGAGAGTACTTACTCAGCTCATCCTTCTTCTCAGGTAGGATGCAGGAACTGGACAGTCCAGGTCCTCACTGGGTATCCACAAATGTATCCACACCTGAATGTACAGAACTTCTAACCTGATTTGAGGAGATTCCATTCTAACCATCAGATAAAAACTTCCCCAACTCTTATCTCACCCAGTGACAGGAACATATAACACGTGCCCGAACATACTAGAGATAACATTAAACCTACAATGCTGGACCTTAATAGGATTTTTGAATCTGCTCTTATCAATTTTTCCTATATTCCAGATTTTATCCAGAATAATTTGCTATTTTAAGTTTTTCTTTTCTTTTTCAGCTTTATTGAAGAATAAGTGACAAATACAATTGTAAGATATTGAAAGTGTACTCATGATGATTTGATATTCATATACATTGTGAGGGGATTAATACATCCAACACCTCACATATTTACATTTTTTTAACATCTTTATTGGAGTATAATTGCTTTACAATGGTGTGTTAGTTTCTGCTTTATAACAAAGTGAGTTAATTATACATATACATATGTTCCCATATCTCTTCCCCCTTGCGTCTCCCTCCCTCCTACCCTCCCTATCCCACCCCTCTAGGTGGTCACAAAGCACCGAGCTGATCTCCCTGTGCTATGAGGCTGCTTCCCACTAGCTATCTATTTTACGTTTGGTAGTGTATACATGTCCATGCCACTCTCTCACTTTGTCACAGCTTACCCTTCCCCCTCCCCATATCCTCAAGTCCATTCTCTAGTAGGTCTGTGTAAATTTATAGGTTGTCCATTTTATTTTAATCTTTGAGAAGAGGCCTCCACTATCCAGTATTCTACTCTTTCTCTATCTTTCATTCTCTACTGCCCTGAGTATTTTCAAAGTATCTATGATTTGTTTTGTATGAGTTTTGGAGTTATCTTTAATAATCATATTTATATATGAATAAATAAGTTTTTAATTGCTTTAATCACATAAATTAAGCATCCAAGTTAATAACATATTTTACTGCATAAAAACCCTTATTTTGCCTAATATTAATACAAGGTAATGGAGAATAGTTATAAATATGGAACACTGATGCTCATAAATTGATCAAGCTTATTCTGTTTCAAATTAAATTTATACACAGTATTTAGTTGCTGTAGAGAAACTTTATAAATTTATTTTATTTTTGGCCAGAGATCACTGATTGCTTTATGAAGAGATGCTTGTTAAGAAACCTATGTGATGTGGTCTACAGTTACATTTAGATTTTCACTTTGAGCACAGCTACAGAAAAAAAGTAACACCTCAAAAAAAGAAGGAAAACACAATGTAGTCACAGTATCTCCATTTTTTAATTATTCCACATTAGATTATCCATGGTGTTCTCAAACATTGCCCTATGCCATACATCAGTTTTATGGTTACTTATGATTTAAAACTCAATTTTCTTCCTGGAGCAGTGAGAGCTGAAACTTTAAAAATAATAAGGCAGTTTAACTTGAAATCAGGTAGGAAAATTCATTGGCAACGCTGTTTCTTTATCAGACCATTCACTACAGTATGGGTTTGTTTTTGATTTCTTTCTAGGTAAACTTTCCTTGGTGTGGGAAAGGTAACAGTAATCACTACCATTTACTGAGCACATACATAGTACAAGATCCTTTACGTATATCATTTCTAAGTCTTACAGCAACTCTGCAAAGCTGATATTAATATTCCACTTTTAAAGATAAGGAAATCAGGACACGTTAACTTGCCAAAAGTCATGGTATTAGAAAGTACTCAAGCCAGAATTCAAACCCAGGACTGTTCAACCTCAAGTTCCCACTGCATTCCACTGCCTACACTTTCTCTAATTAGCACTCTGCTTATAACCACACCATTCCTCTACCATTGTTAAAGGATAATGCCTATTCTTCTACTTTTCTCCAATATAGTAAGCAGGGAAATGTGGAGAGCATTGAGTTACACTGCTGGCTTGCTCAGAGGACAGGATGCCACCAGAACGTTATCACTGCCATAGCCTACCAATTTTCCACCATTGTTCAGGTCCTATTAACAATTTTCCACCTTTCAAATAAAAATAATCTTTCAGACAGGTTTCTTGTTACAGTGTCAAATGTTATTTTCTCTCATCACCTCAGGCTGAAACTAAATGTGTATGGTGTGGAAATCCTCTAAACAGAGGAACTATTGACCGAAAAGAGATTTCATTTTTAGCTACAATTTCTCTTCAGTATTATTTCACTTTTATTTTGCAAATTTACTTTGCTTCATCACAGAGCCCACAGGAAAAGTTGGGGTAGTAGAGAAGCTCTTCTGTTATCCAGCACAGCCATAGAGGGAAATATTCTGTTTAACCAGATACACTTACAGCACTTTAAAGAGTACCGTGTAAGAAATGCTATTAGTCATGAAGTTAGAATTTAAAAATGCAACAATTCCTCAATAAAAATTCCTCAAATAAACTTCATGTAAAATCTCCTGACTTTAAACAAAACTGCGTAAGTCCTGTGAGGCAGGGTTGCTTATATTTACAGAAGTCAAACCCACAACTGTTACCTCACTACATATTTGTCTTTGCGCAAGGGAGACCTAGAAGAATCCATTCTAGATATACTTGAAGTCAATAACGAATATGTACTCTTCTTTCTCCCCTCCCTTCTCCCTTAACAATCTACTCTCCACTCTCAGCTCCTTTTTCATGTCTTTTCTTCACTCCTTTCTCTCTTTCCACAATGAAAGTATCATAATCAGTCTGTTAAGCTTTTGATTGATTGGCTCATTATACTTCAACTCCAAGACACACTTGAGGAATTTGAAGCATTAACAAGAAAACATAGATTATCAATTGATTGATACATTTGGCGTGAGAGGTTGGGGGTGGGGAGAGGTTGAGAAGCAAGGGGCATGTGGCTCAAATCACACCAGACAGCAAGCAAGTTCTGAAGATCAACTTAATATACTTCTTTCTGGGTTATTTGGGAGTTAGAGTGCAGAGTACTGTTAACCACAGATTTATAGAGGGTCTCTCATTTTCTACGCACTCTCAGCCAACAACTAGTGAGCTCTATCACGCAGAGGCTATATCCTGATGCTGACCCTACAGGAAAGGATTTGGAGTTTCTGATCATTCTTTGGACATAGAATATGTGATACTGGCGGGAGAAATTAAAGTCCTGTGGGCTTTCCATATCTCCAAGGTAAATACTCAATGAATTATGAAGTGGTTTTTTGTTTGTTTTTACAAAAAATTCCTGGGAGAAAACTAACTTCATGTGGAGTAGTCTTCAATATATTTGGGATGAACTCTCTCAAAGCATCCATAAATGCTTACTCTATTTCAGAAAGCATTATAGTAGCATTCATGGGATGAATTTCCTGGCTTCTCTGACTCTGATAAATGGACAACCTAAAGATTAAGGGAAAACTGGAGGACGAGTGCTTTGCCTGACCTCTTGTGTTCTTTGTACTTCAAGTTCCCCACTTCATCTACTGTGAACCCCGGAAATCCTTTAACTGAACCCTTGGAAGAAAATAGGTATATGTTGATTCCACCACATCACTAGATCTTAACTAAGGGTAAAATGTCAGAACCACGTGTTAAGATTTTTCAGAATATGCATGTCTGGGCCCTAACCCAAATCTACTGAATCATAATGCCCAGAGGTTGGTTCTTAATATGCATGTTTTTAACAAAGCACTCTAAGTGATACTGGCAGTAGAATTCTGCTTAATAAAGAAATAGCTACCATGCTAGATAACTCATTAAAAGAGATACCACACCTGTTTTCTTTTGAACTGGGTTACAGTTTTTCTGAGCTAGAAGCACAGGAATAACACTCTAGGCCTTAAGATAGATATATTCTTAAATTAAATACTGTAAGTATGCTTTCAAGAATGAGCATCGGTTTGCATTCTCACTAGCAGTACATGATGCTTCCTATTACCCCCAAATCATTTTCAACACTTAATAATATGCCAAATATACCTCAGTAAAGCTGTTAAAATATTTTTGGACAGTTTTCATCATTTTAATTTATTCTTCTATTTTCAGGAACCATTTGTACAAGGAAGGAACAGATATTACATGTTTTTTGAATGTTTGGTAGAATTCAGCCGTTAAAATTGTCTGATTCTGGGGCCACTGGCAGTGGCTGGAGATTTTTATTATCAATGTCTGTCTCTTTCAGGTGTTGGGGTTGGGAAAGGGAGCCAAAATTCCAACTAGTGTCTTACCTTATTCAAAAGTAGAATTATCTTACATATTTTATATCCCTCAAGTAATTGTTATGTTATAGATGTAGTAGAAGTACAATAAATTTTTAATATGTAGGTGAATGAATTAATAAAACTTAAATACAGAAAATGTGTGCTGCTTGATGGAGCAACTGACATTTTTTTTTTCAGGGAATCATAAAATCAATCCACATGCCTAGGAGAGAAGACTATACAGTCTCTGGATCTGTATCAAATAATTTCTAGCACATTAAGACAGTGTTCCCAAAGCATGGAGGCTACTCCCCATGTTGCCATGCTATGCCATTTTTCATAGATTCACAAAAATATTGCTTTTCAGGCTATAGAAGATGTGAAGAATATCCAGGAATCATCTAATCAAATCGCAACACTTGAAGCTGACAAATGGCTGTATCATGCTAGACACGTGATTGTCCCTTCTTTTCCATAAGAATCTCAAGGTCAGGGAACTGATGAAAAGCTTGGTTGACTCTTTTCCAGTTTTACTTTAATTTTATGTTGCCTATTTTAATCACACTGATGTTTGACAAGTTCTTAAAATATACACATTTTTTGAATTCCCCTATTCTTCCCCTTTGAAGAACTGTACATAGTTCAGATGTACACCCCACAATATTATTAAAAAGATAAAATGTCCTTTGGGCAGGATTCCTTTTTTTTCCAATTACACTTTTTTTTAGCTTACTGAGGTATAATTGACAAACAAAAGCTGTATATGTTTAGGGTGTACTACGTGATGTTGTGATATGTTATACATTGTGAAGTGATTACCATAATCAAGCTAATTAACATGTCTATCACCTCACATAGTTACCATTTTTTGTGTGTGTGGTGAGAACACTTAAGATCTACTCTCTTAGCAAATTCAGAGTGTATAATACAGTGTTGTTAACTATAGTCACCATGCTGTAGATTAGATCTCTAGAAATTATTCAGGCTGCATAACTGAAATTTTATTCACTTTGACCAGCATCTTCCCATTTCCCCACATTCCAGCCCCTGCCAATCACCATTCAACCCTCTGCTTTTATGAGTTTAACTTTTTTAGATTCTACATAAGTGAGGTCATGCATATTTGTCACTCTGTGTCTCGCTTATTTCACATAACATAATGTCCTGCAGGCTCATCCATGGTGTTTCATGGCAGGAGTTCCTTCTTTTTAAGGATGAATAATAGTCTTCTGTGTATAAAAATACACCACATTTTATTCATTCATCTGTGAATGAACACTTAGATTGTCTCCATATCTTAGTTATTGTGAATAATGTTGCAGTGTACATGGAAGGGCAGATATCTCTTTGAGATAGTGATTTCATTTACTTTGGATACATACCCAGAAGTGAGATTCCTGGATCATACGGTAGTTTTATTTTTAATTTTTTGAAGAAACTCCATACTGTTTTCCATTATGTCTGTACCAATTTACATTCCCTCCAACAGTGCACAAGAGTTTACTTTCTCCACATTCTTGCCAACCCTTGCTATCTTTTGTCTTTTTGATAACAGCCATTCTAACAGGTATGAGGTGATATCTCATTGTTTTGTTTTTCCTTCCAGATTTATTAATACAAGATTGACATATAACATTGTGTAAGTTTAAGGTGTGCAACCTAGTGATTACATATATATATATATATACACATATATATGTGTGTATATATGTGTATATGTATATATATACATATATTGCAAAATGATTAATGTGAAAAGGTTAACACATCCATCACCTCAAAAAGTTAGAATTTTTAAAATTGTGTTTTTTGATTTGCACTCCTTTAATGATTAGTGATGTTGAGCACCTTTTCCTATAACTGTTGGCCATTTATATGTTTTCTTCAGAGGAATGGCTATTCAGGTCATTTGCCCATTATAAAAATCAGGTTATTTGGGTTTTTTGGTTCGTTATATTTTTGTTTTTATTTGTTATTTTTATTGTTGGTTTGGTTTGGTTTGGTTTTTGTTGGTGGGGGGGGGGTTGTTTGTTTTTTACCATTGAGTTGTTTGAATTCCTTATATATTTTGGGTTTTAACTCCTTACCAGAGGTATTGCTTGAAAATATTTTCTCCCATTCAATAGATTGTCTTATCTATTTATTGATTCCTTTGCTGTATAGAAGCATTTTAGTTTGATGCAATCCCACTTGTCTATTTTTGCTTTTGTTGTCTGTGATTTTGAGATCATATAAAAAAAAAATCATTGCCCAGGCCAATGTCAAGAAGCATTTTTCCTAAGTTTCCTTCTAGAAATTTTACAATTTCAGGTCTTTTGTTTAAGTCTTTAATACATATTGAGTTTACTCTTGTATATGGTATGAGATAAGCATTCAATTTCATTATTCTAGACATTAATATCCAGTCTTCCCAACACTATTATTGAAGAGACTACTCCTTTATTCCTTGTGTGATCTTGACACCCTTGTTGAAGACTGTAAATGTGTGGATTTATTTCTGGGATCTTTATACTGTTCCACTGGTCTGTTTGTCTATTTTTATGCCAGTACCATACTGTTTTGATTACTGCAGTTTGGAATATGTTTTGAAATCAGGAAGTGTGATGCCTTCAGCTTTATTTTTCTTATTCAAGATGCTTTGGCTATTCAGAGTCTTTGGTGGTTCCATACACACTTTAGGATTGTTTTTTTCTATTTCTGTGAAAACTGTCACTGGAATTTTGATGGGACTTACAGTGAATCTGTAGATTGCTTTGGGTAGTTTGTATATTTTAATATTAATTCTATCAATCCATTAACATGGGATATCTTTCCAATTACTAATATCTTCTTCAATTTCTTTCATCAGTACTTTATAGTTTTCAGTGTACAGATCTTTCACCACATTGGTTACATTTATTCCAAACTATTTTGTTAACTTTTATGCTATTATAAATGGGACTGTTTTTTTAATTTCTTTTTTGGATAATTCATTGTTAATGTATATAAGCACTACTTATTTTTGTATGTTGATTTTATATTTTGTGACTTTACTGAATTTGTTTATTAGATATAACAGTTTTTTGGTGGAATCTTCAGGGTTTTCTATATATAAGGTCATATCATCTGCAAGTAGAGAAAATTTTACTTCTTTCTTCCAGATTTGGATGCCTTTTCTTTTTCTTGTCTAATTGCTCTAAGATTTCCAGTACTACGTTGAATAGAAGTGTTGAAAGTGGGCCTCCTGTCGTGTTCCTAATCTTACAAGAAAAGTTTTCAGCTTTGCACTGTTGAGTATGATGTTCACTGTGGGCTTGTCATATATGGCCTTTATGATGTTGATGTACATTCTTTCTATATCTAATTTGTTGCGAGTTTCTATCATGAAAGTACATTGAATTTTCTCCAAAAAATTTTTTTCTGCTTCTATTGAGATGACTATATGAATTTATTCCATTGCTCTGTTAGTGTGTAGTATCATGCTTATTGATTTGCATATGATGAATCATCCTTGCATCTCAGGATTACGTCCTAATTTATCATGGTGTATGCTCCTTTTAATGTGCTGCTGAATTCTGTTTCCTAGTATTTTGTAGAAGACTTTTACGTCTCTGTTCATCAGGAATATTGGCCTGTAATTTCATCTTCTTGTAGTATCCTTATCTGGCTTTGGTATGAGGCTAATGCAGACCTTGTAAAACGAGTTTGGGAGTGTTCCCCCATATTCATCTTTTGGAAGAGTTTGAGAAAGAGTGGCATTAATTCTTTAAAAATTTGGTAGAATCCAGCTGTGAAACCATCTGGTCCTGAACTTTTCTTTTGTTGGTAGGTTTTTGTTTATTTAGTAAATCTCCTTATTATTGATCTGTTCAGATTTTCTATTTCTTTGTAATTCAGTCTTGGTAAGTCATATGTTTGTAGGAACTTATCCATTTCTTCCAGGTCGTCCAATTTGTTTAAATATAATTGTTCACAGTAGCCTCTTATGATCCTTTATACTTATGTGGTATCACTTTTTTTTTTTTTTTTTTGCGGTACGCGGGCCTCTTACTGCCGTGGCCTCTCCCGCTGTGGAGCGCAGGCTCAGCGGCCATGGCTCACGGGCCCAGCCACTCCGTGGCATGTGGGATCCTCCCAGACTTGAGCACGAACCCGCATCCCCTGCATTGGCAGGCAGACTCTCAACCACTGCGCCACCAGGGAAGCCCCTGTGGTATCATTTTTAATATCTCCTTTTTCATTTATAATTTCATTCATTTGAGTCCTCTTCTTTTTATCTCATGTTTAGTTTAGATAAAGGTTTGTCAATTTTGCTTACCATTTCGAAAAACCAACTCTTATTTGCAATGATTTTTTTCTATTGTCTTTCTAGTTTCTATTTCATTTACTTTGCTCTAATCTTTTATATTTCCTATCTTCTGTTGACTTTGGGCCTAGTTTGTTCTTCTTTGTCTAATTCCCTGTGGTATAAAATTTGTTTATTTGAAATTTTTGTCTTCTCTTATGGTAGGCATTTATTACTATATACTTTACTCTTAGAACTGCTTTTGTTGGACAGCTACATGTAAAAGAATGAAATTAGAACACTCCCTAACACTATACACAAAAATAAACTCAAAATGGATTAAGGACCTAAATGTAAGGCCAGACACTACAAAACTCTTAGAGGAAAACATAGGAAGAACACTCTTTGACATAAATCACAGCAAGATCTTTTTTGACCCACTTCCTAGAGTAATGGAAATTTAAAAAAAAAACAAACAAATGGGACCTAATGAAACTTAAAACTTCTGCACAGCAAAGGAAACTATTAACAAGATAAAAAGACAACCCTCAGAAGGGTTGAAATTATTTGCAAACGAATCAACGGACAAAGGATTAATCTCCAAAATATATAAACAGCTCATGTAGCTCAATATGAAAAAAACAAACAACCCAATCAAAAAATGGGCAGAAGACCTAAATAGACATTTCTCCAAAGAAGACATACAGATGGCCTAGAGGCACATGAAAAGCTGCTCAACATCACTAATTATTAGAGAAGTGCAAATCAAAACTACAATGAGGTATCACCTCACACTGGTTAGAAGGGGCATCATCAGAAAATCTACAAACAACAAATGCTGGAGAGGGTGTGGAGAAAAGGGAACCCTCTTGCACTGTTGGTGGGAATGTAAATTGATAGAGCCACTATGGAGAACAGTATGGAGGTTCCTTAAAAAACTAAAAATAGAATTACCATATGACCCAGCAATCCCACTGCTGGGCATATACCCAGAGAAAGCCATAATTCAAAAAGACAAATGCACCCCAATGTTCATTGCAGCACTATTTACAATAGCCAGATCACAGAAGCAACGTAAATGCCCACTGACAGATGAATTGATAAAGAAGACGTGGTACATATACACAATGGAATATTACTCAGCCATGAAAAGGAATGAAATTGGGTCATTTGTAGAGAAGTGGATGGACCTAGAGACTGTCATACACAGTGAAGTAAGTCAGAAAGAGAAAAACAAATATCGCATATTAACACATATATGTGGAATCTAGAAAAATGGTACAGATGAAGCAGTGTGCAAGTCAGAAATAGAGACACAGATGTAGAGAACAAATGTATGGACACCAAGGGGGGAAAGCGGAGGTGGGGGGGTGGGATGAATTGGGAGATTGGGACTGACATATATACACTAATATATATAAAATAGATAACTCATAAGAACCTACTGTATAAACAAAAAGAAAATTCAAAAAAGAAAAGAAAAAAGAACTGCTTCTGTTGCATCCCATAAGTTTTGGTATGTTATGTTTTCATTTTCATTTGTCTCAGGATACAGTCTTATTTGCCTTTTTATTCCTTCTTGACACATTAATTGTTTAGTCATGTGTTGTTTAATTTCCAGGTTTTTGTGAATTTTTCAGTTTTCCTTCTGTTATTGATTTTTAGTTTCATATCATTGTGATCAGAAAATATACTAGCTATGATTTCAATCTTCTTAAATTTGTCAAAGCTTGCTTTTGATGTAACATGATTTTTCCTGGAGAATATTCCATCTGTACTTAAGAAGAATGTGTATTTTGGTGCTATTGGATAGAATAGACTGTGTATGTCTCTTAGGTCCATTTGCCCTATAGTGTTCAAGTCTGCTGTTTTTTTAATTCCTTTTATGTCTGGATGATCTATCCATTGTTGAAAATGGAGAACTGAAGTTCCCTATTATTATTTTATTGATGTCTATTTATCCCTTCATCTTTGTTAATCTTTTCTATATATTTAGGTGTTCCATGTTGGGTGTATATATATTTACACTTGTATGTCTTCTTAATGAATTGACCTCTTTATCAAAACGATGGGGGAAACCACTCACTACACTCTCACTTTCCTTTATGAGAAACTTCAGGGTGAGAGAGTCTCCCTTGGTACTGATCTGTGCTGCCTTCGTGGAGGGATGTGGCGAGTAAAGTGAAACTATTATTGTAACTCTCTTCAGTGCATATATTCTCAGACTTTTTTGCTCCAACACAATTCTGGGACCTCTCTCCTGAACTCCTATGCCCCCACAAAGGTACTATCACCCATAAGTCGTTGTCAAAATTGATGTTTCTGTAAGGAGATGAAGTCTGAAAACTCCTGTTTCACCATTTTGCTAAAATCACTCCTAGGCAGGATTTCTGAACTCAGCTAGAAATTGGACCCTTACACCATCCAAATTCTATATTTTAGACTCCACTAGTGAAGGAATACAAATGGGAGATAACAAAGGAGAGCAGCACAATCTCAAATGATGCCACTGAGAAGAGAAGAGAGGGGTGGGGTTTGAAGAAGATGCTTTGTTGTGACAAACTTTTAAAAACACTATGCAATATTAATATGTGCATGCAGACCAAGAAGATACTGTTTAGCGCCTGACACCACAGATTTTGAAATGGCATACAAAACATGAAAAAAAATAGAAGTAAGGGATCAATGAACTCTTTCTATACTTGATTCCTCTGTGATGCTTTTTTTATTGGAGGATGAGAGAGAGAAAGATGGAGAAAGAGATGACGTTTTTCTCTGCTATTTTCCATTATACTTTCCTCTCATATTTAAGAAGGTATGAAGTGACTTTTCTACCTCACTATACAGAGCCAAGGTTTTTTTTGGTTTTCTTTCCCTTCAATATTTATTTATTTATTTATTTTGGTTGTGCCTGGTCTTAGTTGCAGCATGCCGTAGTCAAGTTTTTAAATACAGTACGAAGTTACTGAATGCCAACTTTGGATAAGCATATTCCTTTTTGTCTTCCTTTTAAACCTTTGAAAAGGAGCTTTAAATTGTTAGCAGATTCCAAACTGCACCACTTCAAATTCAAGTAGAGCCAATTAAGCTAGAATGCAAAGTTAATCCAAAAATACAGTTAGCACTGCATCCAGGAAGAGATTACGCTACAAGCAAGAAGTGTTAACAAATGACACACTAAAATTTTATAAGGAGAGGAGAGATAGACTGGTCATGAGATAAACAAAATAGCATTACAAAGTTGCAGTATAAATACAGAGCACTGTGGTTGATGTTTTATAATGAGATTTTAATTTTAAAATATTGTTTTAGGATTACTATGTTGTAGACCAGTTATACATCCATGTAGATCTGGAGCTTTGGAAATATATTTTAAAATATGTATGCAGCAGTTTATAGACTTCAAGGGCAATCTGTTAGAAATCAAATTAGTACAAGTAGTAGTATAGTAATTAAAAGAAAAAGAAGGAGAAAGAAAAGGAGAGGAGGAAGAGGGGAAGGAGGAAGAGGAGGACAAGGAGGAGGAGGAGAAGAAGAAAGCTATATTGTGTTTAAATCATTTTGCCCTCTTGGCTGCTTTCCTCAACTGTAAAATAAAAGGAGTAAATTTGATGAACTTTCAGGTTCTAAGTATCTAATAAGCACTTTAAAATTTTGTTTTATGAGCCTCATTGTTTTTAGGTCCGGAATCAAAATTTTCCCAAACAATTTGATTAAGGATTGATCAACATGTATGTAGAATCTAACATATGCCCAGTCTGTATCTAAATCTCCTAATGAGGATACTCTGTTCTGTGATAATATGAGGTTAATTAACATTGATGATACACTTTGATGTTTCCTTAAGAAAGTCATTTATCAGTACCAATTATTTCTTCAGTATATAAACAATAGTCATATTATAATGGTGTAGGTATAATATTTACCTCTTATAGTCAATTTCTCCTGGGGTAATTGAATTATGATAAATATGCACTGATATTATTCCAATTTTATCAGTGGATAGTCTTCTTTTATTCATTCATTTATTAATTCAACAAATATTTATTAAACGTCTATGAAACATCACACAAAATTTCGGTCACTAAAGATTCAACAGTTAAAACAAAAAACAGCCCCTCCTCAAAGAAAAGAAAAACAAACCAATGAAGCATAATAGATATTATAGGTGTGGCATTGTGGAGCAGTAGTAAAAAGTGTTATTAATAATTGGTGCTGTGAAAACTGAGTATCCATATGGAAAAAAATAAAATTAGTCCCCAACTTCACATGATACACTGAAAATCAATTCTGGCTAGTTAAATAAGTCAACTATATTGAAACTAATAATTTCTGTTCATTTAATGAGATAACTCCTAAATGAGAGTGAAAAATAAGCCACCAAGTGGTAGAGATATTTTTTAAATGTAAAACCAGTAAGGATTAGTATCCAGAATATATAAAGAAGTAATACAAATAAGAACAAGACTACCAAGAAATCTGGACAGGTATTTCATAAAAGAAGACAACCATATGGCCCCCAATAATACATAAAAAGATGTTCAACTGTGTAGTTATTATATAAATGAATTTTAAATTACAATCAAACATTATAACTCAGCCACCAAACTGAAAGAAATTAAAGAGATTGACAATATTAAGTATTAAATGTTGGCAAGAATGCACAGCAAAGGGAACTATTGTATAGTTCTGATGAAAGTACAGTTTGGTACAAATACTTTGGAAAAATGACATTACCTGGCAAGTTTTAAGATACACATATGTATGATATAGCAAGTCCATTCCTAATTATATTACGCCCCAGAGACAGAGTCATGTACATGTGTACCTGGACACATGTACAAGAATGTTGATAGTAGCTTTTTTTGTAATAAACCCAAAATAGGAATAATCCTATGCTCATCAACAAGAAAATAGATACATTAATTTTGGTATATTCATACAGTGGAACACTATACAGCAATGAGAATGAACAAACTACAATGTTGTCATAGATGAATCTCACAAAGAAAATATCAAACAAAAGAAGAAAAAAGAATACAATGAATTTCCATTTATATTTTAAAAACATGCAAAAGCAAACCATATTATTTAGGGATGCATACATATGTGGTAAGATTATAATGTATAGCAAAGAAGTTATTCTCATAAAACTCAGGATAGTGATATACCTCTAGGGAGGAGTGATGCTTTGATAGGGAAGGACCAGATATTGGGAGACAGGGAAGTAGCTCTGGGGTACTGTATGATTCTACTTTTTTACCTGGGTTGTGATTACATTAGTTATTGCTTTGTAAATATTTGTTAAATTGTATCCTTATGTTTTATTAACTATTCTGTGTGTTGTGAATGAGAGTGAGAATGGGAGGATGAAAAAGTAAAAGTACATATGTAGACAATTTGTTCAAAGATATTTTCTCAAAAGAGGAGCAGACATACATGGTGGTAGCTGGAGTGGTGTACAGGATAGGAGGGATTGTGACATGTTTATAGGCCGTTGGCAATTAAGCAGGAGGGGGGCAATTTATTAAGGAGTAGGAAAAGACAAATGAGAGAAAAACTTCATGTAGATGAGAGGGGTGAGATCTAGTACCTGACGGAATGATTGTCTTTATCAAGATGCAAGGATAGTTCATCCATAATAACAGGATAAAATTGTAACGGGGCATAGAAGTAGTTTGGAAGATTTAAAGTTGGGATTGTTGGATGGTTCTCTTCTCATTGCCTCAATTTCCCTGTAAAATCACAAATAATTTCATCATCTGAGATGGAAGAGGGTTGGAGGAAGTGATAGACATTTGAGGTGAGATAAGTCATCCAGAAAAGTGAGCAAAAACAATTGACTAGGAAAACTCAGTAGGACTGTCAGGCTCATTTGAAATTAATACTTATGATTTTTAAGTAAAAGCAGTCACATTGTTGGATTTTTTTTCGTAGTCATGGCACTGTCCCTCTACAGTTTGTGGTTAACTAGAAAAGACAGACATTAAACTAGCACTTATCTAAGTCATCTAACCAAAAAACTCATCTGTTGAAGAATCTATATCTCACAAGAATACCTAATGATGGAAATTTCTAGCATTGTTTTTGCTCCTTAAGTGTTATTGAAAGTTTAGAAAAATATGTGACTGAAAATAGTAGTCCTACTTCCCAAGCTTTGGTTTTTCTTCCACTTCTATTACACTCTCTAGGTGGTCTCATCTAACCCTATGTCTTCAACCACCACCAACACACAGATTATTTTGAAGTCCAAAACTCATCCTCTTCCTGTATTCTCCATCTCAATGACTAGAAACATCACCTATCCAGTCATTCAAATAAAAAATGTGGACATCATCTGGGACTCCTCTTTCCTCCATCTCTGCATCCAATCACTAAATCATGCTGGTTTTAACTCCATAACATTTCCAGAATTAGAACAAGGTGTAATCAAGTATATCAATTAAGAAGCTATATAAATAATCTAGGAAAGAGAGAATGGTAGCTTGAGCTAAGATGACAGATTAAAGAGACATAAAAGAGGCAAATTCTCCAAGTCTTAGTGAGCACATTCTAGAGGTGTAGAAAAATTCCCAGGACTTCATAATTGATGAAATACTGAGGCTAAAGGAGAAGAAAGGGTCAAGAAAGACTGTCAGTTTTCTGGCTTGATGTTACTAAATGGCTGGACATACCATTCACCAGATAGGGAATATTGGGAAGGGTAATGGATATCTTCAGATGGTGGACATCATTAATTCGGTTTTATATTATGTTGAGTTTGAGATGACAAGAGGACGTACTAAGGAGACAGTTGGATACACTGTCTGGCACTCAAAGAAAAAGGCTAAGATTGAGATATTCATTTGTAACCATTAAAGTCTTAGGGCATAGATGAGATTATTTTAGAAGAGAGTAAAGCATGAGAAGAGAAGAGGGCAAAAAATCAAGCGCTGAGGAACACCACTTACTAAGATCCAGGTAGCCAGGGATGAGTGAAAAACAGATAGAGATGGAACAGCCATATAAGTAAGAAGAAAACCAAGAGAGCACTGTGTCTTGTAAGTCAAAGAAGAGAATGTTTCAAGAATGAATGAATGTGCAACAGTATCAAATGTTGCTGAGAGGTCAAGCAACATTTGAGGACCAAGAAATGTCTATTTACTTAGTGATCTAGAAGTCGTTGGTGATATTAAGCAAAATATGTTTGGTCGAATCCAGATCAGACAAATAAAAAATAGGTGGGAATTGAGGAAACAAAGGCATTTTCCCCCTTTGGGAAGTTTGGCTGTGAATGGAAGGGTGGTGATCATAAATTTACAGATACCTATCCTCCCTTTGGTAGATCTCTCAAGCAGTGATACTGAGATTCAGGTATATAAAATGTAAGTGTCAAGGCTCATCCAGTTTTGTACTCTGTGAACTGGTGTCAATGAAAGACAGAGGGCAAGTGAGTTTAGAGTTTTGGTAAAGAGTGTTACTAAAATTATGAACCGTGGAATCAAAGCTGGATATGGAGGAGAGTGAATTAAAAAGAGGTCTGATGGAATGGGATAGAGTAGAGGGATCACTGGATTGTGGGCCATGAAAGTGAAATTTTGGTCAGAAAGCAGTGATGGTGGGGGTGGCAATTATAGGGAATGATAAGGTCCAGGGTATGACCAGGAGAATGGGTTACCGAAAGAAGATTGAGAACTCACTGAAGATAAGGAGTTCGAGGAACTGAGGCACTTGAAAGTCATCATGAATAATGTCTGAAATAGAGATGGAAGAAAAACTGTAAACCATATGATAAAGTTGTTACTAAATGCAATGTGGGCAGAGTAAGCAGGTGGGGAACTCGGTAGCATGTGTCTCAAAGGAACAGAATTTTTTGTTGTTGTTCAACTTTTCTGTTTTCAAGATGTTGGAGCCTTTAGGTCTCAAAATATCAAAGGGACCAAGGGAAACACCCAACCTCCAGAGGCATATGGAGTATGAGAGGGAAACATAAGATCACTATTCAAGAGGGTTGCAGGGTCAGGCAACCTAATTGTTAGGGGTGAGCCTGGTTTCCTTCATGGAGGGGACCCTTGGAGAAGTGGTAAAAAATAAAGAAAAAGCTCTTCTGTGGCCTAGAAAATGGTGGGCTCAGAAACTGCATTTCTGCACCCTGCACAAAATATGTGTGATGCTGGATCCATAAATTATTGGAAGTAATCTAACTTCAATCCAAGCGTCAGTTCCTCTTTGAATCCCCCCCCCCAACATATGCCCCCTCCATCCAAAACAGGTGTTAGGGAGCTTTCTCCTTTCTTCTCCCTCAGGATCTCATACAACTTTTATTATAGCACTTATCACATTACTGTAATTACGTTTCCCCCACTAGACTTTGAGTTTCTCTAGGGCAGTCAGATTTAGACTCTATTTTACTTTGTGTCTCAGGGGCCTAACAACTAACAATGTAAATTGATGAATGAATAATACATCCATTAGTAGGAATTAGTTTATCTAATTAATCCATCACTACTCATTCCCGCTGAGATTAGAAAGTGGCCAAGGGATGAAAGTGTGCCACTAACAAACTTGTGGTGGGTGGAGAGGCAGAAGTGGGAGGATAATGGAAAGGCCTTTTAACTGGAAGATGAGAGACCTGTTTTCCTACCTCTTTTCTTCCACTTACCAGCTGCGTGATTTTGAATACCTTAGGTAACATATGGTACTTCTAATTTCTTTACCTATAAAATGTGGGGGAATAGACTAAATGATCTCTGAGTCCAGCCTTCATCTAATATGCTAGAGCTATCATTTTGGTAAAGGCCGGTTTACACTGGAAAGTTAGAAGTATAAAGCAGTTAGCTTAGTGTTTGAAGACAAGATATTTACAGATTTAAAAAAAATATGACTAACTTAAAGGCTAGATAACTCACTTTAGTCTAAAGTATTTTGTCTAGATGTAGTATTGAATGATGATCGGTTTTGCTGTGAATAAACTGGTTTTGTTCTACATTGTATAATCATTTTTTTTTGCCCAGTTTGAAACTGGTTATTAAATCGGTTTGTCTTAATTCCCAACGGTGTGTGACAGAGACTTAATGCCTGGGCTATCTGGACAACCGGATTATTTCATAGGTTTTCTGCTCTACCATGGCTTCAGAGGTTCTGTCATAGACACTATGAGGAATGAAGCCAAACCAGACATAGTTCACAGCATCAGCTATCATTGGAAGTCTAGTAACATTTAGATTATACATCTGCAGAAGTTCCAGCAGGCTTTAAAGGTGGAAAGCTCTATTACTGAAATAATACTGCCTTATTTCTCTCTTTTTATTTGCATTTCATCATAACAAATATCCCTAGCCCACACGTGTTTATTGTTTAGGAAATATAGGCTCAGTTACAGTGAGTACCATTCTCTGCCATAGGGTCGATGGACTTAAAAACTAAAATATAATTGTTTTGCACTTACATAACACATCCCTATATAATGCTAGTAGAAAATTTATCTCACACAAAAGAAAGAAGAAATAAAGGAAGGGATGGAGAAAACCTATCACTACCACCAAAATTCCTCATCACCATTCAAGTATTGAGGAGTGGGGGAGAAAGTTTATGGGAGGATATAAGGGGTCAGAATAGGTTATCAGGTTTCATTATGCATGCACAATATTGTGGATAACAAATAGTGACCTCAGGAATTCAAAGCCTTAGCATTACTGAAATACGTAAAGTCTCCTTTTCCATTTACTGGTGTGTCCAGAAAATTAGCCTACTTGTACAGGAGTACTGTCAAGAAATGCTGCCTCCGAACTTTTGGGAATCAAAGTTTTAGTATCTATCATCAAGAGCCATGGAAATGTTCGAGTCTTCCATCCAGAAATTCTAATTGTGCAAATCTAATCAAAGGAGATAGTGCAGGATGTTGAAAAAATAATTTGCAGCAAAATATTCCTTAAAATTATATAAGTGAAAAAAAGAGAACTAATTTTCTCAATTACTTATAAGTGATCAAGTTAATGGCATTGCATTCATGATGGAATATTGTACAGCTCTTAAGTGATGTGTTTGCTTATTTACTTACTCATTTATACTCCACATCTTTCAAAACTGAACTTGAATGTGTTTACAAAAATATAGGCAATATTATACTAGAAAAAAGCTCTCTTCATTAAAATTAACTATGAAGACTATATTGTAATGGCATAATTTTTAGTGGAAAATTATATAAAGTTGCATATGCAACTGAATTATATGTATAACTAGAAAATACCGAGAATATCAATAGTGATTCTGTTATAACAGAGAGATTATTAATGAATTTCTCCCTCTTTTCCCTTTTCCCCAAATATTTTTATACCTTGTATTGTAATACATATATATTCCAATAAAATATATCTATCTATCCACATATATAAACAAAGTTGGTGCCCACTGAAGAATATGACATCTTAAAAATACAAATTGAGACTATATTAAATGAAAGACGTTTTAAATGTCTTGTTTCTTATGCTCTTATCAGATCAAGGCCAGTTCTTATTAATCTAGAACTTTCAAAGATTATATCTAGTCTAGTTAGTTGCAATGATCCATTTGCATTAAAAAGTAGTTACTAATAGGGTAGGACTTACTCTTGTCATTCTGTTTATTGTTTTCCGTCTTGTAAATTTTATTCCTTTTTCCATCTCTTGATGCCTTTCTATTTCATTTATTTTTTTGAAGTGACACGCTTTGGTATCTTTCTCATTTTTTTTAACGTACCTTCTATTGTTATACTCGTTGTGGTTGCCATGGAGCTTACATAAAATATCTTATAGTTATAATAATCTATTTGAAGTTGATAGAAACTTAACTACAATCACATAAAAAACTCTACTCTTGTATTTTTCCCTGTCCACACATACTTTGTTATTGGTGTAAAAAATAACATCATTTATTGTGTGTGTGTGTGTGTGTGTGTGTGTATATATATATATATAGTATATCCATTAACATACTTTATAATGTGAGTGCTTAAACATATTTTAATTGTTATAGTTATATTTACACATTTGTCATTTTACTTCTTTATCAGAAGGACTACAGGGGAAGCTGGAAATGTCCTTTCAATTGTAGCATACTGGGGGGAAGCAATATGGCAAGTGAGTACCATGAATTTTGCTATACGTTTTAATGCAGCATGGAGAACAGAAGTCATTTAACTTGTTTCTGCATTTCTCACAGAGGGAATTTTTTGGTGTATTCTTTTTATTTTATTTTATTTTATTTTGTGTGGTACGCGGGCCTCTCACTGTTGTGGCCTCTCCCGTTGCAGAGCACAGGCTCCAGACGCACAGGCTCAGTGGCCATGGCTCACGGGCCTAGCCGCTCTGCGGCATGTGGGATCTTCCCGGACCGGGACACGAACCCGTGTCCCCTGCATCGGCAGGCGGACTCTCAACCACTGCGCCACCGGGGAAGCCCTGGTATATTCTTGAGTGTACTGTTGAGTTGGGGTCCCTGTGGGAAGAAGGAGAGTATGGGGCTTCCTAGTCTGCCAACTTACTCTGTAATTTGAAAAAATTTCGTACAGAGTGTAAAGCCATTTTCTCTCTGGAAAATGGGAAAAAATACACCTCTAAACTGACATCTAGGAAACCAAAGATTGCTGTATACTCCTAATGAGCAAAATATTTTTATCTGTATTGAGAAAGAAGGGAACTATAAATATATGCCAGACTGACATTCTCATGTAATTAAAAAGGCCAGAACTATTGCTTTTCCTCACCTTGACATTTTCAAAACAAAATCAAGTTTTATTTTGAAAATTCATCCCCTGAATTGTTTCTATCTCATCATCAGAATATCTCCTTCCTGAGTGCCACCGCCCTCCCCCAACCCCACTTCCTTCCCACTCCTTTAGTAACTTAACAGAAATATAATACCTCAGTATTTTTAACAATGAAATATTAAATATTTGACCTCCACATGTTGTAATGACTAATTCCACTTTAGGCCAGGCATATTGATTTTCAGGAAAAACTTTTTTTTTCACAAAAAGCTTATTTAAAAGTTATCTGTGTCTTATGCATCAACACCAACATTTTGTAGTCATACAGTATTCTGGAAAACACCGAAAGCATGTGGTTTAATTTTATGAGAAACAGCATGACTGTTTTATACTAGACTATAAAATTGAGCGGAAACTCACAGGGAATTATCAGTTCACTTAGTGTATATATATATATATATATATATGTATTCAATATATATGAATATATATCAGATATATATTCACATATATATTCAGTTTTTAGATAATAAAATTCTAAGGGGAGATATACTAATGTCTCTAGATTCAGATGATTGTAACTTCAGATTATTGTCCAGAGCACAAGTCATGCTACTCATGAATTTGGTATTATTCTCAGGCTGCCATGTTCAATATTAACTAAAATACATACTAAAACAACTTTTTCCTTAGGTTTGTGATAATATTTTGTAGGTAAACAAGAGAAGACATTCTTAGTACTTTAGATTCAGGTTCAATATTTTGGAGTGTCTATTATGTGTCTGATCCTGATCATAGTAGTCAAAAAATGTTTGTATGAATAAATGGAAAGCACTGTGTATAAAAATAGGTAAACTTATTTATGAATGTATATACCTTGTTATTTAATATTATCCAAATAATTAATTGAAGAATAATTGTTAGAAAAAAAGATGCTATGAGATTTAAAACACTTTAAGACAATTAACAAAGTCACTAATTTAAACATTTTATAATGTGCAAATTTAAATATAAGCAAGATGATCTTAGGTAAACTGACAAATGATGATGTTCCAGATTGTTCTTAATTACTTACAAACAAAAATATATCATTTACCTTTTTACACAGAATATTGGAGTCATCCAACTAAAATTTTCTTACTACATTCCAGCCCCTGGCAACTAACATTCTTCCTGTCTCTTGAATTTGACTTTTCTGGGTACTTCATGTAACTAGAATCATATGGCATTGTATTTTTGTGACTGGCTTATTTCACTTAAGATAATGTCTTCAATGTTCCTTCATGTTGTCCCATGTGTCAGAATTCCCTTTCTTTTTAGAATTGAATAATATGCCATTGTATGTATATACCTCATTTTCTTTATCCATTCATCTATAAAATAGATACTAGGATTTTTCTACCTTTTAGCTACTGTAAATAATGCTGCTATGAAAGCGGGTGAACAACTTTAACTTCAAGGAAATGCTTCTATTTCTTTTGGGCATGTACCCAGAAACGGAATTGCTGGATCAAATAGTAATTACATTTTTAATTTTGTGAGGAAGCACCATCCTGTTTTCCACAGCGGCTACACCATTTTATATTCCCACCAGCAATGTACAAAGGGTTCCAATTTCTACACATCTTTGCCAACACTTTTTATTTACTAGCTTTTATAATAAACATCCTAGTGGATGAGAAGTGATATCTCATTGTGGCTTTGATTTTCATTTCCTTAGTGATTAGTGGTGCTGATCATGTCTTTTTTATGTGCTTGTTGTCCATTTCTGTATCTTCTTTGGAAAAACGTCTATTTAAATCCTTGGCCCAGGGCTTCCCTGGTGGCGCAGTGGTTGAGAGTCCGCCTGCCGATGCAGGGGACGCGGGGTTCGTGCCCCGGTCCGGGAGGATCCCACGTGCCGCGGAGCGGCTGGGCCCGTGAGCCATGGCCACTGAGCCTGCGCGTCCGGAGCCTGTGCTCCGCAATGGGAGAGGCCACAACAGTGAGAGGCCCGCGTACCGCAAAAAAAAAAAAAAAAAAAAATCTTTGGCCCATTTTTTTCTTGGGTTGTTTGCTTCTTGTTGTTGAGTTGTAGGAGTTCTTTATTCTTTGCATTAATCCTTGATCAGATATATGATATTTTTCCCATTCCATGGGTTGCCTTTTCACCTCTGCTCCTAGTATCCTTTAACGTACAAAAGCTTTTGATTTTGATAAAGTCCAATTTTCTCGTTTTTTCTTTTGCTGCCTGTGCTTTGGTGTCATATCCAAGAAATCACTGCAAGATCCAATGTCATAACTCTGTAAATATACTAAAAACCACTGAATTGTATACTTTAAGGGGTGAACTTTATATGTGAATTATATCTCAATAAAGCTGCTATTCTTAAAAGTAAATATATATATATATATGTATGTATGTATAGTGAGGGACTTCTCCAGTGGCGCAGTGCTTAAGAAACCGCCTGCCAATGATCTGGGAAGATCCCACATGAAGTGGAGCAATTAAGCCCGGGCGCCACAACTACTGAGCCTGCACTCTAGAGCCCTCGAGCCACAACTACTGAAGCCTGCGCGCCTAGAGCCCGTGCTCTGCAACAAGAGAAGCCATCACAATGAGAAGCCTGCACACCATAACGAGGAGCAGCCCCTGCTCGCCGCAGCTAGAGAAAGCCCATGCGCAGCAATGAATACCCAATGTAGCAATAAATAAATAAATAAATATATAAATATATATATATATGTAATGAGGCCAATCTAACTATTCATCATCATCAATATTACAAAAATGACAAGACACTATTAAGAAAGTTTTACCTCCAGGAAAGCAAAGATGATTCAACATCAGAAAATCAATCAATATAACTTACCATATCAATAGACTAAAGGAGAAAAACTATACAATTACTGTAATAGAACCAGAAAAAGCACTGATAAAATTTAATAACTATGTATGATTAAAAATAAAAACTATTAGAAAATTAAAAAAAAAGATCCAATGTCATATAGCTCTTCCCCCCTTTTTTTCCCCAAGTTTTGTATAGTTTTAGCGCTTACATTTAAGTCTTTGACCCTTTTTTTTTTTTTTTCCTGTGGTACGCGGGCCTCTCACTGTTGTGGCCTCTCCCGTTGCGGAGCACAGGCTCCGGACGCGCAGGTTCAGCAGCCATGGCTCACGGGCCCAGCCGCTCCTCGGCATGCGGGATCTTCCCGGACCGGGGCACGAACCCGCGTCCCCTGCATCGGCAGGCGGACTCTTAACCACTGTGCCACCAGGGAAGCCCTCTTTGACCCATTTTGAGTTAGTTTTTATACATGGTGTAAGGTAAGTGTCCAACTTCATTTTCAGCATGTAGATATCCAGTTTTCCCAATGGCATTTGTTGAATTCTTAAGTTTCTTGAATGCACAAAGCTAACTCCTGCTTCAGGGCCTTTGCACTTACAGTCTCTTCCACTTGAAAAACTCTGGCTCTACATATTCATGAAGTTGGTTCCATTTTATCGTAAAGGTTCAATTCAAATACCACATCCTCAGATAAGCCTCCTGTTCTCAAAAATCTCTTTATCATCACCCAAGGATATCTCTTTTAAATTACCTTATTTCACTTTCTTCATAAAAAATTTCACTATAAAAATTTTTCATTGATTTTTTTCAGATTTTTGTAGCTTCCTCTAACCTCCCCATCCCAGTCTTTATAGAAGGTAAGTTCCATGAGATCAGGGACCCTGCCTATCTCCTTCATCCCTATATAACTAATGATAAGAATAAGAGGCTGGCAACCATAGGAGATCAATAAATGTTTGTTGAATTATCATTGTCATTAATAAACTATAAAACGTCTTGCTGCTTCAGCATTTGTTCTATGTCTGTTGAATCAAATGAATCAATATTGCATGCAGATTCACAATATTATCCAAAATGTACCTCCATATTTATCCTTTATAGAGTAAAAAGAAAAGTCTGTTTTACCATCAAAGCAAAATACAAGGAACAAAATATATAATACAAAGGAAAATAGTTACTATTTCCTTTCCAGTGTGTCTCTTTTCCTTTGTCCCATTACTTTTGAAGAAAATGCCATATGCTGTAAAGTTTAATGGAATGGCAAAATGACTTGAATATAAATTGGTCTGCCTTACTTAGAAAATACATCATTTGGTGATGTAGCTTCCCTGAAAGATGTTTTGGAAAGTGTTTTTGTATATTTACTGGAAATACTAATTTAAATTGGACTATATTTCTCAACAGGGTGCAGATATGATTTTCAGCCAGAACAGTTATCAGAGTATATTGTTTCAGGCTATTTATTCAAGAAGAGAGAAGAGAGGACAATTCTCCAATGGGAGTGAAAAAGTTGCATAATGATGTCATAAAACATTAACTTAACAGTAGGAAATAGCACTTATGAACCACTGTAAGTTCTGTTCCCTTGGGTTTAATTTTTTTTACATCCATGGTAAATCTAATAGATACATAATTTCTTTATTGAGTCAGAAATTGTATTTGTTTTAAAAAACTAGCAATCTTCTACTAGCACAGGCAAATACTCACAGACTCATAGACTACACATACACAAAATACATGAAATCTCTAGCATATTTCTAAATTAAAATACTCTAAGCACATTTTTCCCTTAGGTAATTATTTAGACATCATGAATTAAATAAATGTTCCCACTGACTCTCAGAATGCCAGGATGTGTGTAAATTTTGAGAAAACACTAAATGTGAAAACATTACCTTACTCTCTTACCAAATGGGTATTTAAGATGCCAAGTGGTGAAGAGGTTTTCAGTCTCAGTGAGAAAATGGCCTGCTTATCTGAGTGCCTTCAAAGTGCAATGAAGCACAAATGTGTTGTCTCTATTTGCCTTACATATGGCAGCTCCAAGTGATAGCACAGACTCTCTTGTTCTCAGAAATCTCACTACAAGGATCCTTTACATTTTCAAGGTAAGTTTCTCTGCAAGTCTGAGTACCACAGATTTCAAATTTCATGTTATCACTAGAAGATATCCTCAGATTCTTAAATGTTTCAGTACTTTAGTAAAGCCCCCCTTTACACTATAGTTAAAAATAATACTCTACCCTTCAATATTTAAAATTTATTTTACTTTATTATTCACTGTGCTTAATTCCTCCTTAAAGAAATTGACTTCACATCACTAACACTTCCAGTGCCTCAACTGATTGTTCATTTTAGATAATCCATAATCCTGTGGTTTTAGCTCTTTTATTTTTGCTCTGCTGTCAGTGGAAATGGAAGACAGATATATAGTGTTCTCTGTATAAAAGACCTCTACCTCAGCCCAAATAAGCTTAGTTCTTTCCACCTATTCTCATGAGTCTTAATTTCTGAAATTTGAAATATTTTCAAAATCAGTTAAATTATATCTTTGAGTTCTCTAAACCTATATCATCTTTAAAAAATGTTGTATGATATGTTTTTGCCACAGCATACTTTTAGTACTATAACTACAGAGGTTTGCCAAGTGGTCACAAATCTACAGGTAATTAATGATAGAAGTACATTCAGTCGCTGAAGAGGAGTTTTATTGTCCTTCCCATCCTTTTAAATGAACTCAATTATGCCAATTATTCATCTTGGAAATTACTTAGCTAGCTCTAGTGATATCAGTAGACATTCACTTGGTTCTATGCCTTATTTCTGAATCAGAGCAGACTTAAACCTGCCTTACATATATGCTCCATTTCACCCAGCTCATCAGTACTAAAGAGATTACTAGAGAATATTGTGAACAATCATATTCTAGATAGTATCTTTTTCTAGACAGTATTTGACTAAACAATTTTCTTTATTATGAACATAAACACGTGATCATGAAATTTATAAATAAACATACTTATTTGTAGATTTTGGAGAATGGATAAATATATCAGCAGAAGAGTTGCTTAAACAGACAATGGTGAAATTATATTCTTGGCAAAAATTCTCAACAAGATGTGTTCATCAACAAAGACATTGTCTTTGGAATGCTACCATTATGGGTCTCTAGGGTTAAATGTCAAGTTTTATTAAAACAGGGTTGGCAACACCACATTTCTGGGTCTGTACCCTAGTCAGCCAATTGGTTATATAAGTGGTATTCACTAGTTTGCCTATTGTAGTGGTTGCCTTCATTAGAAGAGAAGAGAAAACAAAACCATAAAGAGTAACTCTCAGGAAAGATGTGATCCCTGTCAAAATGCCTCCCTGAAGTCACAAGGGTAAGTCTGTAAGAAAGTGTAGATGAGTACCTAGCACAGTAATTCAAAGGCCTACAAAAAAATGAGCTGCATTAGCAGAGATTCATTAATATGGAAAGGTAGCTTCTTTAGTATGGAAAAACAGCATGGTGGAGCTGTGAAGGCACTTAAATGGAGAACAAATCCCAACCTTGGGAAACTTTCTTAATTTCTCTCCCCCCACTTTTATCTTCAGTAAAATTGTTATGAAAATAGTTTTTGATTCATAGTGCTGCTATGATGATTAAAGTTAATAATTATTGCAAAGCTTTGTGAGTAGCATGTGACCCATAACACAAACTATATGGAATTGTTAAATAAAATTTATTGCAAGGCTTGCAGTTATGCTTCTGAGCAGGAATATCTCATAGATGCCACAAACTCCACAGTTAAAGGTCACAACAGTCACATAGAACATCAGAAATGAAAGGAATTTTAGAACTCTTTAGTTGAATACTTTGCAGGATATTTTTTAGTATCTAGATACTGCTTTGTTTTTTGAATGTTATTTTATTTTTTTATACAGCAGGTTCTTATTAGTTATCCATTTTATACATATTAGTGTATATATGTCAATCCCAATTTTTAAATGAAACATTTTATAGAACCCCAATTTATAAAATAGATAAAAGCAGAGTTGCTTTGATTGAAATAAGAACGGTCCTCTCTTCCAGTCTTGGCAGCAGTAAAGGTCTGATTCATTTTAAAAACAAAAGGTCCATAAAATGTACAACACTAGGACCAAAATGCAAACTATGGACTTTGAGTGATTATGATGTGTCAATGTAGATTCACCACAAGTATCACTCTGGTGGAAGATGTTGATAATGGGGGAGGCTATGCATGTATTGGAGCAGGGGGTATATGCAAAATCTCTACCTTCCCCTCAATTTTGCTGTGAACTTCAAATTAAACTGCTCTAAAAAATCTGAATAGAGATACACAAAAGTTATTTTTAAAAAAAAACAAAAGAAACATTCTGTATTAATAGACTACTGTCTAGGTGTTACCATTCAAAGAAGTAGCTCCCAGGAAATGTGAACAGTCAACTTGGATGATCCATTCTCTCCAGTTTGCAGTAGAGCATTATATAATTAGTATAAGTGTCTGTCTCCCACAAATCTGGAGATCAGAATGAGTTTTTCAGTAATCTGATCAGAGACCAAGCCCCCCAGAAGAAATGCTTTCTACTTGCTGGCTCTTATTTTAAAATTACACCATTTAAACCATTTTAAAGTGTACAATTCCATTGCTTTTGGTACATTCACAATGTTGTACCATCATAACCACTATCTAATTTCATCACCCTGAAAGAAAACCCTGCACTCATTAAATAGTCACTCCCCATCCTCCACTCTCTATCTCCAGTCCCTGGCAACCACTAATCTGCTTTCTTTCTCTATGGATTTGCCTATTCTGGACACTTCAAATAAATGGAATCACATGGTATGTGTCCTTTCTGTCTGGCTTATTTCACTTAGCATGGTGTTTTTGAAGTTCATCCATGCTGCAGCATGTTCATTCCCTTTTAGGGATACATAATATTCTATTGTATGGCTATACCACATTTTGCTTAGCAGCTGATGGACATTTGGCTTGTTTTCACTTTTCGACTATAATGAAAAATGCTGCTATGAACATCCAAACACAAGTTGTTTTAGGAATACATATTTTCAGTTATCACAGGTATTTACATGAGAGCACAGCACTGACTCATATGGAAATTGCATATTTAAATTTTAATGAGCAGCCAAAGCGTTTTCCACAGCAACTCTACCATTTTACATTCTTACCAGCAATACACAAAGTGTTCCAATTTCTCCACATCCTCACCAACTCTTGTTATCTTTTTGATGACCAATCTAGTAAATTTGAAATAATATCTCAGTGGTTTTGATTTGTATTTCCTTAATGACTAAGGATGTTGAGCATTTTCCATGTGATTGTTGGTCATTTATTTATCTTCTTTGGAGAAATTTCTATTCCACTATTTTGCACATGTTTTAGTTGGATAGTTTTTGTTGCTGAGTTGTACATATTTGTTATATATTCTAGATACAGGCCCTTATTATATATATGGTTTTACAATATTTTCTTACATTCTGTGGATTGTCTTTTCACTTTTTTGATAATAACCTTGTATGTACAAAAGTTTTTAATTTTGATGAAGTCCAATTTATCTATTTTGTCTTCTGTTGCTTGTGTTTTTGGTGTCATAGCTATGTATACATTGCCAAATCCAAGAATATGAAAATTTACTCCTTTTTTCTTCTATGTGTTTTATACTTTTAGCTCTTACATGTAATTCTTTGGTCCATTTTGTGTTATTTTTTGTAAATGGTATGAGGTAAGGGTCATTCTTTTGCAAGTGAATACCTAGTTGTTGCAAGGCCATTCCTTGAAAAGACTATTCTTTCCCCATTAAATTGTCTGGGCAACCTTGTCAAAATCAACTGGAGATAGCTATACAGGTTTATTTGTGGACAGTTCCATTCCATTGACCTATATGGCTATCCCTATGCCAGGAATACACTCTTTTGATTACTGTAGCTTTGTCCTAAGTTTTAAAATCAGGATGGGGGAGACCACCAACTTTTTTTTCTCTTTTCCAAGATTGTTTAGGCTACTCAGGTTCCCTTGCAATTCCATATACATTTTAGTATCAATTTGTCCACTTTCACTAAAAATGCACTTCAGATTTTGATATTTTATTGAATCTGTAGATCATTTGAGGGAGTATTGTTATTTTAACAATATTAAGTCTTTCAATCAGTAAACATGGTATATTTTTCTATTTATTTAGATCATTTTGAGTTTCTTTCAATAGTTTTCAGGATAGGAGATTTGCACCTACTTGGTTAAACTTATTCCTAAGTGTTTTGTTCTTTTTCATCCTGTTGTAAATGGATTGGTTTTAGAAATTTCTTTTTTGGATTATTCATTTCCAGTGTATAGCAACACAACTGATTTGTGTATTTTGTGTGTATGTTGATCCTGCTCCTTTGATGAATTTGTTTATGTTATAATATTTTTTGTAGATTCCTAGGATTTTTAATATGTATTCTCATGCTATCTACAAATAGAGACCATTTCATTTATTTCTTTGAAGTTTGTATGTCTTATTTATTTTCCTTGACTAATTGCCCTAGCTAGAACTTCCAGTACAGTTGAATAGAAGTGGCAAGAACAGACATCCTTGTTTTGTTAATGATCTCAGGAGTGAAGGGTTCCATCTTTCACCATTGAGTATGATGTTAGATGTGGCTTTTTAAAATAGATAACCTTCATCATATTGGAAAAATTTCCTTCTATTGCTATTTTGTTGAGTTTTTATCATGAAAGGATGTTGGATTTTGTTGCATGCTTTTCTCTCTAGTGTGATGATTGGTGCTTTAGTTTCTTTGTTCTATTAATATAGAGTATTACATTGATTGATTTTTGCATGTTGAAACACTCTTGTATTCCTGGGAAAATCCCATTTGGTCATGCTTTGAATTCGCTATTGGATTTGGCTTGCTAGTATTTTGTTGAGGACTTTTGCAGCTATACTCATACGGGATGTTCGCCTATAGATTGTTTTCCCTGTGGTATCTTTGCCTGGCTCTGGTGTTAGGGGAATCCTGGCCTCATATAATGAGTTAGGAAGTGTTCTCTCCTTTATTGGGTGGGGGTGGTGGTGGTGGTGGTGGTAAGAGTTTGAAAAGGATTGTTGCTAATTCTTCTTTAAATGTTTGGTAGAATTCACCAGATCAGCCCTCTGATCCTGGGCGTTTTTTGGGAAATTTTGATTATGTATTCAATCTCTTATTATAGGTCTATTTAGATATTCTATCTCTTCTCCAGACAGTTGTGGTAGTTTGTGTGTTTCCAGGAAATTACCCAACTAGGCTATCTAATTTGTTGGACTGGATGGATATCTACAATTGTTCATAGCATTCTCTTATACTCCCTTTTTATTCTGTCATGTTGGTAGTAATGTCCCCACTTTCATTTCTGAAGTTAGTAATGTGAATCCTCCTTTATTCTTGGCCAGTCTACCTAAAATTTTGACAATTTTACTGATCTTCTCAAAGAACCAACTTCTGTTTTTGTTGATTTTATGTATTGTTTTTCTATTCTCTATTTCATTCATCCCACTCAAATATTTATTTTCTTCAATTTACTTGCTTTGAGTTTAGAGTTTAGAATTCTGCCTTTGCCTTCATTTCCCGCTAAAGCAGTACCTGAAAATCTACTAGGAATGAGGGTTTGGGAACTTCTCAGGTAGTTTCTGAACAAGCAACCATCCCTGGATATGTGTATGTCTTTCCCAGAAATACCTGTGAGCTTTTCAAAGCCCTCGTCCCCTGAAGTGTCTGATTACCCAGGCTTCACTCTCAAGCTTTTCAGTTTGTTTGTTGTTTACCCAAATTTTTATCCCTTTCTCCATGGGCAGAGGCTACTGCACTTGCCTTTACATATTTTCAACAATCACACCCCGCCCCCCCCCAGGGTAGCCACGTCAGCCATGCTAACTTACTGAGGTAGGTGAAATAAAGGCAAGCCCTCTGAGTGGATCCTTCAGGATGTTACCAGATAGATCAAAACAAATAATCACAATTCTTGGAGTATATCACATTCTCTCCCTCCATCACTAGGAACCAGGATGTGGTCTGAGTTCTTTAAGGCTATCACCAAGCTGGTGAATGCAGGGTAGTGTTAGGGTAGGTAATAATCCCACAAAATACTCCTAATGAGATTCAAGTGATTGGGATTTTTTCTTGATTAAGCATTTTTCAGGTTGCTATAAACTTCTGATTAGTTTCCAGAGTTCTGCTAAAGGGCATTATGAGAGCTTATGTAAGTTAATTTTTGCTTTTGTGGAACAATGAGCTATTGGAGTTCCCTACTCTCCCATTTTTGCTTATGTCACTGGCAATCCACTTTTAAATAAGTCATATATTACTTTAATAGGGCCTAGAGATCTATATGTAATAATGGCACCATGTCAAGAGGATGAAGTTTTGGAATAATCACTGTTATAACTTATCTGTGCTTCATCATGGCATCAATTAAATTAAATTTTGTTAATTTAACTAGCACCCCAGTGTTTAACTGATTCTGCATTCCTACAAGGAAATTGTTAGAATTGGCTTTGTACTAATTAGTTTTAAAAATACATTGAAACCTCATTTTCATGTCAAAAAATTACCACCTTGAAACATTTATTTTAGGGTGGCCAATTTAGATTTGTTAATGTGCAGATTGCAAAATTTCCAATTTGCAATGAAAATGTAAAAGTATTAATTTGTATAAATAGCTCATGCCTACACATTCAAGCTAACGTGGAAAATTATAACAACTATTCAGAAACTCAAACAAAAGCAGTGCATTTACTTTGAGCACCTATATTCAACCCACATATGATTTCGTGGAGAAAGAAATGATTCTGAGCCAACTGTTTTTGTTATCTGTGTAACAGTATCATAAATAATGTCTTTACAAAGCCAACATCTAAATGAAACATAATTTTTCCTTATATCTTTACTTTTACTTAAGTATAAATATAGACACTCCTAAAAATTTAACAATAATAATTATATAAATTTCACTTTTTATACTGTTTTGAACCTAAAATGTTAGCTAATTTTTATATCATTTTCAGAACTAATTTACCACAAATATTCTAATTTACCAAAAAATGTAGTAATATATCTCTTTATGAGCTCATACTTTATTGCTCCTTCGGTTAAAAAAAGGTCCTTGTTTGCATTTGTATAACTCGGTTATTACATGTCCCTCAGTGTCTCTACAGTAAAATGTGTGCGAAAGGAACTGTAAGAAAAGAAAACACATCTTCATGGTGATTAAGGTTTTCTTATTCAGAGTAACATTACTTTTTCTTTAGAAGCCATATTTAACTAATATTCAAACGTTGACTATTTAAAATATGTTTGGAGGCTTTTAACATATGCAAGAAATGAGCTTGCTGAGACCTGTCCTGTATTGATTAAAAGCACAGACTTTGAAATTAACCAGATCTGGATTGGAATCTCAGTTCCACAGCTAACAAGTTGTGTGACCTCAGGCAAATTAAATAAATTCCCCGTGTCTTAATTTTCTCAACTGTCAAATGAGAAGATTAGTAGTGTACACATCAAGAGATGATGGGAGAATCAGATAACTTAGCCCTCAGAAATTTGTGTTATGCGATTAAATGTTTCCACCTGAGGATACAACTTGGAGAAGTAAAGGAAACATAAACCTTGAAGCTGAACTGCTAAGGAGACCCCAAATATTCAAATATCTATCTGCTTCTTAGGTTCATAAAACATTCATGTAATGTTCTTGGCACATAACTCCTATTCCATAAATATCAGTTCTTTTCTTCCGCTCTTCCATTTGTAAAAGTATTTACCACTACTTTTACTGCGGATTCAGATTTTCTGCCACAACATAGAATAACAATTAATTGAGACTGCATATGGAGCGCTATATATAGAAGTCCAATACCATTTTTGATGATGATGAAGAAGATAACATTAGTGATAGGTAAAGATACCAAACAAACAGGCTTTCCAATAGACAGTGGAGGGAAAAACTAGTAAATGGCTGCCTTAAAGGAGTAAGGCAAATATTCAGGAGATAGAATTTAATGGCTCAGAAAATTTGGAAACTGATATAAGAGCACAAAATACAACTAAACTACACATTCCATAGCAAATGGCTTCAACCATTTTTCTTCTGCAAAGAAGAAAAATGTCATTTCCATGATTTTCACACTTCCATTGGGCATACTCAAGCTTATACTCAATTCCTTTTATACTTTCCAAAACTCTAAACTTTTCTTACATCAGACAAAATGTTTGATTGTCAGTGAGAAAGGCATAATTTGAGAATAAACATTAATCGACTCTACTTTTTTTCAGTAAAGCAGTATACTGCTTCTAGCAATAGAATGTTTCTAATCTGGGGACAATACCCTTAATGAGAACCAAAAAAATGATGAAGAGAATATTGAAAAATAATTTTTGTGAAATAACTAGTATGTGGACATTTCAGTTCAGCTCGACTCAAATGTGGGAGAGGAGGAAAGCCCACACATATAAACTAAGCATTTTATGGCAACATTTTTCCAGATGTATCTGCTAATTCTGAAAGTTCTACTGAAACACAAAGCTGAGCAACTCTTTCAACACACTCACTGACCCTATTATTAATAGGGTTATTAATATTGATGATCAGGGCCTTTCAAGGAGTAAGCACCTTGACCAAGGAATCTGAGGAACTATATCCAAAGAGGAAGAAAGAACTAGAAATAGATCAATCCTCACAGAGACTAAACTCAATTTTTGAATCATATCCTCATTGAGTTAAATTGATAAGGGTTCACTCGTTGTTCTAACTAGTCCCCTGTCAGAAGTATTAATAAACAAGTAAATAATTCCTCTAAGGAGACAGATATTTATCAATATCATTCAGAGTCTCAGATTATCACTATAATTTTTGAAACATGATATATTAAACCCAATCAGAAATTGCCAGGCACATAAGTAGTTATACTCTGTGATCAAAAACTAAGAGACATACTACAAAATAATAATAAATCCATAGGTTATCCAAATAATGGAATTTTTATATATGGAATTAAAATAATTATAAATAGGACAATCAAGTAGAAGACAAGATTGAGAATTTTAAGATAGAACTGAAAACTACAAATATGTGCTAAATAAATTATACAAATATGAAGTGAAATAACTCAAGTAAAAGATGCAATAGATAGGTTGAACAGATTAGACTCTGTTGAGGAGAGAATTAGTAAACCGAAAAATAGATCCAAAGAAAATATCCAGACACAAACCTGGAGAGATAAAAGGGAGGAAAATGCTGAAAATGTGTAATTTTTGTATGATGATTGAATTCCTAGAAGGAAAGAAGAGACAGAAACTGTCACCAGTAAGAAGAGCCTAAAGAAACATGATGACTATATAAAATGTCTTACTCTGGATGAGATACTAGAACAGAAAAAGGTCAGAGTTTACATTGTTACAACAATTTGTAAGAGTCTTCAGCATTGTATGCCGAAGTTGGAGATATGCATACCCTCTGATGCAGCAATTCCACCCCTACAGATATATCTGACAGAAATGAGTTCACATTTTTGCCAAAAAAATAACAATGTCAAGATGCTTCAAATCAGCACTAATCGTAACAGCCCCAAACTGGAAACAGATGTTTATCAACAATATAATGGATAAATAAATGTCAGTATAACCACAGAGTATAATATTAGTAATGAAATTGCATGAAGTACTACCATACATGACAACATAAATAAACCTCAAATCATTACACTGAGTGTAAGAAGCCAGACATAACAGAATACATAGTTTATGTATTTATATAAAGCTCAAATCACAGAAAAGTCTATTTTATTAGTAGTGAGGATAATGGTTCCCTTTGGGATAAAAGGTGGGGAGAATCCTTAGGAAGGACCTAAATGGGGCTTCCAGAACACTGGCAATATTGTTTCTTTTACTTAGTAGTGGATACATGGTTTTACATGGGGGTTACATGGAGTTGTAAACTTGAGATTTTTGTACTTTTCTGAATGTCTTACTTAACTAAATTTTTTTCTTGTTGAATTCAAATCACTGAAAGTATAAATTTGTACACAATGTGATATTTTATTTATCATTAAAAGCAAATTACTTGTGACAAAGCATGTGGACAAATTGTCTCCAAATTAATACCCTTATGATTGATAGCCTATGTTAAACATCCTTCCTTATTCTAAGTCTTTCAGGTCCGAGTGGGTGGAGGCATGTATAAAATTGGGCCAATTTTGAATTTCTGTATTTAACTGTGGGATTTCACTTTTAAATCAACTATCAGATAACATTGTTATCCACATGGCTGTGCTGATGCTTTTGACAGTGTTTGTATGTGAAGTGATTTATCCACAGTAAGAAATTTTACTGGATTCATTTCACTTGGGAAGTAGGGAAGAAAAGGAAAAACAAAACAAAATAGTGGCTCAGTATAAACTGATTTAGTAGGAAAAATCATTCTATTTTTGAGTCCCCCAAAATAGGAATAGGATGAAAAAATATTGAAAATTTACTATAAAGTGCATTTTTTCATTAGTGCCATTTCCATTGGCTACAGTGTCTACAGATAGCTGCAGTTGTCTCTGGATAAAAACTGAAGACAGTATTTTATATTTTCAGTGATTAATTTCCTCAAATAAAAGGGAGGTTTAGATAATTATAGCCATTAAAAAGTTCTTTTGTGGGCTTCCCTGGTGGCGCAGTGGTTGGGGGTCCGCCTGCCGGTACAGGGGACGCAGATTCATGGCCCGGTCCGGGAGGATCCCGCATGCCACGGGGCAGCTAGGCCTGTGGGCCATGGCCGCTGGGCCTGCGCGTCCGGGGCCTGTGCTCCGCGGCGGGAGGGGCCGCAGTGGTGAGAGACCTGCGTACTGCAAAAAAAAGAAAAAAAAAAAAAGTTCTTTTGCATGTGAAAAAAAGTTCAATTGTCAATGAATGAACTGCATAAATTTATATCTGCTTTAGGAGTGAGTCTTGGAACCATGCTCAACATTTAATTTCTCATTAAGCCAAAGGGTCACAATAGGTTGCACGTTATACTGTGATCATTTCACCTAACGCACTGTGAAGTAAGAAGCCCAGGCCAAATGGCAATGTAGCCACTGTGAAGATTTACACAATAACTTATAACTCATTATTTCTTATGGAGATGGTAAACATTTTATTAAAATTAAGATAACATCACATATTTTAAGCATAAATCTTACCTCAATTCAAAGACAAAATAAATGAAGAAAAGATACAGTCCATTAGTATTTATTCAGTGACCTTTTAGTCCTTATCAAATATCATATATTTGTAAAAAAAAGAAAAAAGAAAAAAAGGGAAGGTATGTTTCATAGTAAGTTAGGAAAAAAAGCTCAAAAATCTTATTATTTTGAACTTAACTAATTCAAGTGCATGATCATTTGTCTGAAGAATCTGTTTTATTTACAAAAAGGTATTTTAATTGTGAGTGAATAATCTCAACCCATTAATATTTTGAGTATTCATCCTTCTATCCATCATTCTTTCTTTCACTCTTTTATTTAATAAATATTTATCTGGTGCCTGTTACATGTCATGCACTCTGAAATGTTTTGAGTGCAAAGAAATTAATAAAATTTAGCCCACTATCCTTAGCAAATCACAGTAAGGAAAAAGAAAAGGATGTATGCAATCACTTGGAATACTATGAATAAGCTAAGTGAGTAAAGAGTGCTTTATAAGAAGCAGCAACTACTTTGCCTGGGGGTGAGAGTAAAGTTCATGAAAGCCTTCCAAGAAAAAGTAATACTTGAGTTTTAAAAAATAGTAGTTTTTTTTTTCCCCCCAGTGGACAAAAGGGCTAAGGACATTCCTGTCTAAAGCACCAAGTTGCAAGATAGTATAGTGTGTTATTAGAAATGGTTAGTGGAAAAGACAATATTTGAGTGAATGGTGGATGAGGAGATTGTGAATCTAGATAGTGGTCAGATTAAGAAGTGTTTCATTTATCACAATAAAAATTTGAGTTTTAATTCATAGGTACTGGGGTAAAATTGAAGAGTTTTAAGAAAGTGTTATTTTCCACTATGGAGACTAGACTAGAGCTAGAAGAAATGGGAGATATTACATAGAGACCACTTAGAAGCCTCTAGCAATATTCCAGACAAAAAAATGATGAGGGTCTGAACTCAGGCAATAAGTGCATATTACATGTGCAAAGAATATTAGAGATATAGGCCCTCTGGAACTTCTCCCCTTGTTGGATCTCTACTTTGAGCAAACAAAGGAGAGCTGCAGAATGCATAGAAGATATACTTTATCATTCCCAGCTCCATCCTTACTAAGTGTATATAATCTTGGACAAGTTGACTTTGATACCTTTTCCAAAGCTGGAATATGAGAATTCTATACATTTGTATTTATATATAATTTATATATAAATATAAATAATTCCCATATTCCAGCTTTGGAAAAGGCACAGACGTATGTATCTATGTATCT
Source organism: Monodon monoceros (assembly GCF_005190385.1). Lineage (NCBI taxonomy): Eukaryota > Metazoa > Chordata > Mammalia > Artiodactyla > Monodontidae > Monodon > Monodon monoceros. The sequence continues at coordinate 106,427,994 of NW_021703779.1, read as the reverse complement.
ATCTGTCTAGCTATCTATAAAAAAATATATAAAGTGATTGTCACAATTAAATGAGATAATGCATTTAACTGTGCATTAAAATTTATTTATTTATTATTACTCAATATTACAGAAGTGTGAGGCCTGAGAGGTGCATGCCCGTGATACTTAAACAAAAAACTATAGTATTGGCATAATCAACATTCACCTTATTATTAAAATCCAAAGAATAATATCAGCAGTATAACTCCAAATATTAACATTTTTGATAAAATGCAAACAGTTGTGTTCTACTTCTAATTGCAAATCCTTTTAGTGGATGGTAATACCAATGGTTTACATCTCCCTGTCAACACAATACATAGTTATTCAAAATATGCTTACTTTAGTATTGTGTATAATTTTTCTTTTGGATTGATGTACTAAACTTATTAGGAAAAATAAAAACTCCACTGTATCTAGCTATCCTACGTCCACTCCCACTCCCATCTGTAGAGGTTTCGTGGCAATATTTCACATTAAATGTGCTCAAATTAAGCATTTAAACTATAATAGCACTTTTTCTTTTGGACATATATTTCAGTTCAGCTTTCTCTTTTTTTCTTCCACTACATTACATTCAGTTATTACCATTACCTCCTGGCTCCATCATTCACTATTTGTGTGGCCTTTGGTAAGTTACTTAATCTATCTGAACTCAGTCTCCTAGTTTCTCAAAAAAGACAAATTAATAGTACTTAACTCGCAAATACATGATGGGAAATAAATGTCATAATTTTTGAAAAGTGCTTAGCATAATACCTGACACAAAGGGATTACTCAAGAAATGTTGTGGTTATTATTTAACAATTCTCTCTAGGATCAGCCCCATGTTATTGGTGAATAATACCAATCAGAAACTAGCATTACTTGCTGAGCATTTACTGGGAGATTTTTGCCATATTTCAGTAAGGAAATTTTGTCTGAATGAAAGGGAGAAGTCTGAGTGGGGATAGCTGGGGCCTCTCTGACAGTCTGTTCTTAGGAATAATTAGAGATGACTGAGGTCACCGAGAGCTGGATCCCCTAGATCTAGGTACATCTGTCACAAAGAGAGAATGTGAGCAGAACCTTCTGGAAGTGGGCCATATGATGGATGGAGACCAATGAGAGAGTATCACTGAGTGATTTAGAGAATCAGGTCAGATAAATAAAAAGCAAAGTAGAATGACTCGATAATGTAGTAGGTTAAAAATCTGGCTCTGTCATTTAATAGTTTTGAGATCTTGGACAAGTTACTTAACCATTTTCTCACTAATCCAAACCTAGCCTCCTTCTAGTGAATCCCTAAGGCAGTCTGACATTAGAACATTTAAGATACTGCATTCATCTAATAAACTTTAACACAGACCATCAATAATGTAATTCCAAATTATATTTTTGTTAAAATATGTTTTGTCAAGGAATCCCAATTGTTAACCTTTTAGTTTCTTTGAAATTATATACTTGAGAAATTCTCAAACTATATTTATATAAATATGTTATGAAATTATTAATTTTAATTGTCCTCTTAATATGCCTCACATTGGTAGTGATATTTGCCTCTTTTGTTCACTGCTCTATATCCAGCAACTAGGACAGTTCCTAGCACATAATAGGTTCTTAATAAACACCCATCGAATGAATTCACTCAGACTGACTTCTCTCTAATGTATACAAATAAACAATTTCAAAGTACAAATACAAAATTATCCTGAGAATATTCATAAATTTCTAGCAAAACAGTTGAAGTTACTAACAGAATACTATATATATATATATATATATATATATATATATATATATCTTAGATATCGATTGACCCATATTTGAATTCCTAGGCCCAAATTCAAAGTAGGAGGAGGGTTACCCACACCTACCACAAGCAATGCCCCATCACCAGTGGAGCGTCCTACAGTCTAACTCAATTCAGACACATCTACCTGGAGATGGCGTCAGATTCTACAGGTTAAGGGTTCAGTCCTACAAGACTGCCTCTCCCCACTTCAGCAACCAATTGCAAGCCCAGGATATCACCTGTGCTTCTGACAAACTGGCTATAGACTAGAAGTTCCAATGACCCCCTCCTTGGATTTCAGATGCCCTTTGCAAGTTCAGGTTGTTACCTGTACTTCTGACCCACTGGCTGTAAATCAGAGGTTCCCACGACCCCCTCCTCAGGTTCAATTAATTTGCTAGAGCAGCTCACAGAAATTAGAGAAACTTTTCATTTACTAGAACACCAGTTTATTATAAAAAGGTGTAACTCAGAAACAGCCAGATGGAAGAGATGCATAAGGCAAGGTATGGGGGAAAGGCACAGGGCTTCCATGCCCTCTTCCAGGTGCACCACTCTCCCTGCACCTCCACGTGTTCAACAGCCCAGAAGCTCTCTGAACCCTGTCTTTTTGGGGTTTTATGTGGGTATGATTGATTAAATCATTGGCCACTGGCAATTGATTTAACCTTCAGCCCCTCTCCCTCCCCAGAGGTCAGGGGCTGGGACTGAAAATTCTAACCCTCTAACAACAGGATTGGTTCCCTGGCAACCAGCCCCCAACAGTAGGTGCAGTCACAAAGACGCCTCATTAACACAATAAAAGACACCTTTGCTGCTCTCAAAACTTAGGAAATTCCAAGGGGTTTTTAGGAGTTCTGTGCCAGAAACTGTGATGGGGACCAAATATATATTTCTTACTATAAATGACAATATCACAACCCAACATTATCATTCATTTTTAAAACATGCTGCAAATCTCTGTGAATGTCTTTATGATTTCAGATATATAAAAAACACTAAAGAGAAAGCAGGTAGATGACTGTGACGTTAATTCAGAAAACAATGACCACTAAGCAATTCACTAAAATATCTGCACAATTATAACTTATCTTCAGAGCAATCTTACGGTGAATGTTCCGTTCTTTTGCGTGAAAGCTGGCATTTACCATAGAGGAAGTTTTCCTAGCCCACACCCCTTAGATACTTACTATTTACTGCTCATCGTCTCATGTAGCTGGTCTCTCCTTTACCGTACGTATTGGGTCCTTCAAAATAGAAAGAACCAAGGGAGATGTGAATGTTTTTAATATTATACTTGTGTATTATTTTTTAAGATGTTTTAAAACACGTAAAAATCTATAGGTGTGAATATTATTCATAAACAATTTTCCCACTTCACAAACTCAATGCATTATGTTATGACAACATATTGTTCACTCTAATTTTTCTCATTATTTTATTGTGTAACATGGATAAATAATGACTAGCAACTATGATAATGACTCATCAAGGGAAGCTCCTTATGTCAGGTAGCCGAAGTGAGGAGACAAACATTTCTTTACGATGCTAAAAAAAAGCTAGTTGAAAAGTGAAAAATCACATGAATTTAGAACGAACTCTTTTTTTTTTTTTTTTGTGGTACGCGGGCCTCTCACTGTTGTGGCCTCTCCGGTCACGGAGCACAGGCTCTGGACGCGCAGGCTCAGCGGCCATGGCTCACAGGCCTAGCCGCTCCGCGGCATGTGGGATCTTCCCAGACCGGGGCACGAACCCGTGTCCCCTGCATCGACAGGCGGACTCTCAACCACTGCGCCATCAGGGAAGCCCTAGAACCCACTTTTGACCTATGTGGTCAGCTATTTTGAATATTTTCGTAAGTGAGATTATTGTTTTGGCATAATATAGAATAATAGAGAATTTTAGTGAACTACAATAAAACTACTATTAACCAAAATGTTCATCTATTGGAGTATTCTGGCTATTCAATTTTTCTTAGGAAAAGAATCTTAACTCCAAAACCTTTCATTGAAGACTATTTCCAATATGTTTGCCCACTTTGCTGCATTTGCCATATCATATAGACAACAGATTGGGATATTTTTTGATGATTGAAGGATTTATGGTTTTTCCGTCTCAATATTTTAAATGCCTGCACTATTTGCAGGCCTGTAGGTAGAGATGGTATAAGAGGCTGAACTGAGGGTATTCAGATCCTCAGACCTCTCTAGATGTACTTTCGTTTGTTTGTCTAATTTGAAAAAAATATACTTGCATCTAGCTTGTAGGTTTATTATAAAGTTTAATTTAGACAAGTATACAAAAATCGATATGAAAGTCTATTAAAATGTAAGGTATGTGTTCATTCATTAACAATTATTGGATACTTCAGTGTGCCAGATATTATGCTCGTTATTTGTGTAGAAGTATGAGCATGTGTGTATAGATTTTTAAAATATTTGCCTTTTAGGCAGAAATACAATATAGCCAGAATAGCATAATTATAATAAGGAACTGAAGTTTATTTGATCATGGTTAACTAAGGTTTTACTGTACTTTCAGATGTTAGTAATGTTAGTTCTTTATCTTTAGATAAAGAAATAAAAAAAGAAATACTGTATGATATCACTTATATGTTGAATCTAAAAAATAAAACAAACTAGTGAATATAAGAAAAAAGCAGACAGATATAGAGAACAAACTAGTGGTTATCAGTGGGGAGAGGGGAGAAGGGCAGTATAGGGGTTGGGGAGTGGGAGGTACAAACTATTGGGTGTAAGACAGCCTCAAGGATGTATTATACAACATGGGGAATAGAGCCAATATTTTGTAATAACTGTGAATAGAAAGCAACCTTTAGAAACTGTATAAATCTTTTAAAAAGTTGTTTATCTTTAGATCTTGAGCTGTCTGTAAAGTCTTTCCTGGTGAAGTGTACCATCACAATTTGTGACTTCTTCAGATTTTGTCTCAGCATCCTTAGATTCATGCAAATTACAAATACACATGCACACATATGTGCACACAGGGATATACACTCTGTCTATATATTATTACAAGTAATTTAAATTACTATCTAATGTGAGATACTGTATCAGAGATGTGGCCTGCGTATCTACAATAATATATGTTTACTAGATCATTCAATCTCTAATCTATAAATTAACTTTGTCAACTAACAATATGCAATTATTATACCATCTGAGATCAGCTACTTTTACTTTGCCTATGAGAAGGAAGAGGCCATGAAGATTTTAATCAGTGAATGAATGAATGATTAAATGTAGCCTGAGTCCATTTGCCTCAGTTTCCTGAATTAGGTCTACTTACTTTGTATAGAATAAAGCAATAGTGGGTTATTTTTATGTTCACTAGGAAATAGGAGGGTTTGGGTATTTTGTACTTGCAGTAGATGGCAAAATGATCACAGATTCTTCACATCCCTGCCACCACTCCCCTCCTCGACAGTGAGACTTTGCAGCTCCTCTCATCAAGAGCTGGAGCCTATGACTTGAATCCATTAGGTTTAAGATCTGAGTTCGGTCATATGACTTAATTTGATTAATAGGACGTTACCAGACATGACACAAGCCAAGGCTTGGAAACTGCTGTTCCCAATGCTCTTGGGAACACTGCAATTATCACCATGTGAAAGAACCTGGGCTAGGCTTCTTGATAATGAACAACACATGGTTGAGTTTAACTACAAATACATTAGGAAATGTAATTTACACAACAGAGAAAAAAGTCCCAGGTGTACCAAGCCGAAATTAACTACCCACAGAATCATGAGTAAACAAATGAGTTGTTTCTTTAAACTATTAAGTGTTAGGTTGTTTGGTCAAACCAAAGTGAATTAATAAAAGTCTATATGCTTATGTCAATACTTCTTGGTACTTTAATGGGCATATGAATTACCTGAGGATCTCATTACAGGCAAATTCTGATTCAGTAGGTCTGGATTGGGGCCCAAGATTCTGCATTTTTAATGAGTTTCAGAAGATGACTGGTCCACTGAACACATTTTCATTAACAAGGGCATCTGTGATAGGAGAAATAAAACTGTTAATAAAAACACGAGCTGCTCTTGTCAATGATGTCCATGACTCTGATCAATGAAATAAACTCTTTAAATTTAAATAAATTTACATTATCTTCTCACCTAATATAACAGATAACAACACCCACCTTGAACACAACACACACACACAAACACATGCACCACCACCACCACCACACACACACTCACTTCATTGCCAGAATGCAGTGAACATACACAGAACCATCAGAGTAGGTTAGAAAACCATAGAACCATGCAAATAAAATAAGTAATTATTAACTGACAGCAGAAATATTTCAGGAAATAAGTTTGCTTTGCAATAAATTTTATTTAAAGACTTGTTTAAATATCTAAACTTGAAGCAATTAGAATCCCTGCTCTCATTGAGCTTACAAAACAGTGCTTAGTTTAGGGGTATATATAGTGACATTTTCACTCACTCATTTATCCTAAATGAATAAGTTGCTGTATTTAGGAAGTTCTAAATAAAATATCCTTGCAAGTATTATCATGGAAAGAAATGAAGACTGAGTAGATCTCAGCTAATTACCACCATCAGTATTGTACAACTCAAAGCAGTATAAGATAAATCCTAAGAGATATTCCTATCTGGTTTTGCTACACACTACAGAAGAATAGTAGGGTGTGCTATTTGATAGTTTCAAATTTTATACTTTTGAAAGGTGCTTTAAATAAACTTGAGATAAAAAGGATTAGACAAAAGTTAATGCTGACACAAATTCAGCCCTTTCTGCGCTAAGTAAAAGTTGAATTGGATGATGCTTAAGATCACTCCAATCTCACAAGGTGAGATTTCATGAATTTTCTGAAGAGGAAGTTGCTTAACTACAACAATGTGTGATGTATAATTATTGCTAGTGGTGTTCATTAAGAAGAGCTTTTCAAATTCAACAAATAAGAAGATAGTTATTGAATTACATTGAAGAATATCTTATTGTGATTTTACTTCACAAGCTCTTATTTATTCATAAAATAAAGGAATACTTATTAAGAATGATTTTTAAGATAGTTTAAAAGTATATGATGATTTACTTCTCTACAATTAGACACGCATGCATGCTGTTTATATGAAGATTTTAACCCTACATCCCTACCATCACTACCATCACATACATATACACACACAAACACATTCAGATAATAATGAAGAAATTTTAGTGGCTGTAAGATTTCTTATCAGCTTTTTTGAGATATAATTTACATACTATACAATATACCCATTAAGCTATAGAGTTCAGTTGTTTTATATATTACATTAATATTTTAATTATGGAAGAATATAACAAAATTTGCCATTTTAACCATTGTAAGTGTACAAATAAGTAGCATTAATTACATTCACAATGTTGTGCTACCATCACCACTATTTCAAAAATTTTTCATCACCCCAAACAGAAACCATATAACAATTAAACAATAACTCCCTATTCCACCCTGCCTCCAGCCCCCAGTATTTGAGATACTGCATATAAGTAGGTTCATAAAATACTTGTCTTTTTGTGTCTAGCTAATTTCACTTAGCATAATGTTTTCAAAATTTATCAATGTTGTGGCATGTATCAAAATTTCATTCCTTTTTATGGCTAAATAATATCCCATTGCATGTAGGTAGCCATAGTTTTACCCGTTCATCTGTTGATGGACACAGGTTGTTTACAACTTTTTGCTATTGCCAATAATGCTGCATCACTGGTATACAAGTATCTCTTTGAGACCGTGCTTTCACTACTTTTGGGTATATACCTTGGAGTATTACAGAGTCATATGGTAATTCTATGAACAGCTATTTGAGGAACTTCCAAGTTGCTTTCTATAGCTGCTGTACCATTTTATATTCCTACTAGAAATATACAAGGGTTTCAGTTTCTCCCCATCTTCACCAACACTTGTTATTTTTTGTGGTAAAAAAAAACCTCATTTAAGCAGAAATTAACACAACATTTTAAATCAACTATGCTTCAATTAAAAAATTGAAAAAAATTAATAAAATTTTAAGTGTATAGTACAATATTGTTAACTATATGTGCATTGGTTTACTGCATATCTCTGGAACATCTTAATCTTGTGTGACTGAAAGTCTACAGCCATTAAGCGGAAACTCCCAATATGTTCCCTGCCCTAGTCCCTGACAACTGCCATTCTCCTTTCTACTTCTTTGAGTCTGAATAATTTACATACCTCATTTAATTGTAATCATGTCATATTCATCCTTCTATTACTGGCTTATTTCACTTAATATAATGTCCTCAAGGTTCATCCATGTTGTAGCATACAGTAGAATTTCCTTTTTTTTAACCTTGAAATATGTATATATTTCTATAAAATAGAAAGACGTGGAAATATATCTCCTTTGGGACCTCCCATGATGTGTATGCTGTGCATCCATTTAACATGTATGTTGTTGTTCCACAGGTTCTATTTATTGTTGTTCATTCACTTTACTTGCTTCATTTTACAGTACTTTATTTATTTTACTTAAGTTCTGTTTACTTCAGTCTTTATTCTTTATTCTTTCTGCTCCACAAACTCAATAATTCCAATTATCCTGTCTTCAATTTTGCTGGGTTTTTCTTCTGCCTGCTCAAATCTGTTGTTGAATTCCTCCATTGAATTTTTAATTTCAGTTATTGTACTTTTCATCTCCAGAATTTCAGTTTGATCCCTTTTTATACATTCTCTTTATTGATATTTTAATTTTGTTCATACATCAATTTGCTTTAGTTTTTTGGGGTTATGTTTTTCTTTAGGTCTTTGAGCATATTTAAGACAGTTGTTTTAAAATGTTTTTATGGTAAGTCTGACGTCTGATCTTCCTTAGGGATGATTTTTATCAATTTATTTTGCTACTTTTAATGGGCTATACTTTTCTGTTCTTTGTATGCCTTGTGATTTCTTTGTCAAAAACTAAACATTTGAATATTATGTTTTAACTGTGGAAATCAAATTCTCTCCATTCTCTGCAGGGTTTGTTTTTGTTGCTGTTGTTGTTGCAGGCTGAAGTAGTCATTTGTTTAGCTACTTTTCCAAACTCTTTTGCAAAGCCTGTATTCCTTGTCATGTGTGATAACTGAAGTCTCTATTCTTTTTGCTCAAGTTCAACTAATGCTTTGACAGAAATTTCCTTGAATCCCAAGATCTAAAAAAAAAGGAAAGAAAAGAAACAAAAATAAAAAACAAGCACCTTTCCTAGTGTTTTCAGATTTCTCTTGCTGGGTGATGCCTTCAACACTTAGCCAGTCTTTCACCACGTGTAGGAATTAGTCTGAAGTGAAAGCTGAGGGTCTATTCTGCTATTTTTTGAGTATGCATTTTGCCCTTGACAAGTACGTGGCTTTTGAAATTCTCTCATATATACAACTGGTTTTGATTTTCCTAGTTTCCCAAAGAATCTCTACAAGCTTTTACTCTGAGCCCCTTGTATGTCTATTATACGTTTTGACCAGTTATCTTTTGTCTCAGACATCTTTAATTTGTGAGTTCACCTTGCAGCATTTTTCAGCAATGTCTGCCACTTTTCTAGCCTGTGTTCCAAATTAGGTGAAATAGAGATGAGTGCCCCACATCATTCCTTCACGAAGCCCTTGGACCTGTTAGAATAGACATACACAATAATTTGCAAATCATATCTGATCTGCTTCTTCTAGAACTAGGGACAAGGGTCCCATAGTGGGACACAGGCTGGCACTGCTTTAAAACTTCCACTGCTTTAAAACTTCCACTGCTTTAAAACTGCCGGCACACAAGGTTGGGGTGGGGCCAGGGCAAGTAAAAATGCCACAAAACTTTCTTACCATTTTCAAATTGCCTTTTAAAAAACTTCAATGTTTTCTTGGCAGCTATAAACCTTTGACTATTTTCCAGAGTACTGAAAATATTGGTTCTGACATTTCTGGCTATATTGATGTTTCTGTGAGGGAGTAAGAGCATGGAACTTCCTATTCTGCCATTTTGCTGATGTCATTTTCCTGCATGATTTTAGTTTGGACTTCAAGTATCCATGTTCAAATAAGCCATATCAAGCTAAAGCTAAGGTGTTTCTACTAGATGCCAAAATACAGATATAGCAAAATTAAAACCACCAAGTCAGTAAGTAGTATTTAATAAGAGTTTATTGTGCATATGAGAATAGTTCATAAACTGAGAGCTTTCAAAATTAAAGACTGATATGAAGCTCAGGGGCATGAAGTTACAGGATGGCTTAAAAATTGAAAATAAGGAAGCTGTTAACCTTTACAATGATTGGTTACTACAACAGGTATTTCTGGATGGCAGGGTATTGGTTAAAAGTGATTATCTCCTACCAGTTTTAGGAAGATGACTTAACTTTCTTTTATGATTGTCTGAGGCATTTGCAAGAAATAACCTAAGTTCTGCTTATGTTCATGAAATAAGCTAGATTTAATTTTGTTTATGTGGCTTAAATGGTTTTGTCTGCTCAGGGAACTCTCAAGTCTTGTCTCCATTTTGTATTTAATTTTAACACAGACTAGAGAATAAATAAATATTCTACTTCTGTTTCAGGCATGTGTTTATCAGTATGCATTTTTGTGGGAACAATTTTATTCTATTTATTTTGTTACTTTATTAACTAGCTTGCTTAAATTAGAAATTTGAAAATGATATATATTTCTTGTTTTGATCAACTTTGATTTCTGATAATTTGACTCACAATGAGTGCTGTGAAATTTATCAACTACAAACAAATATTTTATGCAGGAGCATTTCTGAGAAAAAAGGCACTTTATCTAAATTAAAAATAAAACCATTCGAGGACTTCCCTGGTGGCACAGTGGTTAAGAATCCACCTGCTAATGCAGGGGAAATGGGTTCGGGCCCTGGTCTGGGAATATCCCACATGCCGTGGAGCAACTAAGCCGGTGCACCACAACAACTGAGCCTGCGCTCTAGAGCCCTCGAGCCACAACTACTGAGCCCACGTGCTGCAACTACTGAAGCCCGCTTGCGTAGAGCCTGTGCTCCACAACAACAGAAGCCAGTGCAATGAGAAGCCTGCGCACAGCAACGAAGAGTAGCCCCTGCTTGCCACAACTAGAGAAAGGCTGTGTGCAGCAACAAAGACCCAACCCAGCCAAAAATAAATAAATAAAAGAAATATTAAAAAAAAAAACATTCGAGTGCCTAGTATGGGTCAGGCACTATCCGAAATGTTTCACAGACTATATCACATTGTCACATATCTTCATAACAACTTTACAATTTTACAGAAATTTGTAATCAAAGAAGTTATGCAACGTTCCCAAAGTGACACAGCTGGTAAATTAGAAAACCACATTTAAACCAGGTTTTCTAACTTCAGTTCTAATTTTCATTCTACAGTTCCACAGCTGACTGTTATTTTCTTAGCTGTTTTTAAAATAGGATTTAATATGACATTATGAAAATATGTAGAGAAATGTAAAAATAAGAACGTCAATTTAGGAAGAGTCTAATCTTTTAAAATGAAAATATATGCAGTGGCGGATGGGGGGAGAGGAGAAAAGAGTGGTATTTTATTTTCAGTATTGTCCATTGTCATTTATACAGAACTCATGGACTATATCTTGTTAATCACACTCACTTTTTGTTACTTTCCTATGGATATTTCTGTCAATATTTACAAGATCACTTAAAAGAACAATAGTAAAAAGAATGAGCCTAAGGATTCAAGATTGTATAACTATGTAATACAAATATATCCAATTTATCTGTCGCGAACTCTTTAAACTGACAAACTGCTATTATTTAACTGCTTTTTGCCACCAACAAAATCATAGTAGTTTCTGCCCCTACTACTGTAAAGACCATTTACTCATATTTTGTCAACTAGGCTAGACTTAAATGACAGCAAAGAAGAAAAATGCACATGCACATCAGGAAAAGAATGATATGATAGTAGCAAATGAATATACATTTGCCAACGTTCCTGTCATTTTTGCCCCCTCGAACTTTGCTAATCTATCATGGCACTCTTCCGTGTTGAGCTTAGACTTCACGTCAGAATCTTTCAACATAGATCTGCAGACAGCCATGATTCATCACTAAGGTTGGCACATCAGTTCAAGCTTCTTGGTTCTCTCTGGTATAGGATATCATTTATAGTTCTGTAATACGAATACCTATTGCTTTATAGACCAACATAGTTCAGTGTAAAATTCATTCTATTTCCACTTGAAATTTTGTCACAAAACTGGAACTCATTATACAGAAGGAAGAAAAAGAAACAAACCAAAATGCAAAAAAAAAAATCTGTGCTAAAAGTTGTTAACAACTTTGGGGACAACTGTATAGGCCTTGCAGTTTATTGGTGTTGTCTGGTAATCTGCTGCCAACAGACTAGGACCCATGCTTCCTTTCCTTCCACTTCAATATTTTTCAGGACTTCATACTAACTCCCTTTGCTCAGTGTCCAACATGAAATTCCTCACCTTATTGAAACAGAGCCACTATATTCTTTTTGCATTTATAATACAAAAAGTCACTATTGAGTTGGAATTATATTAACAGGGGTGAGTTATTCTTAGCTTTTAGAAGAATATACATGTTTAGAAGGCTAGCATAGCTTTATTTTTGTATCAGAGTTCTAAGTACTAACAACTAAAGATTAATATATTTGACCCTACCATCAACATGAAATGCTATTTTTAGTCAGCAAAAAACAAAAAATCTGACCGCCTCCATTTCTCTTTGCTCCAATCCACCATGGTGCTTTCCAATACCAGGATTGCACTACTACCTCTGTACTGTGCTAGAGGCTCAAGATGTCATTCAGAGAGAAGGCATATACACTACATCAGTGTGATCATCACCAGTACTAAAATACTGTCAAGGATACTTTGAAGCACAACTAAAAGTAATGTAACTCCAGGCCAATGAACAAGAAACAAAAAATCAGATGAGACTATGAATATAAGCTCAGAGAACAAAGTCACGTCTACGTGATGGTAATACCACTTACCACTCCTATGGTAGTAAATATTCTACTTTATTTCTTAATAATGATATTAAGAAATGTCTTAATATCATTAATGATATTAATATCTTAATGATATTTCTTAATAATAACGTGGATGTTTGTTCACTCTGGTTATATTTACCTAAGTGTATGTACCCCTTCTCTGCTTAAGTCAGAGCCCAGTAAGAAACCCATGAAGCTAAAACATTCGATTATCCAATCCCCTTCTTACTCCCAACGTCAGTCAAATAAGCTGACTTTATATTCCTTTTAAATTCGGTGACAGTTTTGCAGTAGCAGTCCCCAGGGCTCATGACCAATAGTCTGGCTAGGCTTTAGCCTCTCAAGGGATCCTGGAAGTAACACACAATAATATGCTAAGCTGTCTTCTCACTATTTGGCACATTTGTATCTGGCTGACAAGGCTGTTTGCACTGTATTCTGCCCTCATCGTCCAAAGTGCTCTCCACTGGCCACACATTGGCAGGGCTTTGACAGCTCTGAGCCAGAAGGCACAGGTCCCGAATAACCTTTCATAGACAACAGCATCTAGGTCACTGGTTGCCCTTCCATGCTGATGATTTTTCACTCGGGTAGCTAAAGACCTGTTCAAAAGGTTAAGACTTAGCCAGGCTGCTATTGGAATTCTTTGTCCTGCTCACTCTTAATCCCTTGTGCCTTTCTATCACATTTTAGAGGAAGATACTGAGATTCAGCTCTAGTGCAAAGCAATAGGAGAAGTGTCTACAGTATCTAAGCGAGTCAAAGAACTACTAATGATCCACTGTGTACCTTTGAGTAGTTTATGGCTCAATGATAGGAAATCTGAGGCTTTTGGACTGCACATAGGCTTTCTGCTCCTTAGGCAACTGTGGTTGGTTTGATTCCTATTTTTTGTTTCTTTTTAATAACACATATTTGGTTGTTTTTCTTTCTTTAGAAAAGAACAAGCTTTTTTATTTAACGGCCTATAATTTGACCACCAAATAATCTTATGGAATAAAAAAATAATAGTAATGCATATGCCTATTTAGAAAATTTTAAATTTGAGCATAATAACACAATGAAAAATAGAAGGTTTGTTTCCTTCTTAACAATAAATCTATATATGTACATGTATGTATGTATATATATACATATATCTATGTTTATATTTATACAAAAAGGATCACTGATAGCTCTGTTTGTTTTCATTGTTTTTATTAAATGTTGAATGGAATTTAAGGTGAATAAAAGTCATGCATGCACTTAGCACCCATATTCCTACCATTCAGTTTAAAGGAAACAACAAAAACCTGCATTAATATTGATGCTGCCTGTGTCATTGAAGCAACCCATGCCCTTTCTTGCCCTCTCAGAGAGATTCAGAATCCTAAATTTTGTATGTACTGTCACCCTACTTTTCTTTACAGATTTTTCACATTTTTCCTTAAACAACTCTTTGGTTTTGTTTTGTTTTGTTTTTGAAATTTATATAAAGGAATGATGCTGTAGGAATTTTCTGTGACTTAAACATTCTTTCTGTTTTGCTTAACATTATGTTAGTGAGATAATTCATGTTAATGTGGAGCTGCAGTCTATTATATTAATATACCACAACTTATTTAAACCTTTTCTGTTGACAGGCATTTGATCTGTTTCTGGTTTATTTTTTCTGCCCACAGAAACAATGCTCATACAAATGTTCTTATACGGAACTCCTGGTGGACAGGGGTAAGACATTTTCTAGGGTATATGCCTAGGATTAGAATTGCTGAATCCAATGCTATACATATATTCAAAATTATTGTGTAATATTATTTTCCAACGATCTGTACCAATTTATACTCCAAACAGTAGTGTATAAATGTATAGATTTATTCCACATCCTCAGCAACCACCTTGATAATGTTAGGTCTGACATTTTTGCCACCTTGACGGATATGAAATGACACCTTCTTCTGGTTTGAATTTGCATTTCCCACTTCCTATTGAGATAGAACATCTTTTAGGATGTGTATTTGCCATTCAGTTCTCCTCTCTTGGGAAGTGCCTCCTCAAGACTCTTGTCCATTTTTTCATAAGGTTGTTTGTCCTTTTCATATCAATTTATGGGTGCTCTTAATATATATTAGATACATTCCCCTTTTTGGTGATACACGTTACAAACATCACCCTTCTCTCAGTTTTGATTTTGTCTTTTCATTCTCTTATTGGTGACTTTTTATGAACGTGACTTTTTATGAAATTTTAATTTAAGTTTGATTCAAACATATTTTCCTTTAGGTTCATGGTTCTTGTGTTCTTCCTAAAAATATCTTTCCCTAATGAAGGTTCTGCAGATGTTTGTATGTATCATCTTCTAAGAGACTTATTTTTTGCCTTTCATCATTTTATCTACATACTACCTGGGATTATTGTGCATGGTGTAGGTAGGGACCAACTTTTATTTCTTTTTCATATTAATGTGCAGTTGAGCGAGCATTATTTATTTAAGATGCTGTCTTCCTCATTGATCTATAGTGATGTCTCTACCTATCAGTCTATCTCTATTTTTCTATATAATCTATTTCTGACATCTATTTGTCTATCCTTGCATCAAATCCATACCACCTTAACTGCTTCTTAATAATATGTCTGCATACTTAGTAAAATAAGTCCTTTGACTAAACTTTTCTTCCAGAATGTTTTGGCTATTTTGGGTTCTTGTCATTTCCACATAAATTTTTGTATCAGCCTGTCAACTTTTTCTTGTTTCCTGTGAGGAGTTTTTATATGATATGAATACAAGTTCTTTGCCAGTTAAATGTCTTTTCAGTATATTCTCCAGTTTAAGGCATGTCTTTCTCTCTCTTTGTGGTGTATTTTGATGAACAGAAGTTGTTCATTTTAATATGATAAAATCATATTTAAATGATTTATTTTTTAATTTTTAATTTTTACAACTTTTGTATCTTCTACGTTTTCTCTTACCTGAGTCAATGGGGTTATTCTTCTATATGTTTTCTAAAAGCTTATAGTATTGCTTTCTCACATTTAAATCTTTTATCTACCTAAAATCAATTTTTAAAATGCATAGTTTGAAACACAGGTCCAAATTCATTTTTTAGAAACATACGGTCAAGCAATTGTCATAACAACATTATTGAAAAGTCTATCTAATCTTGCCAGCTCATTATACATCAAATATCCATTTACATATGGTTCTATTCCTGGATTTCCCATTCTGTTCAGTTCATCAGTTTGTCTAAGTTCAGCACTGACTTAATAAACTGACTTGATATAGTTTTAAATTAATGTTTGATACCTGGCTAGGCAAATCTTCCTACCATGTTTTTGTTCTTTATGTATTCTGGATATTTTTGGACATCTGTACTTGAATATAAATCTTAAAATCAGATTGTTAAGTTGCACCAAAATAACCTGGTGATATTTTTTATTGGAATTGCTTTGAATCTAGAAGTTTTCAAAATTTAGATTCTGTGTCCTAAAATAATTGACTCTGCACTCTAGGAACTAATATGTAAGAAGCATCATCAAGGCAGTGATTCTGATATTTTGTTCACTATTTTATTCCATGTGCCCAAAATAGGGCTTAGTGCATAGTAAGGACTCAATAAACATTTGAGTTGAATATTGAAGGAAAGAATAAATCTATGGATCATTTTGAGGAGATTTTTTATCGTAGTTTTTCAATCTTCTGATCCATAAACATGTTATATCTCACCTGTATCAGTCGGCCCAGGATGCTGTAACAAAATGCCACAGGCTGGGTTGCTTATTTTCTCACAGTTCTGGAGGCTGGAAGTCTAAGATCAAGGTGCCATTGGGGTTGCTTTTTGATGAGGCCTCTCTTCCTGGCTTGCAGGCAGCCAGCTTTTTGCTGTGTCTTCACATGGCCTTTCCTCTGTGTGGACGCATGGAGAAAGAGAGAAAAAAGAGAGAAAGATAGATCTTTGGGATCTCTTCTTCTTCTTACAAGGACACCAGTCCTATGGTATCAGGGCCTCACCCTTATGACCTCATTTAACTTTAATTATCTCTTTAATTTCCCTATCTTTAAATACAGTTACACTGGGGGTTAGGGATTCAACATAGGAATTTGGAGAGGGGACATAATTCATTCCATAATATCGTAATTTATTTAAATATTCTTTAGTCACTTTCAATAAAGTTTTATAATTTCTTCATAAAGGTAGATTTTCTAATCAGTATAATTTATATTTTGGTGTACTTGTAAATATCTTTTTCAAATTACATTTTTTCTTGCTAGTTTTTGGTATATAGAAATCCAATTTGATTTCATATAGAGATTTTTATATCTAGCCACTTTGCTGAACTTTGTACTTAATTCTATGATTTATCTATAAATTACTATGAGTAGTCTATCTACAGATCATATGATCCTTTCCAGTCCCTATAACTTTAATTTATTTTCTTGACTTACATTACTGACTAGGATCTCCAGTGCAATGTTAAAAAAAAAGGTGATAATGAGCATCCTTCTCTAGACACTGAAGCCAGTAAACTGTAGGATATATTCAGTGCACAATAACTGTTAACATAGACTTAAACAAGTAAATTATGTTTTTACTACTTCAACCTTAAGTATTATGTTTGTTCTTCATTTTGTAGATATTTTACTTGTTAACAAATTATTCTGTTTTCTAAGTTTTTTTTTGTCATAGAAGGATGTTGAATTTTAACAAATGATTTTTATCTAGAGTCTGTTGATTTTTCTTACAAATATGCTAATGTAATGAATTATATTAATTAATTTTACAGTTATTACAACCTCTCTAAATTATCACTGATCTAGTTTACCATTATGGTGGCCTTGTTTTTATTACCAACATCAGTATAGGCTTATCTACTCTTCTTTGACAGCTTATAATTTAAATTTCCCATTATCTTTTGAGAACTAAGCCATGCCATTGTCCAGGTTATACCATAATCAGGCCAACTTTCAGCTTCCCTTCACTTTGTTCACAACTTGTTTCTGGCCATTATCGCTCTAATTTTTACCCATGAGAAAATAAGTTTTTCATTAAGTCTCTACATACAGGTTTTTTCAATATATAGCAACTTTTATTTTTTCCTCAGAAGAGAGAAAAATCCAGAGATGGCCAACAGTACTTTCTCCTCACATTAAGAGTTTAGAGAAAACAGTTCTGTTTTCAAAATGACTTCTAGGTCAAAGGTCCCAAGGGGAGAGAGTTTTGCTAAGGGTAGAAATACAGGTGACACAAATTAATTGGAATCAAGGAATATATTGAAGTAGCATTGTGGAGAATTCCCTTTCTTTTCTGTTGTTAGCTAAATGCATTAGAACAACAAAAAATGATGACTTTCATTGATAAGACTAAGATGAAGTAAAAATGCTTTCATTTCCTTTTTCACCCTGAAGGTTGATTTTTATCAGGGCACTTAAATGCATTTAGAAATGATGTCTATTGTCAGGGGTGAGCTTTTAATTCATGTTTTTCATTTCTCATTTTTACTGGTCAATTTTATACGTGTATATTATATATATACATACATACATATATATAATTAGCATTGTCACCTACCAGTTGTCTATTATTTTTAATATCAAATTAAATAATTTTATTTAATTAAAAAACTAAAGTTTTATTTTTAATATAACATAGATGTGTTAGTGTTTATGCAGTTTATATAACTATTAAAAATGTGTACCTTCTAACAGAATGTGTTAATGTATCCTATTTACACATTATTTTTTCCATTCAATTAAATTTAAGGATTCAGAGATCTTTTAATTTTAAATATACTGTTTGTCATAGATTTTAACTTATGTCTGACCCAACATTATTTATTATTATTTATTTATTATTTTTCTACCAGCATAATTTAGCTCTCCTAGTTGGGGACCAGTGGTAATAATAACTGATTTGTTGTGTGCTTTATATGACTATGCATTGCACTAGATGCTTTATTTACATTTTGCCATTTAATCTGCACAAAAATCCTATAAGGTAGATGATATTTAATAATTTCATTTCCCATATGAGAAAAACTGAAACCCCAAGAAGTTATGTAGCCTGTCCAAGGTCATATAGCCAGCTAGTAAGTGGCAGAGTGACATTCAAGTGCAAGTTAATCTACTGCCAAAATCTGGCTAGAAATAGTTGGAGACAGAGAGTAGCTAACTGCTTTAATACTTATTGACTATTTCATCAAATATTTATTGAATACCTAACTCTAGGGTAGTAGTGTATGTGCAATAGTTATGTAAGTAAAGCCATTTTACATAGGGATACATAATTCAGACTTTATAAGCACTAAGGTAGATAAAGAAATTCCTTTTATTTTTTAATGCTTCTTCTGGGTCAGGGTCTGTACTGGGTGCTTAACATACACTATCTCACTGGAACCACACAAAACCCTTTGAGGCAGCTATTTTTATCCCCCTCTTACAACTAAGGAAATTGTGACTCAGAGGAGTTAAGAAACTTGTTTTCCTTTACACAGCTCGTAAGTGCTTAAATAGGACTTGACTCATTCCTAACCAATTATTCTAAATCATCCAGATTTTTTTATGTGTATTTAATACTATTGGTATTTCCTAATATTAGAACCACAGAATCACGTATCTTGAAAATATCTTAATAATAATCAAGTTTAATTCCTTCAGAGCAGAGTCAGGACTCAAGGCTCCCAATGCTCAGGTCAGTGGTAGGTCCCTGGCACCCTACTGCTTCTCTGTTTCAGGCCCTTATATGCTTGATCTATTACTATTTAAGACTGTTGAATGGAATGCTCTCTAGCAACTTGGCTTCTCATAATCCACATTTTGTCTCAACGTTTCCGCCAATAGAATATACACACATATTATTTTGTATGCCAGGGATCTAAGCCACTGCAAAATTTCATGAAAATCCAAGTTAGCCAAGGGTGATATTTAATCACCCCGATGTAGTCAGAGTAGTATTCTCAGAATTTGCTTATAATCACTGTCACTTGTTTTTGTGTTCTCTCTTCACTTGACAAAAATTAATAGTAGAAAACTTTTCCTGAGGGCTTATTGTTTCTCACTTGGTCGTAACTTGCCAAAAGACATTTTGTAAAAGGAGTCAGTTTTATCATTTTAACCCTAAAGCTTGAGGAACAGGGAGTGATGGTAATATCTTATTGTATTCTACTTCACTGTGAATTCCTAATGAATTGTTTCAATATGAAATGAAAAAAGTAATCTGCATAGCCCTAAATTTCAATGACTCCTACTCTTGAAAGCTTTTTTTAATCCCACCCCTCTTTTGTCCAAAAAACCCCACTAGCTTACAAAACACCCCTTTAAAAAGTTAACTTCTCTTATTAATGAAGAGAAAAGTTGTTTCAATAAAAATCGGAAGTAGAATTATGAGGTAATGTTTGATTCCCATGGTCCAGCCTGAATCTACTGAAGGAAGTAATTTTCTGTGATTAGATATGAAATGGAGAGAATGACCGATTATCCAGGGTTTCAGTAGATATAGAAAAGGAAGATAAAGAAATATTCTTCTTCTTGTGTATAACTTTTATTTTCTCATAAAAAGGTAATCAACTTTGAGAATTACAAATACAGTGGTGGAGGGAG
Source organism: Monodon monoceros (assembly GCF_005190385.1). Classification (NCBI taxonomy): domain Eukaryota; kingdom Metazoa; phylum Chordata; class Mammalia; order Artiodactyla; family Monodontidae; genus Monodon; species Monodon monoceros. The sequence continues at coordinate 106,407,611 of NW_021703779.1, read as the reverse complement.
GGTGAGATTCACTTAAAAGAAATTATTTATGGCTCTGTCAACAAATAATAAAAAATTAGATTTCATTTTCATGCTAAAGCTTTGTATTTTGAATAAAGCCAAAAGTCTATATTCCCCTATAAGCCTTATATTGGGGAAAAATAACTGAAAAATCATCACCACAAAAAATACTACCCTGCTTACTAAAAGAAACTTGCTGCTAAGTTCAATGCTATCTAGTAACCTTTGCTGACTTGGTACCTAACAATATTCCTATGTTTGTAATGGCATGAAATGCATCTGCTTCACATTCGAATTATTTAGGGAACTGTCTAACCTTCCCATTAGACTGCAAGCTCCTTGAAAGCAGGTGTAATGTCTTATTTGTGTTTTGTCTTATACATATTAGTTGAAAGACCTTACACATGTTACTTAACTCCAGTACAACAGTTTCTTTGTTTATAAAATGAAGACAGTAATTCTTGTTTGTTGGTATTTAGCACAGTGCTGGTCATAAGTAGGGATTCAATATATGTTAGTTTCTTTTATCCATGTGTCTTGTATATGTGAGGTGATAGGCAAATATTTGATGAATGGGTCAATGAATGAATGATAGAAAGCTATGTAATCTGAATTTAAAATGTACTCTCGAAGAAACTAACAAAACTGAATAGGAAAAAAACAATTATCCAAAATACCTTATCTTACACATTAGCTAAATAAGCCATCTCTTTCTAGGTAGTGGCAACGTGATCAGCTTTTACTTATGGAAAAATTAGAACACGTTGGTCATTTAATGCACCATAGTAATTCTCACTTGTATTATATTAGATCATTGTTCTTAAGTATTGACTCCCTCCCTATCCTATCTCTATGGAGAGAGTATAGCTTTCCACTCCTTGATTCTAGGCTGAGCCAATTACTTTCTTGGACACATAGGATATTTATTGCATTTATAGATATTGAGTACTCAAAGTATAAAATCATGGTCAGAGGTTACCTCCCTTCCATACAGGACTGGATTAAAACATAGGCATATTAAAAATACCAATGATATGAAAGCATTAGTCAGAAGTTATCTCGGTAGACTAAGGGAAAGAAGTGAGGCACTGTATTCTAAACCTAGGGTCCTGACACTCCAAGAGCTCCAGGAAGATAATAATAGATATCTGTATGCTATATTAAATACTTCCAAAAGCTTTAAAAATATAGTAAATATCAAATCTAATTATGCATAGGCTAAACAAGAAGAGGAATTTGTTTTTGACAGAGATTTTATCAACTCAGTGATAAAAATCTTCCGTATAAAACCACACATGTCACATATAAATTATAAAATCCCCATATGACATTAAGTGGGTGGCTCTGAAACTTCATACAATTACAAACTGAAAGAACCATCCCAGAGATATGTTTGACAAACAAAGCAATGTAACTGTGAAGTGATCTCAGTGATAAAATGTCTTACTTTGGAAGGATATGGAAGTCTGGCCTTTCAGAATTTTCCCAAATATCAGTTTTCTGTGCATTTTACAAGGTTACTATGTCCTTTAAAGAATAGAAATATATTTCAGAGATGTGTTTCTTGGAGTCAACTGAACAAATTGCAGTTTTCATTAGGCCTGGTTCTAGGGAGCTTGCATTTAGGAGAGTACTTACAAAAGGGTTTGTAACCCTATTTTTACATAGTGCTATGTCACCACTCAGTAGACTGAGGACAAAACCAAGCTGAAAAATGCTTCTTCATAAAATAGATATAAATTTGGTCATTAGGACAGGCTACACAGAGTGACATAATCTTTAAACAGACTCTGATTAGACAAAATGTTGATTTCAGTCACATTGTGTTCATCATGGACACAGTCTAATGCAATGTGACTGATGTAATCAGATATGATATATCACGTAATGAGGTATCTATCTAAAGAGATAAATTTTAGAAAAACATTTAAAAGTTGAGAGACAATAAAACAAATCACTCAATTTGGAAATGATATTTTAGGAAAAATTAAGTTTTAGAGAAAGGGAAAAAATAAAACATTTTTCTTTTCCCAGGTCAGAAAGATTTCTAAAACACACATGTATGTGTGTGTTTGTGTGTATGAATATGCTGGCAGTGGTGAGCTGGAGTGAGCCTTAGTAATTTGATTTTAACTTTTTATCTTTTTTTTTAAAAAAGAAACATTAAAAAGGATTTAAACAAAAATAAAAGTAGTGTCATTATAAAAACCTCTTTGAAGAGTATATAGTACAAGGCACACAAATTTGGTGCTTAAAACAATGTTTTATGTGGGCAGGGAATGAAATACAATTATGTAGAGTATTTACTGCCGATATTTCCAGTATTACTATTACATCCTATGATTATACCAAGCCATATATAACTGATTAAAAAGGACTTGGGACTAATGACTGGAAATTGGGAGCAGCTATTAGCTCACTCATTAATTAGGGCTCCATTTGCTGTTCTATTATGAACTAATAATCATTAGTTAGGTTAATTAATTCTCTGTACCTAGTTGAAACCTGTCACCCTGGGAAAATATTCAATAAAATGGGTCTGTGCTCATGAAATCCCAATGAAACACTGTGATCTGCAAAACTATTATTTCATGTGTACATGTCTACTTTCAAAAAGAAGACTATAAACTTGCAAAATATAAGAGCAAGAAGACCACTCAGGGCATATTGTGATTATGTCTGCAAGAGATGATCAAGGCCTGAAATAAGATCATAACAATGAAGTAGTGGATCTGAGAGAGGTTTTTCATTGATTATATAATTATAAACATGATTCTTATTAATGAATCTGATAATACACACTATATTTTTATGGGCCAAGTTCACTATGGGAAACATATCTACAAATTTATTTTGTTAATGGAGTGCCTAGTGCTTAAAAACAAACAAAACAAAAACAAAAGGAAAAGCCACACAGGGAATAAAAATAACAAAATGAGTTATCTACAACCACTCAGAAAATGAATAAATAGAATAACTTTTAGATAAAATTGTACAATCTGCAGTTTTGCTTTAAAGTTTATTTCATTTTTTATCAAAATTATAAACTCACAGAGTTTAAAAAGTCAAATTGTTCCACATGGTTATAATGGAAAAGAAATTGTGCAGTCCCCTTCCCTGTCCCTCCTCATAATTGATCCCTCTTCATGAGATACAGGTTTTCAATTCTTAGCTATGATTTCCACAATACTAAATAACATGTTCATACTACTAGAATTCATTTCTATTATCTTTATATTACTTGTGGATACTCTATTATGGAAGATGAGGATTTAGTTTTAACTTCTCTACCTCCGAAAAACACACAAACTCTCCTTTTCTGCTTCCATTACACATATCAGTATTTTTCATTACAGAATCATTCATTCTGTACATTATTATGACAATGTTTTATTTTTCCTGGAATTAAAAATGACCTCTTGTTCTTTATGTCCTTGATTATCTCTGAACCTATACATAGTCCATAACTACATTTTCTTCTAACAATGCAAATCTCTTTCCAGTACATTCAGACATAGCAAATAATCTGATTTGTTCTTCCCTCTTCTTTCCTTCCTTCCCTCCTTGCTTCCTTCCTTCCTTCCTCTCCCTCCTCCTTTCTCCCTTTTCTTCTTGCCCCTCCTCGTCCTCCTCCTCCTTCTTTCTCCTTCTCCTTCTCCTAAATCTGGACGGCATCCCTCCTGGAGCCTACTGTCCTATGCTACAATCTGGACTACAACATAGCTTTTATGGAGTTCCCTTTGCCATCATCCTGGAAATTCATCTCAAACTTCACTTTGATTCCCCTGCCCTTGCATTCCATATCTTAGTTAACATCCTCATTTTCTGGAGTATGCTATCAAATTGTTGTTGTTACCTTTCTTTTTCAGTTTTATTGAGAAATAATTGACATATATCTCTGTGTAAATTTAAGCTATACAGCAGTAATGGTTTGATTTACATATTTTGTGAAATGATTACAATAGGTTTAGCTAACATCCATCACCTCATATAGATAGAATAAAAAGAAAGAAGAAAAAAAGAATTTCTTCCTGCGATGAGAACTCTTAGGATATACTCTTTTAACAACTTTCCTATATATCATGCAGCAGTGTTAACTAGAGTCATATTGTACACCTCCAGTACTTATTTGTCTTACAGCCAAAAGTTTGTACCTTTTGACCACATGCCTCCAATTCCCCCTCCCTCACCCTCTGCCTCTGGCAACCACAATTCTGATCTCTTTTTCTATGAGTTTTTGTTGTTGTCATTGTTCTCATTGTTTTGGATTCCACATATAAGTGAGATCATATTGTATTTGTCTTTTTCTGTCAGACTTATGTCACTTAGCCTAATGCCTTCAAGGTCCATCCATGTTGTCTCAAATGGCAGGATTTCCCATTTTTTATGACTTAATAATATTCCATTGTGTGTGTGTGTGTGTGTGTGTGTG
>NW_021703779.1:105923294-106398179 GCF_005190385.1 Monodon monoceros | reverse complement strand
CCCTGTGCTATACAATAGGACCTTGTTGTTTATCCATTCTATACATAGTAGTTTGCATTCTGGTAGTCCAAACTCCGAATCCAACCCTCTCCCACCCCCATCCCCCTTGGCAAGCACAAGTCTGTTCTCTATGGATAGACAGTATTCTTTCCATACCTTGGCTATTGTAAATAATGCTGCTATGAACATGGGGGTGCAGATATCTTTTTAAGTTAATGTTTTTGTTTCCTTTGGATATATTTCCACAAGTGGACTTGCTGGATTAAATTGTTTCCTGGAAAAGGTGCAAGAGATGTCGTTTGTTAACTTGTTTTCATGTCTCGGAACGTTTTTATTCTAATGTCACTCCCAATTGATAGTATGATTGGGTATTGAATTTTATACTATAAATCACTTTCCCTTAGGATTTTAAAAGCTATCCTCCTTGGTCTTCTAGTTTTCAGTACTGCTGTTGAGAAGTCTGATACCACTGTGATTTGTGACCTTTTGAATGTGACCACAATGTGGTTTCTTTTCTGGAAGCTTGAAGGATCATCTCTTTATTATTAAAATGTAGTAATATTTGTCTTGCTTTGGTTATGTTATCATTCATTGTAATGGGTGTTCTATGAGCCAATTCAGACTAAAAACTCATGTTTTTAAGATCTTCAAATGTTCTTAAGTTATTTCCTTATTTTTCCTTTTATTTTCTTTGTTAGCATTCTAATCTTTCCTTCCTTCCTCCCATCTTATCTAAATTGTGAAGAATTAGTTCAAGTTTATTCTTCTCTTTCCCTCTCTCTCTCTATATATATACAAAATTAAATATATATTAAATATATATGACTAAATATATATTAAATGCATATATTTATTGTAATATATAATATAGAAGTTAGTTATTTAATCTGAGAAACAAAAATGAGATTATATCCGTATATATATTCTCCTGCCTTTCTAAGAATAATATTGATAATGTTTAAATTTTTTTTTCAGTTTTAATTATTAGGTTGTTTCCTGCAATGATTTGTTAATTATTGGCTGTACTTTCATAGTTAAAAGGAGATCCTAAAACTTGATTGGAAGGGCTATGTACATTGTTGGGACTTATTGATTATAGTGCTTAAACATATGGTGACCCTGCTGAGATGGTTTCATAGACAAATCTCCAACAGCGAGTTCCTCAGGCTTTCTTTTACCCTGAAAAGTAATCTGTACTATATTTTGCATTTTAATGTAGGTGACTATGAGCCAGGCTTCAAGTTTCTGAAAGAGATGGAAAACAATATGTAATCTAAAAAAAAAAAATAGATTTTGTCCTTGAATAACTAAACATTATTTTAAGAATTATTTACATATATGAGTGTGTTTCTGTGTATATATAGTCATTAGTACAATTGAGACAAAGAGCTAGAAGACACCTTAGAAAGTACACATACTCAAATTTTACAGAGAATTAAACCAGAGCCAGAGAGATGCAATGACTTTCCCAAGTCACATCCAGATAATCTGACTCCTAGTTCAGTGTTTAGTTGTACGTTATTAATTAAATTAATTGACTGATTAAATGATTGATAACTCCCTAGTACCTAAAACAGTATTATGTTCTGAGAGGCAGCTAAATAAATGTTCAATTGATTGATTGTAACTGTCTCTGCCCTTTTTTAAAAAAACTACTGAACTCTTCATTTTTCAAGTTAGTTTTCTTCCCCTCAAATTAACATGCTCTTTGTAGAAACCTAATGTTTTATGCAATAAATTATTTAGATTTGAAAAAGAAAATATCATGAACACCGTGAATGAAGTTGGAACATTAAATTTTATGAATCTATTTAGTAAAGACTTTTTGATAGAATAAAGCCAAGGCAGCTATTTCTGACCATATTCAGTCTCTGGGTCTCCTATTCTTAACACTCTGTGTCTTTTCCATGAACTTCTCAGGTGCCTTGATGAAAAAACTTCCTAGTTGTCATTGGTTTCAGACATGTTTGTTTGTCTCATTTTACTGAAATTTCAGTTGTGAATGACATGTTTACAAGAGATAAGAGCCAAAAAAATTGCTTCCTTTCTCTTGATTGTGTGCCAGAAGTGTTGTACACAACAGTGAATGATCTGTCACCCTGGCCCTTGATGACTAGAAGCTCAGTTAAAAAGAAATTTGTGCTTGTTGAATATGCACCAGGGTTAACAAGTACAACAGTGTTCAGGTATGAGGAGAATTTGGCCAAGGACTCGTTATAACTGTTCTATTTCATGCATGCCTTATAGCAGTTTAGCCTTGGGGTTTCACATAAAAACAAAGTAATACAGGGCAATGGGTAAATTCAATTAAAAATGTGTATATACTGAACATCTGATATTTTAGAATATACTGACAAGAATATAAAATGGTTATTTCACACAAGTGATTCAAAATCTAGAAGAGGAAACAGAGATATAGGCAACAAATATATAGTTGATAAGTAATTACTAGAAAGCAGAATTTGAATAGTAATATAATAGAAATCCAGACAAAGTACAGTAAGAAGCAAGAGAATAAAGAAATTAACTACAAGGAGGAAGTCTTAAAGGAGGATATATCTTTGGGATTGGTCTTTGAAAGATGGATATGACTTTGACTGTCAGAGACTGAGCAGAGAAGGACATTCCAGGGAGATAGGACAGCATGAGTAAAAGCAAAGAGCCAAACAAACACTGTCCAAACTACCTGGAGTAGAGGAGAGGATGATCAGAATACAGGCTGAAGAAGTAGGTTGAAACAGATGATGGAGATTTTGAATACCATCGTGAGGAATTTAGATATTATCCAAAGGAAACAGGTTTAGAGAAAGTGAATGGCACGGTCAATTTTGAAATTTAGGAAGCTTACTGTGATAGGAGTATAATGGTTTAGAACAAGTAGAAACTGGAGGCAAAGGGGGATATTACAATAGACTCCAAGCATGAAAGAGGGGCATGAATTAGGTCAAAAGGGATGAATAGAAAAAGGATGAGTGAAAAGTACTGTGTAGTTGAAATCAATAGAGAGAAGATGTAGTCAGAGATCAATACCAACACAACTATCCTAGGGAAAGGCAACAAAGAGGGTACAGAAGGAACTGGACCAGATGTCAAACCACTGTGAGTGAACTGAATGTTATGGAATTGAGCAGATTACTAGAAGGCTCAGGTGGAAGTAGCTGATCATTAAATGTCAGTCCATATGGTTCTAAGACAACTCCTCCAAATCAAAGACTGGTGAATTAGTGGTATTCCCTACATAGATTTAAAAGATGACTGGGCTGGGGAAGGAGACATGATGGCAGAGTAGAAGGACTTGAGCTCTCTCCTCTTTCACAAAAGCACAAAAAACACAACTGCTGACAACCATTGACAAAAAAGACTGTAACCTACTGAAAAAGATATTCTATATCCAAAGACAAAGAAGAAGCCACAACGAGGTGGTAGGAGGGGTGCTTTCATGATATAATCAAATTCCATACTCACCAGGTGGGTGACCCACAAACTGGAAACTAATTATATCACAGAGGTTCTCCCATGGAGTGAGAGTTCTGAGCCCCATGTCAGGCTCCCCTGCCTGGGGGTTGGGCATCAGGAGAAGGAGCCCCCAGAGCATTTGGCTTTAAAGGCCAGCAGGGCTTGAGTGCAGGAGATCCACAGAACTGGGGGAAACAGAGACTCCACTCTTGGAGGGCAAACACAAGTTTTCATGTTCATTGGCACCCAGGGCAAAGCAGTGACTCCATAGGAGCCTCTGCTAGACCTACCTCTGGGTCTTGGAGGGTCTCCTGGAGAGGTGGGGGTTGGCTGTGGTTCACTGTGGGGGCGAGGACACTGGTGGAAGAGGCTCCAGGGAATATTCATTGGCGTGAGCTCTCCTGGAGGTCATCATTTTGGCACTGAGACCCGGCCTCACCCAACAGCATGCAGGCTCTAGGGCTGGGATGGCCAAAACAACCAACAAGGTGGGAACACGGAAGCACCCATAAGCAGACAGGCTGCCTAAAGTCATCCTGAGCCTACAGCCCCCTCTAAACATGCCATGTGACATGGCCATGCCCAGCAGAGGGACAAGACCCAGCTCCACTCACCAGTGGGCAGGCATCAGCCCCTCCCATCAGGAAGCCTGCACAATCCCCTGGAACAAACTAACCCACCAGAGGGCAGATACCAGACAGACTAGGAACTACAATCCTGAAGCCTGTGGACTGGAGACTACAAACACAGAAAGTAAGACAAAATGAGAAGATAAAGGAATATGTTCCAAATGAAGGAACAAGATAAAACCCCAGAAGAACAACTAAGTGAAGTGGAGGTAGGAAATTTGCCTGAAAAAGAATTTAGAGCAATAAAAGTAAAGATGATCCAAGATCTTGGAAAAAAGAATGGCGGCACAGACCAAGGAGATACAAGAAATGTTTAACAAATAGCTAGAAGATTTAAAGAACAAATAAACAGAGATGAACAATACAATAACTGAAATGAAAACTACAGTAGATGGAATCAACAGAATAAACGAGGCAGAAGAACAAACAAGTGAGCTGGAAGACAGATGGGTGGAAATCCCTGCTGTGGAACAGAATAAAGAAAAAAGAATGAAAAGAAATGAGGACAGTCTAAGAGACCTCTGGGACAACATTAAATGCACTAACATTCACATTATAGGGGATCCCAGAAGGAAAAGAGAGAGAGAGAGAGAACCTGAGAAAATATTTGAAGAGATGATAGCCAAAAATTTCCCTAACATGGGAAAGGAAACAATCACTCAAGTCCAGGAAGTACAGAGAATCCCATACAGGATAAACCCGAGGAGGAACATGCTGAAACACATATTAATCAAATTGACAAAAATTAAAGACAAAGGGAAAATATTAAAAGCAACAAGGGAAAAACAACAAATAACATACAAGGGAATCCCAATAAGGTTATCAGCTGATTTTTCAACAGAACCTCTGCAGGCCAGAAAAGAGGGGCATGATATATTTAGTGATCAAAGGGAAAAATCTACGACCAAGAATACTCTACCCAGCAAGGCTCTTATTCAGATTCAATGGAGAAATCAAAAACTTTAAAGACAAGCAAAAGCTAAGAGAATTCAGCACCACCAAAGCAGCTTTAAAACAAATGCTAAAGGAACATCTCTAGGTGGAAAAGGCCACAACGAGAAACAAGAAAATTACAAAGGGAAAGCTTACTGGTAAAGGCAAACATACAGTAAAGGTAGGAAATCATCCACACACAAATATGATATCAAAACCAGCAATCATGAGGAGAGTATAAATGCAACATACTGGAAATGCATTTAAAATTAGAAGACCAGCAATTTACCAAAACCTCACGGTAACCACAAACCAAAAAGCTACAATAGATATGCAAACAAAAAGAAAAATCAATCCAAACACAACACTAAAGATAGTCATTGAAATGCAAGAGAAGAGAACAAAACAGAAAGGGAAGAAAAAAGACCTACAAAAACAAATGCTAAACAATTAACAAAGTGGCAATAAGGACATACATATCAATAATTACTTTAAATGTAAATAGATTAAATGCTCCAACCAAAAGACAGACTGGCTAAATGGGTACAAAAACAAGATCCATATACATGCTGTCTACAAGAGACCCATTTCAGATCTAGGGACATGTACAGATGGCAAGTGAGGGGATGGAAAAAATTATTCCAAGCAAATGGAAATCAAAAGAAAGCTGGAATAGCAATATACATATCAGATAAAATAGACTTTAAAATAAAGACTGCTACAAGAGACAAAGAAGGGCACTACATAATAATTAAGGGATCAATCCAAGAAGAAGATATAACCATTGTAAATATACATGCACCCAACATAGGAGCACCTCAATATATAAGGCAAAAGCTAATAGCCATAAAAGGAGAAATCGATAATAACACAATAATAGGGGGGACTTTAACACCCTATTACATCAATGGACAGATCATCCACACAGAAAATCAGTAAGAAAATAGAAGTCTTAAATGACACATTAGAGCAGATGGACTTAATTGACATTTATAGAACATTACATCTGAAAGCAGCACAATACACATTCTTTTCAAGTGCACATGGAACACTGTCCAGGATGGATCAAATGCTGTGACACAAAGCAAGCACTGGTAAATTTAGAAAAATTGAAATCATATCAAACATCTTTTCTGACCACTATGCTATGAGACGAGAAATCAACTACAAGAAAAAAACTAAAAAACAGAAATATATGGAGGCTAAACAATATGTTACTAAACAACCAATGGATCACTGAAGAAATCAAAGAGGAAATCAAAAATACCTAGAGACAAATGAAAATGAAAACACTATGATCCAAAACCTATGGGATGCAGCAAAATAGTCCTAAGGGGGAATTTTATAGCAATACAATCTTACCTCAGCAAATAAGAAAAATCACAAATAAACAACCTAATCTTACACCTAAAGCAACTAGAGAAAGAATATCAAACAAATCCCAAAGTTAGTAGAAGGAAAGAAATCATAAATATCAAAGCAGAAATAAATGAAACAGAGGCAAAATAAAAAACAATAGAAAAGATCAATGAAACTAAAAGCTGGTTCTTTGACAAGATAAACAAAACTGAGAAACTTTTAGCCAGATTTATCAAGAAAAAAAGGGAGATGACTCAAACCAATAAAATAGGAAATGAAAAAGGAGAAGTGACAACAGACACCACAGAATTACAAAGGAGCATAAGAGACTACTACAAGCAACTATATGCCAATAAAATGGACAATCTAGAAGAAATTGACAAATTCTTAGAAAGATACAATCTTCTGAGACTGAACCAGGAAGAAATAGAAAATATTAACCAGTCACAAGTACTGAAATGGAAACTGTGATTAAAAAACTTTCATTTAACAAAAGTCCAAGATGAGATGGTTTCACAGGTGAATTATATCGAACATTTAGGATAGGTTAACACCTATCTTTCTGAAACTATTCCAAAAAATTGCAGAGGAAGGAACACTTCCAAGATCAGGCCACCATCACCCTGATACCAAAACCAGACAAAGATACCACACACACAAAAAATTATAGGCCAAGATCACTGATGAACATAGATACAAATATCCTCAACAAAATACTAGCAAACTGAATCCAAAAATACATTAAAAGGATCATACACCATGATCAAGTGGGATTTATCACAGGGATTCAAGGATTTTTAAATATCCATAAATCAATCAGTGTGATAACACCACATTAACAAATTGAAGAATAAAAACGATATGAATATCTCAGTAGATGCAGTAAAAGCTTTTGACAAAATTCAACACCCATTTATGATAAAAACTCTCCAGAAAGTGGGCATAGAGGGAACATACCTCAACATAATAAAGTTCATATATGACAAATCCACAGCTAATATCATACTCAACAGTAAAAAGTTGAAAACACTTCCTCTAAGATCAGGAACAAGACAAGGATGCCCACTCTCGAAACTTTTATTCAACATAGTTTTGGAAGTCCTAGTCACAGCAGCCAGAGAAGGAAAAGAAACAAGAGGAATCCAAACTGGCAAAGAAGAAGTAAAACTGTCACTGTTTGCAGATGACATGATACTATACATAGAAAATCCTGAAGATGCTACCAGAAAAATACTAGAGCTCATCAATGAGGTCTATAAAGTTGCAGGATACGAAATTAATACATATAAATATCTTGCATTTCAATACATTAAAAACAAAAGATCAGAAAGAGAAATTAAGGAAACAATCATATTTACCATCACATCAAAAACAATAAAATACCAAGAATAAACTTACCTAAGGAGGCAAAAGACCTGTACTCCAAAAACGATAAGAGACTCTAATGAAAGAAATCAAAGATGACAGAAACAGATGGAAAGGTATAAACCACATTCTTGGATTGGAAGAATCAATATCATCAAAATGACTATACTACCCAAGGCAAACTATAGGTTCAATGCAGTCCCTACCAAATTACCAATGGCAATTTTCACATGTTTAGGACAAAAAAAATCTTAAAATTTGTATGGAAATACAAAGACCCCAAACAGCCAAATCAATTTTGAGAAGAAAGAAAAAACAGAGCTAGAGGAATCAGGCTCCCTTACTTCAGACTATTCTACAAAGCTACAGTTATCAAAACAGTATGGTACTGGTGCAAAAACAGAAATATAGATCAATGGAACAGGATAGAAATCCTAGAAATAAACCCATGCACCCAAAGGAGGCAAGAATATAGAATGGAGGAAAGACAGTCTCTCTAATAAGTGGTGCTGGAAAAACTGGACAGCTACATGAAAAAGAATGAAATTAGAACATTCTCTAACACCATACACAAAAATAAACTCAAAATGGATTAAAGACCTAAATGTAAGACTGGATACAATAAAATTCTTAGAGGAAAACATAGAACACTCTTTGACATAAATTGCAGCAATATCTTTTGGGATCCACCTCCTAGAGTAACGAAAATAAAAACAAAAATTAACAAATGGGACCTAATTAAGCTTAAAAGGCTTTGCACAGCAAAGGAAACCAGAGATAAAATGAAAAGACAACCCACAAAATGGGATAAAATATTTGCAAATGAAGCAACCGACAAGGGATTAATCTTGAAAATATACAAACAGCTCATGCAGCTCAATATCAAAAAAACAAACAACCCTATCAAAAAATGGGCAGAAGATCTAAATAGACATTTCTCCAAAAAAGACATACAGATGGCCAGCAGGCACATGAAAAGATGCTCAACATCACTAATTATTAGAGAATTGCAAATCAAAACTACAATGAGGTATCACCTCACACCATTCAGAATGTCCATCATCAAAAAGTCTACAAACAGGGGCTTCCCTGGTGGCACAGTGGTTGAGAGTCCGCCTGCCGGTGCAGGGGACACGGGTTCATGCCCCCGTCCAGGAAGATCCCACATGCCACGGAGCGGCTAGGCCCGTGAGCCATGGCCGCTGAGCCTGCGCATCCGGAGCCTGTGCTCCACAATGGGAGAGGCCACAACAGTGAGAGGCCCGCGTACCACAAAAAAAAAAAAAAAAGTCTACAAACAATAAATGCTGGAGAGGGTGTAGAGAAAAGGGAACCCTCGTACACTGCTGGTGGGAATATAAATCGGTACAACCACTATGGAGAACAGTATGGAGGTTCCTTAGAATCAAAAATAGAACTACCATATGATCCAGCAATTCCACTTTTGGGCATATATCTGGCAAAACCATAATTTGAAAAGATACATGCACCCTATTTGTTCACTGCAGCACTATTTACAATAGCCAAGACAGGGAAGCAACCGAAATGTCCATCGACAGAGGAATGGATAAAGCAGAAGTGGTACATATATACAATGGAATATTACTCAGCCATTCAAAAGAATGAAATAATGCCATTTGCAGCAACATAGGTGGACCTAGAGATTACCATATTAAGTAAAATAAGTCAGAGAAAGACAAACATCATATGATATCACTTATATATGGAATCTAAAAAAACGATACAAATGAACTTACTTACAAAACAGAAACAAACTCACAGACTTCAAAATGAAACTTATAGTTACCAAAGGGGAAAGGTGGGCAAGGGAGAGATAAATTAGGAGTTTGGTGTTAACATATACACACTACTATATATAAAATAGATAACCAACAAGGACCTACTGTATAGCACAGGGAACTCTACTCAATATTCTGTAATGATCTATATGGGAAAAGAATCTGTAAAAGAATGGATGCATGTATATGTATAACTGAATCACTTTGCTGTAAACCTGAAACTAACACAACATTGTAAATCAACTAAACTCCAATATAAAATAAATATTAAAGATAAACTGCAAAAAAATAAAGGATTGCTAATAAACTGCAACATTACTTGGACTCATATCTTTATGGTTTGGGGACAATTTTGTTTAAAAACATATTTTAAAAGATCAGTGAATTAATGAGAGTGTACATGATAAATATTTTCATATAATCTTCAACATTTAGAGCTTAAATAAATCAAGTTCAAATCATCTTGAGCTCTTTATGTGCAAAAATTTAGTAGTGGGCATGGCCGGGAAATTTTGCCAGGAAATCAGAGGTTTGGCAGTAAGTTCTCCACACATGCAAGTGTTTTTTGCTTTTCAAATGTGAGTCATTTCATGTATAAAATCAGAAAAAGAGTAGTTTCTGAAACCAAAAGCTCCATTTCTGCTGCATACCTTGAAATGGAAATTTTCAGTGATAATGCACAGATTTCCAGGCATGGCTACTGTTTGAGCAAACTGCTGAGGGATATGTGGAGAGCTGCCAGGCAGAATTAAGGATTGGGGCCCTTTGGATAGAGCTTACAGCATGTGCAAATGCAGGAGGTATTTATAATCACATTACAATCACACTATTACTCCTGGGGCACTTCTCTGGCCTATTCCCCGGTTATTAAAATTCTCCAATTAGAATTCACTCTTATAGGCTATGGTGTCAAACCAAGAGTAAATATAAGAGTAGTACCCACAGCTGCAGGAAATCATAATTCTAACTAGAATGAAAACGTGTTTTCTTGAGGAAACACTTAGGTATGATTAGAAGGCATAAAGAAAAGGGCAATGTGCATAATTCAATATTCACCCTGCCATAGTCACTGTCTGATGGCAACTGGCATTGGAAAAGGGTGACATTTCTCTTGTAGACAAGAGTGTTTTCCAGTAAGCAGTGGCCATCTAATTCTATGTTTCTAATGCATACCTCCTCAATCATAGGGACTGAGGGAAAAAAAGCTTGCATTATTAGGTAATTAGTGCTCACTGTTTAAAAAAAAGAAAAAGAAAGAAAGAAAAAACTGTGCCAAAATTTCAGTGACTCATGCAAAAGCCGATGATCCTGGACGAACATTTCTTTTGTACAGCTATCCCCCAGGCAGTGACTCAGGGATTCAGGCTCCTTCTATTCAGTGGTTTTGCCATCCCAGTTGGGCTCCTCAGAACGCTATGAACCAGATAATGTACATTCAGCCAGTTTATGAAGTGAGAAGGGGTGTGTGTATGTGTGTTGGGGAGAGGGAGAGAGAGAAAGAAAGAGATCATGAAAGATCATATGCATTTTTTGCGGTACAGTCTGCAATTGACTTCTATCACTGTCCACATTCCATTGGCCAGACCTAGTCACATACCACTACCTACATTCAAGAGAGCTGGGAAACAGTCTTTTTGTATACACAGGAAGACGAGGAAATGGTGTAGAGACTGGATTCCCAGCACATCACAACAGGACATGGGTTACATGAAGTTTATTTATGTCCACTGGGTAAAGCACAAAGTATTCCTGATTAAAGAGGAAGATTCCAATATAACAACTGCATGGGTTGTTTTGTGGATTTAGGATTGAACTATTTTCACATAAAAAAAGAAAAAGCCGTCAATGAATTTGTCTGTCAGATACTTCAGCCCATGTGATGGTGCCATGGTCAGATGGACATGGACACTAGGTTGGAAGTTTAAATATTTAGTACTGTCTTGACTTTATCATTAACTAGTTATGTGACTTTTGGTATAGTCCATAGCTATTCCAGTCTATTACATCTGTAACATGAAACTACTAATTCTAACTTTTATATTTCCCAATTTATACAAGATCCCTTTGACAGACCTAAAAGTAAAAGTAGTACAACGCACATAATATATTAACCTCACCTGCTAATTGAGAATAGCTCCTATGCTTTCTGTATTTTTTTGTCGACTCTGATTTCTCTCTGGTTTCCCTCTTATTGTACAAGAGTAGTTGTTGAATAGAATATGATTGGCTGACAGAGAGGATTTATGATAATTTCCATCTGTTTTTTTTTTCTTTTGGTTACCCCAGGGTAGACAAATGAATACAGAAAAAAGATATATATCTCACAGGCCATGTCTCCTGAGAGATGCTGAATATAATAAATAAAAGAGGCAGAAATAACTTCTGTTTTAACAATTCCTAGTTGAATTTTTAGTTATTTCAACATACAAATAAACCTTTTAATACTGAAAAAAAGACAACTGGATCCAAAAGTATAATAAAAATGGACTCTTTAACCTCATTCCCCTCCTTCTTCCAGTCTAGTTTTTCTACTTTTATGCAAATATCTTCATGAAGCAGGTAGCAGAGTTTCAAATTAGCTTATTCCAAAGACAAAATAGGTAAAGAGTTACTAAATAAGAGAAATTAAGGTAGTGTCAGAATAGGGATTGTTGACAGAAGTCAAATTAATAATTGGCCTTTTGACATGGGGCCCTTATTTTTTCCAAATATTTCAAATGCATTTTTTGTTATGAGTTTTTCGTTTGATTCTAAGACTGAAACAGAATAACTTTCTGTAAGGTAAACATAATTTTTAAAACCACAGAGAGGCCAAGTTATTGAATAATATTGGTCTTCTCAGAACTATCAATGCAAGAGAAACACAGTGAACTTAATAAAATTGTCACTATTGCCATCAGTTCAATTAAGTTTGAAAAATTATTAAGCATCAATTACCAGTTAACAATTATACAAACATTATTACCTATCATTATTAAATCTACCAAGTATTCATACTTCACTGGTTTGAGTGGGTGGTATATTTATTTGAGGGTGAAGATAGAGCCTCTTAATACAACCTGGTAATTCAGTCTAATGCAATATTTTTATTTATTTATTTATTTATTTTTTGCGATACGCGGGCCTCTCACTGTTGTGGCCCCTCCCGTTGTGGAGCACAGGCTCCGGATGCGCAGGCTCAGCGGCCATGGCTCACGGGCCCAGCCGCTCCGCGGCATGTGGGATCTTCCCAGACCGGGGCACGAACCCGTGTCCCCTGCATTGGCAGGCGGACTCTCAACCACTGCGCCACCAGGGAAGCCCCTAATGCAATATTCATTTATTGAACACCTGCTGAATGTGTAACACTACACAGTGATGCTAGAGAAATACACAAGAAGTATACAAGAAATATACAAGAAGCAACATCTTATCCCTATCTCTAAGTTAACATTATTAAGGAGATAAAACTTACCTTTAGAGAAGGATGTTTACATAAAAGTATAAAACAATAGGTAAATATCAATACATTCTTCCAAGAGCACTGGTAGATTATTTCAAAGGAGAGAGATCATTGCACCTTGAAGAGATGGTGAAGAGTGTTGATAGACTGCTGGGATTTTTCTTGGGGACGACATCTTAAGTAGGGCAAGAATGGCATGAGAAAAGGTATAGAATTTAAAATCTGTGAGGAAAAAATGAGTATGTTGACTAGAACCATGAATTCTTACACATTAGACCAATAGATAGAGTAAATGAGCTAGAATATAGTTTCTGTGGTCTGAAACTGTGTCCGCCCTGTCCCCTGCAAATTCGTATGTTGAAATCTTAATGCCTGATGTGATAGTATTAGTAGATTGGACTTTGGGGAGGTGTTTAAATCATAAGGATTGAACCCTCATCAATGGGATTAGTGTCTTACTAAAGACATTCCAAAGAGATCCCCATTCTCTTCTACTTAGTGAGGACATAGACAGAAGACACTTGCTGTGAACCAGGAAGAGGGCCCTCACCAGAGAATGAATGAGACCATACTATAAACTTCATCTGGGACTTCCAGACCCCAGAACTATGGGAACTAAATTTCCATTGTTTATAAGCTATTCAGCCTGTGGTATTTTGTTATAGCAGCGCTGAATGCACTAAGACAACAGTCAACTTTGAAAGCCTGGCTGAGATTTGGGACTTAATTCTACAGGAAATTTTAAGATTTTCATACAGGAGAATTCCATCATGAAAGTGATATTTGGGAGAATTCCATCATGAAAGTGATATCTGGGACACCCATATAGCATCAAATCCTGCTCTACACTATGTAAGCCTTTGAACTACCGAAACAGGTTGAAACCCACTCCTCCCATTACTTTATTCTATTTTCCCCTTTATAATTATTGTATATTTTGATTGGAGTAGCCTAGGGGCCTAAGTAAGAGCATTAAGTGTGGTGGTTAAAAGACTGCCTCTTAGATCAAAATGACTGGGTTTTCATTCTTGCCCCTCTACTTATTAGCTGAGTGATTTTGGAAAAATTACTTATTCTCACTAGGCCTCACTTTCCTTGTTTGCATACTAGAGATGATAATAACAATACCTATCTCATAGGGTTGTTATGTAGATTGGAATTCCAAACTATTCAGAAAATTTTTAGGGTTTTACGATACTTGGCATATAGTGAGTACTTCATAAAGGTTAGCTATTACCTTTATTATTGTAGTCCCTTTTGCCAAGGATGCATGTGGCCATCAGTGTTTACAAAGTGGTTTGAGTCATGTGGTTAAAAATGCACCTTTAGATTAAAGTTAATGAATTGAGAAAAGAGACTTTTAAGTCTTACACCAAAGATGATGATACGCATTATAAATAAGTCAACCTGAAAATATACAGCAGATGTTTCACTAAACTTAGATAAACCCAGAGAACATAATCAATCCCCATTTTAACTCAGCTGGTTTTTATATATTTGTGTATATTCAGTTCTATTCAATGCGTTTTTTTAAGAATTTCTGCTGTGATCCAGCAGTATTTATGAAGCACTGAAATATTCAAAACAAATATAAAGTGCAAGCCCAAGTTCTCAAGGAGCTGCTTTCATTTTAAGCACATACAAATAGCATTACGGGTCAAAATAAATTTTCTTCCATTAAAAACCCTATAAATCAAAGCTTAAAGAAACTCATTGATTTACAATACATATGTTATTATTTTCCCCAAATCAGTGATATAAAAAGTATCAACTGGGTTTTTTCTTACAAATAAGAATATGTAAATTCAGCAAAATGATTCCATCATTTCCTCTGTTTAGAATCAAAGTCTAGGGATATTAAGGGCCTAAAAAGCTCCTAAAGTAAACTTATTACATTGATTTTGAGCAAAGTATTAAGGGAGATTTCCTCAATCCATAAGAAAATGATATTAGTACAACAAATTCTTGTTTAGTTTTTATGGGATATAATGATGCTTTTGTAGAAGTAAATAATGAGAACTCTAGAAAGAGTTGCTTTCCATAGCCACAGATGATGCTATAAATAAATAATGCTATAAATAATGAGAACTCTAGAAAGAGTTGCTTTCCATAGCCACAGATGATGCTATAAATCCTACTATCTGCATCTGAAAAATATATGAATTCAATTGTTTTACTCTCATAAGGATGAGACAGTAATCATGTGTATTTTTTCTTTCTGGGTCAAAGTGCTATACTTCAAGTATTAGTGAAATTAAAATTTACATACACACAGACACTGAACACAGGCACATAATTACACACAAATCTTTGTGAGGTTATTTGATTTTTCTGAAGTTTGAATCCAATGACTTCTACTTCATTTACTACTATGTTCAGGTTATTCATTCTCTTTTTCATCAGCCTTACTTGTGACCTTTCAGTCTTCATGTTAAGAAAAAATAAAGGTCAATGTTTAAAGAAGTCTCCGAAAGTTCAGAGATACCAGTCTAGAATCCTGATTTATGTTAATACACATATATTAAGATTATTCCCTAACTTCAAATTTAGATTTGTCTTCTAAATAACATTTTTTTTTTAGATATAATGAATGCTCTTCTACCGTCTTGTTACATTAAACTACAAAGTTTTGTTGACTGGTTATTAAATACGTAAAAAATAGATATTGTAAGGTTTTAAGTAATTCATACTGTTGTATTCCGAGAGATCGTTAGATGTATTGATATTCACCACAAAATTCCTTTCCATTGTCTCTCAAATATATTATGTGCTATTACAACCAAAGATACTAATTTCTCAAATGAACAATTGGTGCTATAGCGCTGTCAAATTACATCCATGTAAAGAAACTAGTCAAATATTTAAAGAATATATATACTTTCTGACATAAAATGGGAAACATTTTGACAAATTACTAAACTTAGTGTGGTATAATAGAAGTAGACTGATTCATAATTCAGGTATATGAGTTCCAGGGTACTATTCCTGATAGAAAGTTGCCATGTGACTCTGAGTATGCCATTAAACCTATCCGTGTTTCAATTTCTTCATCTAAAGACTGGAGTATATAATAATATCTTCCCAGTTTTTCTCCCAGAATTTTTATGAGTTCAAATGAGGCAATTATTATGAAAACACTTTGGAACATATGAAGCAATATATACATCCAAGATATACTTATCCAATTGGCCATTATAATTGATTAAATATACACCTTGGTCATTTCTGTTTTAACTGTTTAAGGGCAGAAATCATGTATTGTACATTCTTAATAATTCTCAACAACATCTATTTTAAGCACCATAACTGTTGCTTAAGAGATAGTTGGTGAAGATTCAGAAACTGGATTTAGCTGGGCATTGTTTCTTCATTTGTTTTTCAAAAACAAATTTGATATTGCTCGGAGAAGTTGGAGTGAGAAAATAAAAGAATTCTATTCATCAGAAGGTGCCTGAAGCAGAGGAAATATAGGAGAGATGGGAAGTGAATACTAGGTTAAAAAAGATGCCCCCTGGACTCTTTGCAATTTATAAAATATTTTTTCCCCAGATATACACTTCCTCAGATATACTCACCACCTCACTAAAAGCACCATCCCTAGGAAATTACTGTACAAAGCATCTTGAAATGACAGCTAGTACTACATACCTACATTTAGTGATAAGAGAAACAACTGTTAGGTTAAATGAAGACAATGAGGATATATAACCATTTAACTTGGAAGCTGTCAGTTCATTTCAGCTCAGCTCCCTTCAGCAACATTCATAAATCACTAACTTTGTGGCACACACTGAGCTAGCTATAGAGAAACCAAACATGACTAAAAATGGCCCCTACCCCTCAGCAACTTGGGAGAAGTGATGAATTTACACCTTGGGTGTGTATATATTTCAAGAAATCATGATACCAATAAGAATCAAAAGGGTAAGTAACCACATTAAAGACCAAAGTCAGGGAGCACAATGAAACAGAAAATTTTATACATATTTGTCATATTTACTATTAAATAATTATACTATGGGAACTTAATATCAATAATGAGAAAAGGAAATGTCTGTACATCTTACATATAATGCCTTATAGATGACTAAATATGATGAGAGAGAATGAGTAAGCCTGGGGAGAAATTCTCCGTAGAGGTCTCATCACCAAGTCTTAGAGAAACAAAATGATTAGGACAGGCAAAACAACAAAATCAGTTCATCTATTACACTTATTAAACCGTGGCCAGGGTGACAGTACAGAAGAGTTAATCTCAATATTGCTAACCTTATTATTAAAATTAAAGACTCTGGAAAGTTTCATGAACATAAAAGTTTTATAGAAGGAATCGTAAATTGTAAGAAAGTGGGCATAAAGCACATACCCATAGGGAAAGCCAAATGAAATATGAAAGAGAATAACATAATAATAGACCAGATGTAAAGAGGTGATGCAGAGAACTAAGCCTTCTGTCTGCCAGACTTTATTTAAAGAATCATCTGCTGAAATGTCCCCATAGCCTCTGCTCTGTGAGTATCCTGTGAAAGCTTTGATCGGCTTCACTGAGAAAATCCAATTCCTTAGATAATTCTGCAAGTTAATTATGTTGCCTGTCCAAGCACCTAGACCAAAATGGCACACCACAGCATGGACTGTGCACCTGTTAATCTCTTGGTGAGGAAAAACTGTTTCCCTTGGCATGGGGTTGGGCAAGCAAAAGTGACAACTTATATTTTGTCAGAGGCAAGATGAAGGAGAGGATGCAATGATTCAGGGTTTCCAGCATGCTTAATTCTGTTTCAGCTAACTAGAGGAATCTGATTTGGGGAACATGCATTGTAAGGGATTTGTGTGCATATGGGCGTGCGTGTGTGCATATGTATGTGTGTGTGTGTGTGTGTGTGTGTGTGTGTGTGTGTAAAATTGTGAAAAATAAATGAGATCAGGTATAGATGCATCTGGCACAGGCCCCTGAATATGGCCAACATCTGAAGCAATTATGCATTAGCAGTAACACATAAACTAACAGAAAATATTAGAGAAAGACTTGCCCCATTAAAAAAAATTAGATAAATAAAGCTTGCCATTTTCTGGACCAAAATTTGATTCAATATTATTCATACTGAGAAAGATATTTCTAAAATATTTACTGAACACCTACTACATCGAGTCATTGTTCTGGGAGCTGTAAATATGGCAGAGAACAGGAATAAGTGATATCCTTACATTTGCAAAACGTATGTTCTAGTGAATAGATGGAGGGAGTAGACTATAGGTAATAATTAAGTAAACAAATATACAAGAAAATATAGTATGTGACAAGTGTTATGGAGAAATCAAAACAGTGTAATATAAGATAGTAACTAAATAGCAGAGATGGGAAATTTATCTTAGAATGAACGCTCAAAGAAGGTCATTCAGAGGAGGTGATAACTGAATGAGATCTAAACAATGGAAAGGAGCAGTCTAGGAGAAAGCATGAGCTGGAGAGACCAGATCATGCAGGGCCTTTCGGGTTGGGTTAAGCGACAAAAATTGTCAACTCATCTTTGACAAAGGTGCAAAGAAACTACAATGGAGCAAAGATAGTCTTTTCAACAAATGGTGATGAAACAACTGGATGTCCATATGCAAAAAATGAATCTAGACAAAGATCTTACACCTTTCACAAAAATTAACTCAAAGTGGATCACAGACATAAATGTAAAACACAAAACTATAAAACTCCTAGAAGATAACATAGGAGAAAACCTAGATGACCTTGGGTTTGTTGATGACTTTGTAGATACAACACGAAAGGCACTCTCCATGAAAGAAATAACTGATAAGCTGGACTTCGTTAAAATTTAAAACTTCTGCTCTGCAAATGACAATGTCAAGAAAATGAGAAGACAAGCCACAGACTGGCAACAAATACAGCTTAACCTTGAACAGTGCAGGTTTGAAATGCATGGGCCCACACATAGGCAGATATTTTGTGACAGTAAATACGCAGTACTGCAGGACTTACAACTGGTTGAATCAACTCTAAGTTATATGTGGATTTTCAACTGCATGGAGGTTTGCTGCCCCTAACCTCTGTGTTGTTCAAGGGTCAACTGTATTTGCAAAAGACACATCTGATAAAGGACTATTAGCCAAAATATTTTTTAAAAAGCTCCTTAAAACTCAATAATAAAAAAACCAAACAACCCAATTTAAAAATGGGCCAAAGACCTTAATAGATACCTCATCAAAGACGGTATACAGATGGCAAATAAGCATATGAAAAGATGCTCCACAGTATATGCCTTCAAGAAAATGAAAATTAAAACAAAAGTGCAATACCATTACATACCTATTAGAATGGCCAAAATCTGGAACACTGACAACATCAAATGTTGAGGAGAATATATAGCAACAACAACTCTCACTCATTGCTGGTGGGAATGCAAAATGGTACAGCTACTTTGGAAGACACATTGGTCGTTTCTTACAAAACTAATCATACACTTACCATACGGTCTAACAATCATGCTCCTTGGTATTTACCCAAAGGAGTTGAAAACTTAGGTCCCCACAACAACTTGCACATGGATGTTTACAGCAGCTTTATTCATAATTGTCAAAACTTGGAAGCCACCAAGATATTCTTCAGTAGGGTGAATGGATAAACAAACTTTTACACATCCAAACAATGAAATATTACCCAGTGCCTAAAAGAAATGAGCTATCAAGCCATGAAAAGACATGAAGGAAACATAAATGTATATTGTTAGCTGAAAGAAGCTAATTTGAAAAATCTGCATAATGTGTGATTCCAACTATATGACATTCTGGAAAAGCCAAAACTAGGGAGACAGTAAAAAGTTCAGTGAATGCCAAGGGTTGAGGGTGAGGGGAAGAACGAATAGGTAACACACAGGTGATTTTTAGGGCAGTGAAAATACTCTGTATGATACCATAATTATGGACACATGTCATTACACATTTGTCCAATCCCTTAGAAAGTACAACACCAGGAGTGAACTGTAATGCAAACTATGAACTTTTGGTGATGAGGATGTTGTCAGCGTAAGTTTATCAATTCTAACAAATGCAGCATTCTGGTGAGTGATGTTGATAACGGGGCAGGCTGTGTATGTATGGAAGCCAGGGATATAAGAGAAATCTCTGTACTTTCTCCTAAATTTTGCTGTATATCGAAAACTGCTCTAAAAAGTAAAGTCTTGATAACAATAAAAAAACCCCAAAGTCTTGTGTTTTATGAAAGGTCACTGTGATTTCTGTGTAGAGAATAGATTGAAGTAGAGCAATGATGAAAACAGGGATGCCACTTGGGAGGCTGCTGTAGCAATTTAAATCAAAGGAGAAAGAGAACGATGCTTTGGGCTTAGCAGTTACTGGTGGATTTGGAGAAAGACCAAATGGATTTGGATATATTTTAGACATTGAACAGATAAAACTTGGCAATGGTAAATATGTTTGGGCAGGGGTGTGAGGTGAGATGAGGAAAATGTAAAATCTTAATCCCTCAAGAAACATTCATTCCCTACTGCCCTTCCCTTGAATACTAAACACTCAATATAGGACAGGAATGTAATAACTATTCAATGAACAAGGAATGTATGCATTAATGTATCCTATATATTTTAATTTTCAAACCATTTTCTTTTCCTTTCTCTTTTTTTTTTGGCTATTTTAATAAGTTGTGTGAGAATTCAGCTTTACTATACTTGGTTTTAAGTGATGACAGTTGGCAATACTTGAGGAACCACTGGATACTGCATGCAAGGTTTTATTAGGGTCACTCTCTGTTTTATGTGGTTCATGTTCTGACAACATTTAGTGAACTGAGAATTAAAATTTAGACTGAGATTCAGTTTTACTGGACAAAGAGCTGTCATCAAAAAATTGCATCATTTTAAGAACATTCCTTAACTTTGTTACTCACTTTACTCACCTAAATAAAGGGAATAAATAATAATTCTATATCTGATAGGTTTTCTCTGTGAAAGTAACCAATGAAAATGATCATTGCGTGCAGTATGCAATATTATAAATGCTTATGAAATAAATCAAAATAGCTAAAATCACTCTACAAATGTACATGAATAACAAGAAATAACCCCTTTTATTCTTTTTACTGTAAATGGACTGATTTTGAGCAGTTCAGCCATTGCTTTTCTCTTTGAACATTTCTCTTCACATCTCTATTCTCATAATGCAAACTTTTCTACTTTGTGAGTGAAGAATTTCTCTGTGTGTCATAGGTTGGGAGTAGTTCTTCCTTGTCTGACGTTCTAACGGCTCAGTTCTGATGAAAGCTTCTTGAGGCACTCTGTGTTCACTTTAGTACCGTCAAGGATTCTTTCTCTCTAGTGCCCTTTCTTGTGATGCATGACAAGAAGAACATCCTTTTAACCAGTGTGACAATTAATAAAATAATAAAAGTAACAACTATCTCTTATAATTTTTTCTATCACTAGCAATTACTATTCACTGAGTAACTGTAGTGTTCTCAGCACCATACACACAGTAATTAAATTAGATCTCAATAAGGACCTGAAAATCAGCACCGAAAAAGGCAATTCTTTATTTTTACAGCTAAGGAAACCAAGGCTCAGTGAGATTGTGTAACTCAGCTATGAAGTAAAAGTGCCAAGATTCAAACACAGGTCTGTCTGATAATGAAATCTTTCCAATCATCTCAGGGTATTTCAATACATAAGCTATTACTCTGAACATTAATCTGTAAATCATGAAAATAAAACAGGTTTCATTTATGAATGATCATTTAAGAACACACGGAGCGCATTCAGAAAAGCCAAAAATTACATACTTATATTTACTTGCAGCCTCTGTGCTAGAAGTTCTCAAAGTGTGATCCCATAAAACACTGGTATCCTGAAAACACTACCAGTGTGTTCCATTGCTAATCACATAACAGCGATGCCTTCCTAATCCACAGAAAAATCAGGTTAATGAATAGAATTTCTTTCATTTGAACATTTACCTCATATATTTTTCTTGAACTTTCAGCACTCGCAATACTACTAGATGATCAACTTATTTTGGTCTTTCTATATCTACTTCTACCCTTCTACATTTTCCACTCTTCAGAGTAATTTTTTAAAGAAAAACAGATTTGATTACATTACTCTTTTGCTGAAAGTCCAGCAGTAACTTACCATTGTTCTTTGGGTAAGATCATAAACCCTAACCTATTCCTCTCTCTCCAAACTTCTCCTTGCTCTATTCTCCAGCTTCACTGGCCTGCTCAGTTTTTGAAATCTGTCATGCTTCTCATAGCCTAAGGCCTTCATACACACTGTTTTCTCTCCCTAAAATGTCTCATTCCTTATTTACTTGATTAACACCTATCTATTCTTAAGGTTTCAATTTTAACATTCCTTCCCTCCTGCTTAAATGCTTCTATAGGTTTTCTTAATTTATATCATTTATAATACATGATTTTAGTTTAACAATTTATAGTTAATTATCTTTTCATCTGTCTTCCATGTTATACTATAATATCCATGAGAGCAAGGAGCACTCATTCATGCTTATCATTCATGTTTACCTTTTTATCCCCAGTGCCTATCACATGCCTGGTACATAGTAGGTATTCAGTAAATATTTATTGAGTAAATAAATGAGATACAGAAAATAACAATGAAAAGATCAGCTGTATCTAATCTACACTCTTCAATAGGCCCTTTTTAGTGTTTGTATATTTCAGGTAAAAGAACACCCTTTATCTGAAAGCAGCAAAGAGAAATAGCAAATTCATGCCATGATCATCAGTGTATTTTGTACAAAAAGTTCTACTTGATTAACGTAAATCGTCCCCATGGGTAACGAAAATGTATTTAGAAATCCTTAATTATAAAAGTACTTTTCATTGTATTTTTAAATAGGGTCCTAGACTCAGCAGAAATGCTTCAAGGTATCAAAAATTAATGAATAGAGCATTACTCAAATCAACAGAAGATGGCCAAACTGCAAGATTACACCACAAAGGGAATTTTGTAACTAATATTTGTTATGTGCTTATTATGTATTTGGTCCTTTTCTGGGTACGATAAACTAATCTTCACAATGATAACAATTATTATCCACTTGTTTAGATGAGAGATCTGAAGCTCTGATATGTTAAATAATTAGCGTAAGCTCAAGAGATTCAAAATTGGTTCAAATTCCAAAGACTACGTTCTTTTCAATATACCCTATTGCCTCTCTTGCCCTGTGCATTTGTTCATTATTGTTTTATACTATGGCCACTAGCTAATAATTGATAGAGCCATAGTGTTTGGATACAAATTATATTAATTAGAAAATAATGTTCTATCTCAAGACTCAGTTGGGATAATAGAAGAGATATCATGCTATTGTATGTAAAGACTTTATACCATAAAAATGCAAATGATACTAAAATGAATACATATGTTTAATGCAATTCCAATTACAATCCCAGAGTTATAGTAAGTTTTCTTATTTTTAGAAACAAAAAGAATTTAAGGTTCATTTGGAAGAGTAAATGACAATAACCAAGAAAAATAAAAAGATTAGTGAGCAGTCACTTGCCTTACTAGATGAGAATATTCTATAAATCTATTTTAAATAAATAAATATGGTATTGATATAGGAATAGAGAAATGCATCAGTGGAAAAGAGCAAAGAATTCAGAAACAGATCCTAGGACATACGAGGATTTAATATAATATACAATAGTAGTTCAATTGAGTGGTGAAAGAATGGTTTATTTAATAAGTGGCATAAGCACAACTGGCTAGTAATTTGTAAGAATATAAATTAAAACCCTATTCCCCAATACATCAAAACAAAAACACGTATTAAAGGCAACGGGAAATAAATGAAATAATTAAGATATGTATGAGGCTAAACATATAATCTAGGGACAGAGAAGTCCTTCACCAAGATAAGAAACCTAAAATCCATAAAAGGAAAACAAAATAAGCATTTCAATTTATGAAAAATTAATAACTTTTCTAAGGCAAAAATGCATTAAACAAATGAATACATAAAAACTAAATTTGGAAATAAGAAAGTAGATGACAAGAAAAGGTGCAATACCTACACCAATGCTTCTCAAAATTTAAGGAGCATTACTTGGGGATCTTATTAAAATGCAGATTCTAATACAGTAGATTGGAGATCGGGCATTTCCAACCAACACATAGGTGATGCTAATACTGATGCTCTAAGGAATTTGTCAAGAGAAAATAAGTATCCCCATGGGAAAAAATGCACAAAGAGTATGAAAAGGCAATTTAGAAGAGAAAATTCAAATGACCAACACACTTGAGAAGATGTTAAAATCACTAATAGTGAAATACATACAACAATGTAATATTACCTTTCATGAATTATTTTTTATTTGCCAAAAAAAAAAGAAAAGGAAAAAAAGTCCTTTTATGATGGGAGGGATATGGAGGGAAAGATTGCTTTCATAAAATGCAGGCTTTGAATTTGAATTATCAGAACCCTTTGGAAAAGTTATTTAATAAAACTATTAAATTTTAAAATATACATAGCTTTCAAGGTCACAGCCCCACTACTGAGAAGTTGTCCTATCATGATAAAAACACCAATATGAAAGAATATATGTACATATACTGTACATGCTACAGTATTGTTTATAGAGATAAAGAATAAGAAGAAAAGGGAATGCTTATATTTATTTATGTTATTAGTTAAATAAATTATGAAGCGGTCATACTTATAATGTTATATAACAATTAATGAATTAGAGCTATACCATTTGAGATGGAACAATTTCCACAAGTTGTTATTGAATAGGAAAAGCAAGATGGAAATCTAACAAGAACAAAGCCATTGCACATATATGTACTCATTAAGATGTTAAGTCTTACTTTTGTGTTACATGTTAATACATATGTAGCCACTAAGATGTTAACTCAAGAGTTCATTTCCGGGCTTCCCTGGTGGCACAGTGGTTGAGAGTCCGCCTGCCGATGCGGGGGACACGGGTTTGTGCCCCGGTCTGGGAGGATCCCACATGCCGTGGAGCGGCTGGGCCCGTGAGCCATGGCCACTGAGCCTGCGCGTCCGGAGCCTGTGCTCCGCAACAGAAGAGGCCACAACAGTGAGAGACCCGCGTACCGCAAAAAAAAAAAAAAAAAAAAAGTTCATTTCCACAAACGTGCAGTTTTTTAGTGATAGGTAAAGCAATCAGGGAACAAATACTACCCATCTGTTTCAATGCTTGCAAATCATCTTTCTACAAACAGCCTAAAGTGATAGCTGTACCATGGTTGGAGTCTGGAGGTAAGCAACCTGGGAGAGGCAAGTAAAATAGGAAAATGATTACACCCCCAAAACCTATCAGAGAACAGTGTAATGCCATTCATATAAAATTGCATAAATGAGTGTGTATATGCACATTAAAACATTAGAAAAAGTAACAGAACTGTACCTGTTGACCTGTAGATATCAACAAGATATATTAAGTGAAATTAGAAAGTTGCTTTTGTATATATATATATATATATATATATATATATATATATATATATATATATAGTTTTATGAACAAGGGCAAAAGAACTAGGCTGTTAATATCAGTTGTCAGTTACCTCAGGCAGAAAGTCAGTGGGAAGATGGGATGGGGGATAATTTCTCAGTACAATAAAAATACAACATGCTACACTTTTATAAAATGGATTATGCTTTTATTGTAATGAGCAAGTTGGCTCTTTAAATACACTCTATACTAATTTTTGTAGACAGATAATGTTCCACTAATCTATTATCTTTTATGATTCTCAGTATTCCTACATAGCTCTGTATCAAATGATAAATTCCTGGAGAAAGGTGATATCCCTATAAAATCACCTAATTCTAATATTTTTTAAAAATCATTTTATTCATTCTGTAAATGGTATTTTACTTGCTGATTTTAATTTCTTAAATATAATCTTATAGAACTTATACAGAGTGTCTATTCCATTGAGGATCAGGCAATTCCTCTTCCATGATAGAGGTGGCCCAATGTAATCAACCTGCCATCAGACATCTGTCTGATCACCCTGAAGGGTCCATATTGGAGACTCAGTGTTGGCCTCTACCGCTGGCAAATTGGGCACTCAGCAGTGGCTGTAGTCAGGTCGGTCGACCTTGGTGAGTTGAAGTACATGTTGTGAGCACATGCTAACCTCCACCCCTGCCATTATGACCATTGTTACAGGCTCATTAGGTAATGACAAGGGAAGCTGAGGAAAGAGTCTGACTGCTATCCTTAGAATGTATCATCCTACACACTTGATTATTCAAATCCTCTTCTGCTGAAGTCACTCATTAGTAGCACTCACATGGAACACAAATATCTTCATGTTGTTATTATTGTTGTTTTGCACATTCACAGAAGTCTATCCACATATCACTACCCTACACCTCCTTGTTACCAATTTTCCAATCATGTTTCTTCAAGTCCCTAACCATCCAGGCAAACCATTGTCCATAGCTCATAAACTGGTATATACTCATGCTTCTGGCAATTTCTCCTTCCTTGAAAATTAAAAACAAGGTGCACATCTCAAAGTTCTGCCCACTGGGAGGATTTCCCTTCACCAATGTCCTTCAGGGATGTCTCAGAAAGGTGCTGTACTGCTGTATCTGTCTACTTTCAGATGGTGCCTTCATGTCATAAAAAACCATCTGTAAATCAGGCCTGAGTTTTCTCTTACTCAGTCAACTAATTATAGGGAACTCTCCATGAGGACATAGGTACAGGCTGGGTGAAAGAAGGATATATAGCAGAAGGGGCCATATGCATTAGGGTCACTTTGTTATACAATTAATTGTGCCTTCACATCCTGTTCAATCCTGATCTTGTATATTTCACTTCCATTTGATGATGGAGTGCTGCTGGCTTAGTGGCTCATACAACACCTAGTTCATGATGGGCAACTCAGATAGCAATGATAACTTGGTGGCCCATGGCCAACCATTCAAGTCTCTACAAAGACCCAGTAGCAAGCCAAAAGTTGTTTCTCAAAGAAAGGGTAGTTATCCACAGAAGATGACAGGACTCTTCTCCCAAATCCTAAGAATCTACTCAATGATTCATTGACAATGGAGCATGTTCTGCCACTGACACTTCAAGCACCACTGGATCTTCTGGATCATACAGCCCAAGTGGCAGGGTAGTTTATCCCAGACAGCCTGGACCTGTTGGAAAGCCTGCTATTGTTCTTGGCCCCACTGAAAGCTATGAGAGTTCATGGAACTTGATAAATGAGCCACCCCAATGAGGAATATGTTGCCTCAAATATCCAAAGAGATCCACTAGGAGTTATGCCTCTTTTTTAGTTGTAATGTCTTGTGGAAGGGAAAGGAGATCAAGTCTCCATCATTTCTGTGATGACACTGAGCTGGAGAGTTGATACACTCCTGAAGCAGAACAATGGAAGTATATTACTGGCCTTGTCAGTTGAAAGCCAATTGCTTCTGGTGGCCTTTATTAACAACAGGGGTAGAAAAAAAAGCATTTACCAGATCAATTCAGTAGCTACGTATCAGGTGCCAAAGTATGCGTTAATTTGCTCAAACAATAAAATCACATCTGGTACAGCAACTGCAATTGGAGTCACCACCTGAGTAAGCTTATGATAATCCACTGTCGTTCTCCAAGATCCACCCATTTTCTGCACAGGCCAAATAGGTGAGTTGAATGGGATGTGGTGAGAATCTCCATCCCGGCATCCTTCAAGTCTTTGATGGTGGCAGAGATCTCTGCCATCCCTCCTGGAATGTGGTACTGCTTTTGTTTTCCATTTTCCTAGGTAGAGAAAGCTCTAGTGACTTCCATTTGGCCTCTCCTACCATAATAACCCTCACTCTACATGTCAGGAAACTAATAATGGATACTCTGCTAGTTGCTGAGTATTTTTATTCCTTTATGCATTCTAGAACTGGGGAACCAAACAATCAGTTTTGGGACCCACTGGGCCCAATGTGTGATGGACTTGAGTTGATGCTCTACTGAGTACCTGACCTGTATAAACTCTTAATTTGACTGGTGGACCATAAAGACATTTTGAGTCTCCTGGAATTAGTATCAATTCAGAGCCAGTGTACATTAATCCCTTAAAAGTCAGATTATTTTCTTTTTCTCAGTGCACAGTCACCCTGGTAAATGGCTGTAAGTCCCTTTTGGGGAAAGCTGGGAGAAAAATTAAATATAACTTTTTTGGTAGTGTACTGGGGTCTTCTTTCAAGAGGACCCAGCATCCCCTTCATTCAAGGGGTTCTATGTCTGTTCACTGGCTCAAGTCTCAGAACTGATTGAGGAACTATGAATCTCTGTTTTGACGATTCATGTTAGACTCCTATTCACTTGATGTATAATTTTTCTGCTTATATAGATCAAGAAAGAACTTAGTAGACTGCCTATCTATTTCTCTTCTATAAACATCATGATCAACTAGCCAATACCATAGGTCAGACTATTCTATTACTGCTTTGACTCTACTATCAACTACAGTAACCATGCCAACTTTGCTTTTGACAATTATGTGATGCCACTTGGCCCCCTGCCACCCCAGAATCCAATTATCCCCATTGCATTGAAAGATCCCAGTTTAGTGGCAGATGTTTCCACTGTAATTTCTGGCCTACAGAGAAGAGCAACCACAGAGGTCTTCAATAATTCTGAGGTTCCCTCACAAATTTATTTTGCGCTTGTGGCAAAAGGTGTGTCTGCTGGACCCTCCTGGGGTGGGTAAGCAGATTTTACATAATAAATCCACTTTAACATTCCAATGTCGCTGAGCCTTTGGACACCTTCCTCTACAGTATATCAAGGAAGCTCTGACATTTCAATTTCATTTAGTGTAGGCACCTTTCGATGCATTTTGCAGCCATCCAACCAATAGAATTGTTAGTGACCTCTATCCCCTTGAGCTGCAACATTGAATATATCCTTCTTAGTGGACCAATATTAAAAAACTCAGCCTGATCCAACTTTATGTTACACCATCATTATCCCAAATCCTTAATATCCATTCCCACACATGTTCTCCAGATTTCTGTCTGGATTAACTGGAAAAATAATGCCCTTCTTTTGGAGTATAGTGTACCTCCTCATGGGTCACACCTCATACCTCACCCTTCAGGGTCTGCTGGGACTTGTGTCTAGTTATAGATCTAGAAGCAAAGAAGGGCATTTGGGATAGGTCCTGAAGAGAATCTTTAGTATCTTACAAGGTAACTACCTCAGGGGAGGCCATTACAAATGCCTTAGGCAAACCAGGGTTAAACTTCTCAGACAGGGGTAGAAGAACTGGCCAAGACAACTCATCAGAATTTGGAGGTTCAATATCCTCCTTTCATTGGAATCTGCCCATAGGCTCCTATTCCAATTTTCATGATTCCAATCATTCCAAATTAATGTCCCTACTTTAACAGAAGAGACCTTATACGTTTGGGAATACATAGCATGCCATTCATCCACTAACAGGATGAGAGTCTGGATTTGGTTTTCAGCAATCGCAGACTTGCCACTATAGGAGATAAGTATTTATTTAAAGGAAGTCATAGAAAATTTCAGGTAATTTATGTACAACTTGAACTGAGAACAGAAGCCCTGAGCTCACCCTTTTTCCCCCTCACTTCCTCCAATGCAGTCAGCAGCAACAAGCCAGTCTCATCATACTCTTTAGTCTGACAAAAATGTTTTAAGGTATCAAATACATGGTCACCCAGAACTTTACTTTTTATAAGTATTTGATTAAGATTGGTGATATTTTGCACTATCAGTGTCCAATGTCCTCTTCACCAGTGAAAATAATCACTAGTGCCTTAAAATCTAATCAGATTAGAAAATCAATACCAGAAACTCCATAACACACACACACGCACCTCTACATATAAATATATAGACAGAAAGAGAAAGAGATTTATCTTAAGAAATTATCTCATATGATTAAAGCATGTATAACTGATACCCACCTTAACTGTGAAAATAATCTCAAATAGACCTCTAGAATTCTTACCATATGGATCTATGTTGGTTTCCAGTGAGCTTCCTCTTACTAAAGGACAGATCCATTTCTCTCACACTTTATATCCCCTATAGTACCTAAAATAGTGTTGAGTATACAATAATGGAACAGAATTATTTATTAGCAGTGTGGCTACAAGATATTTGATTTAAACAGGTCACTGGGACAGAACTGCTTCCCCTCAGCATCCCACACGCCATGTCTAATAATTTTACATACATTTTAGGAAATCCTCCCCTCAAAGTGGACCCTGGTGGGAGTTGATGGGGAAGAAGAAAGGAGAATTTCTAGGATGGCAGGAATCGTTCCATTTGGTCTTATTACAGATTCAATGTTTACAAGATGCTGAATAGTAAAAGCTGCCTGAACCAAATGAAACAGTTTTGTTCTTTTGGTGTGTGCTAAATCCCAAAACTCATCAGACCCAGTATCCCACTTCTCCTCTGCCAAGGCAGAAGCCTCAACAATGAAGCTGAGCAAGCACCATGGAGTTTTCTGTCACAAAAGGCAATTTCCGGCTCTCACAGAGCAAATACTTTGCAGAGGTGCAGGTGTGTCTGCATTTCCCCCATGGGCTCAGCCCGTTATTTGCATTGTTACTTGAATCGCTATTTCTATCAGTCCTAGTTGTCTAATCTGTGCTAGCAACTCAGTTCTCTAGAATAGGGCAACTCCACAAATTCAGAAGTTTCAATATTTGTAGAATGTTAGATGTCACTCCGAATCACATTGTATTTAACATTGCTTGGGAGATTGTTAACACTGCAAGTGGATAATATGACATCTTTGTGCTTCGTGGCTTCCCTGGAATATTATTAACTCTGTGTTGTAGATTATTGGGGCACATCTGGCATTTGAGTTTCTATCAGCATAATTGCAAACACATCATATTCTGAGATCTCAGCTTCAATACTGGCCTCCTGGGAGAACATTTGAAAATAACCCTCTTCCTTGCAGTGCAAAGCTCTCACTCAGCTGTCTAAGCTCACTTACCCCTCCAGAAAAGTTTGGAATGAAACCTAGAAATAAAAAGTTTCCAGAGAGTTTCAATAGCTCCATGGGTAATCACATTGGTTAGTTCAAGAATACTGAAATGCCTGGGGGGCTCTTATGGTCAATATTACATCCTGATGCCACTGTTAGTGGACAGTAGTCTCCATTAGTGCAATACTTGTTATTTATACACATCCACAAAGATACTTACTTCAAAATACTTAACAAATTTACACATTGCCCTATACATACTACTTATTTCCTCAAGGGCAGAGAAAACGTCACTACCAGATGTGTGTACTCAGTTATAGTCACTCAATCTTACAGAGATGTCTTAATGCTCTAAGTAGAGAAAAATTAATGAATTCAGCACTTAAGAATATTCTAAGTTGCATCACTACTGCTACTTTTGAAACACACTTTTACATCAAGGCACTTAGCAATGCTAAGAAGAATAATGCTATGGAGTGACAAATCATAACTATTTTACCATGGTATCTAGCCATTCGGGTAACAAATATAAATCAATATTTTACTTGTCATTGTGTTGCAAAAGGCACATGCATTTCATATCTACAAGTACAAGATGCCAGCTATTCCCCTTGTGTTCTTATTAGTTCTATGCTACATGACTAAATAATAATATACTTAGGGATTTGAAGGTAGTAAATATACCCTTATTGTTGAAACTTGTATTAAAAAATAGGTTATTTTTTATAGACATAGCAGTCCACTAATTCTTACTGATAAATCAGGGTACACAGTTAACACTGTGGTTTAAATATCTAGAATTAGGACAAATGATAAGCTGAAACATCTGGCACTGAGGCTAAGGCTAATATTAGGACATTTAGGACCTTTATTCCATGTTAGTCATTATTAGTAGGAAAATAGAGATTTCCAAGGCAATGAAAAGTTTTTGCAGTACTTACTGTATGCAGGGGATAGTAAAACATCAGGCCCTGTATAAATGGTTGGAGACATATACATATAGCTGATATAAGATACAGACTTAAGATATATATAATTGACTTGTATAACTCTAGTAAGTATAAATAAAGTTGTATAACTTTACATAAAATGAGCTACATATGTAAGAAGATAAAGTGTTTTAGAAACCAATAAAGGAAGGCAGTGCCTAGTGAAGAAGAGAGCACTAAACCAGGAGTCAAGAGTCCAGGATTCTGATCCCAGTTGTGTGAACAATAGGGGTCTCAGTTTCTTCTTATATAAATAATTATGACACTACCCTACATTACAAGGTGTTGAGATGATCAAATGGGATAATGTACTTGAAAGTGTTTTGAGAAACATAAAGTGCTATATAAATGCAAGTAGTTATCACATGGAATACTCAGGAGAATTCAGATTGACTAGTGTCAAAATGTGACTAACTAAAATATTAATAAACTGAAAACCACTACAGTTGTAAATATGGAACTGTCAATAGAGAATTAAGTCTTCCAAATTAATTTAATGTCTACGTAGTACTCACAGATTTCAGGTAGATAGATCACCTAAATAGTCTTGAAGTGGAAAATAATAAATGCTATCTAAATTTTAAATGTCATATTGTATGATTTACAAGGTCTAGTTAGGCTTTACTTTCAATCAATTCAGTCAGTCTTCCTTATTGATCATTTGCTGGATTTGGGTGTGCATATTATAGTGACATAGAACAGCTTGATTTATTTTAAGTACATCTGTGATCTGTGACACATGATATAGTACAAAATGATATGTCTGTTAAAACCTGACAGCAGAACACAATGTAAGCAGTTCACATCCCCTAATCTGAAATCAATACAGTAGAGTTCTTTACAAAGCACCAATTTCTTATATAAGAAAATGAAGAAGCAAATATTGAGGTTTGAAACTTAAAAAAAAAAAAGAAAATGTAGAAGCAATGGTCACTTGCTAGTAATGATTCAAAAGTATTTTAGGCAGGCTTTATACAGTTTGTTAGTAATTTGAAAACTGATAAATATTGGTATAAATTTGACATAGCAGATACTGAAGACAATTAATGATCACTTCTTGTTTGCGCTATTAGATTAGAACTAATTATGTTCCTTTATTGGATCAGTTATTTACTTATATTTATTCCTGTTTTTAAGCATAATGACAAATATACTTTTAATGGATTATACCTAATCTCCAAAATAACTAGCTTCATTTTGAAAGACATAAATGATGTGTACCAAGAAGTAATTCAGACCTGGAAATGTATATTCTATGTAAAGTTCATTTATATTTTATATGAACTAGAAAGACTGGAGTATTTGGAAAAGGACGTCTTAGTCCCCAGAGGGTTTTTTTTTTAAAGTTCTTGTTTGTGTTTTTACTTGGACTTTTATTTCCTCTTGGTGATAAGAACAAATTTCTGATTGATTTAAGGTGTTGACAGCTGAATCAGTGCCTCAATATTAAAATGGGTCAAAACAACTGTAAAATAAATGACACAAACTACTGTTTGAAAAAAACTATAAGGGTTACAGTTTATACCAATTTTTGTGGTTTATATTTATTTTCTAAAGGAGGAAAACCATTTTAATTTTACTGGCAGTTTCTCCTACTTGAAATAAAAATTGTCAATTTTTAATACCAACCGTTGTTTTAAAAATTATTCTTCCCTTTCTGTTAATATATGGGGCAGAGCCTACATTTGTAAGGCATCTCATGCCTTCAATAAATGAAAAGTATTAGCAGTGGTCAGGCACATGAAAATTCACAGACACCCTAAGATGCACAACTTAAAACAAAACACTGAAATTTTTAATACACCCAACAACATGCTAATGTCCTTTTATTAGACCAGGTGTATCAAAACAAAGTTGGAATGATGGTTGTGTAGGATCTTGCCTGACCTACTGCATATACATAAAATTTAGTGATTTTGACTGAGCTAAACCAAAAATATTGAATAAGGTATTTCTGCATACTAAATACTTAATATTTAAAAATTTTTTTGCAGCCATTTGATACATTATTCTTTTTTCCAGTTTTATTGAGAAATAATTGACATCACTGTATAAGTTTAATGTGTACAGCATGGTGGTTTGATTTATATATACTGTATTGTGAATGATTATCACAATACCCCTAGTAAACATTCTGTGGTCAAGTTCTTACTGCCTTAAGTTTCAGAAATGAGTGGATAGGATTCTGATTTCAAGTCTTTTGGGTATATGCCCAGAAGTGAGATTGCTGGATTGCATGGTAATTCTATTTTTTAATTTTTGATGAAACTCCATACTGTTTTCCATAGTGGCTGCACCAATTTACATTCCCACCAACAGTGCACAAGGTTCCCCTTTCTTCACATTCTCACCAACACTTGCTATCTTTTATTGTTTTGATAACAGCCATGCTAACAGGTGTGACGTGATATCCTATTATAGTTTAAATTTGCATTTCCACTGTGATTAGTGATTGGAACTTCTTTTAATGCCATTTGTATGTCTTCTTTGGAAAAATCTATTCAGATCATTTGTCCCATTTAAAAAATTTTTTTGTTCTTTATTTTTTTTATTGGGGTATAATTGCTTTACAATGTTGTGTTAGTTTCTGCTGTACAGCAAAATGAATCAGCCACATGTATACATATATTCCCATTTGTCTCCTTTTTAATGAATGCTTTTTTGCTATTGAGTTGTCTGAGTTCCTTACATATTTTGCATATTAACCCATTATCAGATATATAGTATGCAAATATTTTCTTCCATTCTTTAGGTTGCCTTTTTGTTGGATTGTTTCTTTTACTGTATAGAAACTTTTTAGTTTGATGTAGGCTTTTTCCCTATGTTTTCTTATAGGAGTTTTACAGGATCAGGTCTAATATGTCTTTAATCCATTTCAGTTTAATTTTTGTGAGTGGTGTAAGATAGGGATCTAATTTTATTCATTTGCATGTGGCTATCCAGTTTTCACAATATAATTTATTAAAGATAATCCTTTTTCCCATAAGTATTCTTGGCTCACCTGTCAATTAGTTGACAGTATATGCTTGGGTTTATTTCTGCACTCTTGATTCTGTTCCATTGCTATATGTGTTTGTTTTTATGCCAGTGACATACTGTTTTTATTATAATAGCTTTGTAATGTAGTTTGAAATCAGGGACTGTGATGCTTCCACCTTTGTTCTTCTTTCTCAGAATTGTTTTGGCCATTCATGAACTTTTGTGATTACACATGGATTTTAGGATTATTTTCCCATTTCTGTGGAAAATGACATTGGAATCATGATAGGGATTGCATTGAATCTATAGGTGGCTTTGGGTAGTATTAACATTTAAAAAATATTAATTCTTCCCAACCATGAACATGAGGTCTTTCAATTTATTTGTGTCTTCTTCATTTTATTTAATCAATGCCTCATAGTTCTCAGTGTATGGATCTTTCAACTCCTTGGTTAAATTTGTTTCTAAGATTTTTATTGATCTTGATGCTAAGTGGGATTGAGTTCTTTAGTTTTCAGATAGTTCAATGTTAATGTGTAGAAATGCAGCTGATTTGTACGTTGATTTTGTATCTTGCAACTTTACAGAATTCATTTATTAGTTCTGACAGCTTTTTGGCAGAGTCTTTAGGATTTTCTATATATAAGATCATGTCATCTGCAAACAAAGACACTTTTACTTCTTACTTTCCTATGTAGATGCCTTTATTTCTTTTTCTTGCCTAATTGCTCTGGTTAGGACCTCCAGTACTATGTTGAATAGGAATAGTGAGAGAGGGCACCCTATCCTTGTTCCCAATCTTAAAGGAAAACCTTTAATCTTTCATTATTGAGTATGATGTTAGCTTTGGACGTGTCATACATGGCCTATCGTGTAGGGGTGTATTCCTTCTATACCCAATTTGTTGAGCATATTTTACCCAGAAAGGATACTTTATTTTGTCAAATGCTTTGCCTGCATCTATTGTGATGACCATAAGATTGGTAGTCTTCATTTTCCTAATGTATCACATTTATTGATTAGTGTGTTTAACCATCCTTGCCTTTCAGGGATAAATCCAAATTGATCACGCTGTATGATCCTTTTAATGTGCTATTGAATTTGGTGTGCTACTATTTTGCTAAGAATTTTTGAATCCATATTCATCAGAGATATTGGCTTGTAGCTGATTTTTTGTTTTGTTTTGTTTTTTAGTATCTTTATCTGGCTTTGGTATCAGGGTAATACTGGCCTCATAAAATGAGTTTGGGAGTGTTCCCTTCTCTTCAACTTTTTAAAGAAAAGTTTGAGAAGGACTGATGTTAATTCTTATTTATATCTTGGGTGGAATTCACCTGTGAAGCCATTTGGTCCTGTGGTTTTCTCTGTTGGGAAGTTTTTGATTATTGATTCAATCCCCTAACTCATTATTGGTCTGTTCAGATTTTCTATTTCTTTATGATTCAATCTTGGTAGGTTAGAGGATTCTAGGAATTAGTCCATTTCTTCTAGGTTTCCAATTTGTTAGCAGATAATTGATCTTAGTAGTCTCTTATGAGCCTCTGCATTTCTGAGGTATCAGTTAATAATGTCTCCAATTTAATTTATATTTTTACTAGTTTGAGTCCTCTTTTGTGTGTCTATTAACTTTTTCTCAATTTCATGTATTTTTTTTTAAAAAAACCTCAGTTTCATTGATGTGTTTAATTATTTTTCTGGTCTCTATTTCATTTATTACTGCTCTTATCTTTGTTATTTCTTTCCTTCTGGTAACTTGGGCTTTGTGTGTTCTTTGTCTAGTGCTTTGAGGTATAAAATTATATTTTATTTGAAATCTTTTTTTTAATTTTATGTATGAATTTATCACTATAATCTTCCCTCTTAGAACAGCTTCTGTTGCATCACATGCATTTTGGTATGTTGTATTTCTGTTTTCATTTGTTTTAAGATTTTAAAAAATTCCCCTTTGATTTCTCCTTTGACCCATTGGTTGTTCAGTAGTGTGTTATTTAATTTCCACATATGTATGAATTGTCTCATTTTGCTCCTGTTATTGATATCTAGTTTCACACCATTGTGGTCAGAAAAGATACTCTGTATTATTTAAATCTTCTTAAATTTGATATGAGCTGTTTTGTGGCCTAACATAGGTTCTATGCTGAAGAATGTTCTGTGTGCCCTTGAAAATGTATATTCTGCTGCTGTTGGATAGAATGTTCTGATAATGTCCAGTTGGTCTAAAATATAGTTCAAGTCTGCTGTTTCTTTATTGGTTTTCTGTCTGCATGATCTATCCATTGTTCAAAGTTGGGTATTGGAGTGCACTACTATTATTGTATTGTTGTCTATTTCTCACTTCAGATCTGTAAGTATCTGTGTAACATATCTTGGTACTCTGATGTTGGGTGCGTATATATTTACAATTGTATTCTTTTGATAAATTGACCCCTTTGTCAATATACTATGACCTTTCTTTCCTCTTGTTACAGCTTTTGACTTAAAGTCCATTTTGCCAAATATAAGTATAGCAATCCTTGCTCTCTTTTGGTTCCATTTGTGTGGAATATTTCCTTCCATCCCTTCACTTTGATCATATAAGTGTTCTTAAAGCTAAAGTGAGTCTCTTGTAAATAGCGTATAGTTGGGTCTCATTTTTTTTATCCATTCAGCAACTCTATGTCTTTTGATTAGATAGTTAAACCATTTACAGGTTAAGTAATTATTGATAAGTAAGGACTTACTGATGCCATCTTATTGTTTTCAGGCTGTTTTGTAGGTCTTTTGTTTCTTCCTTGCTGTCTTCTTTGGTGAACTAATGATTTCCATAGTGGTATGCTTCGATTTCCTTCTCTTTATCTTTTGTGTATCTACTGTAGGCTTTTGCTTTGTGATTACCATGATGCCTACATAATATATCTTATAGTTATAACAGTCTACTTTAAGCTGATAACAGCTTAACTTCAATTGCATACAAATACTCTACACTTTTACTTCTCCTTCCACATTTTGATTTTGATATCCTAATTCATACTTTTTATATAGTGTACCCATTAACAAATTAATTTAGTTATACTATTTTAATACTTTTGTCCTTTAGCCTTTATACCCCAGGTAAGTGATCATCACACCACCATATTACAATAATGGTATATTCTAAATTTTACTCTATACTTACCTTTACCAGCATGTGTTATATTTTCATATGTTTCCATGTTACCAAAGAGTGTCTTTCATTTTAGCTTCAAGAACATCTTTCAGTATTTTTTGTAAGGTGGGTCTAGTGGTGATGAACTCCCTCATCTTTTATTTGCCTGGGAAAGTCTACATTTCTCCTTTATTTACAAAGGAAAAATTTTTCCATATAAAATATTTTTGGTTGGTAGCTTTTTTTTTCTTTCAGCACTTTGAGTATATCATCCTACTCTCTTCTGGCCTACAAAATTTCTGCTGAGAAATCCACTGATAGTCTTTTGGGGGATTCCTTTGTATGTGAGGATTTTTTTTCTCTTGCTGCTTTTAAAAGTCTCATTCTCTCGTTGATTTTAGAGAGTTTTATTATAATGTGACTTGGAGAAGAACTTCTTGAGTTGAAACTTTTTGTGGACCTATGAACTTCATGAACTTGGATGTCCAAATATCTCCCCAGATTTGGGAAGTTCTCAGCTGTTATTTCTTTAAGTAAGCTTTCTGGCTCTTTCTTCCTCTCTTTTTCTTCTGAGACTCCAATAATGTGTAAATTGTTTTTTTAATGATATCCCAATAACTTATGTAGGCTGTCTTCACTCTTTTTCATTCTTTTTTATTTTTGCCCCTCTAACTGGGTAATTTCAAATGACCTGTCTTTGATTTCACTTACTCTTTCTTCTGCTTGGTCACAATTGTTGTTGAAGCACTCTACTGAATTCTTCAGTGCAGTCAAGGTATTCTTAAGCTCTAGAATTTGTTTGCCTTTTTAATGGTTTCTATATCTTTGTTGAATTTCTCATTTTGTTCATGCATTGTTTTATCTAGTTGTCTGTCTGTATTTCCTTGTAGGTCACTGAATTTCTTTAAGAGGATTATTCTGAATTATTTGTCAATTCACAAATCTCCATTTCTTTAGGGTCCATCATTCAAGCTTTACTGTTTCCTTTGCTGGTATCATGTTTACCTGATTCTTCATGTGACTTGTATACTTGCATTGGTATCTGAAACTCTGAAGAATCAGTCTCCAAATCTAGGCTTTCTCAAATGGGTCAGCATATGACTTGCTTCCCTACCCAGGTGGGCCATATGATGCACTCTGCAGCTGCACCACACCTCTGGGCTTCATGGCTTGGTGGTGGTGGAGTCTATGCTCAGCAGTTGGCTGGGGCCAGTGACTCGCTTCCCTGTCCAGGCAGAGTTTTAGAATGGGTTACAAGGCTGAGATGGTTCCCCAGCTATGGACCCAAACTGGGCAGAACTGCTGAATGAGATCCCTAGCTAGATGGGACCATCAGCCCAGTTCTGTAGGTGAGCAGAACTGCTAGTTGAGATCTCCATGTGGGTGCTGTCACCAGCAGGAACTCTCTCTGCCATAATCCATTCTCATCACTGTGAATCCCACTGCCCTTCTCCATCTCTAGGTGATTCCCCCAGTGATCTTTATGAGGCAATACCTAAGTGGGTATCTCCAGAAGTATTCCAGAACTTTGAGGAAGCTGGATGTCCACCTTAGACTCTCCTTTTCCCATTGGAGAACTATAGGCCCAATGCAGACCCCTCAGTCAGCACTGCACTGGTTTGGGGGAAAGATGATATGGTCAAAGTGAAACCATTCCTCTTATCCTTCTAATGTGGTTTTTCTCAGTGTTTGTGGTCCAGGGTGGTGCTTCAGCCTCACTCCTATATTCTGGGATCTTCGAAAAGATGTTCTGTCTATGAATAGTTGCTAGTTACTATTTCTGTGAGGAAGAGTAAAGTTGGGAATCACCTATTTTGCCATTTGCTGGTGTCCTTCTCCCCAGAAAGTTCAAACCCTTTAATATGGCACAAAGTCATCATTAATACACGGGTTCTCAAATATGAGCTTGAGTCAGGATGACATGGTGGGATTTTTAAAACACAAATTGCTAGGCCCCACCACCAGAAGATGTCACTTAGGTGGATCTTGGTTATTCATCTCCTGTGATCCTGTAGTGACAGAGGGAGCCTGAGGTGGGTCTCAATAATGTTTAGGTCTAACAAATTTCCAGGTGATGCTACTGCTGCTGGTCTGGAAACTACACTTTGAGATCCACTTATCTAAGTCTGTCAGAAATTCCTTGCCTAGCAGAGCCATGTTTGTTATTCTGGTTTCAAATCCACTTTACTAGTTGTTAACCTCTCACTGAATCCTCACACTCAGTCATTAATGATTCCTCTAATTTAATCCTTCCCCAATTCTTCCTAAGTAAAAGCACAGATTCGCACTTGTTACAGTACAAATTACCAAGTTCCTCCCTCTGATTCAGTACATCTAGTGAAGGACCCAGGAATTCGTATTTTTAAGAAGGGCTTTAAGTGTTTCTTTTCCTCAGACAAGTTTTAAAAACACTAAGGAAATTTTAGCTTATTTTAAGAGTAAAGTAATTCCCCCATTTTTAGC
This sequence comes from Monodon monoceros, assembly GCF_005190385.1. Taxonomy (NCBI): domain Eukaryota; kingdom Metazoa; phylum Chordata; class Mammalia; order Artiodactyla; family Monodontidae; genus Monodon; species Monodon monoceros. The sequence continues at coordinate 106,357,648 of NW_021703779.1, read as the reverse complement.
GATGAATATTTAACCTGTGATGAAAACAGTTTTATGGTTTCTTCCTCTTCCTCTATAGGAGGGATCCTTAACCTCTTGTCATGCCATTCATTTCTTTTGCAGCTTGGTGAAGCCAATAGATCCCTTCACAGAATAATATTTTAAAATGAATAAAGTAAAATACAAAGAAAACCAACTATATTAAAATGTAGTTATGAAAATATTTAAAACCAAACATGTTTTATGACAATATATTCACTTCATTATTAAGGCATTAAATAAAATACCTACTAGTGAGTCCAATAACTACCACAACTTCAAAGTAATGAACATAATGATTTAACTGATACAGACAAAAACTGCAATGTTATATAATATTTTTGATTTATATTGGTGACAAAGTTGAGGTTCTGGTAATACCACTTTGGATTGTTGCCAACATTCATAAATTGAGGAAATGCTATCAATAAATTTCAATGAGAGGCTAGTAAAAATAAAATATAATTTTTCTAATCCAAGTTCAAGGACTCCTTGACCCCAACTTTAAGAAATTTTGCTGAAGAGTTTCTTCCTGAAACCTTTCAAATACATCATCACAGAGAGGTAGGGCTAGATGAAGTTGATGGGATTTAGTGGAGAGATTGGGTAGGTTAATACATATTCATTTAGAAAGGGTTGTGTGGGACTGCATCCAACATTGTTTCAAATGACTGATAATTTTCCTGTTTGTGGTGCTCTCACTGGGTGTTTCTGGGGCCCAGCCAGCTAGTGAAGGAAGAGTCTTAATTGCTATCAGGAACTACTAGTGCCACTGTTTTCTTTTATCAGTTGGCTCTGCCTGAATTTCTGTTTAGAGCTTTTGCAGACTTATCCCTGCATTTCATCTTCTTTATCTGGGCCTATCTGTTTCATAACCTGGACTGCAAAGTTGCTTATGTGATAAAGTAGCTTAGACTGGGGCTGTCCTCTCAGCTTATATTCTTCTATGCCTTTGAGGGCAAATAAGTCCTAGCTGGATTGTTAGTTTTTGAAATACACAGGCAGGTATCACTAAACACAACTCAGGTGATCTTCTGGCCCATTCCTAGTCTGCAGAAAGAAAATTTAAAGGGTAGTTGAGATGAACCTAGAATTTTCTCTCTTTCTCTTTCTTCATCCATGGAGCAATACATTTAATTTTAGTCCGAAATAAAATATAGGAAACATCAAGTGAAGGAAATAACCTGACGCTTCCTACATTTTAATCATTTTTTAAAGTACAGTGATCCTTGGGTATCCATGGGGGATTGGTTCCAGGACCCACTGCAGATAAAATCCACGGATACTCAAGTTTCACAGTTGACCCTCCATATCCACAGTTTCCACATCCACAAATATGGAGGGCCTACTGCATGTATAAAAGTAAGGAGAGAATCATAATTATGAGCAACTGCCCCTGCTGCTCTCCTTCTTATTCACAACACTACTCCTACACGAGGTACTTGTTTGAATGAGAAAAATGTTCAAAAGACACTCTCTTGAGGTTCTTCACCATAAATAATGCTTTGCATGTTATACTGTATCAGTTAGGCAGACAAATCACCTTTTTCAGAGATAAGCAAATTTATTTTTTAAATGCCCCCCCCCACAATATAAATAGATTGCTATGTCAAGGACATCTTGGGTAGGGATATGTTTAACTTAGATCAAGGAGTGCATTTTTTTAACTATCAAAATAGAATATGCACTCTTTTCTCCTAAGAGCCTGGCTGGGCAGTAATCTGACTGGAAACTGTCAACAAATTTTGCTCTGTAACATTCTACATAACTCAGTTGCCACGGCAACCAGATCCCTATTGACAAGAAAGAAAGAGAAACATATGGTTGGGTAACAGTCTTACTTCAAGAAGCCTAAAATCTATTTACAGGGTCATCATTCTTTCTGAGAGAAGTAATGTACTTAAAACCGAAGGTAGCTTTAATCAAATATTCCAATGGACTGTTGAAAATGTTATTTTTTACATATATGAAAAAATAATGGCAACAAAAATGTTGAACTCTAAAATTTTCAAGATGTTTTAGTTTCAGAAATCAACATAAACCAAGAAAAAGTCCATTTACCATCAAAGGTGCATTGAACTTTATTATTACTCTATATTTAACAGTATTCAGATAATATTTTTTATGAAGTACCTGCTATGTGCATTACAAGATACTAGGTTTGTTGGTCCAAAACAATGTCCTTGTTATTCAATTGCTTATGAGTTATTAGAGGAGATAACTGCATAAACAAATAACCACTGGAAAGTGAAGAATATAAAAATATAATTGACATAATAAAGTCATAAATAGCATTACAGGAGCACAGAAAAGTACTTATTTAGGTGATCTTTTCTCTACATTTCCACTGAAACTTGTCAGTTCCTCCAGTAGCACAGTTATCACATTATATTACAGTGCCTTACACATGGTGTTTGGCTAACAAATATACGTTGCTTGCTAACCATTTCACTGATCTTTCTATATATCTGTTTGCCCATTAGACTACAATCCAATTATACTCTAGGTAAGGGTAGCTAGAGCCTAGCATTGTGCCTAATACATCACAGACCTCCGATAACAGATAAAGGTATAATAATTATGAAGATTGGATTTTTATCTTAATCTTGAAGAATCAATACTTATATCTACTTGTATAAATAAGATATAGATAGATTTCTCAAGTTTTTCTATCTCAATCACTCTGAATTTTCCAATAAAGATGAAATGGGTAAATTTGTAAATTGCTATTCAATTTCACTACCTCCTGTCAAAATTTTCAGCCTATTTGAATAACCAGAGAGTAGTAAAAATTATCCCTTTAATAAAAAGTCTAGAGGCTGTATCATCCACAAACTATATACAATATACTTGTGGTGTAGCTAATAATAAAACGTTTGATTTCTATGGGGAGAATCATAAGAATAGAGAGGATTTTACTAATTAATGTCAAAATCAGCAATGAAACTCAAGTATTTCCATTTCCACTCTTATTAATAATATCAAACAATGCTTGTCATTTAAAATCCAAACTTTGTTGGCAAAACCTTTTTCTTTTTTGACTCTTAGCTTCCTCTTATGCAAAATGGGGCTTTTGAACTAGTGGTCGCTAATGTTCTATACAACTCTGACGAGCTGTGATTTATTTTCAGTTTAAACTTACATATTTTGCAGGAGTAAAAAATGTAAAATTTACCATCTGTGTCATCATTAAAGCTTAGTACTGATATTTAGTACACCATTCTCTTTAAAGCATGATAACTGGACTAGAGCTGGGTTAGATTTGAACATTGTAGTATCCGTAAATAAAGGTTTTGCTAAATAAAAGTATAAACAAGGTTTTGGGGGTACTAAGACTATTTAGACTAGCACTACCCAGTAGAATCCACTTCTCTAAATACATACACACACACACGTTACACTCACACATGTATATGTGTTTCTTTGACCGGTAAACTCTTATCCATTTTTCAAGCTCCAACCCAAATGTTAACCTTCTCTGTGTATGGTAGCCCTGTCCAGTAGAATTTTCTGTGACAAAGGAAATGTTCTATGTTTGTACTGTAAAATGTAGTAGACACTAGCAACATGTGGCTATTGAGCACTAAAGAGGCATTTAGTGCAAATGAGGAACTGAATTTTAAGTTTTATTAATTTTAATATAAATAACCACATGTAGCAAATGCTGGATAGCTCAATTTTAGACTATTCAAAAGAAGAAATGTTTCAGTGATCTTAAATATTTCCCTTTAAAAGGAAATGTTAATTATAAATCATTCTTAACTATTCATCACATCAGTCAGTAAGGTGCAAACCATGTATGAATTACTTCCTACACTTGAAAGTAATCAAATTGCATTACTTTAAAATTATTTAGAATGTACAACTTTCACTATTTAATAATTGTTTTCCTCTATTTCAATGAAACGATAATTCCTTATCCTGGTATTTTACTTGACAGCTTTAAATACATTATTATATCCTGAATTTCATATGATATTCACAAAACTCTAGGAATATAGGCAAGTAAAACATTTTCTTGATTCTACAGATGAGGAAATTGAGAATCAGGAAGAGTGGTACAGGACAACAGGACTTCAATCTGCAGAGCCAGAATCACAATCTAGGGCCTCATATTTCTAAAACATAGCTTTTTTTCTGTTACAATCTGAGTGTAAAATAGTGAGTGTGCTGGTAAAACTCCACTTAAAATTCATGAGGACTTTTTTTGTCACTAAATTCCCAACAAAGATAACTGACTTGCGACACTAATCAATAACTACAAAATTGAGCTCCTCAAAAACAGGAAAGAGAATGGGAGCAAGAGGGAGAGAGAGATTTTAAGCCATTCTAGCAGATTTTTCTTCTTGAGTTATGAATGAGAGTGTTTAGACAGAGCAGAACAGTACACATCTCTGTGTTATTTGATTTAGGTGATACTGTATTTTTCAAGTATTTTTTTCAGATTGGCAATAAGAATACTACAGGAAGTACTTATATTTTGCAATTGAGATTTTATAAGCTTTTAGACAGGGTTTAATACCAGGTAGTGTTGCCTGCTGTGTTCGTTTTCTTGGGGGGTGTGGAGGGTAGAAAAGTAATACAGTATTGAGTGGGTGAGAAGTATGTGTTTGATCATTTTGAATTCCATGTGGGTGACACACTACAGAAATCAAATTTTCTTTTATTCATACAAATGCTACTTTCACTGACAGTTACAAAGCTCTGCATTATTATTCACCTGTGTAGTGTTCCCTAAGGAAGCCGCTTCCCCGAGATGTGATGCCACGGCCTCCTTTGATAGACCAAAGAGACAGATGTGTCTTTGTACCCACCTTCTGCTCCTAGAAGACTTTTTAAGGTCATGTTAATCCCTCACTTTTAATACAGGAATAGCATATGAAAGTAATGGACATTTTAGAAAAGTACAGTTTTCTACAATTACTGATAGAAAATTCTGGAAAGATGAGTGGCTAAATTTCTACTAAACTGTGGAGATGCAATTTCCAAAGTAGTTTAATTGATTAGAACCCCAAACTCCATTTTTAGAATTACACTGATTATAGAAATATTTGCTAAAATGATCAGATAAGACATGATTACAAACAAGGTGTAAAAAATAAACCTAGCCTAAGTCTCTGGTGTTAATTTTACAACCATTCTTTCCCCACTTTTCTCTGAAATTCTTGGAAACTGCCACAAATGTACAGTCTGCATGTTCAATGTCTTTTTGGACTGATAAGAGTTTTATGACTCTTGTTGTTCCGTAAAATGGAGGTTCTAATACATTCTTGCATGCTTTCTATGAGGACTAAATGCTAAACACATTGTAGGTTCTTATAGTGGTCATTAATAAGAGTAGCTCTATGGAAGTACATCTCATGAAGAGAAATTCAGTAGTAAAAATATACTGCTATATAGCACAGCATATAAACCAAGACACTGACTTAGTACAGTCTTTGGAGGCATGCTTTGCTTTGTTCAGATACTTTCTGTCATATGTTTCATTGAAATCATTCCCCAGGATTTTGTTTACTGCCATTAGTGTGCCAATAGATTTATTCTGTTCATTTTTATAATTGCTGGTGGAATCATTGTTTGTGTTAGACTTCTATGCTTCCTTTTATCTTCAGCCCAAATAATTGTGCTCATTTCTAAAATCCAGAAGCATCGAAAAATGTTGGAAAACAAGTCCCAGTAAACTATATAGAAAATTCCATTCTCCTTGTGTCCCATGTAGATTTGGTACAAGACAAAATACTTTTCAATCTTGTGTTTTCTGTTCAGTGTGACTCTCATTACTATTTTTATTTTTACTTTTCTTTTTTTGATTATGAGGCAGTACAGTGTAGAATCAGTCAAGTCCAGGTTCCAGTCCCTGCTCCTTGAACCTTGCTAGCTATATGACCTTGGCAAATTGCATAATCCTACTTGGACTTCAGTTTCCTTATCTATAAAATGAGGAGAATAATAATACCTATCTCATGGGTTGTTGTAAAGATAAATTGAAATATGCATGTGAATCTTTTAGCACAGAACCTGGCAATGGATAAATGGTAGCAGTTTTTACTTAACGGAAAGCAAACCATAAGATTCATATGTTGTGATTCACTTTTGTATAATGTTTCAAGAAGTATAATGTTTCAAGAAGTGATCCTTTTCACTCAGTCAACTTTCAGTGGTTACTCACAATATATGAAAAATTTTAAGTGTCACAGAAGTATAGAAAGATGAGTAAGACATGGTTTCTTTCCTCCAAGTGTATACTACTGTTTACTCTGGTGAAGTTAAATAAAAATTCTAGGCATGTTGCATGATTCTTTGTCTAAAATACACACTTGAATATTCTACAACATAAAAGCATGTTATGAGTTTAAGGGTGAAGGAGAAAATGTCTTACAAGCTTATTTGATGTGTATTTGCTTATATCTAATTTTCCACATACAGAAGTCTGGATACCCAAGTTAAATTAACACATCTGTCACTCATTTGATGTAGTGACCTTATACAAGTTACTGCTCCTCTTTAGACCTCAGTTTCCTCATCTGTAAAACAGTGGTTTTGGAACAGATAGACTTTAAGGCTCTCTCTTCAAGAAGAATTTCAAGCAAATTCCACCCCAAAAGACAAAATGGTCTTGGACCATAAAATAAGATGTCCTTCAAAGACAAGGAACATTTCTATTGAAAGCATTGATTTATAGCCAACCAATAGAAAGAAGAACACATACGTGTGTGTGTATGTGCACGTGCACATGTGCACATGCCCTGCATTCTGCACTGCTGGAAATGGAAGCACTAACTCAATTAGCCAAAGCCTTTTCAGCACAGTCCTTATGGAGAAATGCCCAAGAATATGATGTTAATGACCACTCTTTTATCCTCTTCATATCTCCTGAAGTCATGAAATGTCTCTGGTCATAGTTGCTTCATGGTTGCTACACTTCAGATCATTTTAGTTAGTCTTCCTAAGTTTCAGTAGCTTGTGATGCATTTTGTAATGTCAAAGGGCTTCCCAAATCTTTGCCTTCTTTCTTATTTTTACCCATTTTTCTCCACCATTTATTTGAAGGTATCTTTAGCCATCATAAAAATTGGATGTTAACAACCAGCTTAGTAATTTCTCCCTTGGGCCATTCCTGATACTATTACTTTAAACCTTTTTTATCAGAACTCTTGTCAAGAACCCCAAACAAAGGGGACAAAGGCTGCAGTAAACAATGCACACAGCATAGCACACAACTTAGGTTAGTGAGATAGAGCTGTACTTACAATATGCTGTGTTTAACCCTTAAAGACCAGGAGAATGGAGGCAATATAGTTGGGTACACTAGCCCTCATTCTTGAATGTGTATGAGAGTACTCAGAGAGAAGGAGAGAGACAGAGAATGCGTCTAAGAGATCTAGAGCTTTAAAATTTGGTGTGACCTGAGCCTCAGTCCTGGGGCCTCTTTTTTCCACTCAATCCCTAGGTCATCACATAAACTTTGCATGGTTTTAAAATACTATTTCATCTCCTCTCATTGCCAATAACTTTCTGCTTCCTCAGACTGTAATGTTCTTCCTCCAGATAGTTGCTTATCTAGCTCTCAAATTTCAAATATTTTCTTAACATTCACCTTATTGAGGCTTATTTTGATTACTGCATTTAAAATATCAATGCTCTCAAGAGACCATCAAGATGGCAGAAGAGTAAGACGTGGAGATCACCTTTCTCTCGGAAAAATCCATCAGAAATACATCTACATGTGGAACAACTCCTACAGAACACCTACTGAACGCTGGCAGCAGAACTCAGACTTCCCAAAAGGCAAGAAACTCCCCACGTACATGGGTAGGGCAAAAGAAAAAAGAAAAAACAGAGACAAAAGAATAGGGACAGGACCTGCACCAGTGGGAGGGAGCTGTGAAGGAGGAAAAGTTTCCACACACTAGGAAGGCCCTTCACCGGAGGAGACAGGGGGTGGTGGGCCGAAGCTTTGGAGCCATGGAGGAGAGCGCAGCAACAGGGGTGCGGAGGGCAAAGCGGAGAGATTTCCCCACAGAGGATCAGTGCCGACCAGCACTCACCAGCCTGAGAGGCTTGTCTGCTCACCCACCGGGGTGGGTGGGGGCTGGGAGCTGAGGCTCAGGCTTCGGAGGTCGGATCGCAGGGAGAGGACTGGGGTTGGTGGCGTGAACACAGCCTGAAGGGGCTAGTATGCCACAGCTAGCCGGGAGGGAGTCCGGAAAAAACTCTGGACCTGCCTAAGACGCAAGAGACCATTGTTTCGGGGTGCGCGACGAGAGGGGATTCAGAGCACCACCTAAACGAGATCCAGAGATGGGCGCGAGCCGCGGCTATCAGCGCGTACCCCAGAGACGGGCACGACACGCTAAGGCTGCTGCTGCAGCCACCAAGAAGCCTGTGTGCGAGCACAGGTCACTATCCACACCTCCCCTCCTGGGAGCCTGTGCAGCCTGCCACTGTCAGGGTCCCGTGATCCAGGGATAACTTCCCCGGGAGAACACACAGTACCTCAGGCTGTTGCAACGTCACGGCAGCCTCTGCTGCCACAGGCTCACCACGCATTCTGTATCCCTCCCTCCCTCAGGCCTGAGTGAGCCAGAGCCCCCTAATCAGCGGCTCCTTTAACCCCGTCCTGTCTGAGTGAAGAACAGACGCCCTCAGGCGACCTACACGCAGAGGGGGGCGGCCAAATCCAAAGCTGAGCCCCGGGAACTGTGCAAACAAAGAAGAGAAAGGGAAATCTCTCCCAGCAGCCTCAAGAGAAGCAGATTAAAACTCCACAATCAACTTGATGTGCCCTGCATCTGTGGAATATCTGAATAGACAACAAATCATCCCAAAATTGAGGTGGTGGACTTTGGTAGCAAAGACATATATATTTTTTTCCTTTTTCTCTTTTTGTGAGTGCACATGCATATGCTTCTTTGTGTGATTTTGTCTGTATAGCTTTGCTTTTACCATTTGTCCTAGGATTCTGTCTGTTTTTTTTTTTCCTTTTGTTTTTTTTTAATACAGTTTTTAGCCCTTGTTATCATTGGGGGATTTGTTTATTGGTTTGGCTTTTCTCTTTTTTCTTTTTTATAATTTCTTTTGAATTTCTTTTATTTTTAATAACTATTTTTTATATTAATAAATTTATTATTTTTTTTCTTCCTTCCTTCCTTGCTTCCTTCCTTTCTTTCTTTGTTTTTTTCTCCTTTTTCTTCTGAGCAGTGTGGCTGACAGGGTTTTGCTGCTTAGGCCCACTGTCAGGCCTGAGCCTCTGAGGTGGGAGAGATGAGTTCAGGACATTGGTCCACCAGAGACCTCGTGGCTCCACATAGTATCAAATGGCGAAAGCTCTCCCAGAGATCTCCATCTCAACCCTAAGACCCAGCTATACTCAATGAACAGCAAGCTACAGTGCTGGACACCCTATGCCAAACAACTAGCAAGACAGGAACACAACCCCACCCATTAGCAGAGACGCTGTCTAAAATCACAATAATGTCAAACAAACCCCAAAACAGGTTGGGTGGGGCACCACAGGACACAGTCCTGCCCAGCAGAAACACAAGATCCAGCCTCATCCACCAGAACACAGGGACTACTCCCCTCTAATAGGAAGCCTACACAACCCACTGAACCAGTGTTAGTCACTGGAGGCAGACACAAAAGAAAACGGGAACTACAAACCTGCAGCTTGTGAAAAGGTGACCCCAAACACAGTAAGTGAAGCAAAATGGAGAACAGAGAAACACACAGCAGATGAAGGAGCAAAGTAAAAACCCACCAGACCAAAAAAATGAAGAGGAAATACGCAGTCTACCTGAAAAAGAATTCACAGTAATGATAGTAAATATGATCCAAAATCTTGGAAATAGAATGGAGAAAATACAAGAAATGTTCAGCAAGGACCTAGGAGAACTAAAGAGCAAACAAACAACGATAAAACAAATGAAATTAAAAATTCTCTACAAAGAATCAAGAGCAGAATAACTGAGGCAGAAGAACGGATAAGTGACCTGGAAGATAAAATAGTGGAAATAACTACCTCGGAGCAGAATAAAGAAAAAGAACGAAAAGAATTGAGGACAGACTCAGAGACTTCTGGGATAACATTAAATGTACCAACGTTCGAATTGTAGGGGGCCCAGAAGAAGAGAAAAAGAAAGGGACTGAGAAAGTATTTGAAGTGATTACAGTTGAAAATTTCCCTAATATGGGAAAGGAAATACTCAATCAAGCCCAGGAAGCACAGAGAGTCTCATACAGGACAAATCCAAGGAGAAACACGACAAGACACATATTAATCAAACTATCAAAAATTAAATACAAAGAAAAAAATCTTAAAAGCAGCAAGGCAAAACCAACAAATAACATACAAGGGAATCCCCATAAGGTTAACAGCTAATCTTTTAGCAGAAACTCTGCAAGCCAGAAGGGAGTGGTAGGACATATTTAAAGAGATGAAAGAGAAAAACCTACAACCAAGATTACTTTACCCAGCAAGGATCTCATTCAGATTTGATGGAGAAATTAAAACATTTACAGACAAGCAAAAGCTAAGAGAATTCAGCACCCCCAAACCAGCTTTACAACAAATGCTAAAGGAACTTCCCTAGGCAAGAAACACAAGACAAAAAAAGACCTACAATAACAAACCCAAAACAATTAAGAAAATGGTAATAGGAATGTACGTATTGATAATTACCTTAAATGTAAATGGATTAAATGCTCCAACCAAAAGACATAGACTGGCTGAATGGATACAAAAGCAAGACACATATATACACTGTCTACAAGAGACCCACTTCAGACATAGGGACACATACAGACTGAAAGTGAGGGGACAGAAAATGATATTCCATGCAAATGGAAATCAAAAGAAAGCTGGAGTAACAATTCTCATATCAGACAAAACAGACTTTAAAATAAAGATTATTACAAGTGACAAAGAAGGACACTACATAATGATCAAGGAATCAATCCAAGAAGAAGATATAACAATTGTAAATATTTATGCACCCAACATAGGAGCACCTGAATACATAAGGCAAATGTTAACAGCCATAAAAGGGGAAATCGACAGTAACACAATCATAGTAGGGGACTTTAACACCCCACTTTCACCAACGGACAGACCATCCAAAATGAAAATAAATAAGGAAAAACAAGCTTTAAATGATACATTAAACAAGATGGACTTAATTGATACTTGTACGATATTCCATCTAAAGACAACAGAATACACTTTCTTCTCAAGTGCTCATGGAACATTCTCCAGGATAGATCATATCTTGGGTCACAAATCAAGCCTTGGTAAATTCAAGAAAATTGAAATCGTATCAGGTATCCTTTCTGACCACAATGCTATGAGACTAGATATCAATAACTAACAGGAAAAAATCTGTAAAAAATACAAACACATGGAGGTTAATCAATAAACTACATAATCAAGAGATCACTGAAGAAATCAAACAGGAAATCAGAAGCTACCTAGAAACACATGACAATGAAACACAGCAACCCAAATCCTATGGAATACAGCAAAAGCAGTTCTAAGAGGGAAGTTTATAGCAATACAATCCTACCTCAAGAAACAAGAAACATCTCAAATAAATAACCTAACCTTACACTTAAGCAACTAGAGAAAGAAAAAAAAATCCAAAGCTAGCAGAAGGAAAGAAATCATAAAGATCAGATCAGAAATAAATGAAAAGAAATGAAGGAAACAATAGCAAAGATCGATTAAACTAAAAGCTGGTTCTTTGAGAAGATAAACAAAATTGATAAACCATTAGCTAGACTCATCAAGAAAAAAAGGGGAGAAGACTCAAATCAATAGAATTAGAAATGAAAAAGGAGAAGTAACAACTGACACTGCAAAAATACAAAGGATCGTGAGAGATTACTACAAGCAACTCTATGCCAATAAAATGGACAACCTGGAAGAAGTGGACAAATTCTTAGAAAAGCACAACCTTCTGAGACTGAACCTAGAAGAAATAGAAAATATAAACAGACTAATCACAAGCACTGAAATTGAGACTGTGATATAAAAGTCTTCCAACAAACAGAAACCATGGACCAGGCGGCTTCACAGGTGAATTCTATCAAACATTTAGAGAAGACCTAACACCTATTCTTCTCAAACTCTTCCAAAACAGAGCAGGAGGAGGAACACTCCCAAACTTATTCTACAAGGCCACCATAACCCTACTACCAAAACCAGAAAAAGATGTCCAAAGAAAGAAAACTACAGGCCAATATCACTGATGAACATAGATGCAAAAATCCACAACAAAATACTACCAAACAGAATCTAACAGCACATTAAAAGGATCCTACACCATGATCAAGTGGGATTTATCCCAGGAATGCAAGGCTTCTTCAATATACACAAATCAATCAATGTGATAAACTATATTAAAAAAATTGAAGGATAAAAAGCATATGACCATCTCAATAGATGCAGATAAAGCTTTCAACAAAATTCAACACACATTTATGATAAAATCTCTGCAGAAAGTAGGCACAGAGGGAATTTACCTCAACATATAAAAGGCCATATATAACAAACCCACAGCGAACATCATTCTCAATGGTGAAAAACTGAAACCATTTCCACTACGGTCAGTATCAAGACAAGGCTGCCCACTCTCACCACTATTATTCAACATATTTTTGGAAGTTTAGCCACAGCAATCAGAGAAGAAAAAGAAATAAAAGGAATCCAAATTGGAAAAGAAGAAGTAAAACTGTCACTGTTTGCAGATGACATGATACCTTACATAGAGAATGCTAAAGACTCTATCAAAAAACTACTACAGCTAATCAATGGATTTAGTAAAGTAGCAGGATACAAAATTAATGCACAGAAGTCTCCTGCATTCCTATACACTACTGATGAAAAATATGAAAGAGAAAATAAGGAAACACTCCCATTTACCATTGCAACAAAAAGAATAAAATACTTAGGAATAAACCTCCCTAAGGAGACAAAAGACCTGTATGCAGAAAATTATAAAACACTGTTGAAAGAAATTAAAGATGATACAAACAGATGGAGAGATATACCATGTTGCTGGACTGGAAGAATCAACATTATGAAAATGACTATATTACCCAAAGCAATCTACAGATTGAATGCAATCCCTATGCAACTACCAATGGCATTTTCCACAGAACTAGAACAAAAAATTTCACAATTTGTATGGAAACACAAAAGACCCCAAATAGCCAAAGCAACCCTGAGAAAGAAAAACGGAACTGGAGGAAACAGGCTCCCTGACTTCAGACTATATTACAAAGCTACAGTAATCAAGACAGTATGGTACTGGCACAAAAACAGAAATATAGATCCATAGAACAGGATAGAAAGCCCAGAGATAAACCCAAGCACATATGGTCACTTTATTTTTGATAAAGGAGGCAAAAATATACAATGGAGAAAAGACAGCCTCTTCAATAAGTGGTGCTGGGAAAGTGCACAGCTACATGTAAAAGAATGAAATTAGAACACTCCCTAACATCATACACAAAAATAAACTCAAAATGGATTAAAGACCTAAATGTAAGGCCAGACACTATAAAACTCTTAGAGGAAAACATAAGCAGAAAACTCTATGACATAAATCACAGCAAGATCCTTTTTGACCCACCTCCTAGAGAAATGGAAAGAAAAACAAAAATAAACAAATGGGACCCAATGAAACTTAAAAGCTTTTGCACAGCAAAGGAAAACATAAAGAAAATGAAAAGACAACCCTCAGAATGGGAGGAAACATTTGCAAATGAAGCAACTGACAAAGGACTAATCTCTGAAATTTACAAGCAGCTCAGGCAGCTCAATATTAAAAAAACAAACAACCCAACCCAAAAATGGGCAGAAGACCTAAATAGACATTTCTCTAAAGAAGACACACAGATTGCCAACAAACTCATTTAAGAATGTTCAACATCACTAATCATTAGAGAAATGCAAATCAAAACTACAATGAAGTATCTCCTCACACCAGCCAGAATGTCCATCATCCAAAAATCTACAAACAATAAATGCTGGAGTGGGTGTGGAGAAAAGGGAACCCTTTTGCACTGTTGGTAGGATTGTAAATTGATACAGCCACTATGGAGAACAATATGGAGGTTCCTTAAAAAACTAAAAATACAACTACCATATGACCCAGCAATCCCACTACTGGGCATATACCCTGAGAAAACCATAATTCAAAAAGACACATGTACCACAATGTTCATTGCAGCTCTATTTACAATAGCCAGGACATGGAAGCAGCCTAAGTGCCCATCGACAGATGAATGAATAAAGAAGATGTGGCAAATATATACAATGGAACGTTACTCAGCCATAAATAATAACAAAATTGAGTTATTTGTAGTGAGGTGCATGGACCTAGAGTCTGTTATACAGAGTGAAGTAAGTTAGAAAGAGTAAAGCAAATACCATATGCTAACACTTATATATGGAATCTAAAAAAAAAAAAAAAAAAAGAATGGTTCTGAAGAACCTATGGACAGGACAGGAATAAACACGCAAACGTGGAGAATGGACTTGAGGACATAGGGAGGGGGAAGGGTAAGCTGGGACGAAGTAAGAGAGTGGCATGGATTTATATATACTACCAAATGTAAAATAGATAGCTAGTGGGAAACAGCCATATAGCACAGGGAGATCAGCTCAGTGCTTTGTGACCACCTAGAGGGGTGGGATATGGAGGGTGGGAGGGAGACGCAAGAGGGAGGAGATATGGGGATATATGTATATGTATAGCTGATTCACTTTGTTATAAAGCAGAAACTAACACACCATTGTAAAGCAATTATACTCCAATAAAGGTGTTAAAAAAATAAAAATTTAAATGTAAAAATTTAAAAAAAGAATGTGGGACTTCCCTCGTGGTGCAGTGATTGGGAGTCTGCCTGCCACTGAGGGAGGCACAGGTTCGGTCCCTTGTCCAGGAGGATCCCACATGCTGCAGAGCGGCTGGGTCAGTGCACTGAGGCTGACAGGCCTGCACTCTGGAGCGCATGAGCCACAGATACTGAGCCCCCGCACCACAGCTACTGAGGCCTGTGTGCAGCGACCAAAACCCAACACAGCCAAAAAACAAAAAGAAAGAAATTGTTAAAAAAAAAATAAAAAGAATGTATATAGTTGTAAAAAAAATATCTACAAAGAGAGGTGGGTGTACTGTTCCTGAAAACAATGCTGTGATACACATTGGTGAAAAAAGAACCAGAACTGTAGCTGTTCTTGTAGTCAGTTTTCTGTGCCTATCTGATATAACTCTCTTTCACTTTACCGTTCAGTTTGAAAGATCCTTTTTTTTAAAACTTTTTATTTATTTATTTTTGGCTGCATGGGGTCTTCGTTGCTGTGTACTGGCTTTCTCTGGTTGTGGCAAGTGGGGGCTACTCTTCATTGTAGTGCGCTGGCTTCTCATTGTGGTGGCTTCTCTTGTTGCAGAGCACGGGCTCTAGGGCACGCAGGCTTCAGTAGTTGCGGCACATGGGCTCGGTGGTTGTGGCCTGTGGGCTCTGGAGTGCAGGCTCGGTAGTTGTGGAGGATGGGGTTGGTTGCTCCGCAGCGTGTGGAGTCTTTCCAGACCGGGGATCAGGCCTGTGTCCCCTGCATTGGCAGGCAGATTCTTGACGGTTGCACCGCCAGGGAAGCCCCAATAGATCCTTATTGCTGTTGACTGTGGAGGAAAGCACCAGGAGTATTCTCTTTCTAGGGAAAGTTGTGGACCCAAAGGAACTGTAGTTGGGAAAGAGGTTGTTGACTAATTGCATTTGCTTATTGCAATGGGAAATAAATAGTATAGGCTGATGCAATCAGTGTGAGCTTGGATGTGGCTTCCACTGTGCTGGGGTGGAGGCTGGATCCTAGCCAAACTTCCCTGGGTGTGGTAGAGGCCATACCTGTGACCAAATATTCAGGTAGTCAACAAGTGTGTTATTACCCAAATCATTGGAAGGCCCGATGTTATTTCTCTTCGTCCGAAAATCCTCCAGTTAGTCAGCTCCAAGGAAATTGGGCTGCCAAATGTCCTTTCTCTGCCCTCTGGGGAATAGTCAAAATGCAGATCATGTCCTCATATCCCAGTATTTCATTAACAAGATCAATGAACATAAAACAATAAAAATGCAGTGGCTTATACATGAACCTCTCAATCTCCTTCTGACAATCCCATCAGAATGCTTCTTTGTGTTCTTACCAGAATTGTTATTGGTGGGATGTAAATAGTTGTTTCCACTACAGGACTGAGTCAAAGACAGAGAGCAACTAAGAATGTGGTTTTTGTGACTCAGGAAGCGTGGGGCAAAAGAACAAGAGAGACAAGATGAACGCCACTGTACAAGCCCCCTTCCCACCTCCCAAAGTTCCCTTATTGCTAATTTATAAGCTGGGAATGGATAAGGAAATTTATTCATTGACATCATTATTTCATATCTTCCTTCTGCATCCCAATCAGACTCTCTTCCAAATGCTGCACCCCTGTCCCATTTCCTCAAGTATGAATGTCCTGGTTAATCTGTCTTTTGTCTCTACTCTCACTGAAATCTGATACCTCTGCATTGAGAGATCCTTCAACAACTCTGCCTTGCCTGTGCATGCCATCCTACCCCTACCCACCAAACTAGACTTCATCTCAGACAATGCATATTCAAATGCCCAGTATTAGAATTCAGTACACACAAACAGAACAGTGACTGTAAATGATGTATTGTCTGACATTCTAGCCCTAAGATGAAACCCTTTAGTGAAAGGGAAATTATAACAAATTCATAAGTGCTGTTGTGGTAATTATGCTTTCCATTTGAAATAAATAAATAGATACTGCTTATAAAAATAAAAAACAAAATATCAGCACTCTCTACTACTTTCCTGCTTTATGTTTCTTTAAAATATTTATTGCCATTTAACATGCCACATGTTTTAATTGTTTATTTATTGTATGATTCTCCCACAAAAAGCAAGGTTTTTTATTAGGTTGTGCATAGCTGTATCTCCAAGACCTAGATCAGTGCCCATATGAGTGGATTCATATGTAATACACACACACACACACGCACACACACACACACATTGAGGAAAACTGTTTCAGAAAAAAAAGGCATGACATTCACAGAAAGATAGACAAAATGAAAAAGGCAGAGGACTATGTACCAGATGAAGGAACAAGATAAAACCCCGGAAAAACAACTAAATGAAGTGGAGATAGGCAACCTTCCAGAAAAAGAATTCAGAATAATGATAGTGAAGGTGATCCAGGACCTCAGAAAGAGAATGGAGGCAAAGATTGAGAAGATGCAAGAAATGTTTAACAAAGACCTAGAAGAATTAAAAAAGAAACACCTAGAAGAATTAAAGAACAAAGAAATAGAGATGAACAATACAATAACTGAAATGAAAAATACACTAGAAGGAATCAATAGCAGAATAACTGAGGCAGAAGAATGGATAAGTGACCTGGAAGACAGAATGGTGGAATTCAATGCCGCAGAGCACAATAAAGAAAAAAGAAGAAAAGAAATTAAGACAGCCTAAGAGACCTCTGGGACAACATTAAATGCAACAACATTCGCATTACAGGGGTCCCAGAACGAGAAGAAAGAGAGAAAGGACCCAAGAAAATATTCGAAGAGATTATAGTCGAAAATTTCCCTAACATGGGAAAGGAAATAGCCACCCAAGCCCAGGAAGTGCGGAGAGTCCTAGACAGGATAATCCTAAGGAGAAACACGCCGAAACACATAGTAATCAAACTGACAAAAATTAAAGACAAACTACTGAAAGCAACAAGGGGAAAACGACAAATAACATACGAGGGAATTCCCATAAGGTTAACAGCTGATTTATCAGCAGAAACTCTACAGGCTAGAAGGGAGTGGCATGATATATTTAAAGTGATGAAAGGGAAGAACCTAAAACCAAGATTACTCTACCCGGCAAGGATCTCATTCAGATTCGACAGAGAAATCAAAAGATTTACAGACAAGGAAAAGCTACGAAAAATTCAGCACCACCAAACCAGGTCTACAACAAATGCTAAGAAACTTCTCTAAGTGGGAAACACAAGAGAAGAAAAGGACCTACAAAAACAAATCCATAACAATTAAGAAAATGGTAATAGGAACATACATATCGATAATTACCTTAAACGTGAATGGAGTAAATGCTCCAACCAAAAGACACAGCCTTGCTGAACGGATACAAAAACAAGACCTGTATATATGCTGTCTACAAGAGACCCACTTCAGACTTAGGGACACCTACAGACTGAAAGTGAAGGGATGGAAAAAGATATTCCATGCAAATGGAAATCAAAAGAAAGCTGGAGTAGCAATACTCATATCAGATAAAATAGACTTTAAAATAAAGAATGTTACAAGAGACAAGGAAGGACACGATATATTGATCCAGGGATCAATCCAAGAAGAAGATATAACCATTATAAATATATATGCACCCGGCACAGGAGCACCTCAATACATAAGGGAAATGCTAGCAGCTATAAAAGAGGAAATTGACAACAACACAATAATAGTGAGGGACTTTAACACCTCACTTACACCAATGGACAGATCATCAAAACAGAAAATTAATAAGGAAACACAAGTTTTAAATGATAAAATAGACCAGATAGATTCAATTGATATTTAGAGGACACTCCATCCAAAAACAGCAGATTACACTTTCTTCTGAAGTGCACACAGAACATTCTCCAGGATAGATCACATCTTGGGTCACAAATCAAGCCTCAGTAAATTTAAGAAAACTGAAATCATATCAAGCATCTTTTCCGACCACAATGCTATGAGATTAGAAATCAATTACAGGGAAAAAAATGTAAAAAACACAAACACATGGAGGCTAAACAATACACTACTAAATAACAAAGAGATCACTGAAGAAATCAAAGAGGAAATCAAAAAATACCTAGAGACAAATGACAATGAAAACACGATGATCCAAAACCTATGGAATGTAGCAAAAGCAGTTCTAAGAGGGAAGTTTATAACTATACAAGCCTACCACAAGAAACAAGAAGAATCTCAAAAAAAAAAATCTAACTTTACACCCAAAGGAACTAGAGAAAGAAGAACAAAAAAACCCCAAAGTTAGTAGAAGGAAAGAAATCATAAAGATCAGATCAGAAATAAATGAAAAAGAAATGAAGGAAACGATAGCAAAGATCAATAAAACTAAAAGCTGGTTCTTTGAGAAGATAAACAATATTGATAAACCTTTAGCCAGACTCATCAAGGAAAGGAGGGAGAGGACTCAAATCAACAAAATTAGAAATGAAAAAGGAGAAATTACAATGGACACTGCAGAAACACAAAGCATCATAAGAGACTACTACAAGAAATTCTATGCCAATAAAACGGACAACCTGGAAGAAATGGACAAATTCTTTAAAAAGGTATACCTTTCAAGATTGAACCAGGAAGAAATAGAAAATATGAACAGACCAATCACAAGTAATTAAATTGAAACTGTGATTAAAAATCTTCCAGCAAACAAAAGTCCAGGAAAAGATGGCTTCACAGGTGAATTGTATCAAACTTTTAGAGAAGAGCTAACACCCATCCTTCTCAAACTCTCCCAAAAAAGTGCAGAAGAAGGAACACTCCCAAACTCATCCTATGAGGCCACTATCACCCTGATACCAAAACCAGCCAAATATACTACAAAAAAAATTACAGATCAATATCACTGATGAATATAGATGCAAAAATCCTCAACAAAATACTAGCAAACAGAATCCAACAACATATTAAAAGGATCATACACCATGATCAAGTGGGGTTTATCCCAGGAATGCAAGGATTCTTAAATATACACAAATTAATTAGTGTGATACACCATGTTAACAAATTGAAAAATAAAAACCACATGATCATCTCAGTAGATGCAGAAAAAGCTTTTGACAAAATCCAACATCCATTTATGATAAAAACTCTCCAGAAAGTGGGCATAGAGGGAATCTACCTCAACATAATAAAGGCCATATACGACAAACCCACAGCAAACATCATTCTCAAAGGTGAAAAACTGACAGCATTTCCTCTAAGACATGAAGAAGACAAGGATGTCCACTCTCGCCACTATTATTCAACATAGTTTTGGAAGTTTTAACCACAGCAATCAGAGAAGAAAAAGAAATAAAAGGAATACAAATTGGAAAAGTAGAAGTAAAACTGTCACTGTTTGCAGATGACATGATACTATACATAGAGAATCCTAAAGATGCCACCAGAAAACTACTAGAGCTAATCAATGAATGTGGTAAAGTTGCAGGATACAAAATTAATGCACATAAATCTCTTGCATTCCTATACACTAATGATGAAAAATCTGAAAGAGAAATTAAGGAAACACTCCCATTTACCATTGCAACAAAAAGAATAAAATACCTAGGAATAAACATACCTAACGAGAAATAAGATCTGTATGCAGAAAATTATAAGACACTGATAAAAGAAATCAAAGATGATACAAACAGATGGAGAGATATACCATGTTCTTGGATAGAAAGAATCAATATTGTGAAAATGACCATATGTGATAAAGGAGGATATGTGATACCTTTTGCTGTGCAAAATCAATTACAAACAACACAAAAAGACAACCCTCAGAATGGGAGAAAATATTTGCAAATGAATCAACGGACAAAGGATTAATCTCCAAAATATATAAACAGCTCATGCAGCTCAATATCCAAAAAACAAACAACCCAATCCAAAAATGGGCAGAAGACCTAAATAGACATTTTTCCACAGAAGACATACTGATGGCCAAGAAGCACATGAAAAGCTGCTCAACATCACTAATTATTAGAGAAATGCAAATCAAAACTACCATGAGGTATCACCTCACACCAGGTAGAATGGGCATCATCAGAAAATCTACAAACAACAAATGCTGGAGAGGGTGTGGAGAAAAGGGACCCCTCTTTCACTGTTGGTGGGAATGTAAATTGATACAGCCACTATGGAGAACTGTACGGAGGTTCCTTAAAAAACTAAAAATAGAATTACCATATGTCCCAGCAATCCTGCTACTGGGCATATACCCAGAGAAAACCATAATTCAAAAAACACATGCACCACAATGTTCATTGCAGCACTATTTACAATAGCCAGGTCATTGAAGCAACCTAAATGCCCATTGACAGACGAATGGATAAAGAAGATGTCGTACATATATACCATGGAATATTACTCAGCTATAAAATGGAACGAAATTGGGTCATCTGTAGAGACGTGGATGGATCTAGAGACTGTCATACAGAGTGACGTAAGTCAGAAAGAGAAAAACAAATATCGTATATTAACACATATATGTGGAACCTAGAAAAATGGTACAGATGAATTGGCGTTCAAGGCAGAAATAGAGACACAGAGGTACAGAACAAACGTATGGACACCAAGCGGGGAGAGTGGCGGCGGGTAGTGGTGGTGTAGTGATGAACTGGGAGATTGGGATTGACATGTATACAGTGATGTGTATAAAATCGATGACTAATAACCTGCTGAATAAAAAAATATATAAAATAAAGAATAATTTAAAAAGGCACTATAAAGGACTAGCACTACATAGTGTTGTACTCAAAAGAAGTCTGTATGTTAAAGTGAAGAGTTATGGTTGATTGAATCAGTGGGCAAATCAAGAACTATCTGAGCTCCTACTACATGTAATGTATTGTTCTAAGCACTAAACTTCATGAGATACTCAAGTTGGATGCTAAAAGACAAAAGAAACTATTTCCCTGAATTTATCCCTTTTATTAATTGATTTAGAGAAAGCAGTGCACACAGATTACTACATAGGTAAGCTCTTCTGGTATAGCTTTCTGTTCAAATATAGTTCTCATATATAATACAGCCAGTGACTATCTGATTCTCTGATATCTCTGTCTTTCTCCATGATATATCCTCTCCCTTCCTTCTCTGTATGGGCTTTTGTCTTAGTATGGTCCACTGACTTTCTTAATCCTCAGTGTTTTGGCTTATAAGATTAGGCCTGGCTTAAGACATGGAAGCAACCTAAGTGTCCATCAACAGATGAATAGATAAATAAGATGTGGCACATATATACAATGGAATATTACTCAGCCATAAAAAGAAATGAAATTGAGTTATTTGTAGTGAGGTGGATGGATCTAGAGTCTGTCATACAGAGTGAAGTAAGTCAGAAAGAGAAAAATAAATACCGTATGCTAACACATATATATGGAATCTAGAAAAAGAAAAAAAATGGTCATGAAGAACCTAGGGGCAGGGCAGGAATAAAGATGCAGACCTACTAGAGTAACCATACCTATCATATGGGGTTATTTTGAAGATTAAATATAGTAACAAAAGTAATGCACTTAGCATAGTTCCCGTAATATAATAAAGGAAAAACATAGCATTACTGGGCCTCAGCAAGGCCAAAGAGTAAATTGTCTACATAATCACACTGCTCAAAATTGTGTTTTAGTTAAGCCTTAGAATCCTAGAATTTTGGTTCCCAGCCAAGTGAAATGCAGTGGTGTAGGCCTGTAAGATCACCAAAGTCCAAGGCATACTTGGAAGTTTATCCCAGGCATAAAACTTTTCTTTCTGTTTTTTCCTTTTGTAATCAAACATCACCAATGGCATATGGAAGAATATTATTTAATTAATCCACTCAGAGAGGTTGAAAGCAAGAAGTGAATGACAGAGGCCATGGTAAAGAGTGGTGGATTTACCTTTGGATCATAGGATCAGAAGGAGAGAGAAAGAAGAGATTCAGCCAATAAGATCTTAGTATAATTTTACAGAAGTTAAGTTTATATATTTGGCAAGTAAGTTTGGTGTTCTGGTATGCTTCTTTCCAGATTCTATTTCTTCTTCTAGGAATACTAATAATCATCTCTAAGCATTTGAGCCTCAATGACTTGTTTTACTGTCTTTGAATCACCAATACCTAATACAGTGCTCATACAGAGTAGGGACTTGAATTTTGAATGAATAAATGAATAATACTAATACCACTATTACTAATAAAATATAATACTGGCTATGCCAAATCACATCATATTCATAAACCAACCACCACCACCTAACAGGCTGGAATAACAGGACACTTTTTATATCAGTAGGCCATATCCAACAAGTTAGTCTATTATCATTATTTAATGAGCTCTTAGTGCATGCTAGATACCATGCTACATACCTTACATATATTCTCCCTAATCATAAAATAAGATCTTGCACATGAGAAAACAATATTCTGATTAGCTAAGGTCACTGAGCCAGCAAGTGACCACCACATACGATTCAGTTCTGTCTTATATCAATGCCCAAGTTGCTTAATATTTGCCTCTTACCACTCTTTCTCCTTCACACCCTTTCTTCCTTCCTTCCAACACATATTAAGCACCTAATATGTGTCATACATTGTGTTAAGCACAGTCTCTATTTTCTGCATTGTCCATTTCCTTTATAGTTGTACAATACTTTAGAGTTCTGTGCTTTACACACATGATCTCATTTGATTCAATATTCTACTCTATTTTAAAAAAGAAAACAACTGACACTCAAAGAAGTTAACAAACACAAGATTATACCAGTCTTATGTGAGGTGCTAGGACATAAAACATGAAATTGGACTTTTTTCCCCAGTGTATTACATGATTATAAAATAGTGGGAAAAGCCAAGGCTTTGAGTTCAGACAGACCTGGGCTTTAACCTTGACTCCTCTACTTAATAGCTGTGTGACACTGAACAAGTTACTTAACCTCTCTGAGACTCAGTTCCCTCATAATAGTAGTTACAGTGGGCATTACAGTAATGGTCACTTCAGAGTACTGATAAAAGATTCACATAAAGTACTTATAGGTATTGAATAAATCCCTCCTTGTTATTACCATCATCATTGTGGGGACTGAATAGAGTAAATATAAAGTGTCAAGTGCAGTGCTTGGAAACTAAGTGGGTGGCAAAGAAGTAGGCACTGCACTGGCTATTACTATATTAGGATAAGGATTTTCATACTTAAAAAAATATAAAATTGGAGCAAATCAAATAGAGTACTTCTTTCTTACACATACTAGAAAATGTACAGATCTTTCTCATTTTATGATGGGGTTACATCTTGAAAAATTCATTGAAAGTTAAAAATACTGTAAGTCCAGGGACTTCCCTGCTGGCCCAGTGGTTAGGACTCCGTGCTTCCACTGCAGGGGGCATAGGTTCGATCCCTGGTCAAAGAACTAAGATCCTGCATGCCGCATGGCGCAGCCAAAAAAAAAATTTGTAAGTCCAAAACACATCTAATACACCTAACCTACCCAAACACCATAGCTTAGCCTAGCCTACCTTAAACGTGCTCAGAACACTTACGTTAGCCTGCAGTTGAGCAAAATCATCTATCACAAAACACAAAGCCTATTTTATAATAAGGTGTTGAATATCTCATGTAATTCATGGAATACTGAACTGAAAGTGAAAAACAGAATGGTTGTATGAGTACAGAAGAGTTTTAAGTGTATTGGTTATTTACCCTCGTGATTGTGTGGCTGACAGAGCCGTGGTGCGCTGCACTGCCCAGCACCACGAGAGAGTATCACTAGCCTGGGAAAAAAGCAAAAGTCATAATTTGAATTATGCTTTCAGCTGAATGTGTATCACTTTTGCACCATCCTAAAGTCAAAAACATCGTAAGTTGAGCCAGAGTAAAGTGGGAACTGTCTATACAGTGCTCGTTACCCTTAGTGGCAGGAATATAAAGATCAGGTTCAGACAAATTCTTCAATAGCAGTTATTCAGGAAAACTAGGAATTATTGTGAGGAGTTTTCTGGCCCTTGATATCATAAAAGATAATTGTCACTTTCTTCAATATATATTTGTGCCCTGAAAAAAAGATAAAATCTTGGACCAGGCAGTCTAACATTTTAGTAAGGAAGAAGAGAGGGGCAGTTTTGAGATTATATAACTGAATCCTTAATGAGTTTCCTGGATCACTATTTAGAGGTGCCTAAACCAAATTCCAAATAAATCTGTGATCCTTTGGGATGCACACAGACTATGCTTTGATTTCAAAATCTGCTTGGTAATTTTCCTTCTTCAATTTATGATGGGGTTACATCTCAAAAAATTCCTGGAAAGTTAAAAATATCATAAATTAGAAGTCATGAGTTTTCAAGATGGCTCCAAAAATCCCAGGGATATATATAGATGTGTGGTTCTTATCCTTTTTTTTTCCCCTCTGTCTGAATTAAAAAAGGCAATGTTTACGCTTAAAGATAGATTTCTTAAGCACATGGAAATCACTGGAAGTACTTGGTTAATTGAAACTCTTCATTCAGCATGGAATTTAAAATTCAGTATGGAATCATTAGATTTGTTGCTACTTAAGGAACGATCTTGTGCATTTCGTAAACTGGCTATTCACACTGTATAGGTAACAAATTTTTGTGTTCATATGAACTTACAGAGGTTTACTTTCAGCTGAGTGCTTAACTTTTCCAGGCCTTTACTGTCGGTTTGGGCAAATTTGGGGATAGATAGTTAATGAAGGTAGTTGTCATGTTCCTAAAAAGGAGCAATGAGGATAAAAGAAATATTGACCTCAATACATTTTATAACAAGCAGATCCTTTGTGGATCAGCTATATCACCTCTCTTTGTCAGTACCCTCATTGAGATTTCATCATGGCCAATCATTTGCTTTCAGCCTTTGCACTTTCTAAAAATTTTTCAGATGCAGCAACGTATGTGAGAAGGATTAAGTTAAAACCTACATATATGATTAGTTAACCAATGTAGGCCTTAATTTCTTCAGACTATGTTAGAAACCAGGAAAAACTCATAAACCATAAAGTCTACTGCATGAAAATAAAGAAGTTTTCACTGACTGGAAGTGAAATCAGAAGAGCAAGGATAATGTAATATATTTTACATAAAATTAAAATTATTCAATTTAATGTATTGTTTTGTTTTGTTTCTGACGTTATGTCTTTCCTGTTCTTTGGATGTTATAATAGTATTTCTTTTGTGAAATGATGGTGATACTCAATATGCTTCTTTCATGTTCTTACCTCATCAAAAAATTTTGACAACCTAATGTAGGTCTTATTTTTTCCTTAAAAAATAAATTCAGAATAGAGAGCCTAGAAACAGACCCTAATAAATATAGTCAACTGATCTTTGACAAATGAGTAAGGACAATACAATGGAGCAGAGATAGTCTTTCCAATGAATGTTGCTGGTACAATGGAATATTCACATGTAAAAAAATGAATCTAGACACAGATCTTAGACATTTCACAAAAAATAATTCAAAATGGATCACAGGCTTAAATATGAAATAGGAAACTATAAAACTTCTACAAGATAACATAGGAGAAAACTTAGATGACCTTGGGTGTGGTGATGCCTTTTTAGATAAAATACCAAAGGCACAATCCATGAAAGAAATAATGGATAAGGTGAACTTCACTAAAATTAAAAACTGCTGCTCTGCAAAAGATAACTCCAAAAGAATGAGAGGACAAGCCACAGACTGGGAGTAAATATTTATAAAAGACACATCTGATAAATGACTGTTATCCAAAATGTACAAAACCCCTTAAAACGCAACAATAAGAAAACAAACAACCCAATTTAAAAAATGGGCCAAAGACCTTAACAGACACCTCACCAAAGAAGATATACAGACGGCAATACACATATGAAAAGATGCTCCACATCATATGTCATCAGTTCAATGCAAATTAAACAACAGTGAGATACCACTACACACCTATTAGAATGGCCAAACTCCAGAAAACTGACAGCACTAAATGCTGGTGAAGATGTGGAGCAATACAAACTCTCATTCTTCCTGGTGAAAATGAAAAAACAGTATAGCCATGTTGGAAGACAATTTGTTGATTTCTAACAAAACTAAACATACTCTTACTATACAATCGAGCAATTGTACTCCTTGGTATTTACCCAAAGGAGCTGAAAACTTACGTAAAAAAATAAAGCTGCTGATAGCAGCTTTATTCATAATTGCCAAAACATGGAAGCGACCAAGATGTGTTTCAGAAGGTGAATGGATAAACTGTGGTACATCCAAACAATGTAATATTATTCAGTGCAAAAAAGCTGTCAAGCCATAAAAAGACACGGAGGAAATCTAAATGCATACTACTAAGTGAAAAAAGCCAATCTGATAAGGGTACATACTGCATAATTGCAACTATACCACATTTTGGAAAAGGCAAAACTATGGAGACAATAAAAATATCAGTGGTTACCAGGAGTGTACGTGAGGGCTGGTGAAGATGAATAAGCGGAGTACAGAGCATTTTTAGGGCAGTGAAAATACTCTGTACAATTTTTTTTTTTGCTGTACGCAGGCCTCTCACTGTTGTGGCCTCTCCCATTGCGGAGCACAGGCTCCGGACGCGCAGGCTCAGCGGCCATGGCTCACGGGCCCAGCCGCTCCGCGGCATGTGGGATCTTCCCGGACCAGGGCATGAACCCGTGTCCCCTGCATCGGCAGGCGGACTCTCAATCACTGCGCCACCAGGGAAGCTCTCTGTACAATATTTTAATAATGGATTTATGTCATTATACATTTATCCAAACAGTAGAATGTACAACCACAAGGGCAAACTAAAATAAACTATGGTCTTTGAGTCTGTGGATTGTGGATCGTGGATTACGATGTATCAGTGTAGGTTCATCCTTGATAATGTATCATGCTAGTGAGTGATGCTGATAATGGAGAAGCTATGCATGTGTAGGGACGGGGAGTATATGGGAAATCTCTGTACTGGCCTCTTCGTTTTGTTGTAAATCTAGATGTGCTCTAAAAATTAAAGTCTTAAAAATATTCAATATTTATGTAGATTACAATTTACCTAAAAAAAAAAAAACTTACTGCTCTGTGAAATATAAAAGCCTAGCAACCAGTTGTGTACAGAATCAAAAATGCTAATGAAATATCATTGAAATCACTGATATATTATTGAAATATCATTGAAATTACTGAAATATTATTGAAATCATTTGAATACTATATAATCTAGATATCACCAGAACCTCAGTAATATAGAATAGGGTCTATATCAATACCTGCATCTGAATAGAGGGGAACATGAATACAAATAAAGTGAGTTAAAAGAACAGCTGGATTTGTACAAATTCTGAATTAAATACAATTCTTAATGAAATAGAGTTTTATTACTTTCCAGTACATTAAAAAACTTTAAACTCATGACTAGCAAATTGTTACCAAGTAGAGGAACTGTGGATCTGACTTCTATGAATAAATGACGCATTTATAATTAGCATATTAATTATTCATATGGAAATGAATGTCCCTGGAATGCTTGCACCAGCTTAAACATACACCCCCTGCAGATTTATTTCCAACTATTAAATCCACATTCAAGATAATAATACTTAGGGTATGGGGCATTCTGGTTAATTGAGATTTCTAATGAACTAGGAAAAATACTAAACTCCTTTTTTTGATTTGTTCTGATGTTGAAATGTTTCAATTGAGTTCATTTTCTTTATTAAATGGGCAATGTTTTGTTAGATTACTTGAAACTATAAGGCTGTGGGTCATTATTATAGAATTCACTGAGATCCAAAAATGGATATGATGTAGGATGAATGTTGACTGAATTTAAAACACATTCTTTTGGAAGGCTTTCAGTTCCATTTTAAGTAATTTCCTGATATCAGCTTGGTTTGATCTGATATGCCCAATGTACTAGTGAAGATGTTAATTGAGGTTGTGGGGTTCAACTTGGTGGCTTTATATATTCTGAAGTTGGGAAAAGAATGTCTGAATTGCTAGTTAATTTTAATTTAATTTAATTGCTAGTTAATTTTTGCAAGGTTTAAAAATTAGAAAAGTACACAGAAATAAATAGCAAAATCCAATTTACCTGTCCAAATTAATGAATGATAATGTTTGTCATTCTGATTCAGATACTTTCTGTTATAAAGGCAGTAGAATATTTCAGATCAAGTTGAGGTTCCTCACAGTTCCGTTTATACCACCTCCCCATGGCAATCAATATCATGTGCAAATATACTAGATATATAGATATACTAGATATATATCATTCTAGAATATATACATATACACATATATATGCATATATATACACACACACAAATAGTATATACTATCATATCCCTCTTTGGGTCACTTGTTGAAGTTAACATAAATTATACCTATTGCAGTATACTGTATTTTTTCACTCAATATTTTTTTCAAGATTTATCAATATCAATGTAGAAAAATCTAGTTTATTCAATATTGCAATTAAATTTTACCTGAAATATACATAGAAAAATATGCAGAAACTGTAAGTATGCATATTAACTTCTTAATGAATATCACTGTCTAAATATAATACAATTTATTTATTCTCCCAATGATAAACATTTACTTGTTTCCATATTTTTGCCTTTATAATATTTTAATAAACTTCCTTATGTGTCTCCTGGTAAGCGTGGTTTTCCAAGAGAAGTGGAACTGCTGAGTTATAAAATATAGTTAAGATGTTTTGGTGAACATGTCATGTACTCTGGCCCTGTTTACATGTTCCCACAAAACAGATACATGTTTACCTGTTCTGTTTACCTGGAGGTTTTTCTGGTTATAAAGCCATTAAAAAAAAGTTTTGGTTTCAGAGCTCCACACTTTATGGGTAGTGTGCTGTCAGACACCACAACCAAGCATGGCAAATGCAGGGATCCAATATCTAGAGGGAAGGTAATAATTTTGCCCCCTGAAGCCTAGCTCCAGTTGTGTATATGCGTGGGACCCACAGTCTGAATATCCTTTCATGGGAGTGTGACAGATCCTCAGATCCACAAGCACTGCTGTGTATATCTGATTCTGATCCAAATTTTAGTTTTATTTTGTTTCCTCTTCTAGCTTGATTTCTTTCTTCATTTCTGGCTCCCTGAGATTTCCCTCTCTTGATGTTGAACTCAGTTACATATCTCAAAATTATTGAGATTCGAGTGGGAGGTGAGGTGGAATGGGGTTAGAGTGTGTCCTGCTGTGTCAGCTCATTCTATCCTATTGCCTGGAAACGAATCAATGGGTTTTTACAAATTAAATTCTCCTTTCTAATGCAGTGGCACAGGTGGCACTTGGCTTTATCGACAGTCTGCTAAAGAGGACACAACTTCGTGAAGAGAAAGAGAGGCCAAAGAGGGCAATTTTGTGAGTTGAATAAATCACGAAGACTTTCTATACCAATTGGAGTTGGTGAGCAGAAGGAGAGTAGTCAAATAGATATGTATACTATTGGGTTGGCCAAAAAGTTCGTTCGGTTTCCGAATGAACTTTTTGGCCAACCCAACACATATGACAGTTTTAGGGAATTAGATGGTTTCCATAAATGAATTTTACCCAAAACTTTGATGTACTTATTTAAATACTTTTAAATATTTCTTTATGGAGATGTAGTTGTATGATTTTTTTTTTTTACCTTTAAAACACCGTTTCTTGGGCATGATTTAACCTTAATAGTAAACAATCAAGACTGTGCTTATAATATAAATCATGACCTCAGATTTTTACTACACTGGGTATGACCATTTGCCCCTAAACTAAATAGCTTTTGATGTCTGGGATTCTTAAGTTAGTATAGACAGCTCTAATAATTCTGCTGCCTATTAGTTTGCTGTCAGATAACTCTTTGTATTTTTTCCAATGTGCCTGCTTCTAGGTTCAGCACATCCCTTTCTAAACATGGTGGGCTGAGAAAAAAAAGATGAGTGTTTAGATGTGAGTATAGACCAAGATGGTCCATTTGGTTGTAAGACATTTTCCAGTGAATATGTTACCTGAATTTCATTATATGAACTTTGGCTCACTTATTTATTCATTCATTCATTCACTTTTGCTACTTAGAGATGAGATTTGCCTTTTTCCTGAAATCCTGTCTTTTTTCTAGTTAGATGAATTTGTAAAATAAAATCTAAACACTCTGCACATATTTATATGTATGTACATATGAACCAGCTACTGAGTCCTGAAATCTAAATGATGTTGTAAGTCTAGAAAACATACACTGTGTTTTGTATAAAATACAGGGTTTTTTTGATCAAACTAAAGAGATTCTGCATGAAAAAAGAAAACAATAAATTGAAAAGTAACCTGAAGAATTAAATAAAATATAAGCAAATTATATAACTGACAAGGAGTTAATATCCAAAATATTTTAAAAACACAACTTATACAACTCAGTAACAAAAATGCAGATAACTCAATTAAAAAATGGGTGAAGGACCAAAATACACATTTTTCCAAAAGACACACAAATGGCCAATAGGTACATGAAAAGGCACTCAGCATCACACATCATCAGGGAATTGCAAATCAAAACCAAAATGAAATATCACTTCACACCTGTCAGAATAGCTATCATGAAAAAGACTACAAATAACAAATGTTGGTGAGGATGTGGAGAAAAGGTAACCCCTGTATGCTCTTGGTGGGAATGTAAATTGGTTCAGCCACTATGGGAAACAGTATGAAGTTCCTCAAAAAATTAAAAACAGAACTACCATATGATCCAGCAATCCCACTTCTGGGCACATACCCGAAAGAAATGAAATCAGGATCTCATGGAGACATCTGCATTCCTAAGTTCAGTGCAGCATTATTCACAATAGCTAGGACATAAAAACAGCCTAAATGTCCTTTGATGGATTAATGGATAAATAAAATATTACATATATATATATATATATATATAAAGGAATATTATTCACCTATAAAAAGGAAGGAATCTTGCCATTTGTGACAACAGAGATGAAACTGAAAGGCGTTATACCAAGTGAAATACGCCAGATGGAGAAGGGCAAATATTGGATGGATATATTATACATGGAATATATCCACGTATATTATAAGTGGAATCTGAAAATAAATAAATAAATTAAAGTAATTTTATGGAAACAGAATACAATGGTGGTTGCCAGGGGCTGGGGGATGAGGGAACTGGGGAGACATAGGTCAAAGGGTACAAACTTTCAGTTATAAAATGAATAAGTACTGAAGACCTAATGTACAGCATGGTAACTGTAGTTAATAAACATGGTGTTGTATTATAGATTTGAAAGTTGCTGAGAGCAGATCTTAAGCATTCTTACCACAAAAATGTTAACTACCTTAACTATGTATGGTGATGGATGTATTATCTTTTTTTTTTTTTTTTTTTTTTTTTTTTTTGCGGTACGCAGGCCTCTCACTGTTGTGGCCTCTCCCGTTGCGGAGCACAGGCTCCAGACGCGCAGGCTCAGCAGCCATGGCTCACGGGCCCAGCCGCTCCGCGGCATATGGGATCTTCCCGGACCAGGGCACGAACCTATGTCCGCTGCACCGGCTGGTGGGCTCTCAACCACTGCGCCACCAGGGAAGCCCTGGATGTATTATCTTGATCTTTGTAATCATTCCACAACACATGTGTACATCAATTCATCATGTTGTATACTTTAAATATATACAATTTTATGTCAATTATTCCTCAAAAATTTGGGAAAATAATTAATATACAATTTCATTTGGATATTTACAATTCTTTAGTGAAATAAGCATTTAAAAGTGTATCTGTTGAATTAGGTTGTCTCATTATTATTATAATGCATAATTATATTTTTTGAATATCAGTCATTTATCAGATATATGTTTGCAAATGCTTTCTCTTCTTAATGAGGTCATAAAGGTTACCAAAAATGTTCACTTGCCTAAAATGTTTTTAGTTCCCATCTTCTCTCCCGCCCTGTTATGCCAGGCTATGACTTCATCATTCTACTGTTTAACTTATGCTTAATTTTAAACCTTGCAAAAATTAATGACCTAAGGGCACATTGAAGTAGAACAAAATATACTTACCTATGCATAGTGAAATCTCTGACAGAGTGCAAAGATTTCTGTTGGGACTCTTATAGGCTTCAAAGATTTATAGTGCAAAACCCCACTTTAAAACTAATTTTCCTCCAAGCTCAAGGAGTGTGTTCTAAGAAGGTTTCAGTATGAAAGCAAGAATAAATAAATCCAATGCATATAAAATTTAAGTAAAATCCAAGGTTTTCTGTCTTTAGAATTTGGAGAGAAATATTGCTTCTCAAACTGAATGAAATTTCATCAAGACATGAAACACATATAGCTAAGGGAATTCAAGGTGTAAAATCTGGTTTGAGGATTTATGGTGAATATTGGTACTCAACACGATTAGTGTACAACAGGAAAAACAAGAGAAAAAGATATTGTTCCAATAAATTCAGACTATATTTCTCTGACAATAATTATTAAATGGAATTTATAAAAATTAGGAATTTGGGCGAATGTTTGCCTAGTTTACTTTCCGCTATTTTAAAGAGTCTATTACCAAGAAGTAGTAAAGAAAACCTGTCCAAGATTCTGTGTTACAAAATGTAACTTACAGTCA
This sequence comes from Monodon monoceros, assembly GCF_005190385.1. Lineage (NCBI taxonomy): Eukaryota > Metazoa > Chordata > Mammalia > Artiodactyla > Monodontidae > Monodon > Monodon monoceros. The sequence goes on along the minus strand of NW_021703779.1, from coordinate 106,324,183 downwards.
CTTAGTTCAGAGTTACTTACCTGATGCCAAAACAGCTAATTAATTCAAGGGGTTGTTTCTGGCTTTATTTTTGTTCCTTTCATTTAATGTCACATCTGAGGGAAATATCATCCATGCTGTTACTTGGTTGGTTTTGAGTCTGGCATTGCATTATGGAGGTACGACCTGGGGAGAAGACCAATTGAGTGTTTTCTTTCTCTTCTGTTCTCAATTCTCATTTCAGTGACAAAGCATGTGGAGAACTATCAGCTGTTGTGAAGTGATAGGAACACAGATGTGGCAATTTATTGAAGGAACTGGTGATCTTTGAGCTTTGGAGGAAAACAATGACTTCTTTTTGGTGGATTGTTTTGGGTTTGGATTTGGGGTTAGATTTAGAAGAGAGGAAAGTGGCCATCATAGAATTGAGAGACCGTCATCAAAATTTCCTGAGAAGTTTAATCAACAGATCTATGCAGTTCTCCTTTGATAAAGACAAAGAAGAAAACAAGAAAGGCAAAATAGGAAAGATAAATACTAATAATTACGGCAACTTTTACTGAGGACTTGATCTGTTCTCAAAGCTTCACATTCATTATTTTTACATTAACTTGACTTTAAAAGTGAGATAAATGTGACACAGAACAATAAGGTAACCTGCCCAAGGTCACACAGCTTGTAAAAAGCAGAAAAACCTGAATTCAAACTAAGTAGCCATGACTCCAAAGATCTTGCTCTCAAATTCTGTGCTATACTACCTTGCAGTGAATAACCACTGGTTGAAATGTGTATTTATGACGCATGCTTTGAAACACATTTCGAAACACATGTCGGAATACCATTATTTAAAAAGGAAGACAAATTGGTTTCTTTCTATATTACAAGTTGATCTTCGGGTCACAATGTATGCGGTAGCACTTACTGAACTCCTGATACATATAATATTAAATGTGGGGCAGCAATCTAGCCAGAAATTGTGAAATTAATGACTTTTTGGATTATCACTAGTTACAGCATAATCATCTGCAGTAGTTTTGCTAAAAATATTCTCTGTTAAACCTTTACTAGTTTCAATCCATAAAAGAGAAAACTGATAAACTTCACTTAATCAAAACTCAAATCTTTGGGCTTTCCTGGTGGCACAGTGGTTAAGAATCTGCCTGCCAATGCAGGGGACATGGGTTCAAGCCCTGGTCTGGGAAGATCCCACATGCCGCGGAGCAACTAAGCCTGTGCACCACAACCACGGAGTCTGCACTCTAAAGCCCACGTGCCACAACTCCTGAAGCCTGGGTGCCTAGAGCCCGTGCTCTGCAACAAGAGAAGCCACCACAATGAGAAGTCCGCACACCACAACGAATAGTAGCTCCCGCTCGTCACAACTAGAGCAAAGACCGCATGCAGCAACAAAGACCAAATGCAGCCAAAAAAACAAAAACAAAAACAAAACTCAAACCATTAAAAACTCCAATCACACCATTAAGAAAACAAAAATACCTCAATTATCTATCCACAGACTGGGAGAAAATATTTGTATCAATATATCATATATGTGAGGGAGGAGCTTCAAGATGGTGGAAAAGTAAGACACAGAGATCACCTTCCTCCCCACAGATACATCAGAAATACATCTACATGTGGAACAACTCCTACAGAACACCTACTGAATGCTGGCAGAAGACCTCAGACCTCCCTAAAGGCAAGAAACTCCCCACGTACCTGGGTAGGGCAAAAGAAAAAAGAAAAAACAGAGACAAAAGAATAGAGATGGTACCTGCACCAGTGGGAGGGAGCTGTGAAGGAGGAAAGGTTTCCACACACTAGGAAGCCGCTTTGAGGGCGGAGACTGCCGGTGGCGGAGAGGGGAAGCTTCGGAGCCATGGAGGAGAGCACAGCAACAGGGGTGCAGAGGGCAAAGCGGAGAGATTCCCGCATGGAGGATCGGTGCCGACCTGCACTCACCAGCCTGAGAGGCTTGTCTGCTCACCCGCCGGGGCGGGCGGGGCTGCGAGCTGAGGCTCGGGCTTTGGAGGTCTGATCACAGGGAGAGGAATGGGGTTGGTGGCGTGAACACAGCCTGAAGGGGTTAGTGCGCCACAGCTAGCCGGGAGGGAGTCCGGGGAAAAAGTCTGGACCTCCCAAAGAGGCAAGAGACTTTTTCCTGCTTCTTTGTTTCCTGGTGTGCGAGGAGAGGGGATTCAGAGCGCTGCTTAAAGGAGCTCCAGAGACGGGCGCGAACCATGGCTATCAGCGCGGACCCCAGAGACGGGCATGAGACATTAAGGCTGCTGCTGTAGCCACCAAGAAGCCTGCGTGCGAGCACAGGTCACTCTCCACACCTCCCCTCCCGGGAGCCTGTGCAGCCTGCCACTGCCAGGGTCCCGTGATCCAGGGACAACTACCCCAGAGAACGCACGGCACGCCTCATGCTGGTGCAATGTCACGCCTGCCTCTGCCGCCACAGACTGGCCGCAAAACCATACCCCTCCCTCCCACCGGCCTGAGTGAGCCAGAGCCCCCGAATCAGCTGCTCCTTTAACCCCGTCCTGTCTGAGCGAAGAACAGACGCCCTCAGGTGACCTACACACAGAGGCGGGTGCACATCCAAATCTGAACCCTGGGAGCTGTGTGAACAAAGAAGAGAAAGGGAAATTTCTCCCAGCAGCCTCAGGAGCAGCAGATTTAAGTCTCCACAATCAACTTGATGTACCGTGCATCTGTGGAATACATGAATAGACAACGAATCATCCCAAATTGAGGAGGTGGACTTTGGGAGCCACGATATATTTCTTTTTCCCTTTTTCTCTTTTTGTGAGTGTGTATATGTATGCTTCTGTGTGTGATTTTGTCTGTATAGCTTTGCTTTTTACCATTTGTCCTAAGATTCAGTCTGTCCTTTTTTTGTCTTTATTATTAAAAATTTTTTTCTTAATAATTATATTTATTTTAATAACTTTATTTTATTTTATTTTCTGCTTTCTTTCTTATTTTCTCCCTTTTATCCTGAGTTGTGTGGAGGACAGGTTCTTACTGCTCCAGCCAGGTGTCAGGGCTGTGCCACTGAGATGGTAGAGCCAAGTTCCAGACACTGGACCACAAGACACCTCCCAACTCCACGGAATATCAAACGGTGAAAATCACCCAGAGATCTCCATCTCAACACCAAGACCCACCTCCACTCAATGACCAGCAAGCTACACTGCAGGACACCCTATGCCAAACAACTAGCAAGACAGGAACACAACCCCATCCATTAGCACAGAGGCTGCCTAAAATCATAATAAGGCAACAGACACCCCAAAACACACCACCAGAAGTGGACCTGCCCACCAGAAAGACAAGATCCAGCCTCATCCACCAAAACACAGGCACAAGTCCCCTCCACCGAGAAGCCTACACACCCCACTGAACCAACCTTAGCCACTGGGGACAGACACCAAAAACAACAGAAACTACGAACCAGCAGCCTGCAAAAAGGAGACCCCACACACAATAAGTTAGGCAAAATGATAAGACAGACAAACACACAGCAGATGAAGGAGCAAGGCAAAAGCCCACCAGACCAAACAAATGAAGAGGAAATAGGCAGTCTACCTGAAAAAGAATGCAGAATAATGATAGCAAGGATGATCCAAAATCTTGGAAACAGAATGGAGAAAATACAAGAACCTTTTAACAAGGACCTAGAAGAACTAAAGAGTAAACAAACAGAGATGAACACCACAATAAATGAAATTAAAACTTCTCTAGAAGGGATCAACAGCAGAATAACTGAGGAAGAAGAACGGATAAGTGACCTCGAAGTTAAAACAGTGGAAGCAACTACTGCAGAGCAGAATAAAGAAAAAAGAATGAAAAGTATTGAGGACAGTCTCAGAGATCTCTGAGACAACATTAAATGCACCAACATTCGAATTATAGGGGTCCCAGAAGAAGAAGAGAAAAAGAAAGGGACTGAGAAAATATTTGAAGAGATAGTTGTTGAAAACTTCCCTAATATGGGAAAGGAAATAGTTAATCAAGTCCAGGAAGTACAGAGAGCCACATACAGGATAAATCCAAGGAGAAAAATGCCAAGACACATATTAATCAAACTATCAAAAATTAAATATAAAGAAGAAATATTAAAAGCAGCAAGGGAAAAACAACAGGTAACACATAAGGGAATCCCCATAAGATTAACAGATGATCTTTCAGCAGAAACTGTGCAAGCCAGAAGGGAGTGGCAGGACACATTTAAAGTGATTAAAGTGAAAAACCTACAACCAGGATTACTCTACCCAGCAAGGATCTCATTCAGATTCGATGGAGAAATTAAAAACTTTACAGACAAGCAAAAGCTAGGAGAACTCAGCACCACCAAACCAACTTGACAACAAATGCTAAAGGAACTTCTCTAGATAGGAAACACAAGAAAAGGAAAGACCTACAATAACAAACCCAAAACAATTAAGAAAATGGTAATAGGAACATACATATCGATAATTACCTTAAATGTAAATGGATTAAATGCTCCAACCAAAAGACAGAGACTGGCTGAATGGATACAAAAACAACACCCATATATATGCTGTCTACAAGAGACCCACTTTAGACCTAGGGACACATAGAGACTGAAAGTGAGGGGATGGAAAAAGATATTCCATGCAAATGGAAATCAAAAGAAAGCTGGAGTAGCAATTCTCATATCAGAAAAAATAGACTTTAAAACAAAGACTGTTACAAGAGATAAAGAAGTACACTACATAATGATCAAGGGATGAATCCAAGAATAAGATATAACAATTGTAAATATTTATGCACACAACTTAGGAGCACCTCAATACATAAGGCAAATTCTAACAGCCATAAAAGGGGAAATCGACAGGAACACAATCATACTAGGGGACGTTAACACCCGACTTTCACCAATGGACAGATCATCCAAAATGAAAATAAATAAGGACACACAAGCTTTAAATGATACAATAAACAAGATGGATTAATTGATATTTATAGGACATTCCATCCAAAAACAACAGAATACCCTTTTTTCACAAGTGCTCATGGAAAATTCTCCAGTATATATCATATCTTGGGTCACAAATTAAGCCTTGGTAAATTTAAGAAAATTGAAATCGTATCAGGTATCTTTTCCACCACAATGATATGAAACTAGATATCAATTACAGGAAAAAATCTGTAAAAAATACAAACGCATAGTGGCTAAACAACACACTACTTAATAACCAAGAGGGCACTGAAGAAATCAAAGAGGAAATCAAAAAATACCTAGAAACAAATGACAATGAAACCACAATGACCCAAAACCTATGGGATGCAGCAAAAGCAGTTCTAAGAGGTAAGTTTATAGCTATAAAAGCATACCTTAAGAAACAAGAAACATCTCAAGTAAACAACCTAACCTTACACCTAAAGCAGTTAGAGAAAGAACAAAAAAATCCCAAAGTTAGCAGAAGGAAAGAAATCATAAAGATCAGATCAGAAATAAATTAAAAAGAAATGAAGGAAATGATAGCAAAAATCAATAAAACTAAAAGCTGGCTCTTTGAGAAGATAAAATTGATAAACCATTAGGAAAACTTATCAAGAAAAAAACTGAGAAGACTCAAATCAATATAATTAGAAATGAAAAAGGAGAAGTAATGACTGAGACTGCAGAAATACAAAGCATCATGAGAGATTACTACAAGCCACTATGTGCCAATAAAATGGACAACCTGGAAGATATGGACAAATTCTTAGAATTGCACAACCGTCTGAAACTGAGCCAGGAAGAAATAGAAAATATGAACAGTCCAATCACAAGCACTGAATTTGGAACTGTGATTAAAAATCTTCCAACAAACAAAAGCCCAGGACCAGATGGCTTCACAGGCGAATTCTATCAACCATTTAGAGAAGAGCTAACACCTATCCTTCGCAAACTCTTCCAAAATATAGCAGAGGGAGGAACACTCCCAAACTCATTCTACGAGGCCACCATCACTCTGATCCCAAAACAAGACGAAGATATCACAGAGACAGAAAACTACAGGCCAATATCACTGATAAATATAGGTGCAAAAATCCTCAACAAAATACTAGCAAACAGAAACCAATAGCACATTAAAAGGATCATACACTACGATCAAGTGGGGTTTACCCAGGAATGCAAGGCTTCTTCAATATATGCAAGTCAATCAATGTGATACACCATGTTAACAAATTGAAGGAGAAAAACCATATGATCATCTCAAGAGATTCAGAGAAAGCTTTCGACAAAATTCACCACCTATTTATGATAAAAACCCTGCAGAAAGGAGGCACAGAGGGAACTTTCCTCAACATAATAAAGGCCATATATGACAAACCCACAGCCAACATCATCCTCAATGGTGAAAAACTGAAACCATTTCCACTTAGATCAGGAACAAGAAAAGGTTGCCCACTCTCAACACTATTAGTCAACATACTTTTGGAAGTTTTAGCCACAGCAATCAGAGAAGAAAAAGAAATAAAAGGAATCCAAAGTGGAAAAGAAGAAGTAGCGCTGTAACTGTTTGCAGACGACATGATACTATACATAGAGAATCCTAAAGATGCTACCAGAAAACTACTAGAGATAAACAATGAATTTGGTAAAGTAGCAGGATACAAAATTAATGCACAGAATCTCTTGCATTCCTATACACTAATGATGAAAAATCTGAAAGTGAAATTAAGAAAACACTGCTATTTACCATTGCAACCAAAAGAATAAAATATCTAGGAATAAACCTACCTAAGGAGAAAAATGCAGAAAATTATAAGACACTGATGAAAGAAATAAAAGATGATACAAATATATGGAGAGATATACCATTTTCTTGGATTGGAAGAATCAACATTGTGAAAATGACTGTACTGCCCAAAGCAATCTACAAATTCAATGCAATCCCTATCAAACTACCACTGGCATTTTTCACAGAACTAGAACAAAAGATTTCACAATTTGTATGGAAACACAAAAGACCTCGAATAGCCAAAGCAATCTTGAGAAAAAAAACGGAGCTGGAGGAATCAGGCTCCCTGACTTCAGAATATACTCCACAGCTACAGTAATCAAGACAGTATGGTACTGGCACAACAACACAAATATAGATCAATGGAACAGGATAGAAAGCCCAGAGATAAACCCACGCACATATGGTATCCTTATCTTTGATAAAGTAGGCAAGAATATACAGTGGAGAAAAGACAGCCTCTTCAATAAGTGGTGCTGGGAACACTGGACAGCTACATGTAGAAGTATGAAATTAGAACACTCCCTAACACCATACACAAAAATAAACTCAAAATGGATTAAAGACCTAAATGTAAGGCCAGACACCATCAAACTCTTAGGGGAAAACATAGGCAGAGCACTCTATGTCATAAATCACAGCAAGATCCTTTTTTACCCACCTCCTAGAGAAATGGAAATAAAAATAAACAAATGGGATCTAATGAAACCTAAAATCTTTTGCACAGCAAAGGAAACCATAAACAAGACCAAAAGACAACCCTCAGAATGGGAGAAAATATTTGCAAATGAAGCAACTGACAAAGGATTAACCCCTGAAACATACAAGCAACTCATGCAGCTCAATATCAAAAGAACAAACAACCCAATCCAAAAATGGGCAGAAGACCTAAACAGACATTTCTCCAAAGAAGATATACAGATTTCCAACAAACACATGAAAGGATGCTCAACATCACTAGTCATTAGAGAAATGCAAATCAAAACTACAATGAGATATCATCTCACAGTGGTCAGAATGGCCATCATCAAATATCTACAAAGAATAAATGCTGGACAGGGTGTGGAGAAAAGGGAACCCTCTTGCACTGTTGGTAGGAATGTAAATTGATACAGCCACTGTGGAGAACAGTATGGAGGTTCCTTAAAAAACTACAAATAGAACTACCATATGACCCAGCAATTCCAACACTGGGCATATACCCTGAGAAAACCATAATTCAAAAAGAGACATGTACCATAATGTTCATTGCAGCTCTGTTTACAATAGTCAGGACATGGAAGCAACCTAAGTGTCCATCAACAGATAAATGGATAAAGAAGATGTAGCACATATATACAATGGAATATTACTCAGCCATAACAAGGAACAAAACTGAGTTGTTTGTAGTGAGGTGGATTGACCTAGAGATTGTCATACAGAGTGAAGTAAGTCAGAAAGAGAAAGACAAATACCGTATGCTAACACATATATATGGAATCTAAAAAAAAAAAGAAAAAAAGTGATCAGAAGAACCTAGGGGCAATACGGGAATAAAGATGCATACCTACTAGAGAATGGACTTGAGGACACGGGTAGGGGGAAGGGTAAGCTTGGACGACGTGAGAGAGTGGTATGGACATATATACACTACCAAATGTAAAATAGATAGCTAGTGGGAAGCAGCCGCATAGCACAGGGAGATCAGCTCGGTGCTTTATGACCACCTAGAGGGGTAGGATAGGGAGGGTGGGAGGGAGGGAGATGCAAGAGATATGGGGACATATGTATATGTATAACTGATTCACTTTGTTATAAAGCAGAAACTAACACACCATTGTAAAGCAATTATCCTCCTATAAAGATGTTTAAAAAATATATATATATCATATATGTGAAAAATGACATATCCAGCATATATAACGAATGCTTTCAACTCAGTGATAAGAAGTCATATAATTGAATTAGCACATGGGCAAAGATCTGAATAAACATTTTTCCCAAATAGATACACAAATGGCCAATAAGCACAGGTAAAGGTGCTCATCAGCATTAGTTTCGAGGGAAATGCTGCAAAACACCACCACTTTGAGATATCACTACATACTGCCTAGGATGGCTATATTCAAAATGATGGATAATAACAAGTGTTGGTGAGGAGGTGAAGATGCAGATAAAATGACACATTCATACATTGCTGGTTGGAATGTAAAATGGTACAGCCACCTTTAAGAAACAATTTGGCAGTTCCTCAAAGGTTAAACACAAAGTTATCATGAAGCCGAGCAATTCCACTCTAGGTATCTACCCAAGAAAAATGAAAATGTACCCACATATACACATGCACATGAATGTTCATAGCAGCACTGTTCACAATAACCCTAAAATAGAAAGAAGCCAAATGTCTGTCACCTAGTAAATGGATAAATAAAATGTAATATATCCATACAATGGAATATTATTCACCCATAAGAAGAAATGAAGCACTGATATGTACTACACCACTGATAGACTTCACAAATATGCTAAGAAACCAGGAACAAGCATCCACACATTATATGATTCTATTTGTTTTAAATGTCCAGAAAACTCAAATCTAAAGAGACAAAGTATAGTAGTGTTACCTGGGGCTGGGAGCAGAAGCAGGGATTAATTGTACCTGGACATTAGGAATTATACTGGGGTAATGGAAATGTTCTAAAACTGGACTGCAGTGATGGATGTACAACTCTTTAAATTTAGCAAAACATATTGAATTGTACTCTTCTTTATTGAAGCATAGTTGATTTACAATGTGTTAGTTTTAGGTGTACAGCAAATTGATTTAGTTATACATATTTTTTCAGATAATTTTCCATTATAGGTTATTACATGATGTTGAATATAGTTCCCTGTGTTATACAGTAAATCCTTGTTGCTTATCTATTTTATGTATAGTAGTCTGTACATGTTAATCCCATACTCCTAATTTATCCCTCCTCCCTTCCTTTCCCCTTTGGTAACCATAGTTTGTTTTCTATGTCTGTGAGAATGTTTCTGTACTGTATATAGATTCATTTGGTTGCTTTTTTAAAGATTCCATATACAAGTGATATCATGTAATATTTGTCTCTCTCTGTCTGACTTACTTCACTTAGTATGATAATCTCTAGATCCAGCCATCTTGCTGCAAATGGCATTATTTCCTTTTTTATGTCTGAGTAATATTCCATTGTGTGTGTGTGTGTGTGTGTGTGTGTGTGTGTGTGTGTGTATCTTTTTAAACCAATCATCTGTTGATGAGCACTTGCATAGGTTCCATGTCTTGGCTATTGTAAATAGGGCTGTTATGAACATTGGGGTGCATGTACATTTTTGAATTAGAGTTTTCATCTTTTCTGGATATGTGCCCAGGAGTGGGATTGCTGGATCATATGGTAGCTCTATCTTTAGTTTTCTAAGGAAATTCTGTACTGTTTTCCACTGTAGTTGCACCAATTTACATTCCCACCAACAGTGTAGGAGGGTTCCCTTTTCTACACACCCTCTCCAACATTTATTATTTGTAGACATTTTGATGATAGCTATCCTGACTGGTGTGAGGTGATCTCTCATTGTGGTTTTGATTTGCATTTCTGTAATAATTAGTGATGGTGAACATTTTTCATGTGCCTGTTGCCCATCTGTATGTCTTCTTTGGAGAAATGTCTATTTAGGCCTTCTGCCCATTTTATGATTGGTTTTGGGTTTTTTTGTTTTGTTTTTTTTGTTTCTGATATTGAGTTGTATGTGCTGTTTGGATATTTTGGATATTAACCGCTTGTCAGTCACATCATTTGAAAATATTTTGTCCTGTTCCATAGGTTGTCTTCTCTTTTTGTTGATGGTTTCCTTTGCTATGAAAGAGCTTTTAAGATGGATTAAATCCTATTTGTTTATTTTTGCTTTTATTTCTTCTGCTTTGGGAGACTGATCTAAGAAAATATTGCTACCATTTATGTCAGAGAATTTTTTGCCTATGTTCTCTTCTAGGAGTTTTATGGTGTCATGTCTTATATTTAGGTATTTAAATTATTTTGAGTTTATTTTTGTATATGATGTAATGGAGTGTTCTAATTTCATTTATTTACATGTAGCTGTCCAGCTTGGCCAACACCATGTGCTAAAGAGATTGTCATTTCTCGATTCTTGCCTCCTTTGTCATAGATTAATTGACCATCAGTGTGTAGGTTTATTTCTGGTTTCTCTATTCTGTTCCATTGATCTATATGTCTGTTTTTGTACAATACAACACTGTTTTGATTACTGTAGCTTTGTAATATTGTCTGAAGTCTGGAACGGTTATGCCTCCAGCTTCGTTCTTTTTCCTCAAGAATTCTTTGGCAATTCTGGGGTTTTTGTGTTTTCATATAAATCTATTATTATTTGTTCTACTTTTGTGAAAAATTTCATGGGTATTTTGATAGGGTTCATATTAAATATATAGCTTGTTTTGGATAGTATGGCCATTTTAACAATATTTCAAATCCAAGAGCATGGGATATCTGTCCATTTCCTTGAATCATCTTCAATTTCCTTTATCAGTGTTTTATAGTTTTCAGCATACAGGTCTTTCACCACTTTGGTTAAGTTTATTCCAAGGTATTTTATTCTTCTTGATACAATTTTAAGTGGGATTGTTCTTTTTTTTACTTCCTCTTTCGTATATTTCACTGTTAGTGTAAAGAAATGCAACAGATTTCTGTATATTAATCTTGTATCCTGCTACCTTGCTGAATTCACTTATTAGTACTAATAGTTTTTATGTGGAGTCTTTAGTGTGCTCTCTATAGAATATCATGTCATCTGCAAATAGTGACAGTTTTACATCTTTCCCTCCAATTTGGATACTTTCATTTATTTTTCTAGTCTGACTGCTGTTGCTAGGACTTCCAAACTATGTTGAATAGAAGTGGTGACAATGGGCATCCTTGTCTTGTTCCTGAATTTAGTGCGAAAACTTTCAGCTTTTCATCATTGAGTATTATGTCGGTGGTGGGTTTGCCATAAATGGCTTTTATTATGTTGAGATATGCTCCTTCTATTCCCACTTTGGTGAGAGTTTTTATCATGAATGGATGCTGAAATTTCTCAAATGTTTTTTCTGCATCTGTTGGATGATCATGTGTATTTTGTCTTTTGTTAATATGGTATAGCACATTGATTGATTTACATATGCTGAACCATCCTTGCAACCCTGGAATTAATCCAAGTTGATCATGGTATATGATCCTTTTTATGTATTGTTGGATTTGGTTTGCTAATATTTTGTTGAGGATTTTTGCATCCATATTCATCAAAGATATTGGCCTGTAGTTTCTATTTTTGTAGTGTCTGTGTTTGGTTTTGGTATCAGGATGTTGGTGGCTTCAAGAATGAATGTGGTAGTATTCCCTCCTCTTCAAGCTTCTGGAAGAGTTTGAGAACGATCAGTATAATTCTTCTTCGTATGTTTGGTACAATTCCCCAGTGAAGCCATCTGGTCCTGAACTTTTGTTTGCAGAGAGACTTTTAATTACAGATTCTATTTTACTTCTAGTAATTGGCCTGTTCAAATTATCTGTTTCTTCTTGATTCAGTTTTGGCAGGCTGTATGTTTGTAGAACATAGGTTGTTCAATTTGTTGGCATATAACTGTTCATGGTATTCTCTTATGTTTTGGGTTTTTTTTGTATTTCTGCAGTATCAGTTGTTATTTCTCCTCTTTATTTTGTTTATTTGGGTCCTCCCTCCTTTCTTCTTGGTGAGCAAGGCTAGAGGTCTGTCCATTTTGTTTATCTTTTTAAAGAACCAACTCTTGGTTTTATTGATCTTTTCTATTGTTTTTTTAATCTCTATATTATTTATTTCCTCTCCTATCTTTATTATTTCCTTCCTTCTGTGGACTTTGGGTTTTGTTTGTTCTTCATTTTCTAATTATTTTAGGAGGTAGGTTAGGTGGTTTATTTGAGAATTTTCTTGTTTCTTGAGGTAGGGCTGTATTGCTATGAACCTCCCTCTTAGAACTGCTTTTGCTGCATCCCATAGCTTTTGTAAGGTTGTATTTTCATTGCCATTTCCCTAGAGGCATTTTCTGACTTTTTTTTTTTTTTTTTTTGCAGTACACGGGCCTCTCACTGTTGTGGCCTCTCCCGTTGCAGAGCACAGGCTCTGGATGCGCAGGCTCAGCAGCCATGGCTCATGGGCCTAGCTGCTCCGTGGCATGTGGGATCCTCCTGGACTGGGGCACGAACCCGTGTCCCCTGCATCGGCAGGCAGACTCTCAACCACTGCGCCACCAGGGAAGCCCCTCTTCTTTGATTTCATTGTTGACCAATTGGTTTTTTAGTAACGTGTTGCTTAGTCTCCATGTAATCAGTTTTTTCTTGTTTGTCTTTCTGTGGTTGATTTCTAGTTTCAACTCTTGTGGTCAGAAAAGATGCTTGAAATTATTTCTATCTTCTTAAATTTGTTGAGGTTTGTTTTGTGTCCTAGTATGTGCTTTATCCTAGATAATGTTCCATATGCACTTGAAAAGAATGTGTAATCCAGTTTTTTGGGATACAGCATCCTATAGATATCAATTAAGTCCAACTAGTCTATTATGTCATTTAGGGTCTCTGTTATCTTACTGATTTTCTGTCTGGAAGATCTGTCCATTGATGACAGTGTGGTGTTAACTTCTTCTACTATTATTGTATCCCTTTCAATTTCTGCCTTTATGTCTGTTTATTTTTTTTAATATAGTTAGGTGCTCCTGTATTGGGTGCATATATGTTAACAAGTATAATATTCCCTTTTTGTATTGATCCCTTTATCATTACATAATGTCCTTCTTTGCCATTCTTTATGGACTTTGTTTTAAAGTCTATTTTGTCTGATATGAGTATTGCTACTTCCATTTTCTTGTCATTTCCATTTGCATGAAATATCTTTTCCATCCCCTCATTTATCAATCTATAACTTCCTTTTGCCTTAAAGTGAGTCTCTATTAGGCAGCATATTGTAGGTTCTTGTTTTTTTCATCCAGTGTGCCACTCTATGTCTTTTGAATGTAGCATTTATTTAGTCTATTGACATTTGAAGTAATTATTGATAGGCACGTACTTATTGCCATCTGAGAAATTCTTTATTTCTCCTTTTATTCTAAATGATAAGTTTGCTGGGTACAGTATCCTAGGGTGCAGGTTTTTCCCTTTCAGGACTTTGATGTCATGCCACTGTCTTCTGACCTGCAAATTTTCTGCAGAGAAATTAGCTCATAGCCTTGTGGGGGTTCCCTTGTAACTGACTCTTTGTTTTTCTCTCTGCCTTTAGAATCTTCTCTTTAACTTTTTCCATTTTAATTATGATATGTCTTGGTAGGGGTCTGTTTGGGACCATCTGTGCTTCCTGAACATGGATATCTGTTTCCTTCTTTAGGTTTGGGAAGTTTTCAGCCATAATTTTTTAAAATACATTTTCGATCCCCTTCTCTCCCTCTTCTCCTTCTGGTACCCCTATTATGCATAGGTTGTCATACTTTATATTATCCTATAGACCTCATATGCTGCTTTCATTTTTTTTTTTATTTGTCTTTCTGTCTGCAGTTCTGATTGGGTGATTTCCATTGTTCTGTCTTCCAGATCACTTATTCATTCTTCCATGTTATTTAGTCTGCTATTCATTGCTTCTAGGTTGGTTATTATCTCAGCAATTGAGTTCTCTAATTTTGAATGGTTCCTCTTTATAGTTTCTAGTTAGTTCCTTGTTACAGTGATCTGTATTTCTATCGATAATCTTTCCTAATTCCTTTAGCATTTTTATTACCTCCTCTTTGAACTCAAGGTCTAATAGACTGGTGAGGTCTGTTTCATTATTTGTTCTTTCAGGGGATTTCTCCTGTTCTTTTAACTGGGAGTAGTTCCCCCGCTTTTTCATTTTACTTAACTTTGTTTTTATGACTTTAGGATAAAGAGTTATCCACTGTGGTCTTGAAGGAGTGTTTTTATGTGGGAGCATCCCTGTGTAGACTGTGTGAGTTCAATATTTTTGGTGTGAGGGTTGTTTTTGGTATGAATGCCAGCCACATCTTTCCTCAGAGTGTGCTGGCTGTTATCTCCTTGATAGGCAGTGTGATTGGTGTTGTGGTGTCTAGAGCCTACAGTGGATGTTGGGTGGAGCTTCCTCTTTTCTCCATGGCTGTCACAGCCCTGTTACAGGTGGAGTCTGCTCCCCAGTTGTTGTAGTAGAAGCCCTGAGGGTCGGGTTCCATTGCCCTTAAGTGCATGCTCTGTCCCAAAGGAGGTGAGGGCTGATGCAAGTGAGGCCCGTGTGGTCACAGTAAACCTATGCACTGCCTGTGCAGGCATCTGTGGATCTGCCCAGAAGCAGCCCAAGGTCACTTCTCTTTCTTTATTGTGTTCATCTCACACCTAGTGCTAGGCTAGTGCTGGGGGCCAGGATGCTGTGTCGGCAGGAATTTAGGTGGTTATGATGCCATCTGTGACCACGGCTGTCTCTGTGGCAGGGCTCTCCCAGGACCTGTCTGCCTCAGATCCAGCTCCAAGGTGGGTATGGAATGGGTGGAACTGGAGCACTCCCACAGGGAGTACTTCTCCTCAGGAGCTACCCACCAGAGACATGTGGTTCTGTGATGCCACCCAGTGTGTGTGCCAACAAAGTCTGTTGCTGCTGGACCCACCTCCAGACCTGCCCCACTGGGCAAGTACTGATAAAGGGCTCTGAGGTCAGCCCCGCCCCCACCATGTCTGCACCCAAAAAGTCCACCACTGCCAGTCCTCTGCCCTGCCATGCATGTGCTGATAATGTGCTTTGATGGCGGACCTGCACCTACTATGTGCATGCTGATAATGGGCTCCAAAGTTCAGCTCAGACCAGACATCTGGCCCTCTGGGATGTCTCTGTGCAGCTAGACCTAGTTCTCTCCCAGGGCCCGTCCACCCAAGATTCAGTGCCTAGGCACAGTGTGTAGCAGCAGCCCCTTCCAGTTCATGTTTCAGGCTGAGAAGTACAGCAAGGTGGCTGCCCTCAGTGCCTGTCTTTCTCCCTCCTGATTGCTAGTAAGCCAGCACATGCGCATTTCTCACCATTAGAGTCCAAGCCCCTCCAGCCCCTCTACTGTCCTGGCAGACCTCCCAGCAGGCAAAGGAACTCCCCAAGGTGTGGGCCTGCCTGTGTGGACTTTTGCTCCTTCACAGATCCCTCCCAGGGATGCTGATACAGTCCTGATGCCTTTTTTTCTGTCCTACTTGGTTATGTGGGGCTATTTCTTGCAGCTTGGTTGTATAAGAGATATTCTGCCAGGCAGCAGTTGATTTTCTGTGAGAGTTGTTCCACAGTTAGATGTATTTTTGATGTGTTTGTGGGGAAAGTGAGCTTCACATCCTCCTACTCTGCAATCTTGATCCTCTCCATGAATTGTACTCGTAAAACATGTGAATTTCATGGAGTACAAATTATTTTAATGCATTTATTTGAAACACCTTTTAACTAAATTATAGATTTCCACACTACTTCTTAGTGAGCATACTCTAGGACAGGGATGGTAGATATCTTGGCCTTGAGGATTTCCCCAGTATCTAGAACAGATTCTGGCACAAAGTAGACATATAAAAATTAAGTATATATGTGTGTATATATAAATTTCTGTGTCTCTATATTTTCCTCATAAAATTGGTTGTCTTTATTTCCCAAATTCTTCTTACTACAAAAGTTTCCAAACACAGAATATAATTAACACCCTTAAATTTACCAACTAAATTCAACAATTGTCAGCATTTTGCCACAGTTGTTTTAATCTTTCTATCTACGTATATGCATATTACTAAACCATCTGAATATAAGCTGCCTACATCTTAATAGTTCCTACTCAGTTATTTCACATACATCTCCTTACTAGCCATAATTTCATTATTTCCTCTAAGAAAATAATAATAACCTAATATTATCTACTATCCAATCCATTTTCAATATTCCCCAATTGGCCACAAAAATTACTTCAGTTTTTTTAAAACCAGCATTCAACCAAGACTCACAAATTTCATCTGGTTGTTAGGCTTCCTTAATCTCTTGTAATCTAAAATCAGTCTCCAATTTTATTCATGATACTGAACTTTTGAAGAAATCAGAGAAGTTGCGCTATTGATGGCCCCACATTCTTGATTTGTCTTTTTCTTTATGGTACATTTTGTTCCTCTATATCTTCCATTTCCTGTTAACTAAGTGTTACTTCTAAAGGTTTGATTAAATTCAATTTAAACATTTTCATTATGGATACATTATAGGTTATGCTGGGTAGCTCAGTTAAACATTTAATGAATAAATTTTATCCAGATTTTGAGTGAGAAAATGGAATAAACAAGATAAAAGGTCTTTCAAGAAAAATATTTTTTGAAATATAGCACATTTTCTCTTTCAAATGTTTTGAAAAGGGAAGACAACACCTCAAAACAGTTTTCAGAGGTTACCATTCTGAAGTCTTTCTGAGTGTATCAAATTTGCCTTTTTCTGAATATGAGCTATGAGTTGCTTTTCTGAAAATATATTTCTTTAGTTTTTAAACCAAAAGGTCAAAACATATTTTTTTAGTTTGAGCTCTTCTTTTAGCAGAAATTCAAGCTGTTTCTTCTGCATTACTATTTCATATGTGCTACAATAAACCATAGTCATTTTCATTGAAAAGGACAAAGAACACGTAAAAGGGGAAATTGATGAACTGTAGTATTACTTAGATCATTTCAGCACTGGAGATTTCCCTTTTGTCCCGCAAGTATTTTGCTATTATTATTTTTTCTACTTAAAAGAAAATATCCCTGAACAGCACTTTCTAGTGTCCTCAACTGTGGTAAATAATTATCTTGTCTCTGATCAGCCCTGCCCCATTTAGGGTGATACTCTGAGGACATACAACACTAAGGTTCTTCCTCCATGGCAAGCACCCTGGACCATGGCTTTGCCAGTGACAGACAGTCCCTGATTGTCTTGACCCCTCATTGGCTTGTAAAACTTAAAGTGTTGTTAATTTTTTATTATTTAAAATCTGCTTAATTAAGTATAACTAATAAATATTTATTGAGCACCTTCTATATGCAAAACATTGGGAGAGTGTAATTTTCTTTGTACACTTAAGGACATTCTACATTTTTATAGATTTGTCCTCTCTGTACCTCTCTTTCTCTCTACTTCTGTTTCATACCTGCTTCAGGGAAGTTATTATAATACACATGAATGATGTCCTCTGAATTGTTTGACGAGTACTATTCTTGTAACCTTCATTACCAAGTTTGATTGCCAAAATAGATCCAATTGATGAAGCCATAGGTCAATGACAGCAACCTGTTTGGAAGAACAGCTGAACCAGTAGCTGACAAGTTTGGCTTTAAATGCTCCTTTAAACTGTGTTTGTCAGTGCGTCATTACAGAGACAGGGATTAATAGTGGTTTGATTGTTGCTATAACTCAAAGGGATCAACCGAAGGGTCTGAGAGAAATAATGGGCTAAACTTTTAGTGTGAGAAAAGAGATATAATCCAGTTAATAATAGAGTTGACATTTATTTGATTTATATTTATATTCTCTCAAGGTTCTCTATCCTCCTTAGATGGTATACAGTAAAGGGGGCTGTATTCATATTAAAAGGAGCTGAGTTGATAAAGTAATAAGGAATACTGATCAGACCACTATATTCTAACTTTTAAAATACAATTAGTTCATCATCCAGTTTTGCAGTTATAATTAATGTAGCTGAGTTTGCTTCAACTAAATCTTCTCTTGTCATTTGTATGGTTCATATTGGTTCACTGTGCTCTATATCCTAGCACAGTGTATGAAATTTAAACTGATTTAAGAGAGTTTGACCAGTTAAATGTTGCTTGAACAGTTATTAGCATTTTAATTGGTTGCATTATGGGGAAGCGTTGTTCTACTGCATTCCCCCCACACTTTCATCCTTATATAGCTTCCTAATGGCTTAATGGTCCATCTGGATCATTTCCTCTACAATAGTTTAATTCTATTTACTAATTTTGTCATCTGTAGATTTCTAATTTAAATATTGAGAAACATCACATGATGCCATATTGCTTAAGTGGTTTAGTGTAACTGTTTTGAAAGCATGAACAAAACATGCCTCATGTCTTATTTTTATAAAATTTAAATGGAAGTTAATTTATACAGAAAAATAATCAAACCCCTGCAGATATATGTATCATTCAGGTATCCTGCTCTGCATGGGACATCAAACATGAACAACTGAAAAATATGTTTTCCTTTCACGCTGCTGCTGTTATGTTTCAGATTTATGCATAAGGTGGCTCATCTTACACAACTGTTTCCTAATTTCCTACTCTTGGATGATAGGAAAGAAACTCAAGGATATCAAATGTCACATGTTTTTTTGATTTTTCTGGAAAAACAGGAGGGTAAAACTTGTATTTGAAAGTAGTAATAAAAATATCTACCCAAATTGCTTGCTGTACTGTCTAGATAAATAAGTCTTCATCAAGGAAATACACCCTTTGTCTCCTGGTGCTAGAACAATCCAGCAAATAATCCAACTCTGATATATTAATTCTAACAGATTGAGTTGGGTGTATGTGATTAAATACAGTAGGGCATTAATGAAAAAGAGATATAATAGCTTCCCTCAAGAATTTACAGATTGTTATGTAGGAAAGAATTAAACTATTTTTTCATTCCCTCAATGGCAGAATTGGAAGCAGTAGGTCACAGATAGCACAGAAAAAACTGTTAATTCCGTAACAGAAATCTTTTCAGTGGCACGAGTTGCCAAACAATTAGTTGATTTTCCAGAGAAGGGATTGACTGTACATTGCTGAATCTGTTTAATCAGAGACTTAATTTCCTCATAGTAGCAGATATACAGTGAATTCACGTATTGTGAGAGGACTGGGCCAGATAACCTCTAATATATCCCTTCAATGGAGAGAATCCGTGATTTTGTACTCTTAAAAACAACCAGGAAAACCAAACAAAAGCAGGAGCCTTCAGAGAGTTGGCTGTATGCAATAGCTAATGGGATACTTACCTGCGTCCTGTTCATGCTGATATTAGGAGGCCAAATATCTGCTTTCAGATAACTTCTCATCTGGCTTGCTTCAATGCATAGGATTTTCATCATACTGTTTAACCTCTTTGGAAACTTCTGGGTGCATGCACATTTGACCTGGGTGCAGGAGGGAGAGTTTCTATATGAGTTATGGAACCATTCTGAAAGCATTTAGTTTACTCTATGAAAATCCTATCTCACCACAAAGTTGAGCATGACACCTACATAGTGCCATGCAATGACCCCTCATTGTCCACAGATAAGTACAAACTCCTTTGATGAGATTCGACCGAGCTTATAAGCAGATTTGAACCTACCTCTCAAATCTCAACTCCTATTGCTAAATCCATGTGTTCCAGATCAAGCTGTTTGTCATTCTTCCAAAATTCCTTGTTATTCCATATCTCTGTGGCTACATACACACTATCCCCTTGCCAAGAATGCCAGTTTACCTGTTTCTTTGCTTAGTGAATGCCTGATCATCCCTCAAGACTCCCCTCAAATACAAAAATTTCTCTGAGGCCTTTCCTGATCTGCTGGGTAAACTTAGTCACTCCTTCTATTCTCTCATGGAATTTTGCAAAATCTCAACTCTATCACTTAGCATATTACTTACTGTGTGAAGTTTTCAATTTTTAAATATATTTTCTACTTCTTGACATTGGATAATATCTGGCTGTTTTTTAGTCTATTATACTGAGCTCCTCAGGGCCAATGAACAGTGTTTTAGTCTTCCTCTATATCTCCAGTGTTTAGCTCATAGCCCTACAGAAAGTTGGTACTTGGTAAATTTTTGTTGGATACTGTATGTTTAGTAGGAATATTCATTGATAAATTTCTTGATCGACTAGAACATGCACATCTTTGTGAGGAGGAAATGTAGGGACATGTCCAGTGCATTGTGTCCTACTGAAATTCTGGATTTATCTAAAAAAGAGTGATCATGTTGAACAAATACCTGGAAATGGAAGAAAGCAGAGAGTGAGGAGCAAAAGAAAGCCTAGAAAGAGAAGAACACTGAAATGAAGGGTTTATAATAAGAATGCCAGGGCTTCCCTGGTGGCGCAGTGGTTGGGAGTCCGCCTGCCGATGCAGGGGACACGGGTTCGTGCCCCGGTCCGGGAAGATCCCACATGCCGCAGCGCGGCTGGGTCCATGAGCCATGGCCGCTGAGCCTGCGCGTCCGGAGCCTGTGCTCCGCAATGGGAGAGGCCACAACAGTGAGAGGCCCGCGTAAAAAAAAGAATGCCATAAAAAAAATACTTGGGCATGCTCAGATCCTGAGGACTACTTTTTCTGAAGCTCCAAACTAGAGGGTTTTGAAGTTCTCCATCCATAAAGAAAAGTTAATACAATTTTACGACTTGTTGGGAAACTGACACACATGATTACTGTGTACCAAGAGTTCTAAATTCAGGACTTCTTTAAGAACTATGATGAATTGCTGAAATTAAATAGAAACCATAATTCTGTTTTGCCTGTCTCATAGTCATACTTTTTAACTCATAGACTTAGTAGTGACTAAGCAAAAGCATATTACAAACACCCACGTGCCAGAGATCAACACTGTTAAAACACAATGACTTCAAAGTTGCTCTTCTACTCAACTCTAAGTTAACACATTTTAGTATCTGTTCTTCTACACATAGAGGGTCAATCACATTGAATGACATGCCAAGATAAAAGCATCACTACTTTGGCAAGAACAAATAAACACAGAAAGATTTCCAAAATATCAAGCTGAATGTAGGGCTATTTTACTGTATGTTTAGTTAATCAAAAGATGTTATTTAAACTGTATGCTGCCTCTGCTCTGTAGAGACTGGGGCATTGTTAGAAGAATGGAATAACAACTCTTGTCATTATATCAGTAGGGTTTTTTTCATAATTTCCAATTACTGGAGATAAAGGATACACCTGGCGTATTATTTCACATGTGAAGTTTTCCATATTTAAATATATTTTTCTATTTCTCGAAGAATTGTAGAATTTTAATTAATTCTATAAACTGTATTTATTTATTTACACTTGTATTTGAAATGGAAATGTATGAAGGTCATGATGATTTTGCTTTTCTGGAAACTATAACTTGCAGGGGAGGAGGGGTACAGGTGAGACAAACACTCACTTGAGAAAGAAACCTAAAGGCCAGAGAATAAGATTGAATCATCAGCAATTGATGTCTTATAAAAGTTCTCATTTTATTTTTCATGTTTAAATACAATGAAACTTTTACATACTTACGAAGTGATAGTAACCAAGCTCAGCTTATTATTTCGGGAGACAGAGAAATGAAGAGAACTTGATCCCTGTTTTCAAAGTTGTGCTGTTTATAAATCAGTATTTTTTTCTTAATTGCTTTACATCAAATGGTCATAATATGCTAAATGCCTATACATACTATGTAGCAAGGATTATGCTGTGGTTACAAAGAATTCTCTCACTCTTACCATTAACCAGGGACTTCTCAAAAACATGGAAATCTTACATCATAATATTTTCTTAGCTTAAAATAGAGTATAAAGGAACTAATAAGTTATAAATATAATAGGTCATTTTGGACAAGACCTCTTTATTAACTTTTGGTACAGAGTCTAATATTCTAACTTACTTTGCCTGTGAACAGAACACAAGACCACATTTTTTTCTCGCAAGAGCTGAGTAGGCTATTTTCAGTTACTACAAATCTAGTAAAGAAGCTATGGATCAAGTTATTTCTCCAGTAGGAGGTTCTCCTTTTTATTTTCTTTTCACAGCCATTGCTCCATATTTTAGGCTGAGCATCCCCAAATTAGGTAAGATAGGATCAAGTTGGCTATCTTTCAGAAAGAGTCTAGGGACTCTGCCCGGACCAACATTCTGTTTGTATCAGGGATTCCAGATGGTAGCAGCTGATAAATTTCCTCTGTGATAGATTATGTCTTGATTAACACTATTATGAATACATTAAAATCAACTAGATGAGTTGAAATATGACCTCTGTCACCTACTAGTTAACTCTCCTTGGATGAGTCGTTTACTCTCTTTAAGTCACAGCTTCTGTGCCTTTAAATTTTCTTTGGCAATATTATTTTAGTTTTTAAACCAAGTTAAAACATCAAGCACAGTTTCTGAGATATATTAAGTATTCAAAGAATGTCAGTTTCCTTTTATCCCTCTGATATGTACAAAACCTGCTGTATAACTATGTCCAATTTTGTTTTAGTTCTTGGTATCACACTGTTTCCTTAACTTTAGGGAGCCATCTTGAAAATATATACCTTTTGTTCAAGGGATACTGGGTAAAAAATATGAATGCTTCAGCGTGAAATCATGCCACCACTGGAGACACAAATGTAAGTGTACCTCTTATTGATAGTAAAACACTAAGATAGTCTTCAAGTATTAAAGGTAATATGATATTGATGACATGGTTGGGAGAGCAATAATTAAATATTTGACTCAAATCCTTACAAGGCGGCCTGTAGAGACATGCCACATAAAAGCTAGGAAAAGTCACTTAATTATTAGATGGCTTGGTTTCTCCAATTTTAGAGGCAGAAATAATCCTTGTTCACTAAAATGTAACATTTGCATTTTATAGTCTAATAAAGAAAACTTCCTAGAATATTAGTATTCCTATTACTTTAGAAAGCATTCAGTAACATGTAAGCCCTTTCCAAAATAATAAATGAGATTTTAGGAATTTTTCTCACAACAAAAGTGTTTATATTACCAGACAAAGTTTGTCAGTGTGGAGAGGGAAAGAGTCTACAACAATTATTTTTATAATAAGAAAAATACATTGAACATTATAAAAATTTTTAAAGAATAATAGCTAAAATCATTTTCTTATGCAAGGAAGCATTCTAAATAATATATTAATAAGTTACCTACTAAGTAATCCTGAAGGTATGGGGGGAGGGATTCAGAGGAAATACCACACACATTCCCTAACTTTAAAATGTCTGAAATCTAATTAGAAAGATAAGGTTAATATGCATGAAACAATAGCTTACAAAACCAGATAGGATGCAATTCAGAACTAAGCTATGTAGTATGAACTCTTAAGTATTACACAGGTTCTGAGAAGAAAGAGATGATTTATCTCCAGAATAACTGAAGATGACTTCAGGAAGGGGGTGGAATTTGACCTGGACTTCAACCAAAAAGTGGAATTTGTATAGGCAGAAGGGGACTTATTTATATACTAGACCACAATTATTACAGAAGCAAAGTATTTGACTGGTGAATGAGTGTGGCACACCTGTGGGAAACAAAACAGAGGACACATTTCAGTGAGGATGAAAGCTGTAGAATTAGATTAGGACAGGTTTAAACTATGAAACACAGGCAGAGCTATTTGGACTTGATGGCTTAGGAAACGATATAGAATAGTATGTCTTGCTAGAGATTTCCTGAATATGGGCTATGGAAGACTAGATGCAGGAATATTGACAAGGAGCCTGTTGTAAGCATTCATTCACCACTTGAAGAAAGAACTGAGAGGACTTAGTAATTGAATACAAAGCTAAGACTTTTTTCTGGTGATGGTTTACATATTTCAGTTTATAGAATAAACTTCCAAGATGTCTACGTACTCCTCAAAATAACTGGACCTTCAATTATAGTATATACCAACAGTCTGTAGAGGTTCCTCATTCACAGTAATGCTGGCTGAAGAGTAGCCTAAGATAATGTTGCTTTGCATAAGATTGAGATAAGCAAGTTTTCATGCATTTGTGAAAAAAAATGTGCTGTAAAAACAATCAAAATTGAACATTAGTCATTAGATATAAGTAAATGCCAACTACCTGATGTATTTCTTGCTAATTTTTCCATTATTAAATTTATCCTGATCTAGCCCCTAGTCTTTCTTATTTCCAGCTTTAATTTAGAACCCTTCATTCAAACTTACTGTAAATAAAAACCTTGGAATGTGCCTCTTTTACGTCAACTGTACATCAAGCCATCTTGACATCAAAGACCTTTCCAGTTCCTTGCAGCTGTCAGTGGCTTAATCCTGTCTTAGCCAAGGGCTGTTTATCCACCTGAGTCAGATAATCAAAAGGATAATTTTACTTCCCCTTCTGGCCTCCAACAATCTAGGAGTGTCTTTTGTTTGATTTTTTAATTCAAATGAATTAGATAATATTTTCATCTCGGCCAGAGGAGAAGGTAATTAAAGTAACTGGTTCTGTCTTCATTTCAGTGTGAAACCCAAATATCTTGATTTTGAGATCAGAAAAATGATCGCATTCTTGTCCATGAGCAAAAATTTTCTTCTAAAATACATTCTTGCTACTGGCTAAAGTAGGTTTTATTTTAAATAAAATATAATGCTTTTCTTAGCAATATTAAAGCAGCCTCTTTTGGAACAGCTTACTTTTGATACTTTTTTAACTCTTTGCTATATCATAAAACTCAAGTTATTACAAAGTTCCTATCATCTGGAATACTGGCCCTCAGATTTGATGAGACATAATTTCTTCTCAGTGTAATATGCTTATTATATAACAGATTAGTTTATTCAGTAATATTTATTGAGAATATACTATGTCTCAGTGTCTCTGCTAGGCTCTGAATAGACAATGGCAAACAAGACAGGTCAGGCAGAAGCCTTAAATAGAAACACAAAACCTAATGGATGGCAGACACTCCTTGATATGTATACAAAGAAGCACAAAAACTTCAGTACAGCTTCCATCAAAGAGAATAAAAGATGTACGAGCATTCAGAGCATAGGGAGCTAGTATTTATTGTTACTAAAGCCTAAATTTATTGCAAAGCACTTTTCTGAAAGGCCTGATAGCTCCATAAAATATTTATATTCTGACACATTTTGAATAGGAACCAATTTTTTTACACCAAAATATAAAGTGGTTAAATCTACTCATAAAGATAAAGCAGCCTCGGTAAAGCCAAGGAAAGCCAGAATATCAAACACTTCAAATTGTCAAATGCTAATTAGGTATTGAGAACAGAGAAAAGTCTGTTGGATTTTGTGACATTGTATACAATGGCTGTCAGCATAGTTATGGGATCCTAAGCCAGATTCAGGGATAAAGAAGAGTGTGCATGGTAAGAAAATGCAGGACGAGGACTGAGACTAAACATTTAGAGAAGTTTTGCAGAATAAAGAAAAGACATTTCTAGAATGGGTGATTAAGGTAAGTAAAATTACTTTGTTGTTTTCCTGGTTAAGAAAGCCCTAGATAAGTTAAAAGTAAAGATCTGCTTTTAAATAAGTTGAGTGCAATTTTGGGTTGGAAAAATGTTTAGCATACTGTACATTTTCATGAAAGAATATATTATGGAAACAACAGCCTCACGATTATAAATGTTAAACTTCACAGTCTTCAGGGAAAGCTCTTCTCAGTTGTCATTAGTTCTCTGATCTAAATGTTACATCATGGCAAAAGCTATTTAGCCATGTGATAATGAAGTCGAGACTGCTTAGTTCTAGAAATGAGACTGTTTAGGAAGATTAACTTGAGGTAGAATTTACATCCTGAACAGGACTGTCTGGAGAACCTGCCGCAAGTACAATTTGAAAATCACCATGACTCTTGAGCTCTTAACTGGGATCCACTTTTTCCAAAGTCACCATTGCTTGTGAACCAGCTTATTTTGGGAAAGGAAGACTAGAAATGAAAGCCACCGTTCTTTCTAGTTTTTTAGACATTTTGTTTAATATTCATAGAGTTCTTATTTCCGTGACATAACTTGCAATCTGCATAATTCACCTGTCTCTACTTTTACTTCCATAATTCATCATAGGAATTTTGGTTCATTGGAATGTTTTTCATTCATTAAGTGTAATACATTTTAAATATTTTAAAGCATTGATCCTCCTATTAAGTTACTGAATTAGGAGAGCTATGTGGTATTTTATGTTTTCTTTTTCTTTGAAGTTTGAGTTCACTTCCAATTTTGAGTCAGATATCTGTAGGCTTAAATCTAGAGTCTTAATATACTGTAGATGTGTATAACATTGAATTTAAAACGGGTTAATACTCCAAAATGCAATAATATAGAGAAAGGAATAAAGACTACTCTTGAAATTAAAAAAGACTCTGTTTTACTGACTTTCCCTATTAAATTCTAAAGAGCACACATATTTGTTGTGGAAAAGCATACCTATATACGATTTAATAACTTTACAATAATCCACAATTCTGAAAGCAGACAATGGAAAGATGAATTTATTTGTAGAATGAACATAGGCCCTATTCAATCAGAATCTTTGCAATCACAGAATTTTAAAAACTCATATATCCATAAAAAGAACAGCTACTAAACTAAATCAATGGAAAAAATTAAAGGGCCTGCTCTCATTTTAGTTATTTCTTGTTTTTTTAAAGCAGTGAACACAATATAGTGTATACCATTTTTTACTTATAGAAAGTGTTTAATTTTATTAAGCATTGCTAAAAGAATAAGTAGAATGTTAAATAACTTACATCACTGAACATCATGTTAAAAATACTCTCTTGTAAATGTGCTTGAGCAAATATTGTGGTGATACTGTGATGCATATGCAGGTGTAGATGTGCGATACTGTTTCTTTAACACTTCATCATTTTATGACATTTTAATTTCCCAGTGAGTATGATTAATACTACTTGGAAATAATTTATCACTAAAACTAATTCAAATGGTGGATCATCTCTAAAAATCAGTTGGCAATGAAACTGATATCCTGCTGATATTCTACTAGTTTAACGCATTAACATACACTTTCATTAATACCATGTTTATCCTTCTTGACAGGTATCACATTTGCAGGTTTTAGAGTGTCCCCTCCAGTTCAAAGACATCTTGGTCTTTAGAAAACTAAATTATGCTAAAGCAAGAAAATGATGCATACAAGCTTGTTCTCGGCCATATGTTTAAAGCAATCAAAAAGTTAAACTTGCACCTCTGCAATGTTTATCCTGCTATAAAAGAACTAATATAAAGAATCATATGGCACTGCAAAGGAGGAAGTTTTCCTTTTTGCCTTCATTTCCTATTAAATTTGGCTTGCGATTTCAATGACACTGAAAGTAAGCTATACATATGAGCTGAAATTGGGAATAACTCACCAAGAAAGCTACACTGTGTATGTACATGATTTAAATACAGCATGTTGCTTATCTTAAGAAAATAAACTTTTCTTCTTGTTTCCACTCAGAAGGTTGGTCTTTAAAAAAAAAATACAGTGTCAAGTGCCTGTTTTCATAATACAAATGGTTCTCTGAAAATGCCATAATATTTCCCAAATTCAGTTGCCCCTGAAGCATCCTATACAATAGGAACAGAAATAGGCAATAATGCCAGGCTGCTACAACAAAAAAAGGCAAAAGGAACCAAATGATAAGGTTAACCCATTTTTTCATGTATAAGGCATTTAGTTGCATTGCTTTTTATGCTCATATGGCAGCCTCCGTCATTCATATGGTAGTGCCAGCTGCAATAAATCCACCAAAGGTGTCCTGAAAGAACTGAGACCTGAACTCTCCCCTACTATTTCTAGACATTGGTATTAATTAGTATAGTCAGTCTGAATATCAAAACCCTGGGAGGTTTACCTTCCTCTCTCACAGTAATGCCAATGATATTCTTGTAATTGTGATCTTTTCACCTTTTAACAAACATGCATTAAGTGCTTTCTATGTGCCTGGCACTGTGTTAGTTGCCAAGGATAACAAAACAATTAGAACATGGTCTCTGATATCAAGGGGTTCTCTGATATCTAACTGTTCCTAAACTCACATAATGATGGAGTAGAAGTACAAGGGATCAAGTAATATTGGCAAATGGCTTACTATGGGATTTAAAACTGTGTTACTTTTGCTCAAGTTCCAACCTAGTCCGAGACATAGATACTTAGCAAATGTAATTCCCTTTGCTACAATACATCACAATATGAAGGCACTTGTGAAGGGGAATCCAGTTACTGTTAGGTACCATGTTATCTTCTTCTAAACCTCATACAGCAAGGCCTATTCATACCACCTAAGGTGAATTGTAACTGGATTAGAATTTCCAGAAAGTTATTTTGAATTTTGGGTGTAAGACCTGAGCAGATCCATACTGAAAGATGTGATATGACTCAGAGTTAAGTACATACCACTGAGTCACAGAAAAATCTAACCATCAACAGCGGATCTAGCCTAGCAGGGATCAGAAGAGAAAGTTTGATGGCTAAGGTCTAATAAGAATTAGTCACTGCGGATTCTATTTAATAAAAGCCTATGCTGTGACAATTTCTGAAAACTTACTGGAAATGTTAATATTTGGGCAATTTGAACAGAAACGTGAAAGACTAATCTTCATTAGGAACTACAATTAGCTCTTCTTCATTTATAACCCCTAAAATAAAATTGGTATGTCACACAGAAGAAAATGTTTATCTTCTATCTATTCCTATTCTCTTTTAGACACAACATATATCTAATCGTCAAACATCCTCATTCTACAAAGGAGAAAGCTAAGGCTCAGAGAGGTCAAGTATCTTTTAAGATCTAGTTTCACCTAGTAATTGGTGGGCCTGGGATTCTATTATGTCGGTCTGACAACAAATCTAATACTTTACACTCTATCACAATGCATTGAAAGGAATGATGGAGGGGTAGAGAGTGTTCCAGTTCTGCAATTCTTGCAGAAATGTGAAAGACTCATCTTTGCTAGGCACTTCTAAGTGCCTTCATCTCTCTTTCCTTAGTAAAAGAGAATTTAGGGAATAATCAGACTTGCGCATTGTTTGGCATTATATACAAACATCTGAAAAGGAATGAAGAAGACTTAGCTTGTGGTAGACAGAATAATGGTCCCCCCAAAGAAGTTCACATTTCAATTCCTGGAAGCTGTGGGTATATGACCTCACATGACAAAAGGGATTTTGCAGATGTGGTTAAAGTTAGAGAGCTTGAAATGGTGGTCCCAATTTAATCATATATGTCCTTAAAACTGGAAGAGGAAGACAGAAGAGAGTGTCACAGAGAGATGAGACGAGAGAGAGACTAAACCTGTCATTGTTATCTTGGAAGGTGAAGGAAGGGGACATGAGCCAGGGAACGGACAATCTCTAGAAAATGGGAGCAAGCCTCACTGACAGCTAGCAAGGCAACAGGAACCTCAGTCATACCATGAACCACAAGGAACTGGAATAATCATGAAAACAGATGCTCCCTTAGAGTCTCTAGAAAGAAATGCAACCCAGTCAGCACCTAGATTTTAGCCCAGTGAGATCCATATCAGACTTCTGACCTACAGAACTGTTAGATACTCATTTTGTATTGAGGAATTTGTGGTAATTTGTTAGATGAGTAAAAGAAAACTAAAACTTAGTTATTTTTTCACACACACTCATCCTCCCCCATATCCACACACATACTTGGCATCCTCCCACCCCCTTGATATAGTGTCAATTTGGTTAGTTCAATAATGTTTACATTACAAGACTTTTTGTAAATGCTATTAATGGCAGAGCCATGAAGTATACCTTTTTTTCCCTTTCCCATGCAACTGTTTTCCTGTGCCCACAGTTAAATATCTACCTCTCTCTCAATCCCTCCTTTCGTTCACTCCCACTTTCTTTCTCTCTCTGCTTGTCTTCCTATGTTATTTCCACTAGTTTATCCCTAAAATGCTCCCCCCCAGCTATGTAAATCTATTAATGTATACAAGTAAATACAAAAGGTATTTTATCAAGGTCATTTTCTTGGAGAAGTTTCTCCTAGAGCATTTTGAAATCTTTTTTCTTTTTTCTAATAATAAGTTTTATTGTCATATGGAACACGAAAAAATGCAAATATGTTAAGTGTAAGGTTTGGAAAATTTTGTCTGCTGAATATACCCCTATAACCACCACCCAAAATAGGATATAGAACATTCCCATAACTGCAGAAAGTTCCTACATACCCTTTACTGTCAACCTCTCTTCCAGTCCCATTCCTACCTGAGGCAATCCCTGATCTTATATCTATAACCATAAATTAGATTATTCTTTATATAAATGGATACAAACTGTGTGTACTTTTTTCTGTTGGGCCATTTTCA
Source organism: Monodon monoceros (assembly GCF_005190385.1). Lineage (NCBI taxonomy): Eukaryota > Metazoa > Chordata > Mammalia > Artiodactyla > Monodontidae > Monodon > Monodon monoceros. The sequence goes on along the minus strand of NW_021703779.1, from coordinate 106,293,370 downwards.
CTCACTATAACACTGTGAGATTAATCCGTGTTATTGTTCATTTCAGTAGTTCATTCATTTTTTTCTTTTCCTTCCTCCCTCCCCAGATTTACTGAGATATAATTGACACATAACTGTATAAATTTAAGGTATTCGATGTGTTGATTTCAAACATTTATAAATTGCATAATGATTACAATCATAATATTAGCTAACACCACCACCCTATCACAAAATTACCATTTCTTTTTTGTAGTGAGAATATTTAAGATCTACTTTCTTGGCAACATTCAAGTATACAATTCAGTATTATTAGGTATAATCACCATGTTGTACTTAGATCTCCAGAACTTGTGAGTCTTATGAAAGAAAGTTTGTACCTTCTGTGTGTTATCTCCCCATTTCCACCATTCCCCAGCCCATGGCAGTCAGTATTTTACTCTCTGTTTTTCTGAGTTTGACACCTTTTAGATTCTACATATAAGTGACATTATACATTATTTGTCTTTCTCTGTCTGATTTATTTCACTTAGCCTAATGCCCTCAAGTTTTATCCAAGTTGTTACAAACTGCAGGATTTCCTTCTTTCTCATGGTGAATAATATTTCATTGTGTGTGCGTGTGTGTGTGTCTCAATCACACCTTCTTTACCCATTCTTCCATTGGTGGACACTTAGATTATTCCGTATCTTGGCTATTGTGAATAATGCTGCAGTGAACATGGGAGTGCAGGTATCTCTGTGAAATCCTGATTTCATTTCTCGTGGATATTCCCTGGAGTCGGATTGCTGGATGATAGGGTAGTTCTATTTTTAATTTTTTTGAGGAAGTTTCATACTACTTCTATAGTGCCTATACCAATTTACATTCCCACCAATAGTTCACAAGAGGTCCCTTATCTCCACACCCTTAACAATACTTCTTAATCTCCTGTCTTTTTGATGATAGCCATTTTGACAGGTGTGAGGTAATATTTGATTTGCATTTACCTGATGATTAGTGATGTTGAGCACCTTTTCATTTACCATGTTTATGTCTGCCTATTTTTAAATCAGGTTGTTTGTTTTTATGCTATTAAGTTGTATGAATTCTTTATATATTTTGGATATTAACCCCTTATTAGATATATGGTTAGATTAGATTAGATATATGGCAAATATTTTCTCCCATTCCATTGATTGCCTTTTCATTTTGATTGTTTCTTTTGCTGTGAAGAAGCTTTTTAGTTTGACATAGCCTGACATTTATTTTTGCTTTTGTTCCATGTGCTTTGGTATCATTCAAAAAACTATTGCCAAAACCAATCTCAAAGAGCTTTCTCTCAATGTTTTTTTTTTTCTTTAAGAGTTTTGTGCTTTTAGATCTTAACTAAGTCTTTAATCCATTTTGAGTTCACTTTTTGTGCATGGTTTAAGATGGGGTCAGATTTTATACTTCTGCATGTGGTATCCAGTATTCCCAACACCATTTACTGAAGAAACTATCCTTTCCCCATTGAGTATTCTTGTCTCCCTTGTCAAATATTATTTGACCATGTATGATGCAGGGGTTTATTTCGGGGCTCTCTATTCTGTTCCATTGGTCTATATGTCTACATTTATGGCAGTACAATACTGTTTTAATTACTATAAAAATCAGGAAGTGTAATGCCTCTAGCTTTGTTCATCTTTCTCAGAATTGTTTTGGCCACTCAGGGTCTTTTGTGGCTCCAAATTAATTTTAGGATTGTTTCTTCTACTTCTATACAAAGACGTCATTGGAATCATGGCTGGGATTGCATCGAATCTGTAGATGACTTTGGGTATGAAAATGTAAAATACTAATTCTTACAAACTATGAACATCAGATATCTCTCCATTTATTTGTGTCTCAACTTCTTTGATCAAACTCTTCAAGTTTGCAGCATATAGACCTTTTTCCTCTTTAGTAAAATTTACTCCTAATTATTTTATTATTTTTGATGTTATTTGAATGGAATTGTTTTATTTTGTTTTCAGGTGTTTTGTTGTTTGTGTGTAGAAACACTACTGATTTTTGTATGTTGATTTTGTATCCTGCAACTTTACTGAATTTGTTGATTAGTTCTAGCACTTTTTAGTGGAGTCTTTAGGATTTTCTATATATAAGATCATATTACCTTCTAACAAAGACAATTTTACTACTTTTTTCCCATTTGGATGCTCTGGCTAGGACATCCAGTACTATCCTGAGTAGGAGTGGTGAGAATGGACACCCTTGTAAGTGTTCCACATCTCAGAGGAAAAGTTTTCAACCTTTCACCACTGAGCATGATATTGGCTGTGGGTTTGTCATAAATGGCTTTCATTGTGTTGAGGAATCTTTCTTCTATACACAACTTGTTGAATGTTTTTGTCATGAAAGGATGGTGTATTATGTCAAATGCTTTTTCTGCACTATTAAGATGATAATATTATTTTTATCTTTAATTCTGCTAATGTGGTTATCGAATTAAGTGATTTGCACATGTGGATAAGTGATTTGCATATGTAGAACCATCCTTACATCCATGGGATAAATCCCACTTGATCATGGTTAATGATCCTTTTAATATCTGTTGATTTTGGTTTACTAATATTTTATTGAGAAGATTTGCATCTATATTCATCGAAGATATTGATCTGTAATTTTCTTATCATATATCCTTATATGGCTTTGAAATCAGGGTAATGCTGGCCTCATAAAATGAGTTTGGGAGTGTTCCCTCCTCAGTTTTTTGAAAGAGTTTTAGAAGGATTGGCATTAATTCTTCTTTAACTATTTGGCAGAATTTGCCAATGAACCATCGGGTCCTTGGGTCTTTCTGTGTTCAGAGGTTTTTGATTAATGATTTAACTTCCTTATTCATATTTGATCTGTTCAGACTATTTTTTCATGATTCAGTCTTGGTAGCTTATGTGTTTCTAGGGATTTATGTATTTCTTCTAAGTTATCCAGTTTTATGGTGCATAAATTGCTCATAGTACAGTTGACCCTTGAACAACATGGGTTTGAACTGTGTGGGTCCACTTATGTGCTGTTATTTTTCAATGGTAAATACTATAGTACTACATGGTCTGCATTTGTTTGAATCCACAGATGTAGAGAAACCTTGGATAGGGAAGGCTGACTATAAGTTATAGGCAGATTAAGCCTCATATTGTTCAAGTGTCAACTGTAGTCTCTTGTGATCCTTTGTATTTCTGTGGTATCAGTAGTAATGTCTCCTCTTTCATTTCTGATCATAATTTAGGTCCTCTTTCCTTTTCTGCATTAGAGTAGCTAAAATCTGGCAACTTTGTTTATCTTTACAAGACACCACCTCTTAGTTTTAGTTGCCTTTTCTATTGTTTTTCTGGTCTCTATTTCATTTATTTCTGCTCTGATCTTTGTTGTTTCTTTCCTTCTGCTAACTTTGGGTTTCATTTGGTCTTCTTCTTCTAGTTCCTTGAGGTGTAAAGTTAGTTTTTTTTTAATTTGTGATTTTTTTCTTAATGTAGATTTTTATCACTATAAACTTCCCTCCTAGAACTGCTTTTGCTGCATCCCATATGTTTTGATACTTTGTCTTTCAATATATTGTTTCAAGATTTTTAAAATTTTCTTTTGATGTCTTCTTTGTCCCATTGGTTGTTTTGGAATGTGTTATATAATTTCTGGACATTTGTGAATTTTCCAGAGTTCTATACCTGTCAATTAGTGTTATCCAAGTCTTCTATATACTTGCTAAGTTAATATCTACTTGTTCTAACAATAACTGAGAGAGAGAAGTGATAAAACCTCTAATTATGATCATGGATTTTCCTGTTTGTTTTTCTTTAGTATTTTTAGTTTATGTTCAGTGTGTTCTAAAGTTCTTTGATAGCTGAAAACACATTTAGGTTGTTTATGTACTCCTACTGAACGGACTCATCAGTATGAATTTTTCTGTTTATATCCTTGCTGCTTTTTCATATTATTTATAAAGCTTTTGATTTCTCCATCGAATCTGAATGAGAACCTTGCTGGGTAGAGTATTCTTGGTTATAGGTTCTTCCCTTTCATCACTTTAAATATATCATCCCACTCCCTTCTTGCCTGTAGTGTTTCTGCTGAGAAATCAGCTCATAACCTTATGGGAGTTCCCATGTATGTTACTTGTTGCTTTTCCCTTGTTGCTTTTAATACTTTTTCTCTGTCTTTAATTTTTGTCAATTTTATTACTATGTGTCTCAGCATGTTCCTCCTTGAGTTTATCCTACCTGGGACTCTGTGCTTCCTGGACTTGGGTGACTGTTTCCTTTCCCATGTTAGGAAAGTTTTCAGCTATTATCTCTTCAAATATTTTCTCAGATCCTTTCTCTCTCTCCTCCTTCTGGGACCCCTATGATGCAAATATTGGTGCATATAATGTCCCAGACAGCTCAGACTGTCTTCATTTCTTTCCATTCTTTTTTCTTTATTCTGTTCAGTGTCAGTGGTTTCCACCATTCTGTTTTCCAGCTCACTTATCCGTTCTTCTGCCTCAGTTACTCTGCTATTGACTCCTTCTAGTGTATTTTTCATTTCAGTTATTGTATTGCTCATCTGTTTGTTTGTTGTTTATTTCTTCTAGGTCTTTGTTAAACATTTCTTGCATCTTCTTGATCTGTGCTTCCATTATTTCTCTGAGATCTTGAATCATCTTCACTATCATTACTCTGAATTTTTTTCCCAGTAGACTGCCTATCTCCACTTCACTTAGTTTGTTCTTCTGGGGTTTTATCTTGTTCCTTCATCTGGGACATATTCACTTCTCAGGAAGTGAGCAAATGCTGTAGGAAAAATGGTGCCAACAGGCTTGTTCAACACAGGGTTACCATAAACCTTCAACTTGTTAAAAAAAAAAAAAGCAATAGCTGCGAAGTGCAATAAATGAAGCATAATAAAACAAGGTATACTTGTATTGCATTATGTGGGTATGACACTGTTTGTTCATCCGTTCACTCACTAAAAATGACATATTAATGATTAAGACATAACTTTTTTCACTTTGTAAAACACTTGATGTATATTTCCAGCTTATCTGCTCTAAGACTGAACCAATTAAATTCCCACAACCAGTAGATGAGAATGCATTTCTTCTTCCCTTTCCAACACTATGTAACTTCTCTATATTAACACTTTAATTGCATCCATTTGACTAATAACAGGTAAGAGATTTTTTACTTACTGTTTACATGATCCAGGCAGTTTAATAAACACTTTGCATAGATTCTCTTGTTCAGTCCTCACATCACTACTATGAAAACATTATTGTTTACTCTTATGTTATAGGTGAATAAATTGAGGCACAGAGAGGTTAGGTAACATATGCTAGATCATACAGAGCTTAGTGACAGAGCTTGGATTTCAACACACAAAGTCTGATTACAGAGCCCAGGCTCTTAATCACTATGTTATATGGCCTACTCTCCATACTTTTTTTTAATTGAACTTTTTAAAAATGTTTATTTTCTTCTTTTAGTTGTCCATTCATGATCTTCACATGTATTTCTTGAGTACAGTGCTCGTTTTGATTTAATACAAATCTTTATGTACCACATATAGTGGCCGCTTTTCTCACATTCGTTGCAAGTAATTTTTTGCTAGCTTGCTATCTAGTTTTGCATGTAGTTCAAAGCATTTTTATTACAAAAGCATTTAATATAGTCAAAATTGATTTCACACTTAGAAATTTCTTACCTATTGCAAGATCAGTTAAATATTTATTCACCTCATATTTTCTCTATGTTAAAATTTACTATTAAAATATATTTAGTATAATTCCTATAAAATTTAAAAAATGAATTTGACTTCAATTTATTTGGTACAAATATAAAGAGGAGGCTTAAAATTTCTTTATTTTCTGCAAATACATGGTATATTAATTTCCTATTGCTGCTGTAAGAAACTGCCATAAACTTGTGGTTTAAAATACATTATCTTATAGTTCTGGAGGTCAAAAGTCTGAAATGAGTCTTAATGGGCAAAAATCAAGGTGTTGGGAGGGCCATACTCCTTCTGGAGTCCCTATAAGAGAATTCATTTCCTTGCCTTGCCCAGTTGAAAGCAGCTGCCCAAACTCCTTCGCTCATGGTCACCTGCCATCTTCCAAGCCAGTAAAGTCACATGTTTTTCATATTTCATCACTCTGACAATGACTGCTTTTCTGCCTCCAACTTCCACACTCATAATTACACTGGGCCCACTAGGATAATCTTCCTATTTTAAGGACAGTTGCTTTGCAAACTTAATTCCCATTTGCCATAATGACCTAGTACATATACATGTTTCAGAGATTAAGATGTGGACATCTTTTTATCAGAAACTCCTGTGAATCACCCTAATATTATCCTTTTCCATTCTTCTGCTGTATTTGTTTTAATAGATCCATGGGATCTATTAAGGGATGCTATTGTTATTCTTTTTTGTTTGATTACAATTTTGTTTCTGTATCTCCTTATAAATCTTCTGATGGAAAGAATTCTATACAGAGTATTTTCTTTCACCTTTCTACAGAAGGTACAAGTTTTTCCCTTAAGTCAACTGACTTTATCCTGAGAGGCTTATTGGGTGCCCTTACCAGATCTTTAGCCCAAGAGCCAATTGATATGCTCATTTCTCAAGCAAATTTTTTTTTATTTTTTAGCTAGAATTCATATATGAAGCTCTGGAATATTCTGATGGTTTATTATTTTGGCTCTGATGCCCTCTTTACTGATATTCTCAACTTAAGAAGAATACAAAAAAATACAATACCTAGCATAAACAGTCACCAAAAGTCTTTGTTTCACATGATCTAAACTGCTTCATTTATTGTGACTACACCTCCTAAAAGACAATGTGCCATGATTATTATCATTGCTTTCTCTTCCCTTCACCCTCATGCTTTGATCTGTTTCTTTTTTTGTCTTGTTTTATTTTCCTTTACTTAAAATTTTCTAAACTAATGCAGATATGTAGATAGAATAAAGTAATTGCTTTTTCAAAACAATATATTTGCAATAAAGAAGTGGCTACTCAATTTTGTTTGGTACAGACTCAGGTTAGTTACTTTACAACTCTCACTTCTTCTTGATCAGACTGGGCCTCTTCCTTCTAACAAGTTGCAAGGACTTCTCTACTTCATGTAGTAAAACATGAAGGGTTCATTGATATTACTGTTCTCACTCCTACTCCTCCAGCCACAAAGCTAGTGGAAACTCCTCCAAAAGTGTAAAAATGGAGGGTTTTTGTTTGTTTTTATGGCTTTTGTCTATTTTTGGTGGGGATATTTTAGGCAGGGAATTTAATTTTTGGTCTGGGTAGTGTTATGGGTTCTCTTTTTTGTTGTTACTTTTCTTCTCTATTTGTGTAAACCTGAGAGGAGCTGCAAGCTTAAAAAGGAAAGTAGATGGTTTTGTCATATTCATGAATCAGACTACACCTAACTTTATGCTCCAATCAAGCATACCATGAACAATTTGTTTTTGTATATTACGATGCATATATGTGATGTATTTTTGCAAATGTTTTTTCAAAGCCCTCTGCTTGTTTTTGGCTTACAATTTTAGAGAGATGACAGTAACATAGATCTGAAAATAAAAGTGAAGAAAGAAACTAGTCAAGTAGAAAATTACAGTCACAAATTCAGGCAGAAAGCCTTAAAAAATTAAAAAGGTGTTAAGGTCAGGTAGTTGGGTACCAGGAATTCTTGAGCCTTGCAAAAATTACACCAATTAAAATAGTTGTTACTGTCCAAAACAGAATACTGAGCTGAATGGATCATTTGACTAACCCAGAGAGACAATTATAACTCTCTCATGGAGTCTAAGTGTGATCTATATAGTTTAAGTTAAATTGTAAAACATCCAGACTCCAGAAAAGCAGGTAACCGACTTTTAACCCTAGCTGTTGTGCTTGGAAAAATGTCTGAAAGTAGTACACAAGAAGCAGTCATAGGATATTGATATTCTGGCTGAGATGAGGACTCATAAACAACATTTGAATAGGAACTTAAAAAAAATATCTTTCCTACCTTAAATAGGGAGATCTTTAATACTCTGTCCCATTACAGCCTGAAAGGAATTTTTAGAAATAGTTTATAAAAAATCATTTTGGCAGAAGGCATTAGTAAAGCGTATTTGCCTTAGTAGAAAGTTGACTACAGTTCCTAGATATTTAAAATAAAAAAAGGAACAGAAGCAATTGGAGCAACAGAAATGCAATGAGGATGAACATACCTTAAACACTGAACTCAGCACAAATACATAGAGGAATATTGAGATTTGGGTGTGATTATTTTATCAGCTCTAATTCAGATGTGCGACAAGTCACTCTACCTATATGTAAAATATTATAAATAGTTATATATCTATACATATGTCTATAGATCATATCTACACATATGTGTAGATATATAACATATTTATATAAATATATCTAACTATATGTAAAACTTTATATATATATATGTATAGCCATTGAGAAGAATTGCCACACATGTATGTATTTATGTAGATATATTTTGCACGTGTATAAATATATGTGTTTATATAAACATGTATACCCATATAAAATGAAAGTGTTTGTACATACACAGAGATGCAGATGTGTGTGTGTTTGTGTATAGATATATAGATATTTCATTCCAAGGTATTATTTTATTTAGTTTTACATGTATTTGATTTCACAGAATACTGACTAAACTGGCCCTTTAGGTATTTTAATGGAAAATGGTCAACATATGCAATCAGTCCCTCCCTTGGTGCCCTATTTGGGTAACACTTACTAAAGGAATTCAGAAAAGAACTGATTCCTGTAGGGCAATATTGCTTAAGATCTCTCATCCATTACATTGCCATTTACCCATATTCAAGCTTACATTTATGGATCAAGGTATAATATTCACTTTTAATGTTTCTGAATGAACAGATTTTTGCCTTTCCAATCTCAGAGCTGTGGATTCTGAGACTTTTGAGGGGTCACTAATCAATACCATTTTGTTCTCATCATTTCCTGAGGAAGAACCTGAAAATGTTCAGTTTTGTAGAAACTTAGAATCTGTAAAAACAGTTTCTGGTCTGCATTAGGCAATCTTTTGAAACAACTGCTGTTTCAGAATCCTGTATCTGCTGCCACTAAGCCCTTAAGTAAGCTTTGGAATTCCTGGAAGTTCAGCAGTTGCTTGAGGACACATAGTATATACATAGACTCTGTGGGTTATCATTTATTTCTTTTCTTTTGTAGTTATCATAAAACTTTTTTACCAGAACAGAGCTTGGCACAAAATATTGTTTTATGGCCTGTATATAGAGTTCCACCCTGCTGCATAAACCCTACAAAAATCAGTGGAATTGAACTTAGAGAGATTATTACAAATAATAGGCTCTCTATTCAGAGTCTAAAGACATGAATGTACATGCTTGATTATGTGCTGCAGAGGTTGATTTATCATTTCTAGATAATGGAAGAGATTTTACCTATTATTTGTAAGCAACAAAACCGTTTTGTACCTTTTTTCTTTTGTATTTCTTTTTTACTAAGCAAAGAGCACATATACTATCATCTCTCAGGTACAGATACAATGTTTTATTTAAGGTGTGTAATCCAGCATTGTACCTAAAGATATGTTGGTGTTGATTTTTATCATATAATGGAGGAAGATGAGAAGTTAGTGGTACTATTTTGATATTTTCTGAGGGAGAGTTTACCACTTGCTCAGAGCTCAACTTCTATTGTCAGTTTGGGTTTATCAGAACCAGAAAATATTATCTCTGGGCTTTAAAGTTATATTTTAGAAGAGTAGTCTATAGCAAAAGCAAACAATACTATAAGGCTACTAAATCACATTCTCGCTATATTTTATTTCAAAACATAGAGAATATCCTCACTGACTAATGTTCTGTTTATAATAATGTTCTTATAGCAGATAATGTTCTTCTTATAACAGAAAATGTTATAAGAAGTTACACAGTTGAGTAACTAGCATGTTTTATGAACATATTTACATCTCAACAATTGTATTATACATAGGGAAAAGTGTTTTAATATTGAAAGTCATTGAGTAGCAATCATTTAGAAATCGGCTCATTTATGGACTGTATAAGAAACTGAGATGAAATCTTTAAGTCTTGCATAGGGAAGGTAGAGAGTGTGAATAGAGAATTCAAGCTTAATGAACGTTCACTTTCAAGGTAAAGCTCTTACAGCATTCATGGACCAAGTACTCATACTGTTGATAGCACATTGAGTTTATCCTCTAATTCATTTGTTGTTGATGGAAATAGACTAATATTACTCCTTAGGATGATAATAATACTTTTATTCCAGAGGATATAAAAAGGTATATCCTGGATTACAAAATTACATGTATGCAACTAGGATATGTGGTTCATCCAATGCACAGTCCTAATTCTAGTGCAGACACTAGAAATAGAAAGATAATGAATTGGAGTGCTGTGCTATGACTACGTGCTCTTAGGTTGACTGACCATCACATTTAAAAATAACAACCAAGGTTTCCATAATACTTGGACATGTCCAAAGCACTTTAATATATGTTTCATCTTACTTTGCTCTCACAATAACTCTAGTTGATGTATGGTACTAATATTCCCATTTTATAGGCGAGGGTGATTTTATGAACTGAATGTTCGTATCCCCTCAAATTTAGATGTTGAAGCCCTAACGCCAAGTGTGTGATGATATTTGCAGGTGGGGACTCTGGAAGGTAATTAGGTTTAATGAGGTCATGAGGGTAGAGCCCTCATGATGGGATTAGTCCCTTTACAAGAACAAGAAGACAAGGAGGTCTCTTTCTCTCTCCATGCACAGGCACTGAGGACAGGCCAGGTGAGCACACAGAAGAAAGGTGGCTATCTAAAAGCCAGGAAGTAGGAGGCCACCAAACACAGAATCTTTGGGCATCTCAATCTTTTGTCTATTGTTTAAGCCACGCAGCCTATGGTATTTTGTTAGAGCAGCCCAAGTTAACACACATACTAAAGTCCAAAAGAGAATGTTAATAAAAAATATTAATAGCTTATTAAAGCTGCATAGCTATTATGTAATAGAACCAAGATAAATGGAACAGAATTGAGAGTCTATGCATAAACCCTTGTATTTATAAATTAATTTTTGACCAAGATAATAAAATGAAGAAATAATAGTCTTTTCAACTAATGATGCTAGGACAACTGGCTAGCCATGTGCAAAAGAAAGAAGTTGGACATTTACCTCCCACCATATTCAAAATATAACTCAAAATGGATCAAAAACCTAAATATGAGAGACAAAACTATAAAATGCTTAGTAAAAAACATATGAGTAAGTCTTCATAACCTTGGATAAGGCAATGCATTTTTAAAAATACAATACCTACAGTCCAAGAAATACATACAAAAAATTAATTGGACATCATCAAAATTAAAAAATAACAACTGTTCTTCAGAGGACACTATCAAGGAAGTGAAAAGGTAACTCACAGAATGGGAAAAAAAATATTTTCAAACCATATTATCTGATAAGCATATATTATCCAGAATATATATAGAACTTGTACGACTCAACAGTGAGAAGAATAAAAACATATTAAAAATGGGTAACGTATTTGAATAAACATTTCCATAAAGAAGATATACAAATAGCCATTAAGCACATGAAAAGATGATCAATATCATTAGATATCAGGGTAATTCAAACCAAAATCACAATGACATACCACTTCACACCTATTAGCATAGCTATAATTAAAAACAAAAAAGGAAAGCAGAAAATAAGTGTTGGAGAGGATGTGAGAAAAAATGGAACCCTAATACATTGCTGATGGGAATGTGAAATCATGTAGGTACTCTGGAAAACAATTTGGTAGTTACATGTGGCAGACCTTCACTGTATGAATATATAATATACACATATTGTATGATTCCATTAATATGAATTGTCCAGAATAGGGAAATCCATACATACAAAAAATATATTAGTGGTTGCCAGGAGCTCAGGAGAGGCGGAAATGGGAAATGACTGCTTATGAATGTGAAGTTTCACTTTGGGGAGATGAAAATATCCTAGAATTAGGAACGATTGATGCAAAACTTTGTGAACATACTAAAATCTGATGAATCGCACCATTTAAAAGGGTGAGTTTTATGGTATGTAAATTTAACCTCAATACAACTGTTAAAAATAAACTATAAGCATATATAGTGATAATGGCAACTGACACTTGGCCCTAGTGACAGGGATAACAATACTTGCTGCCTCTTTTTTTTTTTTTTTAAACATCTTTATTGGAGTATAATTGCTTTACAATGTTGTGTTAGTTGCTGCTGTATAACAAAGTGAATCAGCTATACGTATACATATATCCCCATATCCCCTCCCTCTTGCGTCTCCCTCCCACCCTCCCTATCTCACCCCTCTAGGCGGTCACAAAGCACCGAGCTGATCTCCCTGTGCTATGCGGCTGCTTCCCACTAGCTATCTATTTTACGTTTGGTAGTGTATATATGTCCATGCCACTCTCTCACTTCATCCCAACTTACCCTCCCTCCTCCCTGTGTCCTCAAGCTCATTCTCTATGTGCCTCTTTATTATTAACCCAGTGGTGCTTGAAGTCCATTGGTGTTTGATTACAATTCACGTAAAAAGAAAGGATACGGTCCACGCTTTTTGTTTGTTTTGGACATCATTAAGTCTAATCTTACAATATTGAAATAGCAGATGACCACTGTTGACAATGACATTCTTTCACTTCAATTGATATATCAGTGCTTCATAATTACAAGCAAGCTTAAACTCTGAAAATTAAACAGCTAATACAATATGACATACACATCTGTCTAGAAGAGTATGTATTTTTCCTTATATTATATTCTCCTACAAAGTCTCCACAGGTAGGTGTAAGTCTCAGGGTCAACTATAGGAGACGTGTGATGTGGTTTAAATCACTGGGTTTCCCAGCCCAGCCTCGCTGTAACACTGGAGGTGGGGGAGGGTTGTCTTGTTGATAATGAAAGCAAGTAGGCATTCAGTTGATGCTACATCCTTAAGAATAAAACGTAGGATCTGAATGGATCTTGCTTTGGGGATGGTGACTGTGACTGACATCTCTGTCTATTCCAACAACTCAGTTACTGACACTCACAGGACTTCCAGTAGTTTCATTCATTTGGGGAATAAGGAGAGGGAAAGAAGATTCGCTAAAGCTGTTATAATAGAAAAGAAAGGGACACAGAAGTGAAGACCTAATTACAGAGTATAATCATAGGTTGGGATTTTGTTTTTCATTTAATCAGTGCTTTCCTCTTATGGCCCATTAGCATCCCCTTGAATAAACAAAATATTTTGATTCCTTAACATCTCCCAAGAAATTCTGGTTAAAGATCATTGATTTAAGACAGTCAATCTCAACGAAGAGTGACTGCCCCAACCACAGGACATTTGGCAATGCCTGAAGACATTTTTGGTTATCACAGTAGGGGGGAAGGTGCTATTGGCATTTAGTGGGTAGAATCCTGGGAATGCTGCTAAATAGCCTACAATAACACAGGACAATCTTCTACAACAACGGATTATCTAGCCCAAAATGTCAATAGTTGCAAAGTTGGAAACCCTGCTTTAAGGATAAAGCTCACCTATTAATTATGAGTAAAGAAAGGTAGAAATATTGGTATTATTCGAACCCGTGTCCCCTGCATCGGCAGGCGGACTCTCAACCACTGCGCCACCAGCGAAGCCCCCTTTCACTGACCTTTTTTCTCTTGTTGCTCCAGAACCAGGGCACAACAAACACAGTGATGCACTGACTGTAGAACTATAGTAATTAGTACTATCTTTAGAGCCTGTTGAAAACATTGAATCAATAGAATTCACAGTATTGTCTTCCTCATTTGGTTCAGTCTGACATTTTTACCATTTTTAAAGAAACATTTCCATTTAATGCATGGCTATTGCTGTTGATCCACCCCCACTGATGAAAAGCTAACTTGGTTCTGTTCAGTTAAACCAAGACAAATTTTCAGTAGATTTTCTGAATTATATTATAGCAGTTTTGAACATAAGATTTTGTGCATAGGACACCCACATGTAGTATGACTGCTATAATTAGTAGTAATTTGTATAACACTTCATATTTTCAAGTGTTTTCCAGTAATTCCTCATAGTAATTCCATGTGCTAAATCACTATTATCATCATTTCACAGATAAGAAAATAGCAGTACAGAGAGGCTAATTATCTTGCTTGGGGTCACAGATTGATTCAAAATAGGGTTTGGACTGAGGATTTTTATTTAAAACTTAGCAAGTAATTCAAGCCCATCAGCATATGTCAGTCCTTGTTTCAAAGAGATTTTCAAAAACAAAAATCAGAGAGGTTTTATTGTCTGTGAGTGGAAAGCTTCCAGGATTAATTTTGTGTGTGTGTGTGTTATTTAAAATTTTATAATTTTAAAGGTGTTACTTCAGTTTGAATTACCTTAATGTGGAACAGTAGTTAAGTCAGAAATACACTGGTCAGTGGCACTGATTTTATATTGAACTAGATTTGAATGCAGTGAGAATTAAGAATATGGAAAAAGAGCTGTAATTTATGAATGTGAGAAATTGTTTAGATATATGTCTCACATCGAAGATAAACAACAGGGTTTAAAGCGCTATGTATAAGCATACTCTCTCTAAGAGAAATATTGTTTTCAATCTGTGCCTGGTTAGCTCAGTTTCTTTGCCTGATAGTAATGAGACCGATGTTATACCATCGATCCCCAAATGGGTCAATTAGATGTGCTCTGTTCATGGACAAAATCTGCACACAGAACTCAGAGCAGCTGTCTCTTCAAATAGGTGTATTGTTCACACACAGCTGTCAGCAAGCAAGATAACATGCCCTACTTAGTGCCACTCAAACCCTTAGAGTGGAGATCAGTTTTTCTTACTGATTGTTATTTAAGAAATGTCAATTGGTCATAGCAAGGACAGAAGATACCTATGCATCAACCCATTATAAAAGTATAATCTTAAAATGTGATGAATAAATGTTGGTGTTAGACTCATGAAGGGTGATATGTGAGCCTTGTTTGCTATACATTGATCCCTATTCATTTGAGGAATCACAATGAGTTTTCAAAAGCAATTAAAGAACAAAGGAACCTGATATAAGACTTAGGAGATATACATACTCAGGCCAGTGACTTACTGAATTGATTATAACTGACCAGTCGATCAATATGTTCTTTTCAGATTACTACTGTTATATAAAATTTTATGGCTGTATTTTCAAATGCATTAACACTAAGAAGAACTTCAATAAAAACAGCACAATATAAACAAGAAATCATTGAATAAGGAAAAATACTAATTACAAGCGAAGAAGCAGAAATTCTGGAGACAAAATCACATTAACAAAATGCCACTGAACATCAAGAGTTCATTGTATCTGCCACAGTGTTAGTAGAAAACTAAATTTTACTATTTCCCTTGAGCCAAAGAAATGCTTTATTCTCGGTATTTGGGTTAATTTCTTTTCACTTTCTTTATCTGCCTTTCAAATTGCTACTAGGAAATTGTAGGAAGAATCTGGGGGGGAAATCATAGCTCTAATGAAAAGCAGTAAAAGAAAATTAAAATTATTTTCATAAAATTTGATGGAGATATTGTTTTAAGTTTAATAAAAGACAAGTTATAATTCCAGATAGCGTAAAGGGTGGCAAAGACTCTGTGTCCAAAAGAAGACCCAAAACAAAACTGATATCTGGCTAGGACAGCATAGTCTCTGGAAACAGACTTGGTGTATAATCCTGATTCTATTATTTTCTAGCTGTGAGATTTCAGGCAACTTACTTATTATACAAACCTTCTGTTTTCTTACTTATAGAGTGGAGATAATATCTTCTTTATAAAGTTGCTATGAGGATTTAATGAAAGTGCATATAAAAATCTTAACACATTACATAATGGTTGCTTGCTTAATGTTAGTATTAGCATTAATTAGGACCTGATAGTGGACTTAATATTTGCTTTGGTGTTAGTACTGATACTGGTATTGGTATTAAGTTTAGCATTAACATTACTATTAATATTATTGTTAATATTAGTACTAGTATTATTTCTCCTTTCCTTACTTATAATCAGTGTTTCCAACTTGGATGGGACTAGATGACAAGTTGGTCATTTAGTCCAAATGCCTCATAGCACAGAAATCCTCTCTAAAACAACATTAGCACATGGTATTTTGAAACAAAATATTGAATTTTGTAATTATCCCTGTCAAATTTTATTTTGTTGATTTTCTTTTATGGTAGGGCACTATTTTCCTCAAATCCAGAAATGATTAAATGTGGCATTTGACAAGAAAGAAAAGTGAAAATGCAGTTGACATATAGAAATGAAAATCACCAGTTCTGAGGTAAATCTATAACACACACTGACAAAAATTTCATTATATAGTTTTTTCAGTTTTTTGTCTTTAAACCAACGATTAAACTTAAGTTTGTCACCTCAAATCATGTTAAAAATTATGATCTCTCTCTTCTAAAAATGTTTCACTATTAAATTGTTTGTGCCTGCATTATATCATTTTTGTAGGTTAAAGATGACTTTCTTGGCTAACTTCCACAAAATGGCCTTTTTTCCTTCTCTCACTCACACGTTACCAAAATTCAGACTATACTAAATGTGATCAGATCCACATAACGACTTGCTGGAGATTTCCTATTAACATGAACTGTTATTTATTGTTTTACTCTGTGCTAAGCACCGTGCTATTAAGGTAATGTTTTGTATGCCAGGTCTTAGGGACTGAATGTTTTCCCCAAAAATTCATATGTTGAAACTCTAATCCCCAGTGAAATGATATTTGGAAGTGGGGTTTTGAGAGGTAATCAGGGGCTAGATTAGGTCATGATGGTGAGCCCCTCATGATAGAATTAATATCCTCATAAGAAGAGGAAGAAACATGAGAGCTCTCTCTCTGTCATGTGAGGATACTGAAAGAGGGTGGCCATCTGCAAACCTGAAAGAGGGATCTCACCAGGTACTGAATCTGCCCGCATCTAGATCTTGGACTTCCCAGCCTCCAGAACTGTGAGAAATAGATGTCTGTTTTTTAATCTCCCCAGTTTATGGTATTTCATTATAGCATTCCAAGCCAACTAAGACAGATATTGGTACTGCAAAGTGGGGTGCTGCTGTTAACAAACACCTAAAAATGTAGAAGCAGCTGTGCAACTGGGTAATGCATAGAAAAAGCTTACATTGCAAGAAAAGACTATCCTTGCTAAAAAGTGGCAAAAATTTTAGCTGAATTGTGCTTGTGTCTTAGTATTTTGTGAAAGGTAGAACTGTAAGGATTGAAATTGCATATTTAGCTGAGATTTCTAAGAAAAAATGTTGATGGAGCGACTTGGTTCTTCCAGACTACTTACAGTAAAATACAAGAAGAGAGAAATAAAAGAAAAAGGGAATTATTAAACATAAAGAAACCAAAACTTAAAGATTTGGAAAATCTTGCCAAAAAATGAGAAAGCATTACTCTGGAGAGAACACTAACTAAAGGTGGGGCAGAGCAACCATTTGATAAGTAGATTAGTATGAGTGTGAACCAGGAAAGAACCTAATCAAGCCATCAGAGCAGAAACACTGCCAGTTTGAACTGAATGGAATGGAGATAGGATGGAATGAAGGAACGCTGCCAGACTTCTTACATTCCCCAGGACAGGACAATAAAGCTATCCAACTGTGAACTTGTGCTATTCTTCAAGAAAAGAGAAGAATGGCCCCAAAGGCAAGTCAGATATCATCAGGGCCACCTCCTCAGTTTCAGCAGACCAGAGGTCCTCCAACCAAAGCCAAAGGGGCAGTGCCACCCAGAAGTGTGACAGTGTCACCCCAGTGGGCCAGGAGGGCAGAGCATCTAGCCAGAGGATTATTCTTGAGCCTTAAGATCTCATGGAATTTGCCTTGCTAGGTGTTGGACTTGCCTAGGACCCATCACCTCTTCTTTCTTACTTCTCTCTTTTGGAATGGGAATGTCTATTCTATGCCCCACCATTGTATTTTTGGAAGCACATAACTTGCCTGGTTTCACAGGTTTACAGCCAGAGGGAAATTTGTCCCAGGATGAATCGTACCTTGAGTCTTACCCATATCTGATTTAGATGATATTTGGATGAGACTTTGGATTTTAGTGCTTGAAAGAGTTAAGACTTTTGGGGATGTTGGGATGAATTTAATGTATTTTATATCTGAGAAGGACATGAATTTGGGGGCCCAGAGGTGGAATGCTATGGACTAAATATTTGTGTCCCCCCAAAGTTCATATAGAAGCCATAATTCCCAATGTGAAAGTATTTGGAGGTGGGACCTTTAGGAGGTATTAAGGGTTAGATTAGGTCATGAGGTTGGGGATCTTGTGATGGGATTAATGCCCTTATAAAAAGAGGAAAAGTATGAGGGTGCTCTTTCTTTGCCATGTGAGGATATTGCAAGAAGGTGGCCATCTGCAAACAAGGAAGAGCACTATCACCAGATACTGAATCTGCTGGCACCTTGATCTTGGCTTTCCTAGCCTCCAAAACTTTGAAAAATACGTATTTGTTGTATAAGCCACCTATTGTATGGAATTGTGTTACAGCAGTCTGAGCATACTAAAACACCAAGATCCATGTTTCTGTATTGTTTCAAAAATTACTTCCAAGGGAGTATAAATCGGCCATAGGCAATTGGGAAAATAAGAAAAGCTTCAAAACATTTAAAAAAATAGCTTGTAAACTCTCTTAAAATATTGGTTTATATTATTTCAATCTTTCCTTCTAAATATATCTGTACATAATTCCATATGAGTATTTACTTAATTGCTTTACACATTTAGAATCATGCTGTACATAGAGTGCTATTTTGAAATGCCCACTTATATACCTTAAAATATAAGTGTACAGAACCTGGGGCTGGATTACTAAACTCTTCCACTTAATAGTTTTATGAACTTGGTCACTTCATATAATAATCTCTCTGTGCCTCAGTCTCCCATCTGTAAAATGGGAAGAATAATAGTTATACATGTCTCACAGAGCTCTCATGAAAATTAAATGACTGAACATTTGTGAAGCATTCTTAGAAGTACCTGGCATATACAAATCTCTATAAAATTGTAAGCCTGTAAGCATTAGCATGACTACATTACCATGTCTAAATTTTATTCTACAATGTAATATTTTCAAAGCTATATAATATTAGTATAACCTAATGGATCTAACCAATCCCTTATCACTGGGCATTTCTAATAATTCTAATTTTTCACTTTTGTATTACTCTGATGAACATCCTTACACCTAAATATTTCTTCATATAACATGTATCAGGCAATAATATCTATGGATTTCATCCTTAAAAATGGCTGGTCTCTACCTGATTACTCTATAGCAAGTCCTACCAATCCAAATATCCCCTATGAAAACAAGGATTCCTGTCATCTTTTTAATGTTTTACTTGTAAACATAGAGAGCCAAAGGGGTTAGATTTTATTATTAACGTAGGGAGAGTTGGTATCATTAAACTATTGACTCTTCCTAGCCAAGTACAACTTTCATTTCTCTATGTATTCAATTTTTTACACATGCCTTGCAGATTTTTCTTCACATAGGTCCCTCTCATTTCTTATTATTGACACATCCCTAGTTTTTTGGAAAAGCTGGTTTTGTTGTTAGATTGTCCTTTTTTGCTTCCCATGGGGCATACATTCAAGACTGGTATGTATTTCCTTAGTTCTCATCCAGATTTTGCCCTGAACTTAAGGTGTTCAAGTGTAATTACAGTGTTGCAGGTAACTTGAATATCGCTATTATAAGGCAATTATTAGTTTTCTCTAAAATGCTTTAAAAATAGTAATGCATCTGCAGGTATGCAACTATCATATATATTACACTATGTATGTACTATGATGTATTCAAATTCATGATGCAGAAAAATATTGAAACCATTAAAATTATATTTAATACATCATGATTTATCATAATTATGATTAGATTTAATTCAATGATTTGATTTAACATATAATTTATGTAACAAATTGCATAAACTCCTGATTTTTGTAATCTCTGACTTAATTTTATAGTAACAAATAAAAGTAAAAGTGTCTTGATTAACCATTCTATTCCATTCTAATGAGGAATTTTAACGGTAATTTTGAGACAGATGTATGTGTATATATATATGAGTACATTTGCCAAAGTTGTTCTGTAAGCATGATTAAATGTAAGCCGAGGAATACTTGAAACAAAATGATGCATTTGTATAGTTTTTACACTCACGTTACACCATCTTGTCCTCACAGCAGTCCATTTTACAAGTAAGAAGCTTTGATGTAGATTGAGAAAGTTGCCCAAGTTTACAAATACAGTTGCTGTCAGGGTTCATGTGCTTCCTGATTCTATAGCCAGTGCTCTTTTCACTCTGTTGCCTAAGAGACTCACAGTTCATATTTTTTCAAGTCTTATTACTTTCATCTGAAAGCTACCCACTGTTAATTTTACAAAATGTCATATTAATCAATTCTTTATCACAACCATAAGCAAGGTTTCGAAAAATTTTGGATGAATAACTTGGAGAGGACTTTTAAAGCAACATGGAAGTATTTGACATTAAGGAGAAAACCTGTCAAGTATTACATAGATTTCTACACAATTTCTGAAGAGAATCTAAATTTAAGTTCTATCAAGCACCTGGGGAATGAGAAAGGCTTTGCACTTTCTACTGAGCTATTGTTATGACTTGAATTTTCTAAACTATATTAATGACCTCGACTCCTATGTAGGTGTTCATTAATGAAAAATTACCAAGCAATCCTCACAAATTACAAGTTATAACTACATAAAAGTAGTTCCTAATGAGTTCAACATAATCAGTGATTGTGCTGTGAATATACTGCAGTAGAAATCAAAAGTGATTGGCCACTTTAAGGAGATTCTAAGTGGCAACTCTAAATGTGTTTTTTCAAAGGCAATCACGTTTTCTTAAAATTCAAATAAGCAGAGCATTTTTCAATCATTAGCCTAAGAAATACATACTTCTAAAATAAGCAGATATTGGCTGAAACGACAAAAGAAGCAAAATGGGCAGCCAAAGAAAACCTAGACCGGAATCTTCTCTTTAAGGCAACCGATACTTGAAAAAATTCAGTTGAAATTAAACAATTTGTATCTAGTACCTACCATGTGCAAAGGAATAAAATTAACATTTATTTTCTGCTTAATATGTGCCACACAGTGCTAGAAGCTGCATTATTAGTATTAGTACTAACATTAGTATTTATGAATCCTCACAACTCTTGGAGGTAAGTAGTATTATCATGATTGTACATCTGAGAAACCTGGGGCTCAGAGAGGTGAGGAAGCAAAGTTACCAACCTTCAATACTCTCAGACACTCCATATAATAGGTATTTTAATTTTAATTCGCGGCTTACAAGTAGTGAACCCGAGACCCAGGTAGGTTACATAAATTGCAAAAATTCACAAAGGTGGTGAATGGTTTGACTATAACTCCAATATTAAAGCTAGATTATTACCTTTATCTACCAGTGGTTTTCCAACTTTAGCATGCGTCAGAATCATCTTTATAAAACAGAGGTTATTAAAACAGAGACTGCTGGGCTCCATCCCCAGAGTTTGAATCAGGAAGACTGGGGTGGGGCCCAAGAGTCTGCATTTCTAAAAAGCTTCCAAGTGATGTTGCTGCTGCTAGTCTGGGGACTACGCTTTGATAACTGCTCTGGGAATAGTAGTTAAGGAGAACAAAGAAGTCAAGTATAGTTTTAGTTGAACAAATGGATTGAAAGTTTAAAAGGTATATTGTCAGAAAAATAATGCTCAGTTACAAGTTCCATATGAAAGGCAAAAGAGAGCCATTGATGGGATTTTAAGATGTTGTCATAGGGATGACTGTAGTTGAGAGAAAGAAGTAAGGCTACCTATTTCCTTTAACTTGTCCTTTACTTTACAGAAACAGAATAAAGCATTCAGAGTGAAGCTAATGTTATATGGCTTTTTAATTACTCTTTTTGGTTTTTTTTGTTTTGCATTCAGCATATTATTTTCAGCAACAGAGAGTTAAGCCACTAAAATCCTTAAGGAAACCATTTTTCCTTCTTTCTTTTCATTTCTTTTTTGTTTGTTTGTTGCTGTGGGTTTTTGGGTTTTTTTTTTTAACCTATTTCATTTTAAGTGATAGACAGGGATTTTCCCCCCTTAATGGTAGAAGGATCAAGTAAATTGGATTTGAGAAGTTTAATTAAGTCAGTTCACAGACAAATGGACTTGATGAGTGGCAGGTTAGTGTGGTGTGGTCCATGAGAAACAACTGCAATTAGAATAAACCTGCGGACATAAGATTAAGATTTTTTTCCAAGGTCAAGCCACAGAACTCATTTGGAAAAGAACTAACAGGATGCAGACAAAGAATCAATACTAAAGCCCTCTACTGGACACACAAACAATACAAGAATGCCTGTGAACTCTAATCAATACCTATCCTGGGGATAAATTGTGACATGAAAATATTTTATAAATAAGCATATATCTGTATCTCATTGTTTCCTCTAAATGCATTTAACTATAGTTGGAAAATATTTTAGTCTCAGCACAGGGAGAAATGCACTTCTTCATTCAGTGTCCAGAATACCAGTAAGTGGTTTTAGTTTTTTATTAAATTGGTATATTATAATCTCTCTGTTGGAGACTAGAAAAATTTTTTTCTAATGAATATATTAAATAGGTGGAAAAAAACAACCAGGATCTAAGTCAGGATTTCTGAACTTTTTTGTGCTATGGCAATCTAGTAGTATATGAACACCCTTTCTCAGACTAATATTTTTAATGCATAAAACAAAATGGATAGGATTTCAAAGAAATGTTATAATGAATGACTTACCAAATATTAGCAACTGAATGTACTATAGAGTAATAGACATGTTTCTTTATCAGTGCATTGGTAACAAAATTATATATTTTAGAAAAGCAAGTTAAAATTCATTTAACACTTCAGTGTGAAGAGAGTGGCTGCTTGGCTTGAATAAGGCCATTAACCTGTGGGGCAATACACGTCATGTTGGATATCCAATCAATTTTTATTTTTTATTGTTATTTTCATGGCAGGAGATAGATGGGCCCCAGGGTAAATAGCTGGAGTTCGCTCCTTTTTGGATTTTGGACAGAAACTCCAAAATATCAATAGCAGGACAATTTGAGAGAGGAGGCTGGGCCCTGCCCAGATAAGAGGTAAAAGACCACATAATCCCCATTCTCGAAATCAAGGAGACCTCCCGGACTACACATACGCAGAGAGGCTCCCTGCAGGTCAAAAAGGGATGGGGCGCCACCCCATAGTAAGTGACGTCAACTAACCATAGGCCTCTTTGCTAGAATCCATCTTGGCTAAGAAATGCGTATGCACACAGGGGAGGATCCTGAGGTATACCAAATAAGGACTCAGAACCAGGCAAAGCAAGATAATTGGTCAAAGGAAACCCAGAAGAAATGGCCCATAAAAGTGATTCAAACTACCACGAGGGCGCGACTCTCTCTCTGAGCCCGTCCATATGTCTATCCACAGGTACTGTACTTTTTCCTCACTACTTTCCATCTCTATGTGGAAATTCATTTCTATACAGCTGAAGGGTCAGGGCCTTGTCACTGGCCACTGGTCCCTGGTGGTCTGGTGGCTAGGATTCAGCGCTCTCACTGCCGCTGCCTGACCTCAGCCTCTGGCTGGAAACTGAAATCCTGCTTCAAGCAGCTGCAGGCCAAGGCCACCCGAAATCCATCACAAGAGCAGAAAATATCTATTTGCAAAGATATATTATTGAAAATGGAACTAAAACTTTTATAGCTCTCTTTAAAATGCAAGGATAGGTTTCTCAAACTGAACCCAAGGATTGTCCAAGGATTTTTGAGTTAAACTCCAATTGTAGTAAATTCTTTTGTTCTAACAATCAATGAGTTCATCTTTAACTAGTTTAACATCTTTAATACAGTTTATATCAGAAGAAAGGAATGTGAATCCATGTTTTAATTTTAATGCTATTAATGTAAAATACCTGTTGAAAATGTTCTGATGTGTGTCCTGATGTTTGCAGATTTCTCTTTTCAAATAAATTAACAGAGAACTTTACATCTCCACTCCGTTTGGGTAAAGCATTTCCTCCAGGTAAAGTTTGTAAGAATGTTGACCTCTACTCTTCTGTATTGGCAGCTTAGCCAAGAAAGCTTGGAATTTTTAAAAAGCACCTGCAATGGGGACTTTATGATGTTGAAAATTTTATATCATTCATATGGTTAAAATATCTGTCAAGTAAATCATCCAATGGCTAAAATTATTTCTTTCAAAGTGATTCAAGAGAGGTTTTTTTGGTTTTGTTTTTGTTTTGTTTTATTTTTAGAAAAAGTGAAATTTCTGCCCCTGGTTAAAACATCAGTGCAAGACTTGTCTTGGAAGCCACAGAACTTCTGTGTGGTAGAGTAGAGCGTAATATCCTCCTTCCATTTTTCGGAAATAAATCTTTTAAAATGAAGAGATTCAGAGATCTGCATCTGATTTTATTAATAACATTTATGGCTCTTGACAAAACTTCTTTCAGCCTTATTGCAAAAGTCTTTGTTGCCAGTGCATATTTCTGTATAAAGTAGTGAGTGACAATGACATAAGGAGATTCCTTTTTTTTTTTTTACTAAAGTAGCAAAACCAGATGCATTATCAATCATTGTAGAAGATCCATCTGCACAAAGAATATGAAGCTTTTTATCCCAATCAAATATTTGTTTGCCAAACAACTTTTTTACTATTTCCAAACAACAGCAGCTTTTTCAGCATCCAAAAGGGACTCACAAAATAAGATTTCTTTTTTTGAAAGTGTCAGGATGCACATCATGAACAGAACAATCTGTTGGCTACCTTAAGAGATGTCTATACTATAGCTTCATCTAGTTACATAGTCAATGGGAATGTTGAATCTACTAATTCCTTTATGATCTGCTTCAAGAATAAATCACAACATTTGTATAGGGGCCCACTTCTAAATTTTTCCTCTGTTCCATCCACAAACCATCTTAATATCTTCCAGTCCATGTGACTTTACTAAAGCCTCTGTAATAGTGTGCAACTCAAAATAGTGAGCAATCTCATGGCTGGTCTAATAACTATCATAATTTTAGAGTAGTAATGAGCATAGATGATATTTCAAAACTAAAATATGATAGGAAAATATAGGTGATTTTTATTGGTGGCAGAATCACTACCAATGATTCTGTGGTTTGCTTCCTGCATTCATAAGGAAGGAAAGTATAATACATGGAATACCTGAAATTTATCCATGGGTCTCTTGGGGACCTGTAGATGCAAGCTTAAGAAGCCCTGATCAAGATGGTTACCAATGGACAGAACTGTTACACACACAGTCTCCTTTCAATTTTCTACAGATGAATTTTTCACTTTGCAATTATTCACATGACTTTTTCGCTTTTCCTAGTGAGTTTAAGCCTGGAGTCAGTAGTTTTTGATTACCCTGTTTATTTTTTTCTGTTTCTCTCTAATCCTATTCCAAGATAAGACTAGAAAGGGAAAACTTAAGATTCCATCCCACATTCAATCTCAGCTTCTAGTCAAGGTATATTTTAATGGAAGAACTCAGTGACCTCACAGGACCATCATGAAATGTCCCAATTAGACAAATAATGAGCTTGGAGTTGGGGGTTGAAAAGAAAGAGGTGATAAAAATTGATGTACAGGATGCAAAATGAAAATTATGAAAAATGATCTAAATATTTGCTATTTATTCCCAACATAACTATATTTTCTGCTGTTTTAACTGTGTTGAATTTTGAGAATTGAAAATTATTTAAATTCAAATACAAGTAGAATGTTTTCTAAATTCAAAAATTCTTTGTGCAAACATTTTAACTTTGACAAATCCCTTTTCTCATTGGCAAAATGGGAGTAATAATTCCTATGTAATAGGGTTATTGTGATGATTAAATGACAGAATTAATATAATATAAAATTCTAGGCACAATGACTAGAACATAGTCAGTACTCAATAAATCTTATCACTTAACTATCATCATCATAATTCTTATCATAGTTAGATATTATTTAAAGGTCAGATGGGAGTCATTGAAATGTTTTAAGCAGTTAGCACAATGAGATTTGTATTTTAGAGAAATACAAGTAGTGATATGGTAATGGTAGCTTTTGGTGATATTTATTTCTATCTTATTTTTAATATCAATGTAATAGTAAGGCTATCATTGTAACATTTTAATACTGTTTTAATTTTCTTTCACCAAGGACAAGATAAATAAATATATTTTAAAGAATACTGATCCAGAGGGTTTCACAGTTGTGGTCGATGAAAAAGTACTATTGTACCAACTACTTCAGAAATTATTGCCATTACCAGTCCATCTGAATGAAGCTGAAGATGACTTTAGAATAAGAATTCTGGGAAGAAAAATCCCAGGAACTTGCTTATCACAGAAAGGAAGGCATACCATGCATACAAATATCTAGCTTTCAGGCACAAAAAAAGGAAACAATGTACTTATTTTTCATATATTTGTTGAACGTTGATTATGTGTTAGGAACTCATAGGTGCTTGGGAATGTATCAGTTAAAAGAAAAAAGAAAGTAAAACAAAACTTCCTGCACTCATGGAGATGATATTCTAGTAAGACAGAGGAAGAAGGACAATAAACAGTAACCATAATAAATAAATGACATGGTATGCTGAAAGGAGATAAGAGCTATGGCAAAAATAGTAAAGCAGAATTAAAAAAATGAGAAGTTCTGAGGTGAGAATAGAGTCATAATTCTAAATATAGAGGTCATACTAGATAGGCTTCATTTACACAATAACATTTAGGCAAAGACTTGAGAGAGGTAAGAAAGTTAATCATATTTGGAGAAGAGCATTCTAGGAGAAAAAATAGCTAGTACAAAAGGCTCTACATTTTTTAATGTACCCATTATGATGGAGACAATGAAAGGATTCCAGTGGGGCTAGAACAGAGAAACTGAAGGAAGAACAGTAGAAAATGAAGTCAAGGAAGTAACATGGGAGTGGGAGGCAGATCATGGAAAGCTTTTAAGTCAATGACTTGAATTTTACTCTAATTTGGGGAGTCATGACAGTATTCTGACTTATATTTTAAAATAATATTTTGACTGCAGTGTTAAGAATATATTACAGCGAGGCAAGAACAGAGTCAGAAAAACCAATTTAGACCAAGGGAAATTAATAGACTGGACGAGGGTGGTAGCAGTGGAGGTGGTGAGAAATGGTCAGATTCTGGATATGCTTCATAGGTTACATAGACAGGCTTTGCTGATGGACTGGATACAGAGTGTGAAAAAAAGAAAGGAGTCTGCGACAGAGTCAAGATTTGGGACCTGAGCAAGTGAAACTTTGGAGTTACCATAAACTGATGAAGAAGGCCCCAGGAAGACCAAGTTTGAGAAGTTCCCATTTTGAACATGTTGCCTTTGACATGTCTGTTGGATTTCCAAGTGGAAATGCTTAGTAAGTAATTGAATACAGTGGCCCAGAGTTTAGGAATGTGAAAAAGTTTATTAGGAGTCAGAAGTAATCAAATAAGATGAGTGAGAAATGACTGAGAAATCGCCTAATAGCAACAGAGAGAGGTCTGGTGGAGTTAAGGGAATAAAAGCTTAATTGGCAATGGATTTAAGAGAAAATAAGAGTAATTTGAGGTACTATGTATGATCAACCGTTTCAAGGAATTTAGCTGCAGGTGGAGTACAAAGAAATTAGTAGCTAGGAAAGATCAAGAGTAGATTTTTGTTTGTTGTTAAGATGGGAAGACTAAGAGTATGTTGGTGCTCTGATGAAAATAATTCAATAGAAAACAAACAATTAATGATGAAGGAAAAAGGGAAGAATTACTGGAGTATTATTCTTGAGTAGGAAATAAGGAGATTTCATGCATAGGTGGAGGGACTTGATTTAGATAGACACACAGAGAGTTCATCTATGAAACAAGAAGTATATTGGCTGTTAATATGTGCTTGTTTTAGAGCTATGAAAACTGTTACTCATATTATTTAGCAAATAAAATTTACGTGATTTTGCTTTAAGCCAAAAAAAAAAAAGTGTACTGGCATAGAGATCAATTTGGTGGGTATATGTGGCACCAGGAGACTGTGGAAGTTTTTTTTAAAACATTTTTATTTTGGAAACTCAAATTTATAAGAGAAAATAGTATAATAACCCTTTATGTATCATTATTGTTTCAAATTTAGCATCATTTTGCCAATTTTGTTTCATCAAAAAACCTGATTTTTTGCTAAGCTATTGTAATTCAAATACCAGGTATTATACCATTTCACTCATAAAATCTTCAGCATTTATTTCTAAAAGGCTTTTGCTTTTAACATAACTACCATACCATTGCCGCAATAATAAATTTAAGAATAATCTTGTAATATTATCTAATTCTCATTCCATCCTCAAATTTCACTGATTATCTCAAAACTGTGTTTTCATATTTGATTTGTACAAATCATGATCTAAACAAGGTTCACACACTGCATTTGGTTACTGTATTCCTTAAATCTGTATTTAAGACTTTTTTCCCATACCACTTATATGTTGAAGAAACTTGGCCACTATAAAATTTTCCATACTCTGTGTTTGTCCATTTCTATTCTTGTGGTACCCTTCAATATGTTCCTCTTGCTTACATACTTTCTGTAAACTAGTAGTTAGATCTGGATGCTTGATGATTCAGGTTCTATTCTCTTTCTTTAGCAAGAATAATTAATAGATTTTACTATGTGCTTTCTATTGAATTAAAACATGTGGCCATATGTATTACTGTTCTATTTTTAGTCAACTAAAATTGATTATTGAAATTAAGTGGTGTTGATTTAATCCTTTAATTATAAATATCAACCTTTCACCTAATGTATTTAGCATACAATGATTTTCACTGTTTAGGTCCATTATATCTTTAGGTATTGCAAACTGGCTATTTTTCTAATTCTAAACTTTTTTCTGGAATTATTCTATATGAAATAACTTTCATTAGCAATCTGATTACTGTACATACAGAAAAGGTAGAATAAACACTTCTTTCTCCTTATTCACCAACTTTCATAGTAATTAGTTGGTGCCTTAGCAGTCTCCAAAGAGTACCTCAGATATTTCTGTTTTAAGAATCATTATAAACTCTTAGAATTTTAATATAAAATTAATACATTTCAATTATTTTAGTCATTTTCTTCATGCTCAAATTGTCCTGTCTTTGGCACTGGAGGTCCTTTCAAATTGGCTCCTGTGTCCTTTTGGATTGATCCTAGTACTATTTAATAGTTTCCCTGTTTCCCAGCACAAATGATATTATCCAGACTCATCATGTTATTTTTTTGGTCTCAGATATGGAATTAGAAATTTCTTCAAGGAGCTCTTGTTTCTCTTAAAAAAAAAATTTTTTTTGTTTTCAGTGGTTTGAGAGACAGCAACTTTTTAAAATATTTATTTATTTTTGGCTGCGTTGGGTCTTCGTTGCTACACATGGGCTTTCTCTAGTTGCAGCAAATGGGGGCTACCCTTTGTTGTGGTGTGCGGGCTTCTCACTGAGGTGGCTTCTCTTGCTGCGGAGCACGGGCTCTAGGTGCAAGGGCTTCAGTAGTTGTGACGCACAGACTCAGTAGTTGTGGCTCACGGGCTCTAGAGCGTAGGCTCAATAGTTGTGGCGCACAGGCTTAGTTGTTCCACGGCACGTGGGATCTTCCAGGACCAGAGATCAAACCCGTGTCCCCTGCATTGGCAGGTGGATTCTTAACCACTGTGCCACCAAGGAAGTCCGCTCTTGTTTCTTTTAGTGAAAAATGGTATTTAGAAATCACTTTCCGGGTACTAAGGGTGTCTATTATTATTGGGTTGTTGTTGTTTCTAGGATTTCTTAGTAAACACAGCTACAATATTCCATAGTTTAAAAAATAAAATATAAATCACGAATTATTCTATTTCCTTTTTAGATATAATGTTATGAGTTTTAACTTCTTTTATTTTATATCTCTTTTTATCTAATACTGGAAATATTGGTTCTTAATGATATTAACATAATTAATTATATGATGTACAATATACTGATAATTGAATCAAAGTAACAACATTGATATCTATATTAAAAACAAGAATAGTGAATGTAGTTTAAGATTTCCTTGCCATTCCTAGGTTTCGTGATTTGGGATCATAGTTTGGAAAGATTACCACATCTGGTTATAGTGGAATTTATCCATGTTTTCTTCTAATGCTTATATAGCTTCATGTTTTACTTTTAGACCTCTGATACATTTAGAATTTCTATTGGTGCATGATATGAAGAATTTATCCACTTTTATATTATTTCATTTGACTATCCGTTTTTCAAATCATCCCTTATTAAAATGTCCCTCTTTAATTCACAGATTGGGTATTATGCCTTAATCAATATTGAATTTTCATGTGAAGTTGGGCCTTTGGGAGAACTTTAATAATTCTGTTTCATTAATCTATTCAAACACCAATACCATATTATTTTGAAACAGGCTTTTATAACATGTTTTAAGGTCTGTTAAGATTATCCCACTTCTCATCGTTCTTTTTATCACAGTTTTATGTGGGGTTTCTTTTCCAAATGAAATTCATAATAACTTATCTAGCTGATATTTTTAGTTGTGTTTACATTAAAATATAGTTCCCTTGTGATCAATTCAATTTCCTTAGTGAAATAGAATGAAAGATCATCAATGAAAAGTAAAGACTGGGGAGAAGATATTGGAATATGAGGAGAGAGAAGAGGTAAAGCAGTTATCTAGGAGATAGGGGAGCTGCCATTATATGGCAGCATTAAGAATCCATTTGAGGTTTGTGGTCTTGAATTTACACGAACATCACCCTATAGAGTTGTGTGTTTTTCTCCAGTCACATTCAGCTGCATGAGTGCTAATGTGCAATAAATAGATAGCTGGGATTGGTTTGGTCAATTGAGTTTAGGGAAGGGAGAAAAGGGACAGGAAAAAAAAGTGTAAACAAAAAGGGATGATTATAATAATTAAAAATGAAATTTAATTTTATAAAGAAATAAAGAATATCATGGGGATGAAGGGCAGATCAATGGATTTTAGGTCATGGCTGATTGCTAGTTTTGTTGTATTAGAGGGAATGAGCTCATGGCACCAGTATGAATTATAATAAATAAAAATATGCACAATTTAGTTAGTGTATTCCAAACACTGTTGGTTTCTATACATGGATTATCTTTTTGGGGGGTCATTTCAGGTACGTACTGTAACAATGAGCAATCTTAAAAGGAAATTATGAAAACAATGTCATTTACAATAGCATCAAAAATAATAAAATATCTAGGGATAAATTTAACCAAGGAAGTGAAAGACCTGTACAACAAAAACTACAATGCAGTGCAAAAAGAAATTAAGATATAAAGAAATGGAATGAAAGACTAATACCATAAAATATCAATACTTACCAAAGCAATCTACAGATTCAATGCAACCCCTATGAAAATGTCAGTGATGTTTCTCACAGAAAAACAAAGACATCAAATATCCAAAACACTCTTGAAAAAGAGTAAAGTGGGAGGGCTCACATTTCCTGATTTCAAAACTTACTACATGCAAAGCTATAATAATCAAAACAGTATTGTACTGGCATAAAGACAAACATATAGACAAATAGAATAGAATAGATAGACCAGAAATAAATCTTCACAATTATGGACAAATGATTTTTATCAAGGATGCCGAGAATATTCAATGGGAAAAGGACAGTCTTTTCAACAAATGCTGAGAAAACTGGATACTCACACACAAAAGAATGAAGTTGTAACTTAGCCTGACACTGTATACAAAAATTAACTCAAAATAGATAATAGAGATAAACATAAGAGGTAAAACAAACTCTTAAAAGAAAATATATGGGTACATCTTCATAATACTGGAATTGACAGTGATTTCATAAATGTGACATCAAAAGCATAGACAACAAAATGAAAAATAAATTGAACTACATCAAAATTAAAAACTTCTGTGCATCAAAAAACACAATCAACAGAGTGAAAAGGCAACCCGTGGAGTGTGAGAAATATTTGAAAATCACATATCTGATAAGAAATTAATATCCAGAATATACAGAAAACTCCTAAAACTCAACAACAATAAAACAAACAACTTGATTCAAAAATGAGAAGACTCAAATAGATATTTCTCCAAAGATATACAAATGGCCAATAAGTATATGAAAAGATGATCAACAGCACGAATAATTAGGGAAATGCAATTGAAAACTACCATGTGATACCATTTCGTACTTGTTAGGATGGTGACTATTAAAAAAAGAATCATAAGGTGACAATTGATTTGGATGTGGAGAAAGTGGAATTCTTGTGTGTGACTGTTGGTAAGAATATAAAATGGTGCAACTGCTATGGAAAACAGAATGACGGTTTCTAAAAAAATTAAAAATAAAATTGTCATAAGATTCAGAAATTCTACTTCTGGAAATGTACCCAAAAGAATTTAAAACATGGCCTCTAAGAGATATTTGTACATTCATGTTCATAGCAGCATTTTTCACAAGAGCCAAGAAGTGAAAACAACCTAAATAGCCATCTACGGAGAAACAGATAGACAAAGTGTGGGATATACATACTATGGAATATTTAAAAAGGAGATTTTGACTCAGAATATGTACGAACCCTGAAGACATTTTGCTAAGTGAAATAAGCCAGTCACCAAAAGACAAATGCCATAAATTCCACTTATATTAGGTACATAGAATAGTCAAATTCATAAAGATAGAATGTATAATGGTGATTGTCAGGAGCTGGGGAGAGGGGGCAATGGAAGTGATTGTTTAATGGGTGCATAATTTCAGTTTTGTAAGATGAAAAGAGTTTTGGAGATGGATGGTGGCGATGCTTGAACAACATTATGAATACACTTAATATCACTGAACTGTACAATTTTAAATTGTTAAGATGGTAAATTTTACATGTATCTTACTATAAATTTAACAATCAGTTTCCATACATGTGTGTGTTGGTTTCTGGGTTCTCTTTTCTGCTCTACTCATCTATCTGGATATCCTGCCTTGCTTATTGTACCTCATAATAATTCTTGTAATCAGGTAATATTAGCCATACAACTTGTTATATTTTTTCAAAATTGTTTTGGCTATTCTAGATCCTTTGTATTTCTATACTACTTTTATAATTAATTTCTCAACTGCATTAAAAGGCCTCTGGGATTTTGATAGGGATTACACTGACTTTTTTTTTCCTTTTTTTTTGGCCACGCCGTGTGGCATGCAGGACCTTAGTTCCCCAAGCAGAGATCGAAACCACGCTCCCCGCATTACAAGCACAGAGTCTTAATCACTGGACCACCAGGGAAGTCCCTACATTGACTTCATAATTCAATTTCGAGAAATGTATTATCAATAATCAGTCATTTGGTCAAAGAATATAGAGTATCTCTATTTAGAACTTCTTCAATTTCTCTCAGCAAAGTTTTGAAATTTTCAGTGTACAGTTTTTGCAGATTTTGTGTCAGGTTTATTGCTATGTACTTCATATTTCGCAGTGCTATTATAAACGGTGATTTTTTTCAAATGCTGATTGTTTGCTGCTAGTATAGAGCAATGAAGTTAACTGCATTTTTATCTTGTATCCTGAAAACTATTACATCTAATAGCATTTTTTGTAGATTCCATCATATATTCTGCAAGTAAATACATTTATTTCTTCCATTCTGGATGCCTTTTATTTTTTTTAAAAAAATATTTATTTATTTTAACATCTTTATTGGAGTATAATTGCTGTACAATGGTGTGTTAGTTTCTGCTTTATAACAAAGTGAATCAGTTATACATATACATATGCTCCCATACCTCTTCCCTCTTGCTTCTCCCTCCCTCCCTCCCACCCTCCCTATCTCACCCCTCTATCTAGGTGGTCACAAACCACCAAGCTGATCTCCCTGTGCTATGTGGATGCTTCCCACTAGCTATCTATTTTACGTTTGGTAGTGTATATATGTCCATGCCACTCTCTCACTTTGTCACAGCTTACCCTTCCCCCTCCCCATATCCTCAAGTCCATTCCCTAGTAGGTCTTTGTCTTTATTCCCGCCTTACCCCTAGGTTCTTCATGATCTTTTTTTTTCCTTAGATTCCATATACATGTGTTAGCATACGGTATTTGTTTTCTCTTTCTGAGTTACTTCACTCTGTATGACAGACTCTAGGTCCATCCACCTCACTACAAATATCTCAACTTCGTTTCTTTTTATGGCTGAATAATATTCCATTGTATATATGTGCCACATCTTCTTTGTCCATTCAACCGATGATGGACACCTAGGTTGCTTCCATGTCCTGGCTATTGTAAATAGAGCTTCAATAAACATTGTGGTACATAACTCTTTTTGAATGATGGTTTTCTCAGGGTACATGCCCAGTAGTGGGATTACTGGGTCGAATGGTAGTTCTATTTTTAGCTTTTTAAGGAACCTCCAGACTGTTCTCCAAAGTGGCTGTATCAAGTGACGTTCCCACCAACAGTACAAGAGTGTTCCCTTTTCTCCACACCCTCTCCAGCATCTATTGTTTCTAGATTTTTTAATGATGGCCATTCTGGCTGGTGTGAGATGATATCTCATTTTAGTTTTGATTTGCATTTCTCTAATGATTAATGATGTTGAGCATTCTCTCCAGTTTGTTGGCAATCTGTATATCTTCTTTGTAGAAATGTCTATTTAGATCTTCTGCCCATTTTTGGATTGGGTTGTTTGCTTTTTTTGTTATTGAGCTGCATGAGCTGCTTATAAATCTTGCAGATTAATCCTTTGTCAGTTGCTTCATTTGCAAATATTTTCTCCCATTCTGAGGGTTGTCTTTTCATCTTGTTTATGGTTTACTTTGATGTGCAAAAGCTTTTAAATTTCATTAGGTCCCATTTGTTTATTTTTGTTTTTATTTCCATTTCTCTAGGAGATGGGTCAAAAAGGATCTTGCTGTGATTTATGTCATAGAGTGTTCTGCCTATGTTTTCCTCTAAGAGTATGACAGTTTCTGGCCTTATATTTAGGTCTTCAATCCATTTTGAGTTTATTTTTGTGTATGGTGTTAGGGAGTGTCCTAATCTCATACTTTTACATGTACCTGTCCCGTTTTCCCAGCACCACTTATTGAAGAGGCTGTCTTTTCTCCACTGTATATTCTTGCCTCTTTTTTTTTTTTTTTTTTGCAGTACGCGGGCCTCTCACTGTTGTGGCCTCTCCCGTTACAGAGCACAGGCTCCGGACGCGGAGGCTCAATGGCCATGGCTCACGTCCCAGCCGCTCTGTGGCATGTGGGATCTTCCCAGACCGGGGCACGAACCTGTGTCCCCTGAATGGGCAGGCAGACTCTCAACCACTGCGCCACCAGGGAAGCCCCTCTTGCCTCTCTTATCAAAGATAAAGTGACCATATGTGCATGGGTTTATCTCTGAGCTTTCTATCCTCTTCCATTGATCTATATTTATGTTTCTGTGCCAGTACCATACTGTCTTGATTACTGTAGCTTTGGAGTATAGTCTGAAGTCAGGGAGCCAGACTCCTCCAGCTCCATTTTTCGTTCTCAAGATTGCTTTGGCTATAGGGGTCTTTTGTGTTTCCATACAAATTGTGAAATTTTTTGTTTTAGTTCTGTGAAAAATGCAGTGGTAGTTTGATAGGGATTGCATTGAATCTGTAGATTGCTTCGGGGAGTAGAGTCATTTTCACAATGTTGATTCTTCCAATCCAAGAACATCGTATATCTCTCCATCTATTTGTATCATCTTTAATTTCTTTCATCAGTGTCATAATTTTCTGCATACAGGTCTTTTGTCTCCTTAGGTAAGTTTATTCCTAGATATTTTATTCTTTTTGTTGCTATGGTAAATGGGAGTGTTTTCTTAATTTCACTTTCAGATTTTTCATCATTAGTGTATAGGAATGCCAGAGATTTCTGTGCATTAATTTTGTATCCTGCTACTTTACCAAATTCATTGATTAGCTCTAGTAGTTTTCTGGTAGCATCTTTAGGGTTCTCTGTGTAAAGTATCATATCATCCGCAAACAGTGACAGCTTTACGTCTTCTTTTCTGATTTTGATTCCTTTTATTTCTTTTTCATCTCTGATTGCTGTGGGTAAAACTCCCAAAACTGTTGAATAAGAGTGGTGAGAGTGGGCAACCTTGTCTTGTTCCTGATCTTAGTGGGAATAGTTTCAGTTTTTCACCATTGAGGATGATGTTGGCTGTGGGTTTGTCATATATGGCCTTTATTATGTTGAGGAAAGTTCCCTCTATGCCTACTTTCTGCAGGGGGTTTATCATAAATGGGTGTTGAATTTTCTGGAAAGCTTTCTCTGCATCTATTGAGATGATCATATGGTTTTTCTCCTTCAATTTGTTCATATGGTGTATCACGTTGATTGATTTGCGTATACTGAAGAATCCTTGCATTCCTGGAATAAACCCCATTTGATCATGGTGTATGATCCTTTTAATGTGCTGTTGGATTCTGCTTGCTAGTATTTTATTGAGGATTTTTGCATCTATGTTCATCAGTGGTATTGGCCTTGTAGTTTTCTTTTTTTGTGACATCTTTGTCTGATTTGGTATCAGGGTGATGGTGGCTTCGTAGAATGAGTTTGGGAGTGTTCCTCCCTCTGCTATATTTTGGAAGAGTTTGAGAAGGATAGGTGTTAGCTCTTCTCTAAATGTTTGATTTAGAATTCACCTGTGAAGCCATCTGGTCCTGGGCTTTTGTCTGTTGGAAGATTTTTAATCTCAGTTTCAATTTCAGTGTGTGTGATTGGTCTGTTCATATTTTCTATTTCCTCCTGGTTCAGTCTTGGCAGGTTGTGCATTTCTAGGAATTTGTCCGTTTCTTCCAGGTTGTCCATTTTACTGGCCTAGAGTTGCTTGTAGTAATCTCTTATGACCCTTTGTATTTCTGCAATGACAGTTGTTACTTCTCCTTTTTCATTTCTAATTCTATTGAGTTGAGTCTTCCCCCTTCTTTTCTTGATGAGTCTGGCTAACAGGTTATCAATTTTGTTTATCTCCTCAAAGAACCAGCTTTTAGTTTTATTGATCTTTGCTACCATTTCCTTCATTTCTTTTTAATTTATTTCTGATCTGTTCTTTATGATTTCCTTCCTTCTGCTAATTTTGGGGGTTTTTTGTTCTTCTTTCTCTAATTGCTTTAGGTGCAAGGTTAGGTTGTTTGTTTGAGATGTTTCTTGTTTCTTAAGGTAGGATTGTATTGCTATAAACTTCCCTATTAGAACTGCTTTTGCTGCATCCCACAGGTTTTGGGTCGTCGTGTCTCCATTGTCATTTGTTTCTAGGTATTTTTTGATTTCCTCTTAGATTTCTTCAGTGATCACTTGGTTATTAAGTAGTGTATTCTTTAGCCTCCATGTGTTTGTATTTTTTTACAGATCTTTTCCTGTAATTGATATCTAGTCTCATAGTATTGTGGTCTGAAATTATAATTGATACAATTTCAATTTTCTTAAATTTACCAATGCTTCATTTGTGACCCAAGATATGATCTATCCTGGAAAATGTACCATGAACACTTGAAAAAATGTGTATTCTGTTGTTTTTGGATGGAATGTCCTATAAATATCAGTTAAGTCCATCTTCTTTAATGTATCATTTAAAGCTTGTTTTTCCTTATTTATTTTCATTTTGGATGATCTCTCCATTGGTGAAAGTGGGGTGTTAAAGTCCCCTACTATGATTGTGTTACTGTCGATTTCCCCTTTTATGGCTGTTAGCATTTGCCTTATGTACTGAGGTGCTCCTATGTTGGGTGCATAAATATTTACAATTGTTATAGCTTCTTCTTGGATTGATCCCTTGATCATTATGTAGTGTTCTTCTTTGTCTCTTCTAATAGTCTTTATTTTAAAGTCTATTTTGTCTGATATGAGAACTGCTACTCCACCTTTCTTTTGGTTTCCATTTGCGTGGAATATCTTTTTCCATCCCCTGACTTTCAGTCTGTATGTGTCTCTAGGTCTGAAGTGGGTCTCTTGTAGACAGCATATATATGGGTCTTCTTTTTGTATCCATTCAGCCAGTCTGTGCCTTTTGGTGGGAGCATTTAATCCATTTACATTTAAGGTAATTATCGATATGTATGTTCTTATTACCATTTTCTTAATTGTTTTGGGTTTGTTATTGTAGGTCTTTTCCTTCTCTTGTGTTTCTTGCCTAGAGAAGTTCCTTTAGAATTGTTTTGGGTTTGTTATTGTAGGTCTTTTCCTTCTCTTGTGTTTCTTGCCTAGAGAAGTTCCTTTAGCATTTGTTGTAAAGCTGCTTTGGTGGTACTGAACTCTCTCAGCTTTTGCTTGTCTGTAACGGTTTTAATTTCTCCATCCAATCTGAATGAGATCCTTGCTGGGTAGAGTAGTCTTGGTTGCAGGTTTTTCTCCTTCATCACTTTAAATATGTCCTGCCACTCACTTCTGGCTTGCAGAGTTTCTGCTGAAAGATCAGCTGTTAACCTTATGGGGATTCCGTTGTGTGTTATTTTTCCTTTGCTGCTTTTAATATTTTTTATTTTTATTTACTTTTTGATAGTTTGATCAATAAGTGTCTTGGCGTGTTTCTCATTGGATTTATCCTGTATGGGACTCTCTGTGCTTCCTGGACTTAACTATTTCCTTTCCCATATTATGGAAGTTTTCAACTATAATCTCTTCAAATATTTTCTCAGTCCCTTTCTTTTTCTCTTCTTCTTCTGGAACCCCTATAATTCAAATGTTGGTGCGTTTAATGTTGTCCCAGAGGTCTCTGAGACTGTCCTCAGTTCTTTTCATTCTTTTTGCTTTATTCTGCTCTGCAGTAGTTATTTCCACTATTTTGTCTTCCAGGTCACTTATCCATTCTTCTGCCTCAGTTATTCTGCTATTGATCCCTTCTAGAGTATTTTTTATTTCACTTATTGTGTTGTTCATCATTGCTTGTTTCCTCTTTAGTTCTTCAAGGTCCTTGTTAAATGTTTCTTGCATTTTCTCTATTCTATTTCCAAGATTTTGGATCATCTTTACTATCATTATTCTGAATTCTTTTTCAGGTAGACTGCCTATTTTCTCTTCATTTGTTAGGTCTGGTGGGTTTTTACATAGCTCCTTCATCTGTTGTGTGTTTTCTGTCTTCTCATTTTGCTTATCTTACTGTGTTTGGAGTCTCCTTTTTGCAGGCTGCACGTTCGTAGTTCCCGTTGTTTTTGGTGTCTGTCCCCAGTGGCTAAAGTTGGTTCAGTGGGTAGTGTAGGGTTCCTGGTGGAGGGGACTAGTGCCTGTGCTGTGGTGGCTGAGGCTGGGTCTTGTCTTTCTGGTGGGCAGGTTCACGTCTGGTGGTGTGTTTTGGGGTGTCTGTGGCCTCATTATGATTTTAGGCAGCCTCTCTGCTAATGGGTGGGGTTGTGTTCCTGTCTTGCTAGTTGTTTGGCATAGGGTGTCCAGCACTGTAGCTTGCTGGTCGTTGAGTGAAGCTGGGTTTTGGTGTTGAGATGGAGATCTCTGGGAGATTTTCGCCATTTGATATTACGTGGAGCTGGGAGGTGTCTTGTGGACCAGTGTCCTGAAGTTGGCTCTCCCACCTCAGAGGCACAGACAGCACTGACTCCTAGCTGGAGCACCAAGAGCCTTTAATTTAAGCAATGATTAATAAATGTGAATTTAATATATCCAATGAACTGTCTCCTTTGTTTGCTCAATTGGATACTAGTTAGAAAGAAATTCATCTTTGAATGAATGCTCAGAATTAGACCTAATGGCAATCCAAAGCAGGTATAAATGAAGAACACCCTTTCCCTTGTGTGGAAGGTCTGTATTCTCTGGAAAATTCCCTACAATTATAGCATTATGTATTTTTTTCACAAAAAAAGACAATTTTTAAATTTTTATCTATCAGCCAGTAGAATACTTTCTACTTTCAAATTAGTCCCTTGAATAAACCCAAAGCATCAAAGTTAGTTTATTCTTTTAAGAGTAAACTCTTATTTTCTATCCTGTATCTCATTAGACTCTTGCCTTATATTTCATTGCTGAAAAAAATTAAGGCAAGTGATTTTTTAATAGCCTTTACTTTTTCAAACAATTTTAGGTTCACAGCAGTACTCTGCAGAATGTGCAGAGATCTCCCATATTTCCCCTACCACCACATATGCAGAAACTCTGCCATTATCAACATCCACCAACAGAGG
The DNA here is from genome assembly GCF_005190385.1 of Monodon monoceros. Taxonomy (NCBI): domain Eukaryota; kingdom Metazoa; phylum Chordata; class Mammalia; order Artiodactyla; family Monodontidae; genus Monodon; species Monodon monoceros. Next base: position 106,253,095 of record NW_021703779.1, on the reverse strand, counting down.
ATACACTTGTTAGAATTTATGAACCTACATTAACTCATGATGATTACCCAAAGTACATGGTTAATTTAGGGTTCACCCTTGCTGTTGTACATTCTATGGGTTTGGACAAATGGATAATAGCATGTATCCACCATTATAGTATCATACAGACTAATTTCACATACCTAAAATCCTCTGTGCTCTGCATATTCATTTCTCCCTCCCTCCTAGACCTTAGAAATCACTGATATTTTCATTGTCTCCGTAATTTTGCCTTTTCCAAAATGTCATATAGTTTAAATCACATAGTATGTATCTTTCTATACTGGCTTTTTTCACTTCATAATATGCAGTTATATTTCCTCCCTATATTTTCATGGCTTGATAGCTCATTTCTTTTCAGTGCTGAATAATATCCCACTTTTTGGTTGTACCATAGTTTGTTTATACGTTCACCAACTGAAGGACAACTTGGTTGATTCCAGGTTTTGGCAATTATTAAGCAACTATAAACTTCTGTGTACAGGTTTTGTGGACATAGGTTTTCAACTCCTCTGGGTAAATACCAGGTAGCCCGATTGCTGGATGATATAGTAAAAGTATGTTTAGTTTTGTAAGAAACTGCCAAACTGTCTTTCCAAGTGGTTATACATTTTGTATTTCCACCAGCAATAAATGAGACTTCCTATAGTTTTACATCTTCACCAACATTTGGTATTGTTGATGTTCTGGATTTTTGCCATTCTAATAGGTATGTGTAGTGACCACATTGTTTTAATTTGCATTTCCCTGATGACATATGATATGGAGGATCTTTTCATATGCTTATTTGCCATCTGTACATCTTCTTTAGTGGGGTTTCAAAGTATTTGGACCAATTTTTAATTGGTTGTTAGTTTTTTTATTGTTGAGTTTTAAGAATGCATTGTATATTTTGGATAACAGTCCTTTATTAGATGTGTCTTTCACAAAGATTTTCTATCAGCCCATAGATACTATTCTCATTCTATTGACATTACTTTTGCAGAGCAGAATTTTTTAATTCGAATGAATTCCAGCTTATCAAGCATTTCTTTCATGGATCGCGCCTTTGGTGTTGTATCTAAAAAGTCATCACCTAACCCAAGGTCATCTAGATTCTCTCCTATATTATCCTCTATGTGTTTTATAGTAAATGTCCCATGTGAGCTTGAAAAGAATGTATATTCTACTTTTGCTGGATCAAGTAGACTATAGATGTCCATTATATCTAGGTGATTGATGATATTGTTGAGTTCAACTTTATTCTGACTGATAATCTGCCTACTGAATATGTCCATTTCTGATAGGGAGGTGCTGAAATCTCCATCTATGATACTGGATCCATCTATTTCTTCTTGCAGTTTTATCAGTTTTTGTCTCACATATTTCGGCACTCTGTTGTTAGGTGCAAACACTTAAGGATTCTTGTGTCATTTTGGAGGATTGATCCCTTTATCACTATGTAATGTCCCTCTTTATCTCTGATAACTTTCCTTGATCTGAAGGCTGCTGTGTCTGAAGTTAGTACAGCTACTCCTGCCTTCTTTTGATCAGTGTTAGCATGATATATCTTTCTCCATCCATTTACTTTTAGTATTTGTGTCTTTATATTTAAAGTTGGTTTCCTGTAGACAACATAAAGTTTGGTCATTTGGGAGGACCTACCCTGCCTTTATCCATCTTTTAATTGATGCATTTAGATCATCGATGCTCAGAGTCATTATTGATATAGTTGGATTACTATCACATTTGTTAATTTTTTTCTATTTTTTGTTCTTCTTAGTTCCTATTCTTTTTAAAAAATATTTATTTATTTATTTGGCTGCACCAGGTCTTAGTTGCAGCATGCGGGATATTCACTGTGGTGTGCAGGATCTTTAGTTGAGGCATGCAGGCTCTTAGTTGAGGCATGCAGGATCTAGTTCCCTGACCAGGGATCAAACCTGGGCCCCCTGCATTGGGAGCATGGAGTCTTAACCGCTGGACCACCAGGGAAGTCCCCTTAGTTCCTATTCTTGTCTTCCATTATTTGGCTGCCTTTTGTGGTTGTCTTTGAACATTTCATATGATGCTCAGTTCCCCCTCCAGTTTGGTGGGACAGGATGGGTAGAGTAAGCTTGAGTTGGGTATTTCCCTTCTCTCACATGGAAGGCTAGAGCTGACTTGAATATTTCCTTCCCCCCAGGTCAGTTAGGCTCTAGTAAAAGCCCAAGCAGGTTAAGGTCTGGTTAGTTCCTCTGAAGGGCAGACATTGTTAAAAATAACAGAATGCTCTGGTGTATTTCAAAATGGTGCTTTGTCCCCTCCCTTGCCAGAAGCAGGAAGGGATTTTTCTCCAATATTCATTGTAAGAATCTGGTAGAACTCTAGGATGTAAAACTCACAAAAGTATGGGGGTCCTGATGACTGGGTCCCCTTGGAGTTTTTATCTCTCAAACTTGTCCACACTGAGACTCCAGCAATTAATCAATAACGGTTTAGGATTTCCTACCCTGGCACTGGTTCCTATGGAGGTTTCTGCTCTTGGCCTGTGAACTCGCTTCTCATACAGATCTAAGAATAGCTGTTGATTTTTCAGTTTATTCAGTATTTACTTCGAGGATGAAGTGGTGACTTCTAAACTTCTTACATGCTGGACTGGTAACCAAAAGTCTATAAGTGGATTTTTTAATTGGTGAGTCTAAAGCGGCAACATATGTGGAAGAATTTTCTGATTCATTTAAAAGATAAAATTTCTTCACTGTAAGTTTGGTATAGTATATATAATGTTTTTACATTCTTTGATAATCTATTATGTGAATAAGATGTATTTTATAACATTCTATCAAACACAATATTGAATTAATCAGAACATTCCATTCTCCAACTGTGATGGATTACCAAGTGCAAGCGGTCATATCAAGCTCTTTCAGTAAATAAAAATATGGCAATTCATATCCTTTTCCCCCAATAGTATTGTAACAACAACAACAATAATAAAATAACGAACACATCAGGCACTCTTCTAAGTGCCTCATATATATCAACTAATTTTTTCTCCAGAACCTCCTAGATATAGATCCTATACATTAGTATACCCGTTTTAAAGACAAAGACAAAAAAAATGAGACAGAAAGATGTTAACTGCCTTGCCCATGGTCACACATTTAATAACTGACAGAGATGAAATATGGACTTAGATAATATGACTCCAATTTAGTGTAAAAGAAATGGAAAAAATCAGGTTTTGGTGTCAGATTTATTGCTTACTAGCTTCATGACCTTCTGCAAGTTGTTATTACATGGTAATAATAACCTAACTTACTGTGCTTTATTTTAAATGAGATAATATATATATGTGTGTGTATACATATGTGTGTGTGTGTATATATATATATATACAGCATTTAACACAAGAGTAGATCTGATATTCAATAAATAGTATATATTTTCTCAAATTAGGCCTTGACCAAGAGTACTTTTTATTTTCTTACATTATTTTAAAAATTATTTTTAGTTTGATATATTCTAGTAGAAATTTGCATCCTTAACACATAGAAGCAGGAATGAGGAAAGGAAAAAAAATAAATGAGCAAGTGAAATTGATACTATGACCTTATATTCCTCTTAGTATTATGGTACCCAGGCTATGTATCCATTAAGCAAATAGTTTAGCTGCTTCAATTTGCAGCAGCTCATATATTTAACTTTTATAGAGCTATTAATGAACTATAAGGATAAAATTTGCATTCAGACACCTGACGTTTTCAAATAGTTTTCAGAAATTAGGTCAAAGGCACCAGGGAACAATTTATGAAAATGCTTTCAAGCTCTTAAAGGGCTTGAGCACAGACTCAGTCTAAACTTGGAAGTTTCATCAGGAAAAAAATCTTTTCAATTTTGTTTATTGGTTCTGGGGAGTAACAGACACTCTCTGTGTGTGCGTGGAGTGGGGAGGGAGGGAGGGAGGCAGGAACAGAGAAGAAACACAGAGAAGGAGGAAGGAGGAGGGAAGAGGAAAGTACACATGTTGATAAAAGCAAAGCAGACATGTTGATAGTATGAATGTACTCATTGCTTGGTGAACAGATAACCTTTTCTTGCTAAGTAGCTTCTATTTAACTTATCCACAATTTTCATTTCTTGCTAAGTAGCTTCTATTTAACTTATCCACAATTTTCATTTCCTTGGTCTATGTATTTTCTCCTGTTCTATGTTGAATATGTAACTTTGCATTGATCACTTGCCCTGAACACTGCTTAATAAATATTTTGTTACATTTTGAGGAAAGGGGTTTGTACTTTTTCCAACTCTGCAGTGTAAGCTTCCCAAGAGCATAGACTGTATATTCTCTATAGTCCCTGCTACTTTGTTTCACTTTCAAATTTTGTCATCAAATAGCTACCTAATCAATTTTGTGGACTAAATTGATAAGTTCAAACATCTGTAAGATTTTTCTTTTGCTTTAAACTAAATTAAATGCTGCTTTTGGTAGTGGATAACAATGCCAGGTACTGGGTAATTTTACCTCCACTAAGCTAAATTTAATTAAGCAAGCCTAATAAAATGAAATGACAAATCAAAGATTGTCCTTAAATAGAAAACTCCCCTACTGCATGTAAAATGTAATTTAATTTTCCAGAATTCAGGATATACACAATTCTTCAGGGAAACACTCATTGCAAATGTGAGCCCCACCTATACTTTTTAATTAAGTTCCTCTACAAAGAAGTTGTTTGCAGTAAACTCTTATAACCTTAGAAAGAGGAGCTGTGGTAAATTTTTGAGATTTAAAAATGCAAAAATGTATAAAAAGAGTGGAATGCAGTTCTTAGATATGCCATTAGGTACAAAGACCCTGGTCTTCCACCAAAGCCTTTAAACATAGATTGTCATATCCTTTTTGAAAATCAAATTTCTGGGTGCTGCTCAAAAGTCATATGCTCCTCCCAACTTACAACAGGAATCTAGATTTTAAAAGATATGTTTTTGGCCGTAAGCTGGAGGAGACAGAATAGAATGCAAAATTACTTACACCTGCAGTCACTGGTCTCAATAGCAAAATCAAGTGTCTATTTAGTTCACCATTCAATCTTTAGCTACATTTTAAGAATAGCAGGTGCAACTATTACACGGTTTGAACCCAGACTGCAGAAGATGCATATATAGATTGGAGTAAAACTTCAGGAAATCTCCCCAATGTAACTTAGCAAACGTTCTATCCCTCTGGTTAAGGTAGTGCAATGTTTATGATCAACCCCCTTCACCTGCCTTCACTCCTCCCCACCATCCTGTATGAGCAGCTATGTTAACAAATGCATTAAGCAAAGAATAAGTACATAAGGCAGTAATATTAAACACCAAACAACTCTTACCAAGCATCTCATAGACAGCTGTCAATTTTAGAGACTGTGCTTATTTTCAATATCACACAAAAACATGATACCTACAGTTGTCATATTTCTGAGGGTGCTTTTATAATCAAAGTAATGCATCATTAGCTACTACTTCCTGTCTTTTCTGTAGTGCTTTTAAAAGTTATTTTTAAATAGGTTATATATGCATATGATACAAAAGATACAAACTCTTTTACCACCAGTTTTCTTCTCTAGAAGCAACTTTTATCCATTTTTAAAATAAAATAGTTTTACAAAACAAATATATCTATAGATAGCTCACTTTTAAGAAACATATACTCCATTGTATATTACTATTTTATCTTATATATCATTCATATAGTTTTATATTGGTAGATATAGGACTACATCATTCTTTTCAACAACCGCATAGTTTACATTGCACAGAAAAACCAGAATTTATCTGATCAATCCCCATTGATGAACACTTTTTTCAGTCTTATGCTGCTATAAAAATGCTGTACTGAATATCATTGTACATTTTACATATGTACAAGCACATGTGGAAGATACATTCCTAGAAATGTATCTGTGGGAGCACAGGACATATGTATTTTTAACTTTAATATATAATGACACATTATTTCCTGAAGAGATGTAACAATTTATATTCCCACCAACAGCATGTGAGAGTTCTTTCACATCTTCAAAACACTTGAAATTGTCAATCTTTAAAATTTTTTCCATTCTGATGGATATAAGTAGTATCTAATTATAATTTTATTTTGCTGGTTATTAATGAGTTTAAGTACCTTTCCTTATGCCTACTGGTGATTTGCTTATATTATTATGAAAAGTCTTTTTTTCCCTACTTTGTTTTCTACCCTTTTTTAACAAATTGTAGGTTTTAGATATGAATTCAGTATTGGTATCATTAATATATTCTTTCACTCCATGGTTTATATGTTCATTCTTTTAATGATAAGTAACAAAAGTTCTAAATTTTAATAAAGTTATATTAATCTTTTCCATTATGGCTATTGCTTTCCCTACTCATGAAGCTATCCCCACGTTATCTTCCAAATCTTTATTATTTGCCTTTAGCACTCAGTTCTACAATCCCCTATATCTATATGATGTGTGTGGAGAGGGAGGGTGTAAGACAAAGATCAAGTATCTTTTCCTTCCAAAAAATTCTCCACGTAGTTGACCAGAATCATTTTATGAAAAACAGCATCCCCTCCCCACTGCACTGTGGTATGAACTGTTATAAATTTTGTCCACATATTTATGAGTTTGTGTTTGCATTCTCCATTATATTTGACTGATCCATTATTCTATCATTGCAAGAATACACACTCTATAAAAATGATTATATGATTTTCCCCTTTTATTCTGATACTGTGAGAAAGCTATTTTCAAAAACTGAACAAACCTTGCATTCAAAACAAACCTAGTCTACTGTAGTATATTACCGCTTTACATCATGGAATTTGGTTTACTAATATTTTGCTTACGTTTTTGCATCTAAGTCTATGGATAAAATTGGCATATAATTTCACCTACTCATAATGTTCTTCTTAGATGTTACCTATCGCTGTATAAAAATTTACACCAATGCTTAGTAACTGTATTAGCCAGTATTCTCCAGAGAAACAGAAACAATAGGATATTCTTGGAAGAGATTTATTGTAAGGAATTGGCTCGTGTAATTACAGAGGAGGCTCAAAATTCCAATGATCTACCATCTGTAAGCTGGAGACACTGGAAAGCCAGTGATGTAAATCAGTCCTATTCTGAAGGCCTGAGAACCAGGGATGCCAGTGGTATAGATTTCAGGTCAGATTTAAAGGCTTAAGAATCAGGAGTTTGGAGGGCAGGGGCAGACCAATGGTTCAAGTAATCAGACAGGATGAAAATAAGGGGCAAAGTCCTCATTCTTCTGTCCTTTGTTCTATTCAGGTCCCCAATGAATTGGGTGATGCCTGCCCACCCACACTGGGGATGGCAATCTACTTTATTGAGTCCACCATTCAAATGCTAATCTCATCTAGATACATTCTTACAGACATTCCTGGGTACATAAATCTTAGGGGAGTTTACAACATGGCAGCTGGTTGTTTCACAGTGATCAAACTAGAGCAAGAGAACATCACAAAGACAGAAATCACAGACTTTTGTAATGTAATCTTGGAAGTACCATCCCATCACCTTTGCCACATTTAGTTCAAAGAAAGTCACTAGGTCCAGCCCATATTCAACTGGAGGGGATTGCACAAAAGTGAGAATATCACATGGTTATGCTGGCCTCATGATACATGTTGAAAATAAATCCTTATTTTTCAACTCTCTATAATTATGTGTATCATTTGTATGTATCTTCCTTAGGAATAATATATTACTGCTTAGTATTATATTGTTTCTTCAGTATGATACATTTGTTTTAAATACATCTAATATAGGTTGACATCAAGTCTGTTAATATAAATAAAAATAAATCCCTAAAATACTATATGTAAAATATATTTTTGTATTATGTTTTAAATATATTTTATAATAATATAAGACATAATATATATACCCTGAAGCGCTCTGGGACTGGAGCTGATAAAGTTAATTTGTATATCAGGACCCCAAAAATGATGGCCACCCCAAGGGCCCAGCCCACATCACAAATCTAAACCTAAGTCAGCCTGCATTTAGGGGAAATACTTGTCAAGGAAACCTAATATATACCAATCACAATACTCCAACTTAGCTTTAGTGAGGTCACCTTACCATAAAAATAGGATCAGCTAGACTTATAAAGAAATCCCCAGGGAGGAAGGGCAGGGGGAAGGGGTAACATAGGAGTAGGGGATTAAGAGGTACAAACTACTGTATATAAAATAATCTACAAGGATATATTGTACACCACAGGGAATACAGTCAATATGTTATAACTACGAATGAAGTACAATCTTTAAAAATTGTGAGTCACTATGTTGTACAAATGAAAATTATATAATACTATACATCAACTATACCTCAACAACAAGAAGAGAAGTTCCCAACCTCCCAGTCAATCATACCCTGTTTCAGCATTGCTGCTTCTAACTGTATAAAACTCACTCTTCCCAAAAGATTTTGGGAAGACTACTCTCCACTGCTTGTGAGGCACTATACACCCTCAATCCATGGATTATTTTTCCTTGAATAAAGGATATCAAATTCATTACTAAATTGTTTTAGCCTGTCATTTGACAGGTTTGGCGATAAGATGAGACCCAAAACCAGCTGCTGCTGATTCCAGGTACGGCTCCTAGATGCAAGTAAAGATACCCACAGAGCCCTTTTGGTTCACTGCCTCTTGGGCTACTCTCCAGGATCACTAATAAGCTTCTCTCAGGTCAAGCAACATATTTTGCATTCTGAACTCTTCAAATTTTTCCTAATCCTTCCAGGTGGAATACTGGTGTATGAGAGACTCCATATTTTTCACAGTGAGACTTAATGGGTCACAGCATTTGAGTTTCATGGCAAACTTCATCTACAAGGTAAGTGCCTTTTGGAGGTCCTGACAGGTCTCAGGAACTGTGCACAGGAAGCCAGAAACATAAATCTGGTTGAATTAAGGAGGATTATTTCAACAAGGGAAAATAATGGGTACAACTCAATTGAAGAAAGCAAGATGGTAGCTATCAGGAGATTCACAAAGCCTCAAGGTAAGTCCATAGCATAAACTGCTAGGGGATTTGGGGAAATAAATTAAGGCAATAAATTCAAACTGTTTTGACCAATGACACCTCAAAATCTAAGCAGGCACAAGCCAGACTAATAGAAGCCATTAGGGCATCTACCACTATAAATAGATCTTTTTCTGAAAGAAACAATAGATCTGTTCCTAACAGGAATCTCAGCAGCCAAAGGTGCAAAATTGGTGGGCATGAGCCGAGTACTTAAAAGCTGTTAGAGGAGAGAGATCAAGATGGTGGAGTAAGAGGATGTGGAGCTCACCTCCCCACTGCCGCCCCCAAACACATCAAAAATAGATCTACATGTGGATGAATTCTCACTGAAAACTAACTGGAAATTGGCAGAAGCACACCTGTACAACCAAGGCTGGAAGAAAGATATACACAAAATCAGGTAGGATGAGAAGAAAAGTGACTGGGTCCAGACCTGTGCCCCTGAGAGGGGTCTCAGAGGAAAAGATAGATAGTATGGCCACACTGGAGAGTAAGCGGGTCAAGCCACAGATTGAGTGACTCAGTCCTGGGGTCCTATAAATAGGAGACAAAGCCCACTGGCTGGCTGGAGAAATGCTAGGACAGAGAGAAAGGCTGGAAAGCCTAGACTCCACTTATGAGGAGCATGCAGGTGCTAGCTTGCCCCCAGGCAGGACTGAGAGAGGTCTGCCCTAGTGGTTGCTGGGTTTCCCCACAACTACTTCGCCACCCTGCACTCCGCAGCCCAAGCCAAGCATACACCTTGGTCCTACTCACTCCAAGCCACAGTGCAGCATTGGACCCAGGGCTGCCAGGACCTTGAAAAGACTCGACCTTGGGACAAGGAGGCAAATGAATCCTGGGGCAGAGCCCAGGTGGGGTGGTGATGGCCATGGTTGGTGCTTACTCAAGTGGCACCCCAGAAACAGCCAGAATTCTGATGGCAGCATGGCTTCCAGGTTTCCTGGGACAGCCTCACTGTGTGCCCCAGCCGAAGCTGAGCAAATGCTCCTGCCCTGCTCACTCCATGCCACAGTGCAGCACTAGATCTGGGGTGGTCACCATCAGGGAAAAAATGCAACCATGGGCCACATCTGAGCAGAGCCACAGATGCCTACACAGGCAGAGGATCAGACCTATGTAAGCACAGGAGCCCCACTTGCTTCAGCACTCCCCTTCTTCAGGACAAAGCTCCTGGTACAGAGAGAAGGAAAAACACACATTAAAAGAAAATGGAGCCAGCTAGAGCTTGACACTTACGGGCTTCCACTCCAGCAACTTGGGATCAGTCCCCACCCCTGACAGGGAAATGACGGTGACTGAGCAGAGTGGAAGTCACACCTCACACCCTGCACAGGGTCTAGCTCCTCCATCTCCAGCCCCACCCCTTACCAAGGTGATAGCTGCCAGTACACCCTGAGGAAAGATGTGACTGGCTGCCACATCAAAACCAGCTCTCCCACCAGGCACACGGGGCACATGCTGTCTACACAGGGACGCTCTCACATAAGAATGCCCCTTTAAAAGACCAAAATACATAAATTTTTCACCTGAATTCATAATCAGAGAAAGTTAAGTAAAATGAAAAGTCAGAGGAACTACTCTCAGTTGAAAGAACAAGAGAAAAACCCTGAAAAAATAAAAGCTGAAACAGAAATAAACAATTTACCAGATAAGGAATTCAAAACATTGGTAATAAAAATGTTGACTGGGAAAAGTTATTTGGGAATTAGGGAAAAGAATTGATCTAAATACTGACCACTTTATCAAGGAACAAGACAATATAAAAAAGACCCAATTAAAAACAGATAATTCACTATCTGAAATAAAAAACACACTAGAAGGAAGGAATAGTAGACTAAGGATACAGAAGAACACATAAATGATCTGGAAAATAAAATAATGGAAATCACCCAATCAGAACAGCAGACAGAAAGACATATGAAAAGACAATGAAAAGAATTTATGAAACCTCTGAAATAACAATAAGAGTGCCACCATTTGCATTAAAGGTGTTCCAGAAGGGCAAAAGAGAGAGAAGGGGATTGAAAATATATTTGGAGAAATTATGACTGAAAACTTCCCCAAACTGAAGGAGACAGATATCCAAGTACAGGAAGCACAAGGGTCCCAAACAAAATAAACCCAAACAGACCCACACCAAGATATATTGTAATTAAAATGACAAAAGTTAAATGTAAAGAGAGAGAGTTCTAAACGCAGCAAGAGAGAAACAAAGAGTGATATACATGGTAATCCCCGTAAGGCTATCAGCTGATTTCTCTGCCAAACTTTGGCAGAGAAGAAGGGAGTGGCATGATATATTCAAAGTCCTGAAAGGCAAAAATCCTAAAACCTAGGGTAGTGTACACAGAAAGATTATCATTTAGATGAAAGGAGAGAGAAATAATTTCTCAGACAAGCAAAAATGAAAAGAATTCAGCAACACTAAAACTACCCTAAAAGAAATATTGAAGGATCTTCTCTAAATACAAAAGAAGCAAGAATCTACAGGAAAGGGAAAATTGCCCAAGGAAAGCAAATATATAGCAAGAATTGAAGATTACTTAAATAAGCCAGTATGTAGAATAAAAGATTAAAAAAACTGTAAAAGCAACTATAACTAAAATGAATAGTTAATGGGCAAGCATGAAGCTGTAAAATATCAATAGGATATCCAAAACACAAAATGTGGGGGAGGGGAGTAAAAAAAATGTAGATCTTTTAGAATGTGTTTGAACTAAATTTACTACCAGTTTAAAACAAGTGGATGTATTTATGGATAAATGTATATGAACCTCATGGTAAACACAAATCAAAAACCTACAAAAGACACACAAAAGCCAAGAAGAAAGGAACCCGAGCATACTACCTAAGAATAATCATCAAACCACAATGGTAGAAACAAAAAGAAATGAACGGAGAAGAACTAAAAAACAACTGGAAAACAAGTAATAAAATTGCAATAAATACATACCTATCAATAATTACTTTATTTTTTTGAATATCAAGACACTTTTGTTGTTTTTTTTTAAACATCTTTATTGGAGTATAATTGCTTTAGAGTGTTGTGTTAATTTCTACTACATAACAAAGTGAATCAGCTATATATGTATATATATCCCCATATCCCCTCCTTCTTGCATCTCCCTCCCACCCTCCCTATCCCACCCCTCTAGGTGGTCACAAAGCACTGAGCTGATCTCCCAGGGCTATGCAGCTGCTTCCCACTGCTATCTAGTTTACATTTGGTAGTGTATATATGTCCACGCTACTCTCTCACTTCGTCCCAGCTTACAGATCCCCCTCCCCGTGTCCTCAAGTCCATTCTCTATGTCTGCGTCTTTATTCCTATCCTGCCCCTAGGTTCATCAGAACAATTTTTTATTTTTAGATTCCATATATATGTGTTAGCATATGGTATTTCGTTTTCTCTTTCCAACTTACTTCACTCTGTATGACAGGCTCTAGGGCCATCCACCTCACTACAAATAACTCAATTTCGTTTCTTTCTATGGCTGAGTAATATTCTATTGTATATATGTGCCACATCTTCTTTATCCATTCATCTGTCAATAGACACTTAGGTTGCTTCCATGTCCTGGCTTCAATAATTACTTTAAATGTCAATGGACTAAATGTTCCAATCAAAAGACAGAGGGAGGGGCTTCCCTGGTGGCGCAGTGGTTGAGAGTCTGCCTGCCGATGCAGGGGACGCGGGTTCGTGCCCCGGACTGGGAAGATCCCACATGACGTGGAGCGGCTAGGCCCGTGAGCCATGGCCACTGAGCCTGCGTGTCCAGAGCCTGTGCTCCGCAACAGGAGAGGCCACAACAGTGAGAGGCCCGTGTACCGCAAAAAAAAAAAAAAAAAGACATAGGGAGGCTGATTGGATACAAAACAAGACCTTTCACTATGCTGCCTACAAGAGATTCACTTCAAGGCTAAAGACACACAGACTGAAAGTGAGTTGATGGGAAAAGGTATTTCCAGCAAATGGAAAGGACAAGAAAATGGAGGTAGGAATAATCATATCAGTCGAAATAGACTTTAAAACAAATGCTATAATAAAAGACAAAGAAGGGCATTATATAATGATAAAGGGATTAACACAAGAGGAGACTATTATACTAATAACATAACGTACCCAATACAGGAGCACCTAAATATATAAAGTAAATACTAACAGACATAAAGGAAGAAATTGACAATGATACAATAATAGGAGGGGACATAAACACCCCACTGACACCAATGAACAAATTAACCAGACAGAAAATCAATAAGGCAAGTGTTCTTAAATGACACAATAGACCATGTGGACTTAATAGATATCTACAGGACACTACATCCAAAAAACAGCAGAATACACATTGTTTTCAAGCACACATGAAACATTCCCCAGGACAGATCACATACTAGGTCACAAAACAAGCTTCAAAAAATTTAAAAGGACAGGAATTATATCATGCATATTTTCCCACCATAATGATATAAAACTAGAAATCAACTAAAGAAAATTGGGAAAAGCACAAACACGTGGAGACTAAACAGCAAGTTGCCAAGAAAAAAGAAAAAAACGTCAATGATGGAATCAAAGAGGAAATCAGAAAATACCCTGAGCCAAATGAAAATGGAAATACAACTTTCCAAAATCTACAGGACGCAGCAAAATAGTTCCAAGGGGGGAAGTTTATAGCGATACAGGCCTTGTTCAAGAAACAAGAAAAATCTCAAATAAACAATCTAACCTACCACCTAAAAGAATTAGAAAAAAAAAGAACAAAGCCCAAAGTCAGCAGAAGGAAAGAGATAATAAAGATCATAGAGGCAATGAATAAAATACAGAGTTAAAAAGAGAGGACTCAAATAAACAAAATAAATAAAAGAGGAGAAATAACAAATATCACAGATACAAAAAACATAAGGTAATACTATGAATAGTTATATGCCAACAAATTGGACAACCTGGAAGAAATGCACCAATTTCCAGAAACCTACAACCCGCCAAGTCTAAATCAAGAAGAAACAGAAAATTTGAAAAGACTGATCACTAGAAGTGCAATTAAATTTGTAGTAAAATTCAACATCCATTCATGATAAAAATTATCATCAAAGTGGGTATAGAGGCAATATATTTCAACATAATAAAGAACATTTATGACAAAACCACAGCCAACATCATACAAACAGTGAAAAGCTGAAAGTCTTCCCACTAATTTCAGGAGCAAGACAAGGATGCCCACTATCACCACTTCCATTTAACAAAGTATTGGAAGTACTAGCCACAGCAATTAGACAAGAAAAAGAGATAAAGGGCATCCAAATTGAAGGGAAGAGGTAAAACTGTCACTATTTGCACACGACATGATACTTTATATTACAACTAACACATTAATTTGGCAAGCCTGCAGGATACAAGATTAACATACAGAAATCTGTGTTTCTATATGCTAATAATGAAATATCAGAAATGAAAGTAAAAAACAATCCCATTTAAAACAGCATCAAAGGGCTTCCCTGGTGGCGCAGTGGTTGAGAGTCTGCCTGCCAATGCAGGGGACACGGGTTCGTGCCCCGGTCCGGGAAGATCCCACATGCCACTGAGCAGCTGGGCCCGTGAGCCATGGCTGCTGAGCCTGCGTGTCCGGAGCCTGTGCTCCGCAATGGGAGAGGCCACAACAGTGAGAGGCCCGCATACCAGAAAAACAAACAAACAAAAAAACAGCATCAAAAAGCATAAAGTATCTAGGAATAAACTTAACCAAGTGAAAGACCTATACTCTGAAAACTATAAAACACTGATGAAGGAAACTAGGAAACTGAAGAGGATACAGAGAAATGGAAAGATATCCCATGTTCTTGGATTGGAAGAATTAATATTGTTAAAATGGCCATACTACCCAAAGCAATCTACAGATTTAATGCAATCCCTATCAAAATAGCCAAGATATTTTTCACAGAACTAGAACAAATAATCCTAAAATTCATATATAACCAAAAAAGACACCAAATTGCCAAAGCAGTGTTGCGAAAAAAGATCAAAGTTGGAGGTATAATACTCTCAGACTTCAGAATATACTACAAAGTTACAGTAGTCAAAACAGTGTGGTACTGGCACAGAAACAGACACATAGATCAATGGAATAGAGAGTCCAGAAATAAACCTATGCACCTATGGTCAATTAATCTATGACAAAGGAGTCAAAAATATACAATGGAGAAAAGACAGTCTCTTCAGCAAGTGGTGTTGGGAAAGCTGGACAGCCTCATGTAAATCAATGAAATTAGAACACTCCCTCACACCATATATAAAAATAAACTCAAAATGGTTTAAAGACCTAAATATATGACAGGATGCCATAAAACTCCTAGAAGACAACATAGGCAAAACATTCTCTGATATAAATGGTTACAGTATTTTATTTTTTATTTTTTGTGGTACGTGGGCCTCTCACTGTTGTGGCCTCTCCCATTGTGGAGCACAGGCTCCAGACGCGCAGGCTCAGTGGCCATGGCTCACGGGCCCAGCCGCTCCACGGCATGTGGGATCTTCCCAGACCGGGGCACGAACCCGTGTCCCTTGCATCAGCAGGTGGACTCTCAACCACTGTGCCACCAGGGAAGCCCGGTTACAATATTTTCTCATATCAGTCTACCAAGGCAAAAGAAATAAAAGCAGAAATAAACAAATTTGACCTATCAAATTTAAAAGATGTGTGCAGCAAACGAAACTTCACAAAATGAAAGGACAACCTGTAGAGTGGGAAAAAATATTTGCAAATGATGTGATCAACAAGATGTTAATGTCCAAAATATATAAACAGCTCATAAAAATCAGTATCTAAAAAACAAACAACCTAATCAAAAAAATGGGAAGAAGACCTGAATAGACATTTTTCCAAAGAAGACATACAGAAAACTAACAGGCATATGAAAAGATGCTCAACATTGCTAATAGGAAATATTAATGAAAACAATGAGATATGACCTCACACCTGTCAGAATGGCTATCATCAAAAAGTTTACAAATAACAAGTGTTTGAGAGGATGTGAAGAAAAGGGAAGCCTTGTACACTGTTAGTGGAAATATACATTGGTACAGCCACTATGGAAAACAGTATGGAAGTTCCTCAAAAAACTAAAAATAGAACTACCGTATTATCCAGCAATTCTACTCATGGTATATATATGGAAAAAATGAAAACAGTAATTCAAAAAGATGCATGCACCCAAATGTTAATAGCAGCACTATTTACAATAGCTAAGACATAGAAGCAACCCAAGTGCCCATCAACATAAAAATGCAAAAAGATGTGAGATACACACACACACATGCACACACAATGGAATTTTACTAAGCCATAACAAAAATGAAATTCTTCCATTTGCAGCAATGTGGATGGACCTAGAGAATATTATGCTTAGTGAAATAAGTCAGACAGCGAAAGACAAATACTGTATGATATGACTTATATGTGGAATCTAAAATACAGTACAAATGAAATATGTAAAACAGAAACAGATTCACCAATACAGAAAACAAACTCATGGTTACAAAGGGGAGAGGGAAATGGGGAGGGACAAATTACCAGTATGGGATTAACAGATACAAACTACTATGTATAAAATAAGCAAGCAAAAAGGATATATTATATAGTACAGGGAATTATAGCCATTACCTTGTAATAACTTATAATGGAATCTAATCTACAAAAATACTAGATCACTACGCTGTACACCTAGAACACATAATAATATGGTAAATCAACTACATTTCAATTTTTAAAAATAAATAATAAAAGATGTTAGAGTGCTTGCCATCTAACTCTAAGATCCTGTGCTAGGATAAACTGGTCACAGAACAGGTTAGAACTAAGTCACAAGCCACCCTCAAGAAAATTTCCATGCAATGAGGTACACTATAAAACAAAACAAAATCCTTAACCCAGTGGCACATCTCTCTTGGGGATTAATTTGGCTGAGACCCAATGCTTAGCTAAAGAATTGTGATCCTCAAGTTTCAGAAAACTGAGTATATCTTCTGCTTATTTTATGTCTAAGAACTGTTCTCCTGGAAGATGTAAATAATAAAAATTGCTAAGACTTATTAAGACAACCTAGAATTACAATGGCCATTATGGGAAATGTTCTGAATGGGTGCAGAATATGCAACCCCAAAATATGCCAGTTTGGCATTTGATTATTTTGAATTAAAGTTACTTGAGAAGCAGCCAGTGAGAGAAGGACACTCTGGCCTTCCTTTGTCACCCTGAAAGCAGGAAATAAACCTCCCATGAAAGGTACCCTCCCTATACATTAAGGATAGAAGGTATCCTTATCACCAGAAATAGGAAATTTAGGGTGAAAAGCCTATAAAAAAAAACCGTTTTACTTCACTAATTTACTATCCTCCAAGCCCAAACTCCTTTGTCTTGTAAATTCTTCACTAATTTATTGTTACTTTGTCTAAGAGGTATAAAGCTCCCTGCTTTGGTCACTTCTTGGAGTCTCATATTTTTATGGGGCTCTTGTACATACGAAAGTAAATTGTTTTTCTCCTGTTAATCTGTCTCATGTCAATTTAATTATTAGGCCAGCCAAAGAACCTAGAAAGGGTAAAGGGTAAAATTTTCCTCCCCTACAGTTGCAATTAGATAAGATCATTTTAAAAATACACTTGAGAGTAAACGTTCCTAATTTAAACAAACAGAACGGGATACCGATTTTAACTGGCATGAGGAATCCTCCAAAATAATTTAAGAATAGTTTCACTGAAAGATTCATTGCACAGGGCCAATAATGAAAAATTAAAGACACAAGAGGTACCTAAAACAAAAGACTGTAAGACTGACATGACTCCTACTACTCCCCCTCTACCTTCCTTTATGGGAATACTCACAGTCTACTAATCCTCTATCTGAATTGCCTTTTCACTCTGAAGATACTACAAGGCTGTAAACAACAGTCCACCAGGTTGGTGGCTTACAGATCTGTTTGCTTCTGTCTGTATGTTTATATATGCCTATGTATATATATGTATATTGTAAATGTGTGATTTTTTTCTGCCTCTGGATGGTATTGCTAAAACTAGTTTGTATAAAGCTCTATTTAGCTGACTTGAGGAAAAATATTTATATAAATCAAGTACACTCTCAGAAATATAGAAACTACCTCAAATGTTTTTCAAGTTCACATGATCTAGGATAACCTTTGATTAGTAAAAGCTAGTTTAAGTTTGTTAGTTTAATTAAAACAGGCATGTCTTTAGAGTTATCATTAAATATAATGCAGACATCCAAATTTCATTCTACCCAGGTTTACTAAAAGTCAAACAAACTCACATTATCTCTGATACAGAACTTGTTAGCAAGGATGATAACTTAAGATGATGGTTAACTGTTTAATTTCTCATGAAACTTTCATGAGTAATCTAATTCTTAAGAACAAGTAAATTAAATAGATGTAAGATAAAGTTCAAAACTAAACTTTTCAACAATAAATATTCTTTATGGTATGTGTACATGAAAATAGTTTCCAAAATCTTTTTGGTAACTTGAAGTCTTGAAATTATACTGAGATAATTTAAATGATGAGTATTCATTCACTACCTAGATTATTTCCAAATAAGATAAAATACTGAAACATTAATTACTGAATGTAGGTTTATCCACTTTTGGCTTCCTTTTACAGAGGAACTAAAGATACTTGGTTCTATTAATAAACATAGTTTATATCACATTGAAAATTCTACTGTGAGGAAGAATATATTTCTAGAAATTATGAAATGTATTTTTTAAAATCTTTTGTAAAATTTTTATTTTATATTGGACTATAGCTGATTAACAATGTTGTGTTAGTTTCAGGTGTACGGCAAAGTGATTCAGTTATACACATACATGTATCTATTCTTCTTCAAATTATTTTCCCATTTAGGTTGTTTCAGAGTTGAGCAGAGTTCCCTGTACTATACAGTACGTCCTTGTTGGTTATCTACTTCATTGATAAATATAGCAGTGTGTATATGTCAATCCCAAACTCCCAATTTATCCCTCCCCACCACCTTTTCCCTTTGATAACCGTAAGTTTGTTTTCTAAGTCTATGAAATGTATTTATAAATTTGCCAATCCACAGAATGTTAGTGTAACAGTCCACAATTTCATACTTCTTAGTTTTTACTAGGAATTAACAATTCTAAAGGTTAATTAATATATGTAATTAAAACTACTAGAAATAATAAGGAAAACATATCTATCCAAGGAAAACAGGGTGTGTCTTTGCTAAGAAAATGTATGAAGTATGGAGATATGTTTTTGAATATGTGGTCTTATGTGACTGGTTTCTTTCACTCAGCACAATGTTTTCAAGATTCATCCATGTTGTAGCATATACTAATGCTCCATTTTTTATGACTGGATAATAGTCCACTGTATATCAATTTTCTGTTTATCCATTTATCACTTAATGGATATTTGAGTTGATTCCACTACAGACAGCTATTATGAATGACGCTTTTAACATTAGTGAACAAGTGTGAACACAGGTTTTGAATTCTCTTGGTTATATGACTAGGAGTGGAATTGCTACATCATATGGTAACTCTAATACTGTGAGGCATTCTAAACTGTTTTCACAGCAGCTGAGCTATTTTACGTATGCAGGAACAATTTATGAATGATTTTTTTCACATACTCGCCAAGCCATGTCATTTTGTTTGTTTTATGTTTAGTCTAGCCAACCTATTGGATATGAACTGGTATCTCAGTGTGTTTTTCATTTATATTTCCCTAATGACTAATGAACTTGAGCGTCATTTAATGTGCTTATTGACCATCCATCTTTGAAGAAATGTTTATTAAAGTACTTTGCCCATTTTAAAAATTGTCTTTTTGTTTTATCAATTTATAAATTCTATAAAACTGCATTATATATGGTTTGCAAGTATTTTCTCTTACTCTGTGAGTTGCCTTTTCACTTACTTGATAGTGTCCTTTGATGCACAAAAGTTTTAAATTTTGATGAAATCCAATTTACTTTTCTTTTTGCTGTTTTGATTTGGCTAAAGTATTTAAGAAACTGTTATCTAATCCAAGGTAATGAAGAATTAAAAATAAGCTCCCCTCTAAGAGTTTTATGTATATTTGTATATGGTGGGAAAGAAAGGTCCAAATTCCTTTTTTTTTTTGCAAGTAGGTATCCAGTTGTCACAGCACAATTTCTTGAAATTACTACTCTTGCTCTATTGAATGGTCTTGGGACTCTTGTCAAAAATCAACTGACCATAGAGTTATGGATTTATTTATGCACACATAATTCTATTGCATTGATCTGTATGTTTATCCTTATTCCAGTGCCACACTGGTTTGAATATCATAGCTTTGTAGTACATTTTGAAATCAGGAACTGTGAGTATTCCCACTCTTTTCATCTTTTTTGAGACTGTTTTGGCTATTCAGAGTGCCTTGTAACTTCACATGAATTTTAGGATAAACCTTATCATTACTACAAAAAAAGCAGTTGGAATTTTGGTAGGGATTGCAGTGAATGCATAGATCCATTTGGGGGAATACCTTAATTATATTAAATCTTCCAAACCATGAACATGGTAGATCTCTACATTTACTTAGGTCTTCTGTAACTTCTTTTGGCAATGTTATGTAGTTTTCAGTATAAAAGTACTATTCTTCTTTGGTTAAATTTATTCCTAAGTATTTTATTATTCAGATGATATGAATGTAACTGTTTTATTTCACTTTCAGATATTGCATTGCTGGTGTACAGAACACAACTGATTTTTGTATATTGATCTTGTATGCTAAAACTTTGCTGAACTTCTTTTTTTAATCCCCAATAGCATGTTGTGGAGTCCTTATAATTTTCTACAAGAAAAATTATGTTATCTACAAATAGAGATAATTTTGATTATTCATTGTTCATCTGGATGTTTTATTATTTATTTTCTTGCCTAATTATCCTGGTTAGATCTTCCAGTATAATGGTTACTAGAAGTGTCAAGAGTGGACATCTTTCTCTAGTTCCTGATCTTAGGAGGAAATCTTTTTTTTTTTTTTTAATGATCTTTAAATTTTTAATTGTGGTTTAAAGAAACATAACATACAATTTACCATCTTACCAATGTTTAAGTCTATAGTTCAGTAGCGTTAAGTATATTCACATTGTTGTGTTATAGCTCTCCAGAACTTTTTATCTTACAAAACTAAAAATCTATACCCATTGAACTATTCCCCATTTCTCTCTCCCTCCAGCCCATAACAGCCACCACTTTCTTTCTGTTTCTATGAATGTGACTAATTGAAACACCTCGTTTAAGTGGAATTATGCATTATTTATCTTTCTGTGACTGGCTCATTCCATTTAGCACAACATCCTCAAGAGTCATCTATATTGTAGCATGTGACAGGATTTACTTCTATTTAAAGTGTGAATAATATTCCATTGCATATACCACATTTTCTTTACCTGTTCACCTGTTGATAGAAACTTGGAATGCTCTGGATATGTATGTTAGGTTCATTTGGTCTATAGTGTTGTTCAAATCCCTTGTTTCCTATATTTTCTCTGTCTGGATGATCTATCTATTATTGAGAGTGAAGTATTAAAGTTCCCAACTATTATTATATTGCTATTTACTTCTTTACATTCTCTTAGAATGTGCTTTTTATTTTTAGGTATTCTGATATTGGGTGCATACATATTTACATCTGTTATATCTTCTAGATGAAATGACCCCTTTATACAATGACCTTCTTTGTCTCTTTTGACCATGTGTAATTTAAAGTCCATTTTGTCTCATATAAGTAGAGTCACCCCTTCTTTCAAGTAGGATAGAAAATCATAAAGACAGAAAGATTGTGTTATCTGTCAACTTCTATTTATCTAAATTAATGTTGAATTTTGTCAGATCTTTGAGCAATTATAGTTAGTGTTTTTGTGATTTTTGTCAGTTTTTTCTTTATAAAATTTATATTAATAGAATTGCTACCATCTATCCATTGCTACATCCCTGCCATAAATCATTTTGGGGCATAATTTTCATAACATCTTTAAACTTTTGTAACATGATCCTGCTTATTAACAAAGATTTAGCAGTAATACTAAAATACATTGTAGTTTTAATTTTTTCTTATCTCTCTCAGTTTGGTATTAATGCTATCACTATAAAAGTGTTTAAAGGTTTTCCTTCCTTTTCTATTTGCTGTTGTGGTTAATATAGCATGTGAGTTGAATCTTTTTAAGATTTCGGTAGAATTCCCCTGTGAAATCATACAGCTTAGGACTTTTCTGCAGGCTAAGTGATGGGAGGAGGGGATAATTCTTTGAAAAAGTTTATTTTATGGAAATTGAACAGACAAAATTTGCTTTCTAGTCTGAGTTCAGTTTTGGTCATTTATATTTTCCTAGAAACTAATCCAAATCATCCAGATTTTCATATATATTCATAATCAGTTGACAAAATGTAGCTACTTACAATTATTTTTCTCTGCAACAGTTGTTTTAACATCATCATTTCTGTTTTGCACATTTTCATGCTTTCTGCTTTTTTCATTCATTAAATGAGGTAATTTCTAATACGTATTTTGTGTGTGCCAGAAATTAGATTGATTTATTAGTTCTGCTATTTTCCAAATCATCAATTAATAGATTGCTCAAACTTGCTTTCCTTTTTTGTTTGTGTATAGCTTCACTTTTATCCCTACTGTGGTTAATCTATCATATTTACTTACAGGATTTGTTTCCATTCATTTTTTTTTTTTCTCCAATTTGACAACCTGTGGACCTAGGATCGTGTTACAGTCAGTCCATGTTTTCCCCATTGATCTTTCTGTTTGATATCTCTGTGATATTCCTTTGGTATGTATAGCCACCCCTGAGCCAATACATATGATTTTCATTGCTTTAGCTATAAAACAAAACTTGGTATCTCATAGGGCATGCACCCGTTCTTTATTCTTACTTATCAACACTTTTGGTATTTTGGGGTTCTGTGAATTTTATGATCAGCTTTTCAAATTCCATGAAAAACATGTTAGGATTTAAATTGGAAACGCATTGATTTTTACAGTACTGATTTTTAACAAATAATTATACATCTATTAAGGTTACTAATTTCTTCCTGAGTTAAATTATGAGGTAAAACACTTGCCTAAATAAATCCTTGGAAAATGTGTCCCCAGTTAGTATACTGGGGAACATAACAAAGATGGCTTTATGAAAAATGAGTTTT
This sequence comes from Monodon monoceros, assembly GCF_005190385.1. Lineage (NCBI taxonomy): Eukaryota > Metazoa > Chordata > Mammalia > Artiodactyla > Monodontidae > Monodon > Monodon monoceros. Next base: position 106,229,806 of record NW_021703779.1, on the reverse strand, counting down.
TTGAAAATTATAAGTAAATTTTAGGGTATGATAATTTTTAAATTAGAGATTTTTTCTTTCAGATTTATTGAGGTATAATGAAATAAGTACAGCATAAGATATATAGCATAATGAACTGATTTACATATATCATAAAATGATTACCACTATAAGTTGAGTTAACATCCATCATCTCATATAGATACAAAAATAAATTTTTTAAAAAGTTTCTTTTCTTTTGATGAGAACTTTTAGGATCTATTCACTTAAAAACTTTCAAATATACCATACAGCAGTGTAAACTATAGTCATCATGTACTTTACGTTTGCCTTACAACTGGAACTTTGTGTCTTTGACCACTTCACCCAAATCTCCCTAAATCCCTCAACTGCCACCACTGGTAACCACAAATCTGATCTCCTTTTCTAAGTTTGATTTGCTTTTAAGAAACACAGATGTAGAAAACAGACTTGTGGACACAAGGGGGGAAGGGGAGGATGGGATGAATTGAGGGAGTAGCATTGATATATATACATTACTATGTGTAAAACAGCTAGCTAGTGGAAAGCTGCTGCATAGCACAGGGAGATCAGCTCGGTCCTCTGTGATAACTTAGAGGGGTGGGGTGGGGGGTTGGGAGGGAGGCTCAAGAGGGAAGGAATATATGTATACATATAGCTGATTCACTTTGTTGTACAGAAGAAACTAACACAATGTTGTAAAGCAATTATACTCCAATAAAAAAAAAAGTGACATGGGGAAAGGTGTACAAAGTCAAGTTAAAAAATACAACATAAAACCATAAAGTAAAATATGAGAAATAAAAAGATTCCAGATATCAGTGAGATCATACAGTATTTGTCTTTCTCTAACTTATTTCACTTACCATAATGCCATCAAGCTTATCCCAAATAGCAGGATTCCCTTCTTTTCTATGGTTGGAAAGTATTCCATTCTACAGATGTACCATATTTTCTTATCCATTCAACCACTGATGGACCTTAGGCTGTTTCCATATCTTGGCTATTGTAAATAATACTGCAATGAACATTGAGGTGCAGATATCCCTTCACCTATATACCCAGAAATGGAAGCACTGGATCATATGGTAGCTTTACTTTAAAATTTTTGTGGAACTCCATACTGCTTTCCATAGTGGCTGAACCAATTTACAATCCCACCAAGCATGCACAAGGGTTTCCTTTTCTCCATATCCTCGCCAACATTTGTTATCTCTTGGCTTTTTCATCATGGCCATTCTAATATGTGTGAGATGATATCTCGTTGTGGTTTTGATTTGCATTTCCCTAATGATCACTGATGTTAAATACCATTTCTTGTAACTGTTGGCCATTTGTATAATTTCTTTGGAAAACTGTCTATTTGGGTCCTTTGCCCATTCTTTAAATTGCATTATTTGGTTTTTGGCTATTGAGTTGTATGACTTCTTTATATATTCTGTATATTAATCCCTCATCAAACATATGATTTGCAAATATTTTCTCCCATTCTGTAGGGTGCCTTTTCATTTTGTTGACTGATTCTTTTGATATGCAAAAGCTTTTTAGTTTTATGTGGTCTGACTTATTTTATCACTTGTGCTTTAGGTGTCATATCCAAAAATTATCATTGCCAAGACCCCTGTCATGAAGTTTTTTCCTGTTTTTTTCTAGTAGTTTTATGGTGGGAGGTCTTAAATTTACATCTTTCATGAATTTGGAGTTCATTTTTAAGAGTGGTGTAATACAGGGATCAAATTTCATTCTTTTACATGTGAATATACAATTTTCCTGGGACCATTTATTGAAGAAACTATCTTTTTTCCACTGAGTATTCTTGGATCTTTTGAAATAAGGTTTGACTATATATGCATGGGTTTATTTCTGGGCTCTCAATATGTTCCATTGGTCTATGGGTCTGTTTTTATACCAGTACAATACTGTTCTATTATAGACTTATAAAATAGCTTTAAATCAGGAAGTATGATGCCTCCCATTCTGTTTTTTCTCAGCTTTGGTTTGGTTATTCAGGATCTTTTATGGATCCATATCAAGTTTTAAAAATTTTTTAAATTTAATTTTTATGGAAGTATAGTTGATTTACAGTGTATTAGTTTCAGGTGTAGAACAAAATGATTCAGATATATATACATATGTATATGCATATACATATGTGCAATATATATATATACACACACACACATATACATTCTTTTTCATATTCTTTTCCTATATAGTTTATTACAAAATGTTGAATATAGTTCCCTGTGCTATACAGTATGTCCTTACTGTTTATTTTATATATGGTAGTATGTGTATGTTATCCCCAAATTCCTAATTATCCCTCCCCCGACCTTTCCCCTTTGGTAACCATATGTTTGTCTTCTGTATCTGTGAGTCTGTTTCTGTTTTGTAAATAATTTCATTTGTATCATTTTTTTATCATCTACAAATAAGTGATATCACATGATATTTGTCTTTCTCTGACATACTTCACTTAGTATGATAATCTCTAGGCCCATCCATGTTGCTACAGTTGGCATTATTACATTCTTTTTTATGGCTAATATTCCATTGCATACACACACACACACACACACACACACACACACACAAACACCACATCTTCTTTATCCATTCATCTGTCGATGGACATTTAGGTTGCTTCCATGTCTTGGCTATTGTAAACAGTGCTCCAACGAACACTGGGATGCATGTATCTTTTCAAATTATGGTTTTCTATGGATATATGCCCAGGAGTGGGATTGCAGGATTATATGGTAGCTCTATTTCTAGTTTTTAAAGGAACCTCCGTACTGTTCTCCATAGTGGCTATACTAATTTACATTTCCACCAACAGTGTAGGAGGGTTCCCTTTTCTTCATACCCTCTCCAGCATTTATTATTTGTAGACTTTTTGATGATGGCCATTTTGACTGGTGTGAGGTGATACCTCATTGTAGTTTAGATTTGCACTTCTCTAATAATTAGTGATACTGAGCATCTTTTCATGTGCCTTTTGGCCATCTTTATGTCTTCTTTGGAAAAATGTCTATTTAGATCATCTGCCCAGCTTTTGATTGCATTGTGGGGTTTTTTGTTTTTTGATATTGAGCTGTATAAGCTGTTTGTATATTTTGGAGATTAATCCCTTGTTGGTTGCTCCATATCAATTTTAAGACTTTTTTTCTGCTTCTGTAAAAAATGTCACTAGAATCTTGATAGGGATTTCACTGAATCTATAGATGGCTTTGAGTAGTATGGATATATTAACAATATTCTTCCAATGCATGACCACAAGATACCTTTTATTAGCATCTTTTTTATTTCTTTCATCAATGTTTTATGATTGAATTTATTCCTAAGTATTGTATTGTTTTTGATGCTTATTAGAAATGGGAACTTTTAATTTTTTCTTCAAGTAATTCACTATCAGTGTATAGAAATACTGGTTTATCCATGTTAAATTTTACCCAACAACATTCCTAAATTTGTTGATTAGAAATAAGTTTCTTGGTGGAGTCTTTAAGATTTTTTATATATAAATCATGTAATCTGCAAAGAGAGGCAATTTTACTTCTTCTTTTCTAATTCTATGCCTTTTATTTATGTTTCTTACCTGATTACTCTGGCTAGGACTCCAGTACTATGTTGAATTCCATTCTTTCTTATCCATTAACATACATTGAAAAGTGTATGAAATATCCTTTATTGTTTATGTTCATCCTCAAGTGTCTGACATGTAGCTTTCTTTCCCATTATTTTCTAATTTTAGTTCATATTTCTTCTTTGCCTCAGATGTTGACAATTTTTATTTTTATATATCTAGATGTTAGAACTTTTTTTCTGATTTGGTTATCAATTATGTATTTTCCCAGTAATCTTTCTTTTTTGGTAATTTCCTACTCATGGGGTTTTACTTTTAATTTTCTTTTGGCCTAATACCTGCTCAAATTTTGTAAAAATTCCATAATTAATTTATATGTGGTCTGTTTTCAGCTATGTATCTATTAGATCTAACTGATCGTGTAAGCATTTGAGGTTTTCTACATTCTTACTTTTGTTCTAGAATTGTAATGCATGAGAGAGGTTAACTAAGTTATTCTACTACTAATATTATCTATTTCTCCTTGCATTTACTGATATTTTCTGCTTTATGGCTTTTTAAGTTACCTTATTTGATGAATAACTGACACACTTTTATGTAGGATTGTACTTTGTTAGTAAGAATTACTCTTTTTCATTTTGCCTCAGATTTTGACTCATATTACCATCAAGACTTCTGGTATGTTATTTTTTTTAATACACAACTGAAATACTTTTGACTTTTATTTTCAACCTTTCTGAGCCACTTGATTTTCCTTGTATCACAGTTCTATAGCATATGGTCACACTTTGCTCCAACTGAAATGTGATGTTTTTCTTTTTAATGGATTATTTACCACATTTACAGTTATTGATAGATTTTGTCTTAATTCTGCCATAATATTCTACATTTGAGGTTTCTGGTTTTATGTCTTCATTCACATTATGTATTTGTGCTTAGTGTTTTCTTCACATTGTTTTTCTGTATATATCCCTTCAAATAATATGAGGTTTGATTTTAGTTTTTGAAGAGATTACTTTTTATAACTATAATTTTAATATTAATATTCTATTTAACATGATATAAGACTCCATCAGTAATAATGGTAGAAGTATTATGCATTTATTCTGAGTTCTTTTACCTCCCCATAATTTTAATTTTTTTGCTCTCTTATAATTAACATTATATCATTATATATGTAGCCTATTACTTTATTAGCTTTAGCTTTAAATTATATACTTTCACCTTCAAGCTATAGAAGACTGGGAAATCTATTTGTATTACTTTCTATTTTCTCTTTCACACCCCAATCCAACTTTATTTAGCTAGAATATTACTATGGTGTCATGATTTATAATATTTAAATTCTGCTCTGAAACAATAATTCTCTTAGTTTTAGTTTTAAGGCTAGGGTTTAATGGATTTAATGCTTGCCACGTCTCTGTTTAACATAGATTCTCTTTCATCATTTGGTTGTCTGAAATTCTTCTATTAGATCAGTTCAATAGGACATATGCAAACTATACTCCATGAAATTTTGTGTATTCAAAAATCATAGTCTGTTATGATTATATTTGAATTAATATTTGCCTAACGATAAAATAGAGGTCACACTTTATTTTTTTTGAAGATTCTGTGAACACTGTTCTGCTGGCTTCTAATATTGGAAGGTGATGTGGACATTTTTGAGACTTTCTGGGTTTCTTTCCCTTACAGGTGACTTCACATTTTTACTTGGATGTCCAAAGAATCTTCCTTTATCTTTGAATCCAGAAAGTTTACTATGATGCATTTTGATGTTCATTGTTTTGTTTCATTTTCCCGACTGGGACTCAGTGTACCCTTAAAGGCATTTAAATTAAAATCTTATTTCCCGAAAAGTTTTATGAAGTATACTTTAAACACTGATTTTCTATTCTATTTATTTCTCTTCTTTAGTGACACTGATTATGTGTAAGTTGGTTCTTCTGCTTGTCTTCCATATTTATTATTTTAATCAATCTTTTTTTAAACTTTTTGTTCATGTCCATCTCTCTCTTACTAGCTTTTACCATTTCTCAGTCCTCATCTCCACATTCCTTGCTGTGTTTTCAACAGTTATTTTCTTTTATGGTATCTCAAAATTAAGATGGCTTTATTTCTCTCTTCCATTTTTTTCTCTTAATTTAGCTGGCTCATGTTTTAGCTATTTCTGTTGTTTTAAAACATCTTCTCTGAATTCTTAGACTGCTTTGAAATCCTATTTAATTTTTTTCCAGGTTTACTGAGATATAATTGACATATAACATTGTATAAGGTATACAAAGTGAGAATTTGATATACGTATATATTGTGAAATGAGCTCCTATATTAAAGTTATGATTGTTTTATTGAGCTACCTGAATTACAATAATATATTTAGTTATGTCATCTGTTAACTTACAGTATTTTTCTTGTTAATATTCTTCACTAGCCACTTGTTTTCCATGTTCCTTTCATCATACATGCATACGTCCTTTTACTCTGCTTCACTGTTTTGCACTTTGCAGATATTGATTTTTTTTTTTAAAGGTTGAAGGATTGTGGAACAATCAAGCAAGTGTACTGTCACCATTTTCCCAACAGCATTGGCTCACTTCCTGTCTCTGGGTCATATTTTCATAATTCTCACAGTATTTCAAACTTTTCCATTATTATTATATTTGTTGTGGTGATCTGTGATCAGTGATCTCTGACGTTACTATTGTAATTGTGTGTGTGTGGGGGGGGTGTACCACAAACCATGCCCATGCAAATAGATAGCAAACTTAATAAATAAATGTGTGTTCTGACTGTTCCATCTACTAGCAGTTCCCCTATCCCTTTTCCTCTCCTCCAGCCTCCCTGTCCCCTGAAATGCAACAATATTGAAATTAGGCCAATTAATAATCCTACAATGGCCTCTAAGTTTCCAAGTGAAAGGAAGAGTTGCATGTATCTCACTTTAAATCAAAAGCTAAAAATGATTATTCTTAGCGAGGAAAGCATACTAAAAGCTGATACAGGCCAAAAGCTAGGCCTCTTGCACCGAAGAGTTAGCCAAGTTTTGAATGCAAAGGAAAAGTCCATGAAGGAAATTAAAAGTGTTACTCCAATGAACATATCAGTGATAAGAAAGCAAAACAGCCTTATTGCTGATATGGAGAAAGTTTTACTGGTCTGGATAGAAGATCAAACCAGCCACGACATTCCCTTAGGCCCAAATCTAATCCAGAGCAAGGCCCTAACTCACTTCAATTCTATCAAGGCTGGAAGATGTGAGGAAGCTACACAAGAAAAGTTTGAAGTTAGCAGAGATTGGTTCATGAAGTTTAAGGAAAGAAGCCATCTCCATCACATAAAAGTACATCATGAAGCAGCATAGTGCTGATGTAGAAGCCACAGCAAGTTATCCAGAAGAACTAGTTAAGATAATTAATGAAGGTGGCTACACTAAACAACAGCTTTTCAATGGAGATGAAACAGCCTTCTATTGGAAGAAGATGCCATCTAGGATTTTCATAGCCAGAGAGAAGAAGTCAATGCCTGGCTTCAAAGCTTCAAAGGACAGGCTGACTCCATTGTTAGGGGCCAGTGGAGCTGGTGACTTTAAGTTGACGCCAATGCTCATTTACCATTCTGAATCCTAGGGCCCTTAAGAATTATTCTAAATCTACTCTGCCTGTGATTTATAAATGGAGCATAAACAAAGCCTGGATGACAGCACATCTGTTTACAACATGGTTTACTAAATATTTTAAGCCCACTGTTGAGACCTACTGCTAAGAAAAAAGAGTTCTTTCAAAATATTACTGCTCATTGATAATGCACCTGGTCACCCAAGATCTCTGATGGAGGTGGACGAAGAGATTAATGTTCTTTACATGCCTGCTAATACAACATCCATTCTGAAGCCTAGAGATGAAGAAGTCATTTTGATTTTCAAGTCTTATTATTTAAGAAATACATTTCATAAGGCTATAGCTGCCATAGATAGGGATTCCTCTCATGGATCTGGGCAAAGTAAATTGAAAACCTTCTGGAAAGTATTCACCATTCTAGATGCCATTTGGAACATCTGTGATTCACAGGAAGAGGTCAAAATATCAACATTAACAGGAGTTTGGAAGGAGTTGATTCCAGCCCTCATGGATGACTTTGAAGGGTTCAAAACTGCAGCAGAGGAAGTAACTGCAGATGGCATGGAAATAAGAGAACTAGAATTAGAAGTGGAGCCTGAAGATATTAATTAATTGCTGCAATCTCATGATAAAACTTGAATGGCTGAGGAGTTGCTTCTTATGGAAGAGCAAAGAAAGTGGTTTCTTGAGATGGTATCTACTCCTGGTGAAGATGTTGTGAAGACTTGAAATGATGACAAAGGATTTAGAATGTTACATAAACTTAATTGATAAAGCAGTGGTAGTGTTTGAGAGGATTGACTCCAATTTTGAAAGACATTCTACTGTGGGTAAAATGCTATTAAACAGCATTATGTGCTGCAGAGAAATCGTTTGTGAAAGGAAGAGACAATCAGTCAGGCAAACTTCAGTGTTGTCTAATTTCAAGAAATTGACCCAGCCATCCCAACCTCCAGCAACCACCACCTTGATCAGTCAGTAGCCATCAACATCAAGGGAAGACACTCTTCCAGCAAAAAGATTAAGACTACCTGAAGGCTCAGAAGATGGTTAGCATTTTTTAGCGATAAAGTATTTTTTTTAATTAAGGTATGTACATTTTTTTAAGATATAACGCCATGCACACTTAATAGACTACAGTATAGTGTAAACATAACTTTTATATGCACTGGGAAACCAAAAAATCGCTGTGACTCGCTTTATTGCAATATTTGCTTTATTGTGGTGGTCTGGAAGTGAACCCACAGTATCTCCAAGGTATGCCTGTATTTTTTCATGGTATATTTTTGTAGTTCTTTTGCTGGTTCCTCATTAGTAATTACTTATGTTCGAATAAACCAAGTATCTATGGACCAGCAGTTTAGAGGGGCTTATGTGGAGGAAGGGCTAGTATTTTTTACTTATGATACAGAGTTGTATGTGAGTTATTTAAATATTTACTTCTCCCTAACCAGCCATAGACTACTTCCTGTTTAATACTTCAGTAAGCCTCCTATTTTTTGTTTGTTTTGGCCATGCTGCATGGCTTGTGGCATCTCAGTTCCCTCAGTTCCCCAACCAGGGACTGAACCCGGGCCATGGCAGTGAAAGCCCAGAATCCTAACCACTAGGCCACCAGGGAACTCCCAAGCCTGCCTTCCTTTAATGCCTAATGGAATGCAAGGAATATGGGGAAGTACTCTGTAAAAGCCCATGCTTGACTTTCTAAACAAAAGATTGACAAATTTAGCAATAACACTTCGAAATTCATAGCTGCAGACTTTCTTCCTATGTGTATGTCTCGGTGTCCTCTGAGTTTTCTGTATTTGGCAGCTCTTCCCCATATATCGTGGCACAGAGTTACATAAGTCTTCTAATATCACTAAAATTTGCAGGGATTTTTATTTTTAAACAAGAATAATGTTTTGGCATGGTTTTTGATAGCATTTGCCATTCTTTTCTTTATTCCTTCCTAAAACTAGATGTCTAGAAGGCTCACCTTATTTACATTTTGTAACTTCAATACTTTAGAGAGTTCATTAACTTCCCTCACCATTTAAAAAATAATTCTTATTTGTCTCTTTATGTATCTATAATACATATTAAACAACTCATTTAAACTAGGAATTTCTTGATTATTTTAATGTTCAGATTTTTTAACATGCTACGAACCATTTGTCAAATATGTTTCCTTCTGGTAAGAGTTTTAGCCATATCATTAACCTTCTAGCTTACTCAAGCTTAACTATGTATGCTCAGTTCATCAAGTAATGTGTAGTTTTGCAAATTATAAATGACCTTTTCAATACTGTAGATGACTTCTGCAGTATCAGCTACAGACTCTGCTTTAGTTTCTTAATATTGTCACATAGAATTGTCTAAATGTCTGTCATCTACAAGTTTATAATGAACTCTGTGCTAAGCACTGTGTCAAATCAGTTCATTAGCAGCATTACCAATCATTTTCTCTTTTCATTGTTTCTTTCCATCACTGCTACCAGCTGTGGCCTAATTCCAAAATGTCACTGAACAACATAAAACAGCTTGGGACGGTGAGGTTTTTAACAGACTGAAGATTTTCCTTTAATATTCTAGATATAATCCTACCAACAGTAACTCTTTATGGAGTGGCCTACCTATATGACTGTGAAGATGCCTCTGTTATAGATACAGATAGACAGGTAGGTAGATATACATAGATTGATCAATATAGATATATAGGATGATGTGCATGTGCATGTAAGCATGAAAATAAACATCAAGCTCATAATTGTATGTAATCACCACTTTATAAATTAAGTGGGTTCTACTGGATTTATTTACTTTAATAGATGGAGTGTAGAATTACTTACCCTGTATAAAAAACAATCTAGATTTCCAAGGCCAGGTAATAAAAATTTATATAACTCAGCACTGAATTAAAATACTTGAGACTACCACTTGATGGAATTGGTGGTGGGTTATTTTCAAAGAAAAATATAGTATAGAAAAAATAGTTTAAAATAGTTTAAAAATAGTTTAGAATAGTTTAAAAATAGTTTAAAACATCCCAAAGATGTTCATAAAGCTGTTGTTTATAAAACATTTATTTAAGAATGATAAAGTTAATGAAATACATCTGTATGTATTGAATTATGTTTATATACAGTCCCAATATCCTATAGAAAAGCTTATTTAAAGTTTAAGTTTAACTAATAAACTTAAAGACAATAATTACAGAACACAAAAGTATGTAGTGTTGATGGTGATGGTGCTGGTATTAGTGCTGGTAGTAACAACAGCAGCTAATACTCACTGAGTACTTGCTAAAAGCCAGGTATATGAAAATGTTGCATGGATTATTTCATTTAATCTTCACAATAACTTGGAGAAGTATATAGTATTATCATCTTAATTTAACAGATATGAAAATAAAGATGAGAGAGGTTACATGAATTATCCAAAACTCATGTAGTTAGAAAGTGAAAGGCAAAAAAAAAAAAATATTTAAACCAATTGATTTAATTAAAAATACATAATTTTCCCATATGTATATATCAGAAACTATCACCACACTGTAAAAAATGAAATTAAATGGTGAAATACATAAACCATATATAAATAAATGTATGTAATATAATCATCAAAAAGCTAAATAGCTGTCCCTTTTTAATGAAATTATCTATGACTGCCTTTTGTTCTTTGTTTATGTGTTACATATCTTCACATTGAACATAGATTTATATTTGGAAAATTAGGTTTTAAAGAAATAACAGTTATCCCTAGAGGCGTGAGATAGGGAGGGTGGGAGGGAGGCTCAAGAGGGAGGGGATATGGGGATATATGTATGCATATGGCTGATTCACTCTGTTGTACAACAGAAGCTAACACAGCATTGTGAAGCAATTATACTCCAATAAAGATGTATATAAAAAAATAAATAACAGTTATCAGACAACTATATACAAAGGAAAACACAATTATCAAGGGGATAATTTGTATTTCAGGTGCTATAACAGTATATAAAATTATGAAATGTGCTATGTTAAGTATCAAGTAGAAAAGATTTCTAGATTCAATGAGGTTGAGGGAGTTTAACAATCATCAGTACACACCTTTTTTAAAAGCATTAGAAGCAATCTATAAATAGAAGCTTTAAAATCACATAAAGTAGGATTAGATTTAAATATTTACCAAAAGTGATAGTTTCACAAAAGTTTCATAAAATCAAACATTTTTCACACACCATTTATAGTGACCATGTTGTGTGTATAGTCATGTTGTTAGCTGAGTTGATCTCATGCAAAACCAGAAGCTTGAGGAATTAGTCTATAACCTTTACATAATATTTCAAAGTGATCAATTTGGACTCAACATTGGTACAAGATTGGATGTATATTTATATTTCATTTAAATACTGTTTGCCTATGATACCAAACAAACACAAAAAGTTGCTGCCAAGGAGTTGGAGACCACCATACCGGGAGACTCACATACTAGGCTGTTATTTAAAAATGGATCTTCCTGGGACTTCCCTGGGGGCGCAGTGATTAAGAATCCGCCTGCCAATGCAGGGGACACGGGTTTGAGCCCTGGTCCGGGAAGATCCCACATGCCGCAGAGCAACTAAGCCTGTGCGCCACAACTACTGAGCCTGTGCTCTAGTGCCCGCGAGCCACAACTACTGAAGCCTGCACGTCTAGAGGCCGTGCTCCACAACAAGAGAAGCCACTGCAATGAGAAGCCTGCGCACCGCAACAAAGAGTAGCCCCCACTCACTGCAACTAGGGAAAGCCCGCGCACAGCAACGGAGACCCAATGCAGCCAATAAATAAATAAATAAATTTATTTTTTTAAAAAAAAGGATCTTCCTTTTCCACAGAATTTTCATATAAGAGTTGATCCAGAAGGACATACTTTTTTTTTTTTTTAACTCTTGCCTCCTTGTTTAAAATGAGAGGGGGAATGTCCAAATACACACCCCTGGAAGTGATTTATATGTTGGGATAAGGCTGGGAAAGAAAAGAACTATGTTCTGAATATTACATTTATGAGTTTGTTTGGATGTCATCCAAAATCATTGAAAAGAGTGAACAGACCTACACGCCAAATCCCAGAGCCATGTTCACGTTATTCGGCATACATTCCAGACTGAGAATCAATGTTAGAAACAGCTACAACTGTCAGCAGCTTTGAGAGTAACTTGAAAACATGACATTTTGGATTTTAGAAATATTTTTCACAGCAACAGAGATGGGTAAAACACATACGTTTATGTAGCACACCACTTTGTCTTGTGTCAGTAATTGCTGGCTTGGGCCTCTGAGATGTCTCTATCAATCCACTGAAAATAAAGTTAGATGTGAGCATTCTATGAGGGAGCAAAATGGCTGTCTGTATTTAAAATATCTAAATATTCTTTATGCATTATTTCTGACACATTTACAGCGACTTTTTAAACTAAACATTTTATTTGGAGACAATTGTACACTCACATGAAATTGTAAGAAATAATACAGAGAGACCCTATGTATCATTTAATCGGTTTCTCCCAATGGTAACATCTTGGAAAACTATAGTACAGTATCACAACTAGGATACATACTGACATTGACACAATCAAGATACAGAACAGTTCCCTTACCACAAGGATCCTTGAGTTGCATTGTTATAGCTATACTCACTTTCTTCCCATCCCATCCTAACCTCTGGAAACCTCTAATCTGTTCTCCATGTCTATAATTTTGACATTTCCAGTTGCTTTTAGGAAGTAATCTTTATTGGTTTCCCCTTCCTATCTTTCAGTCCTTTCTCCGTGACTTTTACTCACATCTTTCAACTAAAGCACTCTAGGTTCAGTGTAAGCTCCCCCTTTTTCAAAGTAAATAAATGCCCAGGGAATGTAAACCAAGTTTTGGTAGAAAGGTCAAAAGTTTAATTATTTATTGAGTATCATATGCAGGATACTGTTCTAGGCATTAGGGGATATAGTGAATGAGACAGACAAGGTCCCAGTCCACATGGAACTCACATTCTAATGGGGAAAAAGGCATGATAAACAAATTTTAATATAGATCAATGGAACAGGATAGCAAGCCCAGAAATAAACCCATGCACTTATGGTCAATTAATCTATGACAAAGGAGGCAAGAATATACAATGGAGAAAAGAGTCTCTTCAATAAGTGATGCTGGGAAAACTGGACAGCTACATGTAAAAGAATGAAATTAGAACACTCCCTAACACCATACACAAAAATAAACACAAAATGGATTAAAGACCTAAATGTAAGGCCAGATACTATAAGACTCTTAGAGGAAAACATAGGCAGAACACTCTATGACATAAATCGCAGCAAGATCCTTTTTGATCCACCTCCTAGAGAAATGAAAATAAAAACAAAAATAAACAAATGGGACCTAATTAAACTTAAAGGCTTTTGCACAGCAAAGGAAACCATGCACAAAACAAACAACAACCCAGAGAATGGGAGAAAATATTTGCAAACGAAGCAACCAACAAGGGATTAATCTCCAAAATATACAAACAGCTCATGCAGCTGTATGTCAAAAAAACAAACAACCCAATCAAAAAATGGGGGGAAGATCTAAATAGACATTTCTCCAATGAAGACATACAGATGGCTAATAAGCACATGAAAAGATGTTCAACATCACTAATTATCAGAGAAATGCAAATCAAAACTGTAATGAGGTATCATCTCACATCAGTCAGAATGGCCATCATCAAAAAGTCTACAAACAATAAATGCTGGAAAGGGTGTGGAGAAAAGGGAACCCTTCTACAATGTTGGTGGGAATGTAAATTGGTACACCCACTATGGGGAGCAGTATGGAGGTTCCTTAAAAAACTAAAAGTAGAACTACCATATGATCCAGCAATCCCACTCCTGGGCATATACCCAGAGAAAACCATAATACAAAAAATACACACACCCTAATGTGCACTGTAGCACTATTTACAATAGCCAGGACACGGAAGCAACATAAATGTCCATGGACAGAGGAATGGATAAAGAAGATGTGGTAATACAAACAATGGAATATTACTCAGCCATAAAATAGAATGAAATAATACCATTTGCAGCAACATGGATGGACCTAGAGATTATCATATTAAGTGAAGTCAGACAGAGAAAGACAAATGTCATGTGACATCACTTATTTGTAGATGATAAAAATAATGATACAAATGAACATATTTACAAAATAGAAACTGACTTACAAATATTGAAAAGACATTTATGGTTACCAAAAAGGAAAAGGGCAGGGGAGGGATAAATCAGGAGCTTGGGATGAACATACCCACACTACTATATATAAGATAGATAACCAAGAAGGACCTACTGTATAGCACAGAGAACTCTACTCAATATTCCGTGATAACCTATATAGGAATCTGAAAAAGAATGAATATATGTATATGTATAACTGAATCACTTTGCTCTACACCTGAAACTTATACAACACTAAATCAACTATACTCCAATAAAATTTTAAAAACTCAAAAAAAACATAAAAAAATTAAATGCACAAATTTTAAAGTCCTTACCCTTACATGATATTTCTCAGTTACATGTGTATGTGTGTGTGTGTATGCGTGTGTATATATTCAATGCAAAAATAATCTGCTAGACTATACACTCCATGAAGGCAGATATCTTATCTGTCTTGTTCACTTTTTGATTTTTAAAAAATAATGCTTGGAACATAGCAGTTGGTTATTTATTCAACCACTACTTATAGCAAGCCCATAGTGTGGTCCCAGGCATGGTGCTAGGCACTGAGACTACAGCAGTAATCAGATAAAAGTCCCTGCTCTCACAGAGCTTTGTGAGATAGCTATCCAAAGATAGCTGGCACCAAATAGGTTTTCAATAACCTGTCACTGCTGCTGTTGCTATTGTCATTGTTTTTACTGTTATTAATATCTACTTCAGCTGATTCATAGACATAATTGTTGTGGTGACTCTCAGAACACAGGACAGATGTGTGAGAAAATTCTGTGTACGATGATGCAAATGTTAAAGTTAATATTTTATGATCTTTCCTCCCATAACCACAAGAGATGTTTTGACTCTCCTCCTGGTGAGCAGTATTCTAGCCTTTTTTTCCCCAGCAGACATGCCTAGTCCAATTATCATGTTGATGTTTATTCTGAGCACACCATGAAAGTGTAGCTTGTCATTCAAATGCAGGGGAGTCCTATACCAATAATACTAAACAGCTAGTGCTATGGAAAACAACACAAAACAAAAATCAATTTGATTTACAATACATCACTGTTTTCGGTAAACTACCTTTCTATTTGCCTTTAGAGAGATGACATATATATTTCTTTTGGGGAGATAAAATATGTATATATTTCTTTGCATTTCTAAATATCTTCCAGATTGATTTTGGGGCGATTGATTGGATAAAACACAGAAGTTTATATAGTACACCATTTTGTCTTATGTCACTAGTTGCTGACATAAGATATAATAAATAGAAATATTATTCCCAAAGATTCCCAATCTTTGGGAAGAACGTTCAAGATTGGACTGGGTGCAAAGACCACCTCTCAAGGATATCTGATTGAACACATATAATAGCAAGTTGCTACTCAATATCAACATGCTTAGACAGATGCTGTGTAATATTTTGTACATAAATGGGTGCTCTTATCTGAGACTTTCTTCTCCTGACCTTGCTCATCCTCTCTGTTTAGGTGTTAGTTGTTTGCAGAGAGCATTTTTTGAGGATATTTCTCTCTTCTTAACCTCTCTTTTGGTGGGAACAGAAAGATTTGAGGATCAAATATAACTTCAGGGGAAGTCCAAGCTTTTCTTTTACTGAAAGGCAGAATCCAGGCCGATAGGATGACATTTCTAACTGTTTGAATTTCTGGTGGTTTATTCTATACAGATGTAAATTTAACATTATCTGGCCTTTAAAGGAAGAGCACACGAGAGCAGGACAAGACCAAACCAAAAATAGCGAAGAGAAACAGTCTTCTGTGGAAATGTCTGACATCAGTAACAAGCTTTTTCCTTACCATTGCCACTATCCTAATCTTGGCGCTCACCTTTATGCCTACAACTATATCTAAAACACCTGCTTCCACTATCTGTCAAGAGGCTTGTCTCACCTCACTCTATCTTCACATCAGTCCATCCTGTACATTTCACCTGGAATAAAATGTTGTGTCTTCCTAAAACACTTTTGCCCTGTCATCAAGTTACTATAAAAACAAATAAAAGCAAAAAAACCCCAAAACATTAATGCCTACCTTGACTATTCAATCTGTGTTGGAGTCCTGGAATCTGTACTTTTAAAGCTCCCAGGTCATTCTGAGGTATAGCAAGGCTAAGGATTTGCTGGAGTTGAAGCAATGCTCAAAGTCTTCTATTTGACATCCAAAGTCCAATTTAATCTGACCTTAAGGTTACTATATTTACTTGAAAATATGTTTTAAAAAACAGTAAACGTCATTAATTTTAAAATCTTCTGACTTGAGTGTGAACAAAGATTTCTTTTCACTTATCCAAAGCAAGTGCAATTTTCATGCAAGTCCGGGTTTCACAGAGGTAGGATATGAAATGCTAAACTATCAATTTTCTAACAACCCGACTTTTAAAGGCAGATTTTTTTTTCTCGTTTCTTGGAACGCTAGGAGGCCTTTGGCAGTAACTCTGTATGTAACAGAAAAGAACTGAAACAATGCAATAAATGATATCGCTGCAAGTAAAACTTTCATTATTGGGCTACTTAAGACAGACTATCTGCTAAAATTTGCACCTGTTTTGCGCATGTCTGATTGTTAATTCAAAATACTTACAGGAACAGTGAGGCTTACTGTGAAAGCCTCACTGCACTAAACGCGAATATATGTAACCCAGTTCATTGAGTAGTCTAAAGGAAGACTGAAGGTGTTGAGTGGAGCAATTTATTCAAAAAATCGATGGCCTAGGGAGAGCAATTGATCTTAATTTATTGAAAATTCTGTTGATTACTCAACTTCCTCAATAGTAAATTCTGAAGATATCAGAAGGTTTTGATGTTTACCTAACCAATGTTTTTTTTTTTGCTCTCTTTCAAATCTCAGGCCTTTGCTGAAACTTCAATTATTGTTAGTTCATATTTTTTCAATTTCATACCACTTTGGCACACATAACTTACTGGTAATTGTGGTCCACAATCACATTGAATATATTTTCATACTAGATACTTGGGCTAAGCAACTCTATAAAAGGGAATTTTTTCTGAAATTAAAATGTCTGACTATATATCTTCAACTGTAAAAAGGGCACTGTATTAGTTATTTGCTGCTGTGTAGAAATAACCTCAAAACATAGTAGTTTAAATCAATCAACATTTATTTTTGTGAGTTAGGAGTTTGGGAGCAGCTTAGCTGGGTGATTTTGGCCTAAGATTTCTCATGAGGAGGTAACTAATAGTCCTGGTTTCCCTGGGACTGTTGTAAATCTAAGACAGTCTCTGGAAAACTGCAACAAGTTGGTCATGCAAACTAGAGGCCTGGGATGCAAGACTTCTAGTGTTAAAATCCAGTGAGGATCTGGACGACCTGTTTTTATAGTAACTAGCTTATTCTTAGGAATTCTCACATTTATTTAGATTTCAAAGGTGGCAGAACCACTGGACCATTTCATCCTCTCTTCCCTAATCTGGAATCATGCTCCATTAATTTTGCCCCTTCTTCCAAAAATTACTAATCAAATAAGCCAAAAATTATTAATCCCTCCTCGAGTATGCTACCTCTTTGTACTGTATGAGCTCCAGGTAATACATATAAAACCTCAAAATGCTTGTCAAATATCAAAAACCATTCTGAAAAAAGTTATCAAAATCAGCTCTCTGCTAAACAATATATGCCTTAGCCTACAAAGTATAATTCCTGCAATGGCCAAACAACATAGACCCTAATACAAGATTCCCATGGCTCCTTCCTCCTTCAGAGTTTCCAAAATCCTGCTTAGAAATCATCTAGGAATACTATATCTCACCTATCTGCAGAATAATAAATCCAGAGGTGTTCTTGGGTAAAATGAAGAAAACCTAAATTATGTAGGATGAATTAGAAGAATGAAGCAATCCATTGTGATATTACTTATATTCCCATGACTGTTTCTTCAGGATTATGTAATTTGGTCTTGCAATACTTTAGCCAATTAGGGATTAGGAAAGGGAGTTTGAATATTACCTTAAACCAGATAAAAGTAACATATTACCCATTAAACTACAGTTTCCTAAATTGTACCCTAAGGGGAAATGCATATTAGTTTGTACTCTAAGGTCAAATAGTTTCATAGAGAGAAACAAAAGCAATGGACTTCATCAGCATCAAAATACTATAGTCAATACCATTCTTGTATAGCTGCACACACTTGCTAATGATTATCGTTAGTTGCAGTGTTCTCTCTCAGGCATTGGCTGCAATGACTTAGTTTTGACACTACATCTCACTGAAACCATCTCTGCTGCCCTAAAATTAGGCGTTAATTTTTTGTTTGAAAGCAACAGTATATGGGCTGAGTATGAAGGAGGCCAACTCTCCCTAAGTTACTCCATATGAGATAGCAGTCTATCAACCCAGTCAAAATCTCCATTTGGGCAACTGTGTTAGGGTTACAAAGAGAAAATAGGTTATTTCAGCCAGGTAAAGGAACACTGAGTAAATTTTCCAATTTTCATAAATTGTGGTGTACATCCGAAACTAGATGGTTGATGGAGTGGTCTTTAATAATAAATCATTCTTGCATATTGTTATAACAAATCTCTAAAACTGGAAGTAACCATGTTTGTCTCTTCCTTGCAACCTCAAAGAGCTTGACTAATATATCTTTCTGCTAGATCCTATCTGTTCCTCTTTTTCTGCATCATTAAAAAAGTAGTTCACGTGTCCTGTCAAAAAATCAAACATGTTTTCCAGAGTGCCCTAAATTTAAAGGTAGACATTAATGTTACCTTCATTATATACATACATTATGTTACCTTCATATATACACTATTGGCAAATATTGGGGCTTAAATGTAAACCTAACTGGCTCCAAATACTGAACTTTGCTTATCTCTACTATAACATTATATTTTAATGATATTCAAAGGTCTTCACAACAAGCCCTCCAACAATGAATAAACAGAACCCCTTGAAAGGGACGAGACGTTCTTTATCAACATGTGGCGTGAAAGCCAAAAATATGAGATTTTTTTGTAAAAAATTATTTATTTATTTTTGGCTGTGTTGGGTCTTCGTTGCTGTGCGCAGGCTTTCTCTAGTTGCAGTGAGCAGGGGCTACTCCTCCTTGCGGTGCGTGGACTTCTCATTGCGGTGGCTTCTCTTGTTGCAGAGCATGGGCTCTAGGCGGATGGGCTTCAGTAGTTGTGGCTCGCGGGCTCTAGAGCGCAGGCTCAGTAGTTGTGGCACACGGGCTTAGTTGCTCTGCGGCATGTGGGATCTTCCCAGACCAAGGCTTTAACCCGTGTCCCCTGCATTGGCAGACGGATTCCAAACCACTGTGCCACCAGGGAAGCCCAGACTTATTACTCTTGATATAGTCCTATTTTCATGCCCTCTACAGAATTCCAAAGCTCAACGTTATTATTGTAAATTATGGAAGAGGTGAAGCAAAATGATAAATGTATTCACTCACCATATACAGAATGAAAAAATACTAATATTGATATTGCATCCCTGGTCCTAAATGACACTGTAGAATTAGGACATAAAAGTGAAAGAAAATAATCCAGAAAATGAAGTAGAAAAGGGAAGAAAATTAATGCATTTTAAATACCACCATGGGTGTGATCTTCATGTAGCTTCTCTCACTTTTTTTTTCTTAACAAGCAAAATAAAAATCCTTCATGTATCCCCAAATATTCTTGTCTTTAACACATCGATTCCAGCAGTAAAAGGAATCCTAAGTCTACAGTAGCTTCTTATATTACTTTTTGAATGTCTGAGTTTCCTACTTCGCTCTTTTTTCAAAGGGAATAGGTGCCTGACCAGTTAGAGACTGTCTTCTTGGAAAAGATGTTCTCAGAAGCCTCAGCATGGCACATAATCACACAGTGAACTACAAACTTTCATTTAAATAGAAATATGATATATAAATGCGCTGGTAAGAAACTCCCTCACCAAAGGAAGAATTTCAAGTAAAAACATTACTGCTGGAAAAAATAGTAGCTTTGTCATATTTCATATTCACCTGTCTCCACTTAATTGTCTAAAGAATGAACAAAACAAGCCCTAATGTAGCACACACTATCTCCTTTGTCCTCTGAATTATCTCTGGATAGATATAAAGGATGAAAGATGTTAACATTCTCATCTATTAGTCATGGCTTTATCCAGGAGGACAGATATGTCACCCACCCTAAAACAGAAAGATTGCTGAGGTTGTCACAGAGAACTTGATTACCTCGGATATTGCTTGATTTGTATGTTCACGAGATATACTGTCAGATTAAAGACAGATGCACCATTTGAGTACACAGGCAAAGATAAGGTACACACCAATGTACCATCAATCCAGATAGATTCATATTTTTTCAAAGTTTAAAATCTACTTCAAAAGTACATGAACTGCCTTCTTCTTGCTGTGTGGGTTGTCTGTTACTAGAAAAGGGATACAGCCCTTCTCTTGGGTACTGTACCAAGGAAGCAATGCCATGTCAAATAACATATTGACAAGGTAAACTTCTTTCTGGATATGGCAAAAACTAGCCAGAAGTCCTTTCTGTTATCAAAGATTTTGGTTTGAGAAAGTAAGAAAGCTAAACTATTTTGTATTGTTTTTTTCTCTCTGACTGATTCTGTTTTTAGAGCAAACACAGTATTAATAATAAAGAAATAAAATACTGTAAAAGCCACTATGGGTCTAGGTGAAGCCTAGACTCAGGTTTTGACCTTTTCAAAGCTCACTACGTTAACTGTAATCTTTAATTGAAAAATATTTATTTTTATACTGTATGGGATTGAATCAGAGAAAGGAATATGTCAAACAAATACAATTCCCTCCAAAAACTATGCCATACATTAGGAGAAAAATGGAAGACCTTTAAAAATAAATTTGGATCTTGAATGGGTAGAGTGAGAGAGTTTGCTATTTTTAACATAATCTTTTTAAAGAATCTATAAAGTCTCTATTTTCTTTGAAAATTCCAAGGGCATACTATTATAATCCAGAAGAAAATATTATAATAAGAAATAATAGGTATTCTTAATCAGGTTTATTACTGTATATATGTTTAAGATACTGCCATAGCCAAGCCAGCTGATTATGGCTGACCTTTTAAAGCACGTTCGTGTATTTGCTTGTTTATCCACCATTGTCTATTGAAGAGAAAATTGTTCCCACTTATTTACTTGAACCTAAGGGTACAAAGGGGCTATCTAATCACCCATGAGATATGACTTTAATCCTGTTCAAGAAGGAGAGCAATTGTAAATTACACAGTGTAAGAAGCACATGAGTTATGGTAAATTACTGCGGTGGTGTGGAGTTGTCTTTTCCCATTAGAAATTTTCTATAAAAGCGTAATTCACAAAGGATATTTTCAGGTATGATGTCCCTTAAAAAGGATGTAAATAATAGGCAGATATCATTAGGTTGCTTGAATTGGGGGTGATGATGTGCCTACAGTGAATTCAAACAAAACTGTGACCCTTCCATGGGACTTCCCTGGTGGCGCAGTGGTTAAGAATCTGCCTGCCAATGCAGGGGACATGGGCTCGATCCCTGGTCCGGGAAGATCCCACATGCCATGGAGCAACTAAGCCTGAGAACCACAACTACTGAGCCTGCGTGCCACAACTACTGAAGCCCGCACGCCTAAAGCCCATGCTCTGCAACAAGAGAAGCCACCCCAATGAGAAGCCTGCATGCAGCAATGAAAACCCAATGCAGCCAAAAATAAATAATAAATAAAAATAAATAAATCTATAAAAAAATATTAAAAAAAAAAAACTATGACCCTTCCAATTTTCCTTCTTTGGCCCCCATGGATAGATGGGGCTGTCACGCACTCTCGTGAGATATTAAAAGATCCATACTAAGTTTATTAATAACATCTGTTGTAATTAAAAAGAATATGCACCTGTATTAAATGAGTTTCTAAATAAGTCAGTTTTCAGCTCTACTATAAAAGATTTTGTTTTGAAATTTTGACAAATGTAGGTTTTTACAGAGACCTTGGTAAAACAAGTGGCATTTAAAATGTTTGCAAGCTCTATTTGGACAGCTGCTACCCTCTTGTTAGAATATAACTTTACCAGCCTGTGGCGAAAGTTTAGGTCATTTTTTTTGTTTATTTGTAAAACCATATTATATTTTATTTGAAACCAAGTTGACTAGATAATACACATATATCAATCTTAGAATGTTTTAAGTGAAGATATTTTAAATAAACCCTAACTAAAGAAGTCAATAAAATTTAATTTTTACACAAATGCTATATGCTAAAATATGTAATAAAGAACTACTAAAGACTGAATTGTGTCCTCCAGCCCCAAAATTCCTATTTAAGCCTTGGAGATGGGGCCTTTGGGAAGTCATCATTGTTAGATAAAGTCATGAAGGTAGGGCTATTATGATAGGAACAGTGGCTTTATAAGAGAAAGACTGTGTTCTCTTTACCATGTGAGGACACAATGAAACTACAGCTGTCTGCAAGCAAGGAAGAGGACCCTCTTGCAAAGCTGGCCCCTTGATCTTGACATCTGGCCTCCAGAACCATGAGAAATAAAGGTCTGTTGATTAAGCCACCCAGCCTATGGTATTCTGTTACAGAAGCCTGAGCAGACTAATACAAAACCCATTAAATGAATAGCCAATCAAATGACTTAATAGGTCTTGTCAAGTATGTCTCATAAATATGCAGTGTCAAGAGAGTTTGAGACAATCGCTATCTCTAATGATAAGTTCCATGATAAATAACCACACTGAAGACTAGGAATCACAAAGCTGCCATCTTGGGAGAGTTTTTTCTATATTGTTTTAGCAGTTATAAAGTCCCAGCCTCCCAATCATTTTTCTTACACTTTTGATATGCTGTCAGAATGTGATAGTACTGGACCTCAGTTGCAAGAAGATAAATTTCACTGTGAAGATACGGTTTCCTCTTCTTAGTGCTGTTCGTTAGCTAACTTTAAACTTGTGAAAAAAAAACTGTGTATATTAATTTCTAATAATTTCTCTCAATTGACTCTACGTTCTTGTTTTATATTCTTAGAGACACAAAGAGAAAGTCTTAAATTGGAAGAATCTTAACACAAAAGTCAGCTTCAAACTATCTTTCCAATCATTCTTCTGATTCCAATCACCTTCCCAAGCAGCTACACAGAATTATTGCTTTTCTAAGGATACCGTGTTCTTTCACATCTCTATGTCTTTGAATATGCTTCCCCCCTTTGCATGGAGGAACTTTCTGAATCTCATAAAATCCCACTGATCTTTTAAAGTTCAGGGCAAAATTTCAATTCATCCTGAAGACTGTCCAGGCCACCTAAGAAATTATGCTCCCTTGTAGTGCCACAGAGAAATAAATTGCTTAAAAATAATTGGAGTAGGTCAAAGGGGTACAGGAGCCAACTGAAAAAGTTTAGAATGGCTATAGCTGAAAGAATTTGAGGAACAAAATAAATATTGGATAAAAAATAAAAAATACTGGAGTATAAGCTAAAGTGTAAAATAAATACCCATAAGACCACACTTATATATAAATAAATGATTGAATAAATAAATAAACCAGGGGTGGGAGGAGGAGGGACAAATCTCCTTTGCAGAAGAATTCCAAGTAACTTATGTAGATACTCCACTCTCAACGAAATGAGCGTAATTCCTCACTCCTTAAATGTGAGCTGTTCATAGTGACTTCTTTCTAAAGGGTACAGTTTGAAAAGGGGGAAACAGAGTAACTTTAAAGTGGAAAAACTTGACAAATGCTACCTCAACCAGGTGATCAAGTTTAACACCAACAGTGATAAGTCATGTTGATAGTATGTGATGTGATGAAAGTGGCACTTAACCTCTGTTAACTTCCTCCCCAAAACCAATAACTCCCATCTAATTATAAGAAAAACACTAGACGAATCTTAATTGAGAAAGATTCTACAAAATACCTGATCAGTAATCCTCAAAACTGTCAAGGTCATCAAAAACAATGCGAGTGTGAGAAACTCTCACAGCTAAAAGGAGCCTGAGGTATCATCATTTTTAAAGGTAATGCGGTATCCTGGATGGAATTCTGGAACAGAAAAAAAATTAGGGAAATAAGTGAGGAATTCTGAATGAACTATATGTTTAGGTAATAATAATGTTATCAGTATTGGTTCATTAAATGCGACAAACGTACTGTACTAACGTACAATATTAATAGAGCAAACTGGGAGTGGACATACAGGAAGTTTCTGTACAATCTTTGCAATAATTCTGTAAATTTAAATCTGTTCTAAAATTGATAAGTGTATTAAAAAGCGATCATAATCATGAAGCAGTTATGGTCCAACAGAACAGCTACAGGGCTCTCCTTAGCACTCACTGAAATGCATTTTAGTTTCCTTTTATTCTCCCCTAGCTTCTAAACTCCTTATATCCCCAGCCTCTTGTATATAGTATACTCAACAATAGGTCTATGGAGTGAACTAGAAATATGTATTTAGATATACAACTAATGATGGGATCACTGCAATATTCTGAGAGATTTTTTAACCAGAGAAATAATGTAAATTGGCAACGCTGTTTGTAATCAACTTTACACAAATCTCAATAATAAAGTGAATTTATTAAAGTTATAATAGTTTTCTTTTGATCCTTCACGTACACACAGATGTGCACTTGAATTTTGTTTCTCCTAGAATTAAAACATTTTTAAATGGTGCTTGACACCTTTGGAAAATAACCTTCACGTTGTCTTCTGTGTAACTCTGTCCCAAATCCTAGACAACTGGTGAGCTGAAGAGTGATAGAAGGCACTGACCCTGTAACCAGAATACTTGGGTTTCAATAGATCTGTTGCTTTACAGCTAAATGACTTTGGTCAACTTATTGACCTCCTTAAGCCTCAGTTTCCCCATTTGTAAAATGGAGATAATCATAGTAATGCCTCTCAGGGTTACTGTGAGAATTAAATAAATTAATACCTGTCAGTGGCTTAGAGTGCTGTGTGGGAAGTGGCAGGCAATTACTAAATATCAGCTATTATTACTAATAAATTAAAAGAACAATTGTTCTAAATATAACTTCCAATTGAGCCTACTTCTTTAGATGTTTGCAGTAAATAATACGATAAAGTAATTGTTATTTATTTCTGATTCTATGCTAATTATGCTAAGTTAAGGGCAATATTTTATTGATCATTATGACCAAAGTTAATTATTAGACTAGTTATGATTGCTGGAATGTAAGCTTCATGATGGCAGAGACTATTTATTTCACCATTGAAACCTCAGCACCTAATATCAAACTTGGTACATATTAGGGCTTAGTAAATATTTTTCAACTTATATATCACTTATACCCAACATGAACTATGCTACACAAATCATCCAAGGTTGAGCTTAAACTAAATAATTTGTGATATACTTTTAAAGAGCTTAAACTAAATAATTTGTGATATACTTTTAAAAGTCTAGGCTTTATTCTTCGGTCTTGAAGTCAATTGTTCTGGCCTCTATTCTTAGCCTAGAATAATTTTAAA
The DNA here is from genome assembly GCF_005190385.1 of Monodon monoceros. Classification (NCBI taxonomy): domain Eukaryota; kingdom Metazoa; phylum Chordata; class Mammalia; order Artiodactyla; family Monodontidae; genus Monodon; species Monodon monoceros. The sequence continues at coordinate 106,203,926 of NW_021703779.1, read as the reverse complement.
AAGTCTTTCCTCTATCAAAGTAATTGTTGCTGTACAAATGCATAAATAGCTACGGATGGATTTTCCTTTTAAGCAGCCTTGAAAGATGTATTGAATTGACTTAAGAATCTATTAACTTTATTTCACACATGCCCTCATTGCTTCTTTCAGTGTCAGCCATACTAATATCACTGCATATGTACAGTTTGCAAGATAAGACATTTGGCTGTAGTTTAAAATAGGGACAGAGGGGAAGAAGGGAGAAGAAAACAACAAGTGAGATGGTGATAGATGTTAAAACTGTTTTAAATATTTTTGGTTATGTTTTCAAGTGAATCAAAAAGATCTTTTCTGCTTCATATTCCTGTAGATGCATATATTCCATTTTTAGCAAAAAAATGTTATAAAATATTTCTGAAATGATGTACTTATGTGTAAGGCGTTGTGCAAAAACTGTAGAGAATAAGAATATGACTCCAATATGGCCCTTTCCCTCAAGGAGCTTAACATGAACAAAAAAGGGTGGAGTGATAGAAAATTTATATTAACAACTAAAATACAAGCAGTAGAATTCTACTTTGCTTCTAAGTTAATATTTTCAGAATCACATTATTCTTAGGGATATCTTCTTTTTGAAGCCATAGATCAAGGCTTATGGTTAATCAAAGGACACATTTAACAGACCATGTATATGTATTATGCATATGTATATAAATCTGTGTATACAAGCACTGGTTGCCAAATACAACATTTCCTGTAACCTATGACTCATATCACTTTCATTTAAGTCAGTACTATTAGGTTGTAAAAATCTAGAAGGCAGAAGCCATGAATGTAATATGTCAGGGTTGTAGTATATAAAACTGCATATCATAATGCAAATGCTTAAATTTTTTTGGTTCTGTTATATTTAACACAATACATAAAAAAGGACCTAAAACGGTTTGTTTACCAACTCAGAGCCAACTTGATAAAGTCTAATCTTCCCTGAAAAGTCAGCTAAAGTTACAACCTACTCTGCAGATATATATCTTTTTTTCTTTTCTATTACTATTTGAATAAGAAATGTAATCGTTTCTAATAGAAAAAAAAATGAGTTAAATACTTAAGATCTTTTTCTTTCTATTCCCAATACATAATGCCCAGCTTATACATTTGCCAATTTTGTCCATTATAACAATTTTTTGTTTGTATATGCATTTCTATAAGATTTCAAGTTCCATGAGAATGGTAATATTTTTGTTTCAGCTATTTATGTACGGGGTAATTAGTAGTAGTCACCATATTTGTTGAATGAATGAATGAATGAGAAGCTTCTCATAATCCTACACTCAAAATAAATGATGTTTTTCACATGCTCTACTACGTATTGTCAACACGTGTCTTGAAGATATAATTCTACATTTTTCTCTAATCAATATTATATAGTACACATTTTCTGTTTTGCACAGCCTTCATAATCATCTCATTAACTGCATAATAATGCATTGATATGATTTTTCATAAGTTACTTTACTATTCAACTTTCACTGATACAAAATGTTAGACTGAAGTTGTTTATACACATACTCTTTTTTTCTGAAACGTATTTCTTGGAGAAAATGTCCAAGATAGAAGAAGAGGGACGTGGTTGTGTGCAGATAACATTTATAAAACCTGGACTAATAATAAAAAGCAACTATTTTTAAAGGTGCTGGAAAGCATCCAAAAGAAGAGCAAAGGCAGAGGAGCTTCTTCTTGAAAAACTGTATGTGCAAGAGGCAAGAAAGGCAAGTTTGTACTTTTCTTTTCTGAGGGAGTTCTCCAAACCACACCCATGGTGAGCAGAAAATTGTAGCTTTACCAGTTTGACAAAGAACAGAGAGCAGAGCTTAGTACTGGAAAAGCAGCCAGAAATTTAACGTAGAAATTCTGGAAGCAAAAGATATGAGAAAGAATGAGACCCAAAATCTGAATGTAAACTCTATTCCTATCCACTAAATACACAGGGGCAAGGGAGAAGCCAGGTGACACAGCAAAAAGAAATGCACAAAGAAAATGAAAAAGAAAAAACTGACAGGGCCTAAAGAAGAATTTTGAACCCAAAGATAAAGCTGTAGTGGATGAACATTTTGAGGTTGCTACTTTTTAAAGTATTCCCCAAAGAAGACCACCTTGGAAAGCAGAAAATGAAGTCTTGCTGGCTTAAGGTACTAGATGACAGAGCCCAACAATGGTCAATCAGTTGGAAACTTAGAGTAGAATCCTCAGAAGCAAGGAAACCACAGAGAGGATTAATGCCAAAATCTGTCTATAAAGGCAGTCCAACTTTATGGTTTAGGAAATAAATATACACTTTCAGGGGAAAATGCAGGGAGCCACATTAAAAAAAATACAGCAGGTAAAAGCTATAAGAACTGGGAAGAAATATCTGCTGCTGCCCATTATAGGGTGGACAGAGTCTGATATCTGGCCCAAGCTAACTGCCTACAAGACCAATAACAACAAAATTCCCCAGAAGAATAAAGCAGAACTCAGAGTCACTAAAACTTATCTAAACTATCTGGATTCCAGAAATTACTATACTTTCAAAGCAATAAAAAATGTAATCTATTCTCAGGGTTAGGAAACTCAATAGGAACTAACTCAAAATGAAATCCAAACTTAACCCATATTATTTAAGTATATGTATAACTGATTCACGTTGTTATAAAGCAGAAACTAACACACCATTGTAAATCAATTATAATCCAAAAATATGTTAAAAACAAAAAAACAGACGAATGGATAAAGAAGATGTGGAACATATACACAATAGAATATTACTCAGCCATAAAAAGAAACGAAATTCAGTTATTTGTAGTGAGGTGGATGGACCTAGAGTCTGTCATACAGTGAAGTAAGTCAGAAAGAGAAAAACAAATACTGTATGCTAACACATATATATATGGAATCTAAAGAAAAAAAGAGAGAAAGAAAATTGTCAGAATAACCTAGGGGCAAGATGGGAATGAAGATGCAGACCTACTAGAGAATGGACTTGAGGATACGGGGAGGGGGAAGGGTAAGCTGGGACAAAGTTAGAGAGTGGCATGGACATATATACACTACCAAACGTAAAATAGATAGCTAGTGGGAAGCAGCCACATAGCACAGGGAGATCAGCTCAGTGCTTTGAGACCACCTAGAGGGGTGGGATAGGGAGGGTGGGAGGGAGGGAGATGCAAGAGGGAAGAGAAATGAGGACATATGTATGTGTATAACTGATTCACTTTATTATAAAGCAGAAACTGACACACCATTGTAAAGCAATTATACTCTAATAAAGATGTTAAAAAAAAAGTAAAAGGAAGTCATCCTAGTGAGTGAACAGTTTCTATTTCTCTGTTGAGAGTTACTATCAAAAATAAAATCTCGAGGGGACCTTCAAGATGGCGGAGGAGTAAGACGTGGAGATCACCTTCCTCCCCACGAATACATCAAAAATACATCTACATGTGGAACAACCCCGACAGAACACCTACTGAACGCTGGAAGAAGACCTGAGACTTCCCAAAAGGCAGGAAAATACCCATGTACCTGGGTAGGGCAAAAGAAAAAAGAAAAAACAGAGACAAAAGAATAAGGATGGGACTTGCACCACTGTGAAGGAGCTGTGAAGGAGGAAAAGTTTCCACATACTAGGAAGCCCCCTTCATTGGCGGAGACAGGAGGTGGTGGGCTGAAGCTACGGAGCTGTGGAGGAGAGCGTAGCAACAGGGGTGCAGAGGGCAAAGTGGAGAGATACCCACACATAGGATCAGTGCCGACCAGCACTCACCAGCCCAAGAGGCTTATCTGCTCGCCCACCAGGATGGGCGGGGCCTGGAAGCTGAGGCTCGGGCTTCTGTCGTATCCCAGAGAGAGGACTGGGGTTGGCTGCATGAACACAACCTGAAGGGGGATAATGCATCACAGCTAGCCAGGAGGGAGTCCAGGAAAAAGTCTGGAACTGCCTAAGAGGCAAGAGACCATTGTTTTGGGGTGCGGAAGGAGAGGAGATTCAGAGCTCCACCTAAACAAGCTCCAGAGACGGGCGCGAGCCGTGGCTATCAGCGGGGACATCACAGACAGGCATGAAACGTTAAGGCTGTTGCTGCAGCCACCAAGAAGCCTGTGTACAAGCACAGGTCACTATCCACTCCTCCCCTCCTGGGAGCCTATGCAACCCGCCACTGCCAGGGTCCCGTGATCCAGGGACAACTTCCCCGGGAGAACACATGACGCACCTCATGTTGTTGCAACATCACACTGGCCTCTGCTGCCTCAGGCTCACCCCACATTCTAATTATAACTACTGTACCCCTCCCTCCCTCCTGGCCTGAATGAGGAAGAGCCCCCTAATCAGCCGCAGCTTTAACCCCCTCCTGTCTGGGAGGGAACAGATGCCAGAGGGCGACCTACACGCAGAGGCGGGGCCAAGACCAAAGCTGAGCCCCAGGAGCTGTGTGAACAAAGAAGAGAAAGGGAATCTCTCCCAGCAGCCTCAGGAGCAGCGGATTAAATCTCCACAATCAACTGGATGTACCCTGCATCTGTGGAATACCTGAATGGACAAAGAATGTTCCCAAAATTGAGGCACTGGACTTTCGGAGCAACAGTAGACTTGGGGTTTGCTGTCTGAACCTGATTTGCTTCTGATTTTTATGTTTATCTTAGTTTAGTTTTTAGCGCTTGTGATAACTGGTGGATTTGTTTATTGGTTTGGTTGCTCTCTTCTTTTTTAAATTATTATTTATATTTTTATTTTAATAATTTTACTTATTTATTATTATTTTTTGTTTTCCTTTCCTTTTTTATCTCCCTTCTCTTTAGAGCTGTGTGGCTGACAGGGTCTTGGTGCTCTGGCCTGGTGTCAGGCCTGAGCCTCTGAGGTGGAGGAGAGGAATTCAAGATATTGGACCAACAGAGACCTCCCGGCCCCATGTAATATCAACTGGTGAGAACTCTCCCAGGGACCTCTGTATCAACACTAAGACCCAGCTCCACCCAATGGTCAGCAAGCTCCAGTGCTGGATGCCCTGTGCCAAACAACTAGCAACACAGGAAAACAAAACAACCCATTAGCAGACGGGCTACCTAAAATCATACCAAGTTCACAGAGACCCCAAAACATGCCACCAGACGTGAACTTGCCCACCAGAAAGACAAGATATAGCCCCACCCACTACAACAGAGGCACCAGTCCCCTCTACCAGGAAACCTACACAAACCACTGAACCAACCACACCCACTGGGGGCACACACCAAAAACCATGGGAGCTACGAACCTGCAGCCTGTGAAACGGAGACCCCAAACACAGTAAATTAAACAAAATGAGAAGACAGAGAAATACGCAGCAGATGAAGGAGCAAGGTAAAAACCCACCAGACTAAACAAATGAAGAGGAAATAGGCAGTCTACCTGAAAAAGAATTCACAGTAATGATAGTAACAATGACTCAAACTCGTGGAAATAGAATGGACAAAATACAAGAAACGTTTAACAAGGACCTAGAATAACTAAAGAGCAAACAAACAATGATGAACAACACAATAAATGAAATTAAAAATTCTCCAGAAGAAATCATAGCAGAATAACTGAGGCAGAAGAACAGATAAAATACTGGAATATAAAATAGTGGAAATAACCACCACAGTGGAGAATAAAGAATGAAAAGAACTGAAGACAGTCTCAGAGACTTCGGGGACAACATTAAATGCACCAACACTCGAATTATAGGGGTCCCAGAAGAAGAAGAGAAAAAAAAAAGGGACTGAGAAAATATTTGAAGAGATTATAGTTGAAAACATTCCTAATATGGGAAAGAAAATAGTTAATCAAGTCCACGAAGCACAGAGTCCCATACAGGATAAACCCAAGGAAAAACATACCAAGACACATATTAATCAAACTATCAAAAATTAAATACAAAGATAACATATTACAAGCAGCAAGGGAAAAACAACAAATAATACACAAAGGAATCCCCGTAAGTTTAACAGCTGATCTTTCAGCAGAAACTTTGCAAGTCACAAGGGACTGGCAGGACATATTTAAAGTGATGAAGGAGAAGTACCTACAACCAAGATTACTCTACCCAGCAAGGATCTCATTCAGATTTGATGGAGAAATTAAAACCTTTACAGACAAGCAAAAGCTGAGAGAGTTCAACACCACCAAACCAGCTTTACAACAAATGCTAAAGGAACTTCTCTAGGCAAGAAACACAAGAGAAGGAAAAGACCTACAATAACAAACCCAAAACAATTAAGAAAATGGGAATAGGAACATACATATCGATAATTACCTTAAATGTAAATGGATTAAATACTCCCACCAAAAGACACAGACTGGCTAAATGGAAACAAAAACAAGACCCATATATATGCTGTCTACAAGAGACCCACTTCAGAACTAGAGACACATACAGACTGAAAGTCAGGGGATGGAAAAAGATATTCCACGCAAATGGAAACCAAAAGAAAGGTGGAGTAGCAGTTCTCATATCAGACAAAATAGACTTTAAAGACTATTAGAAGAGACAAAGAAGAACACTACATAATGACCAAGGGATCAATCCAAGAAGAAGATGAAACAATTGTAAATAGTTATGCACCCAACATAGGAGCACCTCAATACATAAGGCAAATACTAACAGCCATCAAAGGGGAAATCGACAGTAACACGTTCATAGTAGGGGACTTTAACACCCCACTTTCACCAATGGACAGATCATCCAAAATGAAAATAAATAAGGAAACACAAGCTTTAAATGATACATTAAACAAGATGGACTTAATTGATATTTATAGGACATTCCATCCAAAAACAACAGAATACACATTTTTCTCAAGTGCTCATGGAATATTCTCCAGGATAGATCATATCTTGGGTCACAAATCAAGCCCTGGTAAATTTAAGAAAACTGAAATTGTATCAACTATATTTTCCGACAACAACACTATGAGACTAGATATCAATTACAGGAAAAGATCTGTAAAAAATACAAACACATGGAGGCTAAACAGTACATTACTTAATGACAAAGCGATCACTGAAGAAATCAAAGAGGAAATCAAAAAATACCTACAAACAAATGACAGTGGTGACACGACGACCCAAAACCTATAGGATGCAGCAAAAGCAGTTCTAAGATGGAAGTTTACAGCAATAAAATCCTACCTTAAGAAACAGGAAACATCTCGAATAAACAACCTAACCTTGCACCTAAAGCAATTAGAGAAAGAAGAACAAAAAAAAAAACCCAAAGTTAGCAGAAGGAAAGAAATCATAAAGATCAGATCAGAAATAAATGAAAAAGAAATGAAGGAAATGACAGCAAAGATCAATAAAATGAAAAGCTGGTTCTTTGAGAAGATAAACAAAATACATAAACCATTAGGCAGACTCATCAAGAAAAAAACGGAGAAGACTCAAATCAATAGAATTAGAAATGAAAAAGGAAAAGTAACAACTGACGCTGCAGAAATACAAAAGGTCATGAGAGATTACTACAAGCAACTATATGCCAATAAAATGGACAACCTGGAAGAAATGGACAAATTCTTAGAAATGCACAACCTGCCAAGACTGAATCAGGAAGAAATAGAAAATAAGAACAGACCAGTCACAAGCACTGAAATTGAAATTGTGATAAAAAAATCTTCCAACAAACAAAAGCCCAGGACCAGATGTCTTCACAGGCGAATTCTTTCAAACAGAGAAGAACTAACACCTAACCTTCTCAAATTCCTCCAAAATACAGCAGAGGGGGGAACACTCCCAAACTCACTCTACGAAGCCACCATCACCCTGATACCAAAACCAGACAAGGATGTCACAAAGAAAGAAAAGTACAGGCCAATATCACTGATGAACATAGATGCAACAATCCTCAACAAAATACTAGCAAATAGAATCCAACAGCACAGGAAAAGGATCATACACCATGATCAAGTGGGGTTTATCCCAGGAATGCAAGGATTCTTCAATATACGCACATCAATCAAAGTGATACACCATATTTACAAATTGAAGGAGAAAAACCATATGATCATCTCAATCGATTCAAACAAAGCTTTTGACAAAATTCAACACCCATTTATGATAAAAACCTTGCAGAAAGTAGGTATAGAGGGAACTTTCCTCAACATAATAAAGGCCATATATGACAAACCCACAGCCAACATCATCCTCAATGGTGAAAAACTGAAAGCATTTCCACTAAGATCAGGAACAAGACAAGGTTGGCCACTCTCACGACTCTTATTCAACATAGTTTTGGAAGTTTTAGCCACAGCAATCAGAGAAGAAAAGGAAATAAAAAGAATCCAAATCAGAAAAGAAGAATTAAAGCTGTCACTGTTTGCAGATGACATGATACTATACATAGAGAATCCTAAAGATGCTACCAGAAAACTGATAGAGCTAATCAATGAATTTCGTAAAGTAGCAGGATACAAAATTAATGCATAGAAATCTCAGGCATTCCTATACACTAATAATGAAAAATCTGGAAGTGAAAGCAACAAAACACTCCCATTTACCATTACAACAAAGAGAATAAAATATCTAAGAATAAACCTACCTAAGGAGACAAAAGACCTGTATGCAGAAAATTATAAGACACTGATGAAAGAAATTAAAGATGATACAAATAGATGGAGAGATATACCATGTTCTTGGATTGGAAGAATCAACATTGTGAAAATGACTCTACTACCCAAAGCAATCTACAGATTCAATGCAATGCCTATCAAACTATTACTGGCATTTTTCACAGAACTAGAACAAAAAATGTCACAATTTGTATGGAAACACAAAAGACCCCGAATAGCCAAAGCAATCTTGAGAACGAAAAACGGAGCTGGAGGAATCAGGTTCTCTGACTTCAGACTATACTCCAAAGCTACAGTAATCAAGACAGTATGGTACTGGCACAAAAACAGAAATATAGATCAATGGAACAGGATAGGAAGCCCAGAGAAAAACCCATGCACATATGGTCACCTTACGTTTGATAAAGGAGGCAGGAGTGTACAGTGGATAAAGGACAGCCTCTTCAATAAGTGGTGCTGGGAAAACTGGACAGGTACATGTAAAAGTATGAGATTAGATCACTCCCTAACACCATACACAAAAATAAGCTCAAAATGGATTAAAGACCTAAATGTAAGGCCAGAAACTGTCAAACTCTTAGAGGAAAACATAGGCAGAACACTCTATGACATAAATCACAGCAAGATCCTTTTTGACCCACCTCCTAGAGAAATGGAAATAAAAACATAAATAAACAAATGGGACCTAATGAAACTTCAAAGCTTTTGCACAGCAAAGGAAACCATAAACAAGACCAAAAGACAACCCTCAGAATGGGAGAAAATATTTGCAAATGAAGCAACTGACAAAGGATTAATTTCCAGTATTTACAAGCCACTCATGCAGCTCAATAACAAAAAAACAAACAACCCAATCCAAAAATGGGCAAAAGACCTAAATAGAGATTTCTCCAAAGAAGATACATAGACTGCCAACAAACATATGAAAGAATGCTCAACATCATTAATCATTAGAGAAATGCAAATCAAAACTACAATGAGATATCATCTCACACCAGTCCGAATGGCCATCATCAAAAAATCTAGAAACAATAAATGCTGGAGAGGGTGTGGAGAAAAGGGAACACTCTTGCACTGCTGGTGGGAATGTGAATTGGTACAGCCACTATGGAGAACAGTATGGAGGTTCCTTAAAAAACTACAAATAGAACTACCATTCAACTCAGCAATCCCACTACTGGGCATATACCCTGAGAAAACCATAATTCAAAAAGAGTCATGTACCAAAATGTCCACTGAAGTTCTATTTACCATAGCCAGGAGATGGGAACAACCTAAGTGTCCATCAACAGATGAATGGATAAAGAAGATGTGGCACATATATACAATGGAATATTACTCAGCCATAAAAAGAAACGAAACTGAGCTATTTGTAATGAGGTGGATGGACCCAGAGTCTGTCATACAGAGTGAAGTAAGTCAGAAAGAGAAAGACAAATACCGTATGCTGACACATATATATGGAATTTAAGAAAAAAAAATGTCATGAAGAACCTAGGGGTAAGACAGGAATAATGACACAGACCTACTATAGAATGGACTTGAGGATATGGGGAGGGGGAAGGGTAAGCTGTGACAAAGTGAGAGAGTGGTATGGACATATATACACTACCCAAAATAAAACAGATAGCTAGTGGGAAGCAGCCGCATAGCACAGGGAGATCAGCTCAGTGCTTTGTGCCCACCTAGAGCGGTGGGATAGGGACGGTGGGAGGGAGGGAGGGAGACGCAAGAGGGAAGAGATATGGGAACATATGTATATGTATAACTGATTCACTTTGTTATAAAGCAGAAACTAACACACCATTGTAAAGCAATTATACTCCAATAAAGATGTAAAAAAAAAAAAGCAGCAAGGGAAAGCAACAAATAAAATACAAGGTAATCCCTATAAGGCTAACAGCTGATCTTTCAACAGAAACTCAGCAAGCAAAAAGGGTGTGGCAGGACATATGTAAAGTGATGAAAAGGGAAAACCTACATCCAATATTATTCTACCCAGCAAGGATCTCATTCAGATTTGAAGGAGATATTAAAACATTTACAGACAAGCAAAAGCTAAGAGAAATCAGCACCACCAAACCAGCTTTACAACAAATGCTAAAGGAACTTCTCTAGGCAGGAAACACAAGAGAAGGAAAAGACCTACAATAACAAACCCAAAACAATTAAGAAAATGGTAATAGGAACATACATATTGATAACTACCTTAAATGTAAATGGATTAAATGCTCCATCCAAAAGACATACACCGCCTGAATGGATCCAAAAACATGGCCTGTATATATGCTGTCTACAAGAGAACCACTTCAGACCTAGGGACACATACAGACTGAAAGTGAGGGGATGGAAAAAGGTATTCCATGCAAATGGAAATCAAAAGAAAGCTGGAGTAGCAATTCTCATATCAGACAAAATAGATGTTAAAATAAAGACTATTACAAGAGACAAAGAAGGACACCACATAATGATCAAGGGATCAATCCAAGAAGACATAACAATTGTAAATATTTATGCACCCAGCATAGGAGCACCTCAATACATAAGGCAAATGCTAACAGCCGTAATAGGGGAAATCGACAGGAACACAATCAGAGTAGGGGACTTTAACACCCCACTTTCACCAATGGACAGATCATCCAAAATGAAAATAAATAAGGAAACACAAGCTTTGAATGATACATTAAACAAGATGGACTTAATTGATATTTACAGGACATTCCATCCAAAAACAACAGAATACACTTTCTTCTCAAGTGCTCGTGGAACATTCTCCAGGAGAGATGATATCTTGGGTCACAAATCAAATCAGACTATTATGCTTGTTTAAAAAAGAAGAAAATTCTTCAATATGGAACAACATGTATAAACTCTGATGCTAAGTGAAATCATCCAGTCACACAAATACCTTCTATAAGTAGAATCATGCAGTATGTAAAATATTCAAACTCACAGAAGCAGAGAGTAGAATGGTGGTTGCCAGGGGCTGAGGGAAGGGAGCAATGGGGAGTTGTTATTCAACTGGTAGAGAGTTTCAGTTATGCAAGATGACTAAGTTCCAGATATCTGCTATAAAACATTGTGCCTATAGGTAACAATATTGTGTTGTACACTTAAACAACTGTTAAAAGGTTAGATCTCAGGTTAAGTGTTCTTACCTCAATTTTTTAGAAAAAATTATATAGCTAGTAAAAGTATCCTCCATAAATTAAAGAAAAATTAAATAATTCCCAGATAATCAAAAACTTATAGAACACATCACTAGCAGATCTGCCCCACAAGAAATACCAAAGAAAGTTCTTCAGGTTGAAATGAAAGGACCCTAGAAAGTAATCTGAATCCTCACCAAAAAAAGAAAGAACACTAGTAAATGTAACAACATACATAAATATGAAATAGTATTAATCTATTTATTTTTTCTATCTCCTATGCGCCATCTGATGTAGAAGACAAATGCATAATAATTTCAAATATGTTTTTAGTTGACTTAGAATGTATATAATTTGTATAAAGTTATATACAAGTATGTAAATTTGTATAAAATAGCAAAAATCAGGGAGAGGAAGTGAAGCTATATTTGAGTAAAGTTTTCTATGTTATTTAAGTTGGTAATAATTGAAGCTAGATTTTTTTTGAAGCTAGATTGTTTTAACATTAATTGTAAACTCCAGGGCAACCACTAAGAAAATAACTTAAAATATAGTAAAAGAAATAAGAAAGGAATAAAAACAGTACACTATAAAAATTTTTAAACAAAAGAAGCCAATAATGCCAGAACAGAGGAACAAAAAAGACAAAATATATATATATATAGAAAAAAGTAGCAAAATAGCAGATATTGGTCCTTTTTATCAGTAGTTACATTAATTATAAATAAATACTCCAATTAAAACACAGCAATCAGCAGAATAGATAAAAATACATGATGCAAATACATGTTGTCTACAAGAGAGACACCTGAGATCCAAAGCAACCATAGGTTGAAAGTAAAATGGTGGGGAAACAATATATAAGATGTCACGGGAAACCCGAACGAACTTTTTGGCCACCCCAATACCCTATGGACAATTTCCTTTAACTAGTGGTAGAAGTCAGAGCAATGAGAAGTGTGAAATAGATTTAATGCACCATTGCTGTCTTGAGATGGAGGGGTCCATGTGCCAAGGAATATAGGTCACCTCTAGAAGCTGAAAGTGGGCCCCCACTGACAACCAGCAAAGAAACTGAGACCTCAGTGTTAAAACTGTAAAGACATGAAATCTTCAACAACCTGAATGAATTTTGAAGTAAATTATCCCCAAAGCTTCCATATACCTTGATTGTGGTGTTTTGACACCATAAGCAGAGAACCCAGTCGAGCCTGCCTGGACTTCTAACCCACAGAACCATGAGCTAATAAATGGGTGTTGTTTTAAGCCCCTAAATCTGTGACAATTTGTCATACAGCAATAGAAAATTAATACATTCTCTTGTTTTCTAATTGTTTCATGTGTCTTATCTCCCTTAGGACACTGCAAGCAGCCTGAACGATAGAACCAAGTCTTATACACAGCACACAGTGGATAGATGATAAATAAGATCAGGAACAATTAATTGAATAAAATACCAAAATCCAGTTATATTTGTAACAATCCACCTGATATCTCTGATTTCCTTTACTCCAACAATGTTCAAGATCCTTTTAATGATAATATAATGGGCTTGAAATAATATTAACTAAGGTAAAGAAAATCCTAGGTAAGGGAGGTCGCAGCCATTTCAAGATTCCATTTAGTATGCAAGATACATTGCATCTATTTTTCTGAGTAGTTACATAGCTTACAACACTATGAGGGAAGACAACCATTCTATATCCATTATTAATTATTGTTTTCTAACTTACTTTCCTTAGACATCTTCCAACAGTAAATAAGACCGAACATTTTTTTCAGATCTCAATATCTCATAAGTTACAAATGTTCATTAATTTCTATAGTATCCTTATTCATTAAGCTAGCATTTAGTCCCATTTTACTTAAGGGTACTCTGGAAATAATGAATTTTCAGAAGTGCACGTGTGTGTGTGTGTGTGTGTATACACTCTTACCTTCCTGAAGAAAATGTACTTATTACAATTAATAACTCTCTTATTAGACATTGTGTCAGGAATATGCAAGTGATAAAATTGTCATGAAGTTAATATAATCCCCATCAGTCTCTAGAACAAAGTAACTTCCCCTCATATAAAGATCATGAACAATTAACAAGCAAAATCATAATTTCACAGATAGTTGCCCATCTAAATTCATTCAGACTTAGGGAAGAAGTGAGGCTACATTAAATTTTAATCAAATTTCACAGCTGCTGAAATATATTCATGAGATACTTGATTGACATTCCTAACACAAACAGAATGATCTATAAAAAGGACCATTGCATTTTAAGGTCAAGCATGTCATTTTCATCTTCCTATGTTCAAAACGTGTCATATTGAAAGATTGTAGCTGTTTCCTCCTTATTTTCATATTCCTTTTCTTATGACTTCATCTTCAGATACAATTCATGCAAATACCTAAAATTAGACTGGAAAGTTATTATGGTTTTAAGATATGGGAATGGGTTTTCCAGGAGTGAATTATCATCTTGCTTTTGCCAACTGGACTTGTTAATCCTGTATGAAAGCTTTGTATGCTTAGTTTTATAGTTAAAGTCTTAATTTACCTATTGCAATAATGTAATAACAACAACAATAGTAATATTCTTACTCTATAACCTGTTCTTAGATAATCTCTAAAAGTATTCCCATTATAGACCCTACCTTCCAATATTTCTTGAGCTCTAGTTATGGAAGGAGGCAAACATAATCTAGAAATGTAGATGAACATTTCTCTATGCAAAACAATATAAGAAAATTCTGATTTACATAACAGATATTTTAGGGAATGTAATTTGCTTTATAAAAAGAAGTATTTTGCTTAAAAACTTTAGTGTAGCATTTAAATAATACTTGATTCACATTCCATGTAAAGCACTATGCACACTTTCACTTTATTTTATTGTGGTAAGAACACTTAAATGAGACCTACCTCCTTAAATTTTTACATGTACAACACATTATTGCCGATTATAGGAATAATGTTACACAGCAGATTTCTAGAACTAATTCATCTTGCTTGACTGAAACTTTATGCCCCATTAGTAACTCCCCCATTTTCTCCTACTTGGAACCACCATTCCACTCTTTGATTTTATGAATTTAACTATTTTAGATACCTCATGTAAGTGAAATGATGTGGTATTTTTCTTTCTGTGACTGAATTATTTCATTTAGCATAATATCCTCAAGGTTCTTCCATGTTGTAGCATATTGCAGAATTTCCTTCTTTTTAAGACTGAATAGCATTATATTGTACGTATACCTCACATTTTCTTTACGCCCTCATCTGTGGATAGACATTTAGGTTGTTTCCACATCTTTGCTATTGTGAACAGTGTTGCAAAGAACACAAGCATACTAATATCTCTTTGAGATAATGATTTCAATTATTTTGTAAAAATACCCAAAAGTGGGATTGCTGGATTATATGGTAGTTCAATTTTTAATTTTTTGAGGACCCTCCAAACTGTTTTCCATAGTGGCTGCTCCATTTTTTAATTTACTTTTTAATTTTATATTGGAGTATGTTTGATTCACAATGCTGTGTTAGTTTCAGGTGTACAGCAAAGCCATTCAGTTATACACATACATATGTCCATTCTTTTTCAGATTCCTTTCCCATTTAAGTTATTACAGAATATTGAGTAGAGTCCCCTGTGCTATACAGTAAGTCCTTGTTGACTATCTATTTTACATATAGTAATGTGTATATGTTAATCCCAAACTCCTAATTTATCCCTTCCCTGCACCTTTCCCCTTTGGTAACCATACATTTGTTTTCAAAGTCTGTTAGTCTGTTTCTCTTTTGGAAACAAGTTCATTTGCATTTTTTTTAGATTCCACATATAAGTGATATCATATGATACTCGTCTTTCTCTGTCTAACTTACTTCACTTGGTATGATAATCTCTAGGTCCATCCATGTTGCCGCAAATGGTATTATTATATTCTTTTTATGGCCGAGTAATATTACATTGTATATATGTACCACAGCTTCTTTATCCACCCCTCTGTCCATGGACATTTAGGTTGCTTCCATGTCCTGTCTATTGTAAATAGTGCTGCAATGAACACTCGGGTGCATGTATCTTTTTGAATTATGGTTTTCTCTGGATATATGCCCAGGAGTGGAATTGCTGGATCATATATGGTAGTTCTGTTTTTAGTTTTTAAAGGAACCTCCCTATTGTTCCTCAGTAGAAAAAGAAATAAAAGGAATCCAAATTGGAAAAGAAGAAGTAAAACTGTCACTGTTTGCAGATGACATGATACTATACATAGAAAATCTTAAAGTTGCTACCAGAAAACTACTAGAGCTCATCAGTGAATTTGGTAAAGTTGCAGGATACAAAATTAATACACAGAAATCTCTTGCATTCCTATACAGTAACAGCAGAAGATCAGAAAGAGAAATTAAGGAAACAATCCCATTTATCATCACCTCAAAAAGAATAAAATACCTAGGAATAAACCTTCCTAAGGAGGCAAAAGACCTTTACTCCAAGAACTATAAAACACTGATGAAAGAAATTAAAGACAGCACAAAGAGATGGAAAGATATACCATGTTCTTTGATTGGAAGAATCAATACTGTCAAATTGACTGTACTACCCAAAGTGATCTACAGATTCAGTGCGATCCCTATCAAATTACCAATGGCATTTTTCACAGAACTAGAACAAAAAATTTCACAATTTGTATGGAAACACAAAAGACTCCGAATAGCCAAAGCAATCCTGAGAAAGGAAAACAGAGCTGGAGGAATCAGGCTCTCAGGCTCCATTTTTCATTCCTACCCACATTGCGCAAGAGTCCCAGTTTCGCCACATCCTCATCAATATTTGTCTTTTTTTTTTTTCATAATAGCCATCCTGACAGGCATGAGGTGATGTCTTTTATGAAAGCATGTCTATTCATGTTCTTAGTCTTTTCTTTTTTTACTATCTATTAATTTCCTTTTATGGCAGATAACACATTGTAGTCTCCTCTGTCATGTTTCCTTTCTTACTTTTGTTCCTGAAGCCTAGTTATTACTTTTTTGCTTTTAACTTGCTTGGTTTTCTTTTTATTGCTGATTCTTCCATTCCTTCTCATGGACTTTCAATACAATTCCCACAAGTTTTATTACCATTCAGTTATTTATCATTTCTATATTTTTATTCTTGTACTTCTCTCTCCTGGAAATCTACACGTAACTTCTCTCCAGACTGGTTGTTTTCTAGGTTTGCTAAACAACTGTCATCCTCGAACTTACTTTTGCCTTTCTCTTCAGTTGTATTTCCTGATTTCTGGGTATCATATTTTTCTATTTTTCTAAAACTTTTTTTTATTTTTGTGGAGTGCATCCTTCATTAATTCCATCAGGTGAAGGTGGTATTTATTCTTTTAATTATTGTACATGTTTTAAAAAATTCACATGATGATGAACACTTTCCATTTGCCTGTCTCTTGAGCCGCCCTGCTCCAGTCAAGGCCTGATGACTGCCATCCTAGTATCTCCCTCCAGTATCATCTTGAAGAACCTTTTTACTCTTCTGTGTAACAACTCCAGTTTTCTGTAAGCCCATTTGTCTTTTTTAACTCCCTCCTTTTGGAGCACACATCTTAGTATTTTCTTGAGAATGGGTTCAGAGAAGGTAAATATTCCCTGAATATGTATTTCTGAAAATATCTTCATTCTACACTTAAACTTAATTTTTGTTTGCCTAGGTATAGAATTCTAGGTTTAAATGCATTGTACTTCAGACTTTTGAAGGCGCTGCTCAATTGTATTCAAGTCGGCAGGGTTTTATTCAGAGATATAAAGCAATTCTGAATGCTGTCAGGTGACTTTTTTTTTCTTCTTTAGAGACTTGAAACTTTTCTGCTGCCAGTGTTCTGAAAGTCCACAAATATGAGCATGGAGTGAGTGTACATTTACTTAAGTCTGCTGCATCTTTTGAGATTTAAAAAGATAAAAATTCAATTCTGGTGGTAGTGAGAGCATGGAGAGAGCAATGACTACTTGGGAGTATAAAGTTTCAGGAATTCAAAACATATATTCATTTTCCCAATAATATTGCTTCTTGGAATTTATCCTAAGGAAACTGATCCAAAATTCAGAAAACAATCTTAAACAAATATATCAACATAAGCATTATTTATAGTGAGAAAATTAGAAATAATCTGTATGAGCAACTATTTAAATTATGATAGTTTTATGATACAACTTTAAAGCAATTAAGTTGGTTTTGAAAATGACTTTTAATAACATGGGAAAATGTTACTTTCATTTAAAGGAGAAAATACTTAAATTTTTGTATTAAATGCCTCTGCTGTATTAAAAAATATTTCTTGAAATTTTCATTTAAAAATTGTCTTATCATTTAAAAGTGAATTGTGTTTGGCTAACATTTCCATTCTCTAGTTCTTCCTACATCTTCAGAACACTTTTTAAAGATCTACATCTTTTCAGATTATGTTCAGCATCATCCCCTCTATGAAAGAAAATGGAGGACTTTGGCAGGGTATATATATTATACACAAAATGCATATATATAGTGTATGTATAATCTATTTGCAAAAGAGCTATTTGTTGTTTTACCAAAAGAATTCTAATAACTCGGAAAATTTAGATAACTTGTCAACTTCTGAAAATATGATATTCACTATGGACATACTGGGTCTTCGACATTGTTCATGAAGATTCTGGCTTAAATGCTCTAGCCAGTCATGTTGTAGAAGAGCATATGTTCTTCTGATTTCATTGCAGTTTTCCTTAAGATGGCATTATGTCTCTAAATTCTATGTATTTACTAAACATTTCACAATAAATACATGTTTTTATCCTGTGGGTTCTCTTTGGATAGTTTGAGGAGTTTCATGAGTTTAGTGCTTGCTGTGTGAAATAGGACTACTGAGTTTTCTAAAGCACACCCTTTAATTTTAAAATTTAGGGATTTGATGAAACAGTCTGTTCTTGCCTAATACATAGCATTTGCAATTCTTATAGATTTCAGACCTATCCAATCTCAGCTATTGCATTAAAAAAGTCACAGAAGGGTTAAATATAAGAATACCTATTGTAGTCACATAGAGCTTTAAAGTAGAACCAAAAATCTCTGAAGAGCGTTTATTTCACTTGTCTCTGTTTTTTGCTACAATTGACACTTCCCAAGGTTCTAATAGAAAAAGACAATAATAAAGAAAAAAGTTAAACTCATAGAAACAGAAGACAGAATGGTGGCTGCCAGGGGCTGGGGGGTGGGAGAAATGGGATATATTGTCAAAGGGTACAGACTTTCAGTTATAAGAAAAATAAGTTTTGAGGCTCTAATGTACAGCATGGTAGTTATAGGTAATGCTGTATTGTATACATGAAATTTGCTGAGAGTAGATCTTAAGCATTATCACCAAAAAAAAATAATAATTGTGTGAGGTGATGGATGTGTTAATTAACTTGACCATGGTAATCATTTCAAAATGTATACATATATCAAATCATCACATACATGTTAAATGTATTACAATTTTGTTTGTCAATTATACCTCAGTAAAGCGTAGGGGGAAAAAAGAGAAGGAAAAAAAAAGAATACCACCATGACTTGGCTCTATTTACATATCAGCCATTCTCCAAAAAGTGTTACATTTGTCATCTCATTTAGTCTTCAAAATAATCATCTTTACAATAAAGGTATAAATAATAAACTAGGATAATTTTATGGATGAGGGAGAAATAAAGTAGAGAAAGTATAAATGATTTTACCAAGGACATATAGTTAGTAAGCGCTGGAGCCAGAATTCAAACCCTGGCAATCTGACTCTAGGTTTGGGACTCATTACCACTATTGTATTCTGAGGTATCAGACAGTAGACTTCCCCCAAAATACACTGACCTAACTTTTGACTAAGAAAACCAGTGATTCAATGAAATACCTGGTTGATTCTCTTCTTCTCTCCACAAACTGACTGTTTAGTTCACTCAATTTACTGAATCAACAGATAACAAGTTAACATATTCTTCAGCAGCACTGATCACACATAGAAAGACAAAAGAATGGAAGGAGACAATTGGAGGTACATGGACCAATAGACACGTAACATGCAGGTTGTTTAGGTAGAAGATAGTGAGAAAGACCTGAGAGGAAATGAACTACACCTGGCAAAAATTCCATGTCCCTACATATACTACCGAATGTAAAATAGACAGCTAAGGTGAAGCAGCCACACAGCACAGGGAGATCAGCTCGGTGCTTTGTGACCACCTAGCAGGGTGGGATAGGGAGGGCGGGAGGGAGGTTCAAGAGGGAGGAGATATGGGGATATATGTGTATGTATAGCTGATTCACTTTGTTATACAGCAGAAACTAACATGCCATTGTAAAGCAATTATACTCCAATAAATATGTGAAAAAAAACCCATGTCCTATATTTCCCTTCTCCATAGATTTAAGCATCAATATTTACTACTGTTTTTAATTTCTACAATTAAAGCACCTATCAGATATTTTTAAATAAGTGTAAGAAGAGAGCCAAGCAAAAATAATAAAGACTAGAATGCAATAAGGTTTAGTGTTCCCAAATTTGCTGGGTTTCAGTCTTCCCCTTCTTGATTTGGCAGCATATCAAGATACCCACAAACTAAACTACAGAGCGGCTCTGCACAGCATTTCCTCTCTACTCTGCACTCCTTTAATGTGCTGGCCAGAGATTTTTTAATTTCATACATCATTTACAACTAGCTGTGTTGATTCCACAGTCATTACTAAGCTCAGCCTGAGTGCCAAAAAGGAACACACACCAACATACAGAAACACAGGCTTTTGGCATTGTCACAGTTAGTGCAAAATAAACCAAGTCCACTGCACTAACTATGCCATTAGCTGGAGAAGTCACAGACCTGGAATATAAAGTACCCAAGAACTAATTAATCTTTCTACTTGTTCATTTGCCAAGGCAAGATGGATATGGATGTCAATTCAAAACAAGTTCCAGACATTGTGGAAGTCATAATAAGTAGCTGAAAAACCCAAGGCAGAAGTTTCCTTAATAGCATGAGTGTCAGATACAAGCATGCTTGATACTTCACAAATTTAACTGTCTCACTTACTAGACTCCCTGTCAGTCATTGAAGTCAAATTTTAAGCTTTAGTTGAGATAATAAATGATGATGAAAAAAATATCATTTACTTTGGAGTTTGAGGTTATTTTTAAAACCTTTTGTTTTTCGATTGTACTCTTTTTTCCCATCCCAGATCCTCTGTAGGGAGAATAAAACCACTGAGATTTTTCAGTGGTTTTTGGTTTATTCCAGGCTATCCATACCGATGTACTCTGCCCTTTGGATAAAACACCTATCTTTGTGAAATATATGTCTAGGGCAAAGTTAGCAAGACTCATGTATCAGTAATGGTTCTCCAGAGAAACCAAACCAAGAGGAGATATATATATATATATATATATATATATATATATATATATATATATATCTGTATCTGTATCTGTCTATATATCTATATTTATCTACCTGTCTATTGAGAGATTAATTTAAGGAATGTGATCATGTGATTATGGAGGCTGGCAAGTCTGAAATCTACAGGGCAGGCCAGCAGGATGGAAATTCAGGTAACAGTTGATGTTGCAGTTTTGAGTCCAAAATCCATAAAACGGGCAAGAAGAGTGAAAACTCGGGCATGATTTCTATGCTGCAGTCTCAAGGCAAAATTTTGTCTTTGGGAAACCTCAGGCTTTTTTCTTAAGGCCTTGAACTGATTGGATGAAGTCTACCCACATTATGGAGGGTAATCTGCTTTAAAGTCAACTGATTGTAAATTTGTATTACATACAAAAATATTTTCACAGTAATATTTAGACAAGTGTTTGACCAAACAACCTACCCAACTTGACACAAAAATTACCCATCAACCCCCCCCAAACACACATAGGTACACGTACAAACACACATATGTACACATACAAACACATACATGCACAACACTGGCTTCATTATTACTGTGTTCTAAACAACTAAAATAATCACACTGGATATTTAAAGAAAAATTTAGATAACATATTTTAGTAGTGAAAATTCATGAATTATTAAAAATAGAACTTTCCTTAGTGGCTTTCTGAGAAGTGTGCTCTTCCTTTCTCTGAAATTAATTGTATCACAGTTAATATGCTAATTTACTGAGGATAAAGTAGGATTCCTGTGAGGAGGCTGTTTTCTTTTTCTATCATTCACAGGGGTTGAGATTTCTAAAATGTGTAAAATGCTTAGGCAGTTTTGCTTAGCTAATAGCACTGAAGATAAACGTATTCATTACAGTATTCATTGGCAACTGACCAACACTACTTGAACCAAGCTTAAAACCTCTCAAGATAAAATATCATTTAGCCAATACCATTTTGGAAAAGAAACACCTCTGTCCCACCAACATGTTTGACTGGCTAGTTAATGATTAAAGGCTGCAAGAAAGCCATTTTGAATTATAAATTATACGGCTTGCCATCCATGACATAGATATTCAGAGCCTTGGATGGTTTACCTATATAGTCACAAACAACGTGATGGCAGATGGGTTTTTGTATCTACCATCTGCTATATCTGGATCAGCATCTGTATTTGAAAAATGATTCTATAATATTTAGTTAGCAGCCAGTTTTCTTCATTTATTTTTGAAGTTTATGTTAATAAATATTTTTTCTAGAAAAACCAACACTCTTTCCCATAGGTTACCAGCTTTATCAATTTCTCTTAGAAAACTATTTTGTACCTTTTGATCAAAATCTCATTTCTATCAATAGCAAACTGAGGCTACAATTTAGCCTAATCTCAGGCAATTAAAACACACACTTTATTAAACCTTGGTCATGCCCATTAAAATTAATTGAGACCTTAGCCCCTTGCTGGACTGTTTCTTAATGAGCTTGGAGGAAAAGATAATAAATCCAGCAAACATGATCCTTCTTTAATGACTATGGTCCATATCTCTTTTGGTTGGTTTACACTGAAATTGTATATTTCTACTTTAAATTTTTATGATTATCCTCCAGGAAACGCATACATGCTTTTCAAAACTAAGAAAGTACTTTATGTGCCAAAAAGGAAAAACACTATTATGAAAACACAAGATAAAACAATTTAACAGCATAGTATCCATTTAAAGGTCAGAATTTGCTAGTTAAAAGGACACCCTAGCCGGTGGATTATTAAAAGGTTCATTAATAGTCAATGAGTTGCTGGCTACAGTCATACTTTTGCACAACTGCTAAACCAAGGACAGAATTTATCCACTTAATTTAAATATTACACTCACAGTTCTCAAGTGATTTCATTAGACAGATGAACTACTACATGGCAGAGTTTTCCTCTTGGATTTTGATATATTTTATGCACGTTGATTCTACAGAGGACCCAAAGTAACCTGTACTTCTAATGTGATTTCTGAATAACTAGATTTGAGTTACTGAGGGAGCTAGAGAGTTGAGACATATTGTAGGCAGAGTCTCCTAACCTCCTGTGTATATACCTAAATAACTTACAACTGCATTCTGTTAACTCCCTTTGTGTTCAGTTACAAAATTTTTAAATATACCTCTATTACAAAGAATAAAAAATATAATGACACCACAAGAATATACGACCATATTACTGAATCCTGGGGGGAAAAATAGTCACCATGTCACCATGTGTGTAAGAGTATTCATACATTCAACCTAGCATTTATCATGAACACATGTAAGCAACTACATAATTTTAGTTTATGCACACATAACCTCCACAGATCTGGCCCTGACCTTTTGTATTTTATGAACAGTGCTAAATATTATTTTTATCCTTCTCCAAATAAATAGGCAGTGTAAGAAAATGGGAACGATGTACTGTGCTTTCCTTAATCTATGTTCAAGGTAATGGGAACAATGTACTATGGAGACATGTCAAACTTTCTGTGCCGACATCAGTGATTCAAGAAATGTTTCTCTACTAAATTATCTCACTAATCTTGGACAATAAAAATCTATTCTTCCTTTTTCAATCAACCTTACTATAATACTGAAAGTGTAGATAGATATGATGTGACTCATAGCTCCCTGAGAATACCAATGAGGCCTGGATAGACAACACAACAAAGGTTTTTGTTATCAGTCAAGCAACTAATATTTATTGAGTATCTCAACAGTGCATTGGGAGTCAGAATATTATGGGAGTTACATATTCCACACATGAAAAATATAAAGTTTTATTCCTTCCCTCCAAAAATATAAAGCTAACTAACTAGGACTAAACCATCTTCCTGGATGACAAAAAAAACTTTCCCCAGTCTACTGACTTGATATACTTTTTTATTTAATATATCACACAATGAAAAACAATAATGTTGCACAATGCATCTGCAATGGATGCTTGAGCAATATTAATATTCACTGAATTATCAAACTAAGCCATGGTTTTATATAGGTACTAAGCCAGACAAAATCACAGTAATATATCTTAGATTCCTGTTTCTCAACACTGTCATTGAATACTGTCAACACTGTATATAGTGAAAAATCAAAACACTGTAGCTATGCATTGCCTTGGAAAAAGCAAGCAGGTTGTATATCACTAGTGTCAGAGATTCAAAGCAGAAAATTAGATCAGAGCATATGAAAGAAACAGTAGTATTGGAAGATCCCAAAGTGCTCAAAATAGAAACATAATGAGTTCTATGTGTTGCTTATATATAAATGTCCTGCTCAAAGAATTATTTTTGAATAAAGAGCAGTATATACTATATTGAGTAAAAGAAGCACTCTGATAAGTGTATAAACTTTGCCCAAATCCTTTTTTTTAAAAAAAATAATTTTATTTATTTATTTTCGGCTGCTTTGGGTCTTCATTACTGCACATGGGCTTTCTCTAGTTGCAGCGAGCGGTAGCTACTCTTCGTAGCAGTGTGCGGGCTTCTCACTGCAGTGGCTACTCTTGTTGCAGAGCATGGGCTCTAGGCACGCGGGCTTCAGTAGTTGCGGCACGTGGGCTCAGTAGTTGTGGCTCGCAGGCTCTAGAGCGCAGGCTCAGTAGTTGCGGCGCAGGGGCTTAGTTGCTCCGTGGCATGTGGGATCTCCCTGAACCAGGGCTCGAACCCGTGTCCCCTGCATTGGCAGGCAGATTCTTAACCACTGCACCACCAGGGAAGTCCAAATCCATTTTTTTAATGAGTGATCCAGACAACCTGTTCACGTAACAGATATGTCAAAATTTCATAAATTATTTGCTTTGTTCATAGGTACAATTTTAGATGATTTTTCACAATCATAGAAAACTATTAGATCTAAATAACATAAGTAAACATTTGCTCATTCTTTTTCAGGTCATCTCACTGTATCAAAGACATTTCAAACAAGCAGAAGTCAAATGAAACGTGCTCATTAATCTCACTTTTTCATAGTTGAAGTGATCTTGTACATTCAATTACTATATGATAGAGAGTTACTGAGTTTTTTTAGGGGGAAAATAATAAAGATTACAACAAACATTTCCTGAATACTGACTTATTCCTCACGTAAACTGATAAAATTTCCTGAGAAGTTGTAAAGATAATTAAAAAATAAAATTAAGAATCCAACAATAGTTTGTCCATTTGACCTGAAACATAGTTCAAGTCGAATGTGTCCTTACTGATTTTCTGTTTGGATAATCTATCCATTGTTGAAAGTGGTACTGAAGTCCCTTTCTATTACTGTATCTATTTCTCCCTTCAGATCCATTTGCTTAATATATATAGGTGCTCCAATGTTGGGTGCATATATATTTATGATTGTTGTATCTTCCAGATGGATTGGCCCCTTTATCATTATGTAATGACCTTCTTTGTCTCTTCATACCATTTTTGGCTTAGAGTCTATTTTGTCTGATATAACTATAGCTACCTCTGCTCTCTTTTGGTTTCCATTGGCACGGAATATCTTTTGTCATTCCTTCACTTTGACTCTATGCATGTCCTTAAAGCTGAGGTGAGTCTCTTGTGGGCAGCATGTAGTTGGGTCTTATTTTTTTATGCATCTAGCCACTCTATGCCTTTTCATTGGAGAATTCAATCCACTTACATTGACAGTAATTATTGATAGATAAGAACTTCTAATGCCATCATATTGCTTTCTGGCTGTTTCATAGTTCCTCTGTTCCTTTTTCCTCTCTTGCTGCCTTCTTTGGAATTTCTGGTTTTCTGTAGTGGTATTCTCTAATTACAATCTCTTTATCTTTTGTGAATCCACTATAGGTCTTTGCTTTGTGTATACCATAAGGCTTATATAAAACATCTTATAGATATAATAACCTATCTCACACTGATAACAACTTAACTTGGATTGAATACAAAAATTTTACCTTTTTATTACCCCTTGTTATGTTAATGTTACAACTTACTTCTTTTCATACTGTGTATTCATCCACAGATTATAGTAACTATAGCTATTTTTAATCTTGTCCTTTAACATTTATATTATAGTTAAGTGGTTGACACACCATTATATTACAGTATGAGAGAATTCTGAATTTGACTATATTTACCTTTACAAGAGTGTTATGTATTTTCATGTTACTGATTTGTGTCCTTTAATTTCAGCTTGAAAAACTCATCTCAGCACTTCATATAAGGCAGGACTAGTGGTGATGAACTCCATCAGCTTTTGTTTGTCTCGGAAAATAGTTCTCTCTCCTACATTACTAAAGGACAACTTTTCCAGATAGAGTATTCCTGGTTAGCAGTTTGGTTTTTTTTTTTCTTTCAGCACTTTGAGTATACCATCCTACTCTCTTGTGGCCTGTAAGGTTTCTGATGAGAAATGTGCTAAAAGCCTAATTCTGGTTCCTTTTTAGGTTACAATCTTCTTTTCTCTTGATGCTTTTAAGACTCTCTGTCTTTGATTTTTGAAAGTTATAATGTGTCTTGGAGAAGATTGTTTTGGATTGAAATTATGGGGTGACCTATTAGCTTCATGAATTTGGATGTCCAAATCTCTCCACATATTTGGGACGTTCTTAGCCATTATTTTTTAAATTGAGCTTTCTCCCTTCCTTCTCCTTCAGGAACTACAATAATCCAATGACTTTCTTTTGATGGTATTCCTTAAATCACATAGGCTTTCTTCATTTTCTTTCAATCTTTTTTCTTTGTTCTCCTCTGACTGGTAATTTCTTTTTTTTTTTTTAAACATCTTTATTGGAGTATAATTGCTTTACAATGTTGTGTTAGTTTCTGCTTTATAACGTTACTGGTAATGTCAAAGCTCTTGTATTCTAATTGACAGATAAAGTGGTCTACTTGACCAATCTGTTGTTGATGCTCTCTATTATACTTTTCATTTCATTTATTGAATTCTTCAGCTCCAGAATTTCTGTTTGGTTCTTTTTTATTATTCCTATCTCTTTGGAAAAATCCTCACTTTGTTTGTGTATTGTTTTCCTGATTTTGTTAAATTATCTGTTTTCTTCTTTTTTTTTTTTCTTTTGGAGTATAATTGATTTACTATGTTGTGTTAGTTTCAGGTGTACAGAAAAGTCAATCAATTATACATATACATATATCCATTCTTTTTAAGATTCTTTTCTCATATAGGTCATTACAGAGTATTGAGTAGAGTTCCCTGTGCTATACAGTAGGACCTTATTAGTTACCTATGTATATGTCAATCCCAGTCTTCCAAATTATCCCTCCCCTCCTTTTCCTCCTGGTAACCATCCCTCTTTCCCCCCGGTAACCATAAGTTTGTTTTCAACATCTGTGACTCTATTTCTGTTTTGTAAATAAGTTCATGTGTACCATTTTTTTAGATTCCACATATTTCCTTGTGGATAACTGATTCTCCTTAAAACAGGTATTTTGACCCACATGCCTATGGTCAATTAATCTTCAACAAAGGAGGCAAGAATGTACAATGGAGAAAAGACAGTCTCTTCAGCAAGTGGTGCTGGGAAATCTAGACAGCCACATGTAAATCAATGAAGTTAGAACATTCCCTCACACCACACACAAAAATAAACTCAAAATAGCTTAAAGACTTAAGACATGACACCATAAAACTCCTAGAAGAGAACACAGGCAAAACATTCTGACATAAATTGTAACATAAATTTCTTAGGCCAGTCTCCTAAGGCAAAAGAAATAATATCAAAAGTAAACAAATGGGACATAATCAAACTTATAAGCTTTTGCACAGCAAAGGAAACCATAAACAAAACAAAAAGACAACCTACAGAATGAGAGAAAATATTTGCAAATGATGTGACTGACAAGGGGTTAATTTCCAAAATATACAAACAGCTCATACAAATCAATATAAAAAACAAACAACTCAATCAAAAAATGAGCAGAAGACCTAAATATACACTTCTCCAAAGAACACATACAGATGGCCAACAGGCACATGAAAAGATGCTCAACATTGCAAATTATTAGAGAAATGCAAAACTACAATGAGGTATCACCTCATTGTATGAGGTACCACCTCACACAAGTCAGAATGGCCATCATCAAAAAACCTACAAATAATAAATGCTGGAGAGGGTGTGGAGAAAAGGGAATTCTTCTATACTGCTGGTAGAAATGCAAATTGGTGCAGCCAGCATGGAAAACAGTCTGGAAGTTCCTTAAAAAACTAAAAATAGAGTTACCATATGATCCAGCAACCCAACTCCTGGACATATATCCAGAAAAGATAAAAACTCTAATTCAAAAAGATACATGCACCCCAATGTTCATAGCAGCACCACTTACAATAGCCAAGACATGGAAACAACCTAAGCGTCCAGTGACAGATGAATGGATAAAGAAGATGTGGTGCACACATGGAGTACTACTCAGCCATAAAAAAGAATGAAATAATGCCTTTTGCAGTAACACGGATGGACCCAGACATTATCATACTACGTGAAGTCAGAGAGAGAAAGACAAATATCATGTAGCATCGCTTATATGTAGAATCTAAAAAATGGTACAAATGAACTTATTTACAAAACAGAAACAGACTCACAGACATAGAAAACAAACTTATGGTTAGCAAAGGGGATGGGGGAGGGATAAATTAGGAGTATGGGATTAACAGATACACACTACCATATATACAATAGATAAACAGCAAGGATTTACTGTACAGCACAGGGAACTATATTCAATATCTTGTAATAACCAATAATGGAAAAGAATTGAAAAAAATATATATATATATATCATTGAAATCCTTTGTTATATACCTGAAACTAACACAATATTGTAAATCAACTACACTTCAATTAAAAACATTTTTTAAACAGGTATTTTGAATTCTTTATCAGGTCAGGTAAATCACTGATCTTCTGTTTTGGGGGGCAGTTACTGGAAGATTGTTGTGATCCTTTGATGGTATCAAGTTTCTTTGATTTTTCATTTTCATTGAAGCCTTGCATCACTGACCTGATTGTATACTTTTGACCTGGTTGTATTTGTAGTTGCAGCCACCTCCTCCATGCTTGACTAAATGACTTCTGTCAGACCTATTAGGGATTCTGAGGCTTTCTCAGATCTTCTGTGGATATCCCTACTCCATGCTTCTTGTTCCCTCTTGTGGCAGAATTCTGAAGCTTATATACTGTCTTTGGATCCTGGAACACACCAGGCCTGGTCATGACAGCCTCCTTTTTGCTTTCCCAAGGGTGGAGCTAAAGCTCAAGTTTATGGTCTCTCCCTAGCAGATCTGGGTGGGTTTTCTGTGTATGCTCACTGCCCCTTTGCCAAAGCTTGCTTTCACCACCATTGGGAGAGTACACAGATAACTGGCCAGAGGATGCAGCAATGCGTGAGGCATGCAGGGAGCTGGGTGTATCTGTGGGTCATCCAAGGGATCTGAGGGTAAGGCAAACCCAGTAGCTCATTAGCAAGCTTCTTGATGGAGTCTATGATGCAGTTAGTAGGATCCATATCCCGTTAATGCCTCTGAGAGTCCTATCTCTCCCAGCCTCTTCTTGCCCCGCCCCCAGCATATAGCTCATGACTCAGTACTCTGGATGGGGTGAGAAAGAATTGGGTCTCTTTGGCAAGTTCTCATATAGCTGGGTGAGTCAAACACTCATGTATATGCTCTCCTTTTCCTCTGAGGGAGAAATCACAGGCTGAGAAGTTTTCTCTTGGCACTGATCTGTTCCACTTTGGAGGAGGCGGGGGGATGGATAAAGTCAAACTGTTCCTTTTACCCTCTCCAATGTACTCAAATTCATATTTTTGTTTCTCCAATAGTGTGTTGGAATTCTCTGCTGGAAACCTGGGACTCCACAAAGGCTCTCTCATTTACAGGTGATTGTCTAAAATAATGTTCTCTAGGGGTTTCTGGACCATGGCTAAGAGGGGCTGGAGCCACTGCAGAATCCACAGCCAGGTCTACATATGCCTATTATCTGATGTACAATTGGGCAAGACTCCTTCTGGGCCCTTTGGCATATGGTGCTGGATCCCACAGCTCACACAAAGGAACTTTTGTCCATGGGTAAATGACAGATTGTTGTTGTTGAGAGGTGAATACAACAAGGGACACCTTATTCAGGCATGTTGATGACATGATTTACCTCTACCTCGCTTTTGAAGGATAATTTCACAGGATATATAGAACTCTTGTCGGTTGTTATTGTATTGTATCTCTCTTCTTGCTTGTACGGTTTCTAAGGAGAAGTTCAATGTAATTCTTATCTTTGTTCCTCTACAGGTAAGGCATTTTTTCCTCTGGCCATGTTCAGGATTTTATCTTTGATATTCTTTAGTTTGAAAATGATAAGTCTAGGTGTAGTTTGTGGGGGGGCATTTATCTTGCATGGTGCCCTCTGAACTTCCTGGATCTGTAGTTTGTTCTCTGACATTAATTCAGGGAAATTCTCAGTCGTTATTGCTTCAAATACCTCTTTTGTTCCTTTCTATCTTTTCCTTCTGGTATTCCCAATACACATATTTTACAATTTTTGTAATTGTTCAAAACTGTTCTGTTTTTTCCAGCTTTGCTTTCTTTGCTTTTCAGTTTTTGAAATTTTTATTGACATTTCATCAAACTCAGAGATTCTTTCCTCAGCTATATCCAGTCTACTAATAAACCAACCCATCAAAGGCATTCTTCATCCTGTTACAGTGTTTTTGATCTCTAGCATTTCATTTTGGTTCTTTCTTAAGATTTCCATCTCTCTACCTACTTTGCTCACCTGTTCTTGGAGTCTACTTTATCTATTAGAGCCTCCATTAGCATATTAATCATAACTGTTTAAAATTCCAGGTCTGGGGGAGTGAAGTCAGCAGCATGGTGGCATAAGACATCCCTTGTTTTTTGTCCTCTCCCTCAACAACAAAAATTCATTATCCATCTACAAATAAGAGTGCCTCTGTGATTGTTGTGGGACCCAATACCATGTGCCTAGGTACAATAGCAAGATCAACAAACTAAGAGCTGGTTTTTTGAAAACATAAATTTATAAGCCTTTAGCTAGAGTAACTGGGAAAAAAGAGAGAAGACTCAAATAAGTGTTGGAAGAGGAGACATTACAACTAATACCACAGAAATACAAAGGATCATAAGACACTACTATGATCAACTACAAGCCAACAAACTAGATAACCAAGAAGCAGTAGAAAATTTCTAGAAACATACAACCTACCAAAACTGTATCATGAAGAAACAGAAAAATCTGAACAGACTACTAACGTGCAAGTATACTGAATCACTAATCAAAAACCTCCCAACACAGAAAAGCCCAGGACCAGATAGTTTCCCTGGCGAATTCTACCAAACATTTCTTTTTTCTTTTTTGCAATTAGGTCATTTTTTTCTTTTTAAATCTCAAAATAATTTTTTTTAATTTTTAAAATTTTTATTGGAGTAGAGTTGCTTTACAATGTTGTGTTAGTTTCTACTGTACAGCAAAGTGAATCAGCTATATGTATACATATATCACCTTTTTTTGGATTTCCTTCCCATTTAGGTCACCACAGAGCACTGAGTAGAGTTCCCTGTGCTATACAGTAGGTTCTCATTAGTTATCTATTTTATATATAGTATCAATAGTGTATATATGTCAATCCCAATCTCCCAAGTCATCCTACCCCTCCCTTCCCCCTTGGTATCCATACATTTATTCTCTACATCTATGTCTCTATTTCTCCTTTGTAAATAAGATTGTCTATACCCTGGTGGTCTAGTGGTTAAGATTTGGTGCTCCCTACCACATATTTAAAGAAGAATTGAAGCCAATTCTTATCAAATTTTTCCAAAAAATTAAGAGGAGAGAATACACCCAAACTCATCTTAGGAGGCCAGCATAACCTTGAGAGCAAAGTCACATAAGGACACTACAGGAAAAGAAAACTATAGACCAATATCTCTGACAAGTATAGATGCAAAAATTTTCAGTAAAATATTAGGTCAACCAAATTCAATAACACCTTCAAAGGATCATACTCTATGACCAAATGGGATTTATCCCTGGGATGCAGGATGGTTCAGCATATGCAAATCAATGCATGTGATACAACATATTAGTAGGATGAAATATAAAAATCATATCATCTCAAAAGATGCAAAAAATAAATTTGACAAAATACAATATCCTTTCATGGAAAAAAAAAGCTCAACAAATTGAGTACAAAAGGAACATACTTCAACATATTAAAGGTCATATATGACAAACCCACACCTAGCAACATTCTCAACAGTGAACAACTGAAAGCATTTCCTCTAAGATTAGAAATAAGACAAGGGTGCCCACTCTCATTCAACATAGTACTGAAGTCTGAGCTAAAGCAATCAGGCAAGATGAATAAGTAAAAGGCATCCAAACTCAAAAGAAAGAAGTAAAAATGTCATCATTTGCAGATGATATAACTTTATGTATAGAAAATCCTAAAGATTCCACCAAAAAAAAACTATTAGAACTAATCAATCAATTCAATAAAGTTGCTTAACACAAAATCAATATACAGAAATCAATTGTGTTGCTATACACTAAGAATAAAATATCTGAAAATTAAATGAACAAACTCATTTACAATAGCACCAAAAAAATAAATAAATGCTTAGGAATAAATTTAACCAAGGAGGTGAAAGATCTGTACACTGAAAGCTATAAGACTTTGATGAAAAAAAAATCAAAGATGACACAAACAGATGGAAAGATATCCCACATTCATGGATAGGAAGAATTAATATTGTTAAAATGTCCATATTACACAAAGCCAACTATAGATCAATGCAGAAAAACTCCAATGGCATTTTTCTCAGAAATAGAAAAATAATTCTAAAATTTGTGTAGAACTAAAAAAGACCCTGAATAGCCAAAGCAATCCTGAGAAAGAAGAATAAAGCTGGAACATCATACTTCATGATATCAAAGTAAATAACAAAGCTATATTAATCAAAACAGTATGGTCCTGGCATAAAAACAGTCATACAGACCAATGGAAAAGAATAAAGAGCCCAGAAATAAACCATTGTAATTATAGTCAACTAATATTTGACAAGGGATCCAAGAACGCTCAATGGCAAAGGGATAATCTCTTCAACAAATGGTGTTGAGAAAACTGGATAAACACATGCAGAAAAAAAAAATTGGACCCCTAACTTACATCAATCACAAAAATTAACTTGAAATGGATTAAAGATTTAAACATAACAACTGATACCACAGAACTCTTACAAGAAAATACAGGGAAAAACTCCTTGATACTGGTCTTAGCAATGGTTTTTTGGAGTTCACATCATAAGCATAAGCAACAGAAGCCAAAATCAACAAATGAGACTACATAAAGTGCTTCTGCACAGCAAAAGGAACAATTTACCAAATAAAAAGGCAACCTATGGAATGGGGGAGAATATTTGCAAACCATATCTGATAAGCTGTTAATGTGTGAAGTATATAAAGAACTTACACAACTTAATAACAACAACAATAAAAAACCAATCTGATTTTTTAAAATGGGCAGAGGAATTGAATAGACAGTTTTCCAAAGAAGACATACAAATAGCCAACAGGTCCATAAAAAGATCTCAACATCACTAAACATCAGGGAAATGCAAATCAAAACCAAAATGAGATATCACCTCACATCTATTAGAATAGCTATCATTAAAAAGACAAGAGATAACAAATGCTAGGAGGATGTAGAGAAACGGGAACCCTCATGCACTGCTGGTGAGATTGTATATTGGTACAACCACTATGGAACACAGAGGTTTTACAAAAATTTAAAAATATAACTACCATATGATCTAGCAATCCCACTTCAGTATATATACCCAAAGAAAATGCAAATAGGATATTGGATATCTGCATTCTCATGTTTATTGCAGCATTATTAATAATAGCCAAGATATGGAAACAACCTAAGTGTCTGTCAACAGATGAATGCATAAAGATGTTTTGATTACACACACACACACACACACACACACACACACACACGGTGGAATATCATTCAGTCACAAGAAAAGGAAATCCTGCCATTTGTGACAAAATTGATGGATCTTGAGGACACTGTGCTAAATGAAACAATTCAGACAGAGAAAGACAAACACTGTATGATATCAGTTATATGTGGAATCTAAAAACTGAACTTGTAGAAACAAATAGTAGAATGGTGGTTATCAGGGACTGGGGGGTGCGGGCAATGGGGTGATATTGGTCAAAGGGTACAAACTTCCAGTCATAAGATGACTATGTTCCAGGGATCTAATGCACAGCATTGTGGTGAGTTAAGTTAAGAATACTGTGTTATGTACTTCAAAGTTGCTAAGAGAGTATATCTTAAATGTTTTCACCATACAAAAAAAGAAATGTTAATTATGTGATGTGATGGAGGTGTTAATGCTACAGTGACAATCAATTTGCAATATATATGTATCAAATCAACATCCCTGACATATCTATTTTTGATACCTCCTCTGTCTTTTCAAATTGTGTTTATTACCTTTTAGTATTTCTTGTCAGTTTTTTCTTGATCACTAGACATAACGTACTTGGTAAAAGAAAATGCTGTAAATAGGCCTTTAGTAATACGGTGGTAAGGTGTAGAGGAGGGGAAATATTCAATAGTCCTATGATTAGGTCTCAGTCTTTTCGTGAGCCTATGCCTCTAAAATGTGAGCTTCACGATTGTTGCTCAGTTTTTTCTCCCCCTAGGTGGGACAGGATGGCTAGAGTGGGGTGCAGTTGGTTATTTCTGTTCTCCGAAGTGGAAGGCTAGAGTTGACCAGAGTTGGCTATTTCCCTTGCCTCAATTCAGTTAGGCACTGATTGTGCCCCAAAAGGTTAGGCTGTGATCAACTAATTTCTCTTGAGTGCAGGACTATTTCATGCATATTTCAAATGGTTTATTTACCGCTCCCCTGCTGGAAGCTCAAGGGAATTTTCTTCTCTGATATTAACTGTGGGAACCTGGTTCAGCTCCTGGAAGTAAATCTCACAATACTGGGCACCCCCCCCCCACCCATGACTAAGTCCTCCTGGAGTTTTTAACTTTCAGAATTGTCCATACTGAGCCTCCAGAAATTCTCAATTACAGTTCAGGTTTTTCTTCCCAGCACTAGATCATGTGGCAGTTTCTGATGGTGAGTCTACTCTAATAAGACTTTCTGTCTCTCCGTTCTTGGGGGGCAGTGGTTTGCCCTGTGTCCTCCCCCTTCTTATGGATCTAAGAAAGGTTAATTTTTCAGTCTTCTCAGCTTTTTGCTTGTTGTTAGGATTGAGTAGCAACCCCAAGCTCACTATATGTGGAATGAAAAAACAGAAGTTAGGTCTATTTTTTTATGTTTTTGAAATCTTCTATTTCCTCCTTGATCATTGACTTAGTTGTTGTGTACATTATTGAAATTGGGTTATTGACATCTCCAACTATTATTGTTGAATTGTTTATTTCTCCTTTTAATTCTGCCAGTTTTTGCTTTGTGTATTTTAAAGCTCTGGTATTAAATGGATATATGTTTATCATTGTTATATCTTCTTGATGGATTGACCACCTATACCAATTTTTGTCTTAAAGATTTTTTGTTTGATATTAGGTTAGACACTATATCTCTCCTACTGTGAGTTTCTGCATGGTAAATTCATCCACCATTTTACTTTCAACCTATTTGTGTCTTTCAATTTAAAGTGTTTTTTAATATTTATTCTATTTATTTATTTTCCTTATTGTTTTGGGTGCATCGGGTCTTAGCTGCAGCACACGGGATCTTCAATGAGGCATGCATATGCGATCTTCCGTTAAGGCATGCGGTCTCTTTGTTGCAGCACTCAGCCTTCTCTCTAGGTGCAGTGTGCGGGCTCCAGGGCATGTGGGATCTGTAGTTTGCGGCACGCAGGCTCTCTCATTGAGGACCGTGAGCTCAATAGTTGTGGCACGTGGGCTTAGTTGCCCCACGGCATGTGGGACCTTAGTTCCCAGACCAGGGATCAAACCCGCATCCCCTGCATTGGAAGGCAGATTCTTTACCACTGGACCACCAGGGAAGTCCCTAAAGTGTGTTTCTTGATAAGCATATATTTAGATCACAGTTAATTTTTCTTTTATCCATTCTGCCCATCTGTACTTTTTAATTGGAGAGTTTAATCTATTTATATTTAATGTTATTACTTATACAGTAATATTTGTCTGCCATTTTTCTATATGTTTCTGTATGTCTCACGTCTTTTTTGTACCTGTAATCCTCCATCACTGCCTTTGTGTTAAATTTATATTTCTATTATACCTTTTAAATTACTTTGTCATTTATTTTACTGCATGTTGAGTTATTTTTCTAGTGGTTTACCTTGAGATTTCAATTCATATCTTCTAACAATCTAATTTAGATAAATACTGTCGTCATTTCAATAGTATATAAATCTTTGCTCCAATATAGTTCTGTTTCCTCCACCCTCCTTTGTACTATTATTGACATAGAAGTTACACTTTTATACTTTATATTCTCATTAGCACAGATTTATAATTTTTCTATATGTATATGTCGTTTATATCAAATAAGAGAAAAAAGTATTAAAAATGCATTAATACTGTCATTTATATTTACCTATGTAGTTCGTTACCTGTACTGGTACTCTATTTCTTTTACGTGGATTCCTTTTACAATCTAGCATCCTTTCATTTCAGCCTGAAATACTCCCTTTAGTATCATGTATAGGGTAGATACCCTAACAACAAACTTCTCAGTTTTAGTCTATTTGGGAATGTCTTAATTTTTCTTTTTTTTTTTTTTTGCGGTACGCGGGCCTCTCACTGTTGTGGCCTCTCCCGTTGCGGAGTGCAGGCTCCGGATGCGCAGGCTCAGTGGCCATGGCTCACGGGCCCAGCCGCTCTGCGGCATGTGGGATCTTCCCGGACCAGGGCACGAACCCTTGTTCCCTGCATCGGCAGGCGGACTCTCAACCACTGCGCCACCAGGGAAGCCCTTTTCTTTTTTTTTTTAAAGGTAACTTCTTTAGATACAGAATTCTTGATTTATATTATCTTCCTAGCATTTTGAATATGTTATTATAATTTTCAAATTCAAAATTTCTGTGTGGCTTTTTATTTCATAATGTCTATTTATATTCTCTGTTTAAAGAGGCATGGTTGGCACATTTTTAGTTATTTAGTTTCCTTTTGTTCCTAGAACACATTTAAAATAGGTGATTTAAGGTTTTCATGTAATAAGTCCAATATCTCTACTTCCTTTGGGAAAGTTTTTATTGACTGGTGTATTTCCTATGTATAGGTCACACATGTTTTTTTGCATGTCTTGTAATTTTTGTTAATAACTGTACATTTTACATAATACAATGTAGCAACACTGAAAATCAGATTTTTGCCTCCTCAGGTTTTGCTGTTGCTACTGTTTGTCAATTTTACTATTCAACTGTTTAGTAACCTTGCTGCACTTATTCTAGATTTCTTTATTTTTATCTTGTATTACCAGTGAAATCATTACTCAGATACCTTAATAGTCAACTAGTGACTGGACAGATACTTCATTAATTGCCTGGAACCAATAAATCTCCCATTCTTTGCTAATGATCTCTGTGTGCATTTTGGAATGCAACTTTACCAATCCCAAGGCTAAGTATTATTGTTCTCCTGGGGATTTAGCTATATTTCTTGAATAAATTTTCTCCAGACTACTGCAACATTTGGTTAATTTCTAGTGCCAGATGAAAACTCCGCCACAGCCATCACTTCCTGCTTGCAGAGACACCACAGCCATCACTTCCTGCTTGCAGAGAACTTCAAAGTTAGCCAGGGTTGAGATTTTAGGACAGTCTGAGGTCTATCCTAGGTATGTCCACAGCCCTAAGCATGTGCATAGTTTCATGCATTTATCATCTTCTATTTTCCCAGGGATATGTTGGAGCTTTTCAGAGCCTCTATGGATATCTCATTCCCAGCTTTTCCTTTTACGTTTTTTGGTTAGCTTCTTGTTTTCCCCAATTGTTATTTCCATCTTGGGCAGATATGATATTAAACAATTGCCACTGAATATTTTTGACAAACATATTTAGTGAAAAAACTGTTCACATTGTGTAGCTTTGAGCCAGGTCAAATTGGAGTCTTGTGACTTAGGAGTTTTCCAGGGAACTGCCAGACAGGTCAAATGACAACAACTCCTTGAAAATGGGCTCCTAAAAGAGCTTCAATCTCACTCTGATTCCTCCAGTGCCTCCTAGGCTGCTGGTTTTTAAAATGATAGAAAGCTGTTGGTATGCAAAGTACCATGGAACTGGGGAGATGGGGTAGGAATAGGGCAAGGTAAAATGCAATAAAGAACATTTTTCTTACTGATATTCTGCTGTTAACCTTGAATAAACATTCCTCAGATTGTTGCGAGTCTTTTGTTAATTGCCTGAGTTCTGAAAAAGTTGATTTTGAGAATTTTTACTAGTGTTCGTCTTGCTTTGATGGAGTAGAGGATTTTCAAATCAAAGTTTTGGCTGGAATAAGTGCTTATTTGGAGGCTCTTGAGGAAAATCCACTTCTGAGTTCATCAAGAATTGTCTGAATTCAGTTTATTGTGGTTGTAGGACTGATATTCCTATTTTCTTGCTGGCTATCAGACAGAAGCCTCACTCAGCAACTAAAAGCTCTCAGCATTTTCGGTACACGGGTTCTCCATCTTCAAATTCACAACAACAAATCAAGTTTTTCTTGTGTTTTTAATCTCTGCCCTCCTGTTTTGCTACCAGCCGCATAAATCCATTTGCTTTTAAAAGGGCTCATGTCATTAGATTATGCCCATCCTGATAATTTCCCTATCC
The DNA here is from genome assembly GCF_005190385.1 of Monodon monoceros. Classification (NCBI taxonomy): domain Eukaryota; kingdom Metazoa; phylum Chordata; class Mammalia; order Artiodactyla; family Monodontidae; genus Monodon; species Monodon monoceros. Next base: position 106,164,945 of record NW_021703779.1, on the reverse strand, counting down.
TGATATAGATAGATAGATAGATAGAGGTTATATAGAGAGAATATATAGAGAGAGACAGAGAGACACAGAGAGAGACAGAGACAGAAACCTAATCATGGGAGTGATACCATGTGAGCATGGAATCTGGAGGGCCATTTTCTAAGTTCTGCCTAACACACCATCCAATTCAGAAGGTACTATAAAGGTGCTTACCATAAAAATCAGATACACTAGTCTGAAGCCCTTGAAAGCAGGGACTGTGTCTTGTTCATAATTTTAGCCTTAGTAGCTAACATAATGTCAGTCCTAGAATAGGGTCTTCATAAGTGTTTGTTAGATGAATTGAACTCTTGACAGGATAATAAAGAAAGCAAGAGCTATGAAATGAAGGGGTAGTTAAATTAATTAATGACTATAAATAAGCCAGGAACGTGGTTACATACTCAAGTTGTTTTTACTATAACTAGAAATCAACCAAATGAAGTATACTATTTCATACAATGTAAAAATAGGTGCTAGTAGATGTATAAACCAAGCACACAGCTTAGGTAGCTAGAATTTCATGCAAGAAGCTAAGAATAAATTCAGAGTACTATTGTTCATTATTCAGTAAGGAAATGTTACAAATTTCAATATTTTTCCATGTTGTATATTATTATATGAAAAATTTAACAGTAATAGTCTTTCATTCTATTTTTGTTGACTCTCTTCAGGAGTTTCTTCGTAACTGCCAAACTTATAGATATTATAATAAAACTTGACCTTTGTTTTGTAAGAATTTAATTATTAGATTTGAAAGCAGTTTGGTCTGTAAAATTCATAATACTTTTACTCATATTTGCAGCCTTTCTGGACATGCCTATTTTCTATAGTAACTGCCCCCACAAGAGCAGCACATCCTACATCAAGCAGAATATTCTGGTATTTTTCTGAAAAAGTAAAAGCACCCCCTAAAAAACTACCCAAAGCACATGAAAAACATATATAAGGACATATATCTTGCAGTGGATGCTGTGGTTTGCTGCCCTTAACCTCCTCTCTTTCTCTAGAACTGAAACATCATTCTTCTAACTGCTCTGAGCATCGATGTCCAACAGCTCTCAATTATGTTCCTTTCCAGAACTTACCTTTGGCTGAAAAGAGTTTCCATGTCAATGGTCACTCCCCTGCCAGGGAACCTCTCACATTCAATAACTGGTTGACGAAAGAGTATTAAAAGCCTGGTTTGACTCCCCTCAATTCAGGACAACTCTGAAAGGCCAAACCAATTCCAAAGTTCCTGAGGGATCTCTGCCCAATCCTGTTTCTTTTACTCTCCAACATGTTGTCCCAGAGAGCATACTGTAACTCTCTGAATCCAAAGCCCCATCTTAGAATGTGCTTCCCAGGTAACCTAAACTTGGAGACCACTATAGGTATTACTAAAGGATCAAATACCTCAGTCATCACCAAATTACACTTAGAGTTTTAAAAATATCTCCATATAATTTTGTTGTATAGGCTGTCATATGTTGAGTTGGCTTGTAACCTCTATAACAACATAATTCAAATTGAGCAGATTTAGTCCATGTATACAGTGAAGAAATAAGTGGAGGAACCAATAATCCATTACACCAAGTATACTAACAAACTGCACAAGAAGCTAAATCTAATATTACCACTGGCACATAGATATCTGGAGACAGTGTTCGAATTTCACCATACACGTGAGTTCCCAAGAAACACACAAATGTAGAGAAATAGGAAAGTAAAGGTGGAACATGTTACACTTCTTTCCTATGTATCACCCAATATTTATTAGACCCATCCCGGTTCCTCATCTAGTTGATGAACTCAACTGGCAAAGAGCCCATCAGTACCTTTCAGTCAGTAATAACCTTGGCATTGCACATACTATCTTTCATTTAAGTTCTCCAAACATAGGTGTTGACTGCATCCATCTGCCATATCCTATTATCTGAGAATAGATTGATTTAGAAATGACCTAGCACAGTGTGTACTAACCGTACATTGTTCTTTTTCCATACAATTTCCCTAACAGTGGTTACCACTTTATAGTCATTCACTCCCAGTATTTTCCCACACTTTTCTTTTCATCTTAAAGTCTAAATAATTTTCTATTATCAAAAATCCTTACTGATTTCCTTGTCTCTTCCAGTCATGAAAAGGCAATGAAAGAGGCACTGGAGAAGGGAAAGACAGCAACTATTCCTACATCTCCTCTTCCTACACACATGGAGTTTGGTAATTCAATCACAATTCAACAAGGGAGAGATGGATCATGTTCATAATTCTGTAAATGCTGTGTCCTAGATCTCACAAAAACTATACCTTATACTCTGAGCTTTTAAATTTAGAAATGAGGAGACAGAAGAGAAGTTAATTGGAAGAGTGCAGGTCCCACATATATACTCTTTTGCCCAGAAAAACCAGTGACAGCAATAACTATTGCAGAACACAGACAAAAATCATAGGTAATATAAACAGAGGATTCTGACTTTTCTGTAAGGCCAAATAATAGCTAGTAACGAGATGCATGGAAAAACAGAAGCTTATATACTATTGACTTACATTAGTGGCAGCATCTTGTTGATTCTATGGCCTAGAATTTAACTTTTCTTCTTTTATTTTGTTTTTTATTATAAGAATAATGTACTCATTGTAGAAAATGTGCAATCTATACAAAAGTATAAAGAAGAAAAAAATCACCCATGATACCACTATTCATAGATAACTATGGCTATTACTTTCACATATTTGCTTCAAGTCTCTTTTCATGCATTTCTCTTTACATGGGTAAAATTGTACTGTTTTCACAGCTCTACTCTGATTTCTTGTACCTTATATATTACTACTACTACTACTACTACTACTACTACTTACCTTTCAAATATGTATGGGTCAGGCACTGTGATAAGTGCTTTATTTTATTCCAATTACTTATCTCAATAACATCAGGAGGTAAATATTATTATCTATCCCAATTATGCCGGTGGGAAAAACTGGATGCCCAAGGAAGGAAACTTGCTCAAGCTACATAGGTAGTAGGTGGCAGACTCTGGATTAAGACCCAAACTTGTATGGTTCCAAAGCCTCTAGTAATTGCTAGTCCATAATACTGTTTAATGCCATTTAAAAGTTTTCATAAGATCAGTTTTCATGGCTGCATAATTTCTGTTCTATCAATGTGCCATAATAGTTAACTGTTTCTGTAGTGAAAAGCATTTAAGTTGTTTCTATATTAAGAAAAGCCTTGAAAAGTATAATACTTACATCAGAGGGGCTGAGGCAAATTTTCAGGAACCCTTTGAGGGTGGTTAGTAGTAGCTCAGATTAGCCTAATTTCATGTATTCATTTATTTTCAAAGTTCTTGTCTCCCTTTTATTTAATCTTATTATTATCTTAAAAGTTATATATACATAAAGTAAAATAAAATAAACTACTCAATACTGTAAAATGAAAACTAAATGTCTTATGCCCTGGCTCCAGTCCTATTCTTCGTAAGTAAACACTTTTAAACAGTTTGGTTTTTAGTTATTCTGGTGATAATATCTTTTACCCTAAATAAAGAAGACCTTCCTGATATCTCTACTTCTTAGCTTACCTATTTTTCACAAATAAAGGCTGCCTATACCTGTACTTTTTATACCTCAACATATTAATTTCCTACTTAGCACAATATCTAATACCTTTTTCCTCCCTGGCATGAAATGAGAGGAATTTGGAAAACTTGGCTATTTAACTCTTTTTCTCCCTTCATCCTTCTTTCATTTTTCCTTGTTAAAAGGGAGTATATATGTGTATTTATTATGTGTGTATGTGTGTGTGTATGCACACACAAAGACATACAGATATATATGCACATATATACATATATAATCACTTAGAACAAGGGTGGAAAAATAAGAATTACACACACACAAGAAAATTATGCTGCTTGACACTTCATAGGTCCTTTCAAGTATTGATAGAATGCTTAAATCCCTCTTAAAGCTTTGCATCTTTTCTTTCCTATTTTCTCTTTAAAAAAAAAATGTCATCCCCCTGTTCTCTTTCATTCCTTTTTTGGACTCCATGGTTCAATCCTCAAGGTTTCTTATTTTTCCTTATATTTTCTACATTTATGTTCTATGTATTAGTATGTTTTCTTCTGCCTTTAATTTTCAATCACCTCATTTAACTTTTAAAAAAATAATGAAACAATGTATATTTTCCTGTATAAATGACCAAGTATCACTCTTCCACATTATATAGTGAAGTAATCAGACGCTTGCACCTACATTTAAAATCAGTATGTGACATCTACAGATCCACATTGACAGAAATATTTTGTTTTGCCACATCAAATGCCACAAATTCTACTGCTGTTGTGGCATGATTGCTGAGCAATTCTTGGAAAAGTGCTGAACATAATAAAGTACAATCTTCCTTCGATTTACACAGTAGTCCCAGGCCTGGAAAATGGTATAAATTTAAACCCACAGAAAATATGGTGTTAATTCAAATATATATATATATATATATATATATATATATATGAGTAAACATATAGAGATAATTATGAAGAGTTAAATGTTTTACATTATAGTATTTTATATAAATACATTAATATAAATATTAATATTTCTGTTATAAATTCATATAACATTAATACATACATGTATTTTAAAGGTACAAAAAAGATACAGCTCTATTAATTATCACTGTGAACATATTTATATAAGCACCAACCCAACCAAAATCCCTTTTCTTTACCCTTCTACTTGCTACTTCTACTTTACATCTCAATTTTGCCTGCTTTTGAGAATTACATGAATGGAATCATACAGCATGCATACCACTGTCTGTATTCTTTCATTCAATTTTATATTTTTGAGGATTGTTGTAACAGTCTATACATTCCTAATGTTGTAAAGAATTTCATTTTATGAATTTAAAATGGATATGCTACAATTTGTCTATTATTCCTGTTGAAGGACATTTATATTATTTCCATTTTTCGCCTATTCCAAATAGTGGTGCTATGATCATTCTTGCACATGCTGTTTCATGTGTATTTCTTTCATGTATATTATGTAGAAGTAGAATAGCTGGTTATAGGGTATGTGTATGTTAAGCTTTACTTGATATATGCCAAGGAGTTTTCCAAAAGATTTTTCTAATTTCTTTCTGTCAAGTGGAGTATTTCACATCGTGGCTAATAATACTTGATCTTCTTGATTTTTAAAATCACCTTCACCATACACAAACATACTGTCTATAGAAACTGATATTGTTATTGTTCTCCTTCACAATCTGAATACTTTTTTCTTGCCCTATTACCCTGGCTAGTACTTTAAGAAAAAATTTTAATAGAAATAGTGATAGTTGATGTAACTCTATCATTCTCCATTTCAGTGTGAACGCTTTTAATATTTTATCATTAAGTATGGTATTTGTTGTAGGTTTTAAGGATTAAGGAAATTTGTTTCTATTCATAGCTCAGTAAAAGCTTTTTAAATTAATAGACTATTTTTAGAGCAGTTTTTTAAAATTGAGCAGAAAGTACAGGGAGTACCCATAAACCTCCTCACTACCACCCTGCCAAATTTTCCATATTATTAACATCTTGCATTACTGTGATTCATATGTTACAATTGATGAACCAATATTGATATTGATTATTAACTAAGTTCAATGTTTGCATTAGGATTCACTTTGAGTTGCACAGTTCTATGTGTTTTGACAAATGTGTACTATGATATATCCACTGTTAAATGATAAAGAATAGTTTCACTACCCTAAAAATCCCAGTGCTCCACCTATTCATCCTTCCTCCCCCCACACCAAACCTCTGCAACCACTGATCTTTTCACTGTCTCAATAGTTTTGCATTTAGCAGAATTTCATATAGTTGGAATCACACAGCTTTTTACACTTTTCAGGCTCACTGCTTTCATTTAGCATTATGCATTTAACATTCCTCCATGTTTTTCAAGGCTTGATAGCTCATCTATTTTTTATCACTGAATAGTATTCCACTGCATGGAAATACCACAATTTGTTTATTCATTCACTGATTGCAAGATATCTTGGTTGCTTCACTTTTTGACAATTATAAATATAGCTACTATAAACATTTGTGTGCAGGTTTTTGTGTGGACATACATTTTCAACTTATTTGGGAAAATACTTGGTAAAATTATGTTTATCTTTCTAAGAAAATGCCAAACTATCTTCCAAAATCAGCTATACCATTTTGCATTTCTGTTCCTGCTGCTCGACATTCTTGCCAGCATTTCATGCTTCAGTGTTTTGAACTTTGATTATTCCAATAGAGATACAGTAGTCCCATTGTTGTCTGAATTTGAAATTACATAATGGCATATGATGTTGAATATATTTTCATACACTTATTGGCATCTGTATATCCTCTTTGGAAGATGTTTTTCAGATCTTTTGCCCATTTTTTAAAGTGGGTTGCTTATTTTCTTATTGTTAAGTTTTAAGATTTCTGTATATATTTTGGATTCAAGTTCTTTTAGCAAATATTTTCTTCCACTATGTGGCTTGTCTTTCCATCCTAACAGTAACTTCAACACAGTAGACATTTTTAATGAAGTCCACATTATCAGTTTTATTCTATAAGGATCATGATTCAGGTGTTGTATCTATAAACGCTTATTGCCAAACCCAAGATTATCTAGATTTTCTCATATGTTATCTCTATAAGTTTTATGTCTTGTTTTACATTTAGATCTATGATCCATTTTGGTTAAGTTTTTGTGAATTTTATACATCAGTTTCTAAATTCTTTTTTTTTTTTGCATGCAGACAATCAGCACCATTTCTTATTGAACAGGCCATCCTTTCTCCATTGAATTGTCTTTGCTCTTTATCAAAGATCAATTGACTACATATTAGAGAAGACTTCCATGATCACCCTACAGAAAACAGAACTCCCCTTCACTACAAACACACACTGCTTTTTTATTCCCCTATCCTACTTTAGTCTTCTTCATAAGCTTATCTCCACTTTACACAGAATATACATATGTATATGTGTGTATATGTTTATTATACATTTCCCCTACTAGACGTCAATAACCACAGTGTCTTAACTGACACTAGCATAACTAACAGCATCGGATACATAGTAAGTACCAAAATATATTTGTTGACTGATTCAATAAATAAATTAAAAATATAATTTCAAGTTTACCAGATCAATTCAAGCACTTTTAAAATTGTAGATTAGGAGCTTCAAGATGGCAGAAGAGTAAGACACGGAGATCAACTTCCTCTCCACAAATACATCAGAAATACGTCTACATGGGGAACAACTCCTATAGAACACCTACTGAACGCTGGCAGAAGACCTCAGACCTCCCAAAAGGCAAGAAACTCCCCACATATCTGGGTGGGGCAAAAGAAAAAAGAAAAAACAGAGACAAAAGGATAGGGACGGGACCTCCACTGGGGGAGGGAGCTGTGAAGGAGGAAAGGTTTCCACACACTAGAAAGCCGCTTCGCGGGCAGAGACTGTAGGTGGCGGAGGGGGGAAGCTCCGAAGCCACGGAGGAGAGCGCAGCAACAGGGATGCGGAGGGCAAAGCGGAGAGATTCCTGCACAGAGGATCAGGGCCGACCAGCACTCACCAGGCCGAGAGGCTTGTCTGCTCACCCGCCGGGGCGGGCGGGGCTGGGAGCTGAGGCTCAGGCTTCGGTCGGATCCCAGGGAGAGGACTGGGGTTGGCTGCATGAACACAGCCTGAAGGGGCTAGTGCACCACGGCTAGCTGGGAGGGAGTCCAGGCAAAAGTCTGGAGCTGCCAAAGAGGCAAGAGACTTTTTCTTGCCTCTTTGCTTCCTGGTGTGCTATGAGAGGGGATTCAGAGCGCCACTAAAGGAACTCCAGAGACGGGCGCGAGCCGTGGCTATCAGCACGCAAACCAGAGACGGGCATGGGACGCTAAGGCTGCTGCTGCAGCCACCAAGAAGCTGATGCGCAAGCCCAGGTCACCATCCACACCTACCCTCCTGGGAGCCTGTGCAGTCCGCCACTGCCAGGGTCCCGTGATCCAGGGACAACTTCCCTGGGAGAACACACAGTGTGCCTCAGGCTGGCGCAATGTCACGCTGGCCTCTGCCACCGCAGGCTCGCCCCACGTTCATACCCCTCCCTCCCCCCGGCCTGAGTGAGCCAGAGCCCCCGAATCAGCTGTTCCCTTAACCCCGTCCTGTCTGAGCAAAGAACAGACGCCCTCAGGAGACCTTCATGCAGTGGCGGGTCCAAATCCAAAGGTGAATCCCGGGAGCTTTGCAAACAAACAAGAGTAAGGGAAACATCTGCCAGAAGCCTCAGGAGCAGCGGATTAAATCTCCACAATCAACATCATGTACCCCGCATCTGTGGAATACCTGAATAGACAACGAATCATCCCAAATTGAGAAGGTGGATTTTGGAAGCAAAGATACTTTTTTTCCCCCTTTTTCTCTTTTTGTGAGCGTGTATGTATATGCTTCTGTGTGTGATTGTCTGTATAGCTTTGCTTTTAACATTTGTCCTAGTGTTCTGTCTGTCCTTTTTTCTTAAACTTTAAAATTTTTATCTTAATAATTATTTTTTATTTTAATAACTTTTTAAAATTTTATTTTACTTTCTTCTATTTTATTATCTTCTTTATATTTTTTTTGCCCTTTTATTCTGAGCTGTGTGGATGAAAGGCTCTTGGTGCTCCAGCTAGGCGTCAGGGCTGTGCCTCTGAGGTAGGACAGCCAACTTCAGGACACTGGTCCACAAGAGACCTCCCAGATCCATGTAATATCAAATGGCAAAAATCTCCCAGAGATCTCCATCTCAACACCAAAAACCAGCTTCACTCAACGACCAGCAAGCTACAGTGCTGGACACCGTAGGCCAAACAACTAGCAAGACAGGAACACAACCCCATCCATTAGCACAGAAGCTGCCTAAAATCATAATAAGGCCACAGACACCCCAACACACACCACCAGACGTGGACCAGCCCACCAGAAAGACAAGATCCAGCCTCATCCACCACAACACAAGCACTAGTCCCCTCCACCAGGAAGCCTACACAACCCACTGAACCAACCTTAGCCACTGGGGACAGACACCAAAAACAACAGGAACTATGAACCTGTAGCCTGCGAAAAGGAGACCCCAAACACAGTAAGTTAAGCAAAATGAGAAGACACAGAAACACACAGTAGATGAAGAAGGTAAAAACCCACCAGACCTAACAAATGAAGAGGAAATAGGCACTCTACCTGAAAAAGAATTCAGAATAATGATAGTAAACATGATCCAAAATCTTGGAAATAGAATTGAGAAAATATAAGAAACGTTTAACAAGGAACTAGAAGAACTAAAGAGCAAACAAACAATGATGAACAACACAATAAATGAAAATAAAAACTCTAGAAGGGATCAATAGCAGAATAACTGAGGCAGAAGAACGGATAAGTGACCTGGAAGATAAAATAGTGGAAATAACTACTGCAGAGCAGAAGAAAGAAAAAAGAATGAAAAGAACAGAGGACAGTCTCAGAGACTTCGGGGACAACATTAAATGCACCAACACTCGAATTATAGGGGTCCCAGAAGAAGAAGAGAAAAAGAAAGGGACTGAGAAAATATTTGACGAGATTATAGTTGAAAACTTCCATAATATGGGAAAGGAAATAGTTAATCAAGTCCAAGAAGCACAGAGAGTCCCATACAGGATAAATCCAAGGAGAAACACACGAAGACACATATTAATCAAACTATCAAAAATTAAATACGAAGAACAAATATTAAAAGCAGCAAGGGAAAAGCAACAATTAACATACAAGGGAATCCCCATAAGGTTAATAGCTGATCTATCAGTAGAAACTCTGCAAGCCAGAAGGGACTGGCAGGACATATTTAAAGTGATGAAGGAGAAAATCCTACAACCAAGATTACTCTACCCAGCAAGGATCTCATTCAGATTTGATGGAGAAATTAAAAACTCTACAGACAAGTAAAAGCTAAGAGAATTCAGCAACACCAAACCAGCTTTACAACAAATGCTAAAGGAACTTCTCTAGGCAGGAAAAACAAGATAAGGAAAAGACCTACAATAACAAACCCAAAACAATTAAGAAAATGAGAATAGAAACATACATATTGATAATTACCTTAAATGTAAATGAATTAAAAGCTCCAACCAAAAGACATAGACTGGCTGAATGGAAACAAAAACAAGACCCGTATATATATGCTGTCTACAAGAGACCCACTTCAGACCTAGGGACACATACAGACTGAAAGTGAGGGGATGGAAAAAGATATTCCATGCAAATGGAAATCAAAAGAAAGCTGGAGTAGCAATTCTCATATCAGACAAAATAGACTTTAAAATAAAGACTGTTACACGAGACAAAGAAGGACACTACATAATGACCAAGGGATCAATCCAAGAAGAAGATATAACAACTGTAAATAGTTATGCACCCAACATAGGAGCACCTCAATACATAAGGCAAATGCTAACAGCCATAAAAGGGGAGATGGACAGTAACACATTCATAGTAGGGGACGTTAACACCCCACTTTCACCAATGGAGAGATCATCCAAAATGAAAATAAATAAGGAAACACAAGCTTTAAATGATACATTAAACAAGATGGACTTAATTGATATTTATAGGACATTCCATCCAAAAACAACAGAATACACTTCTCAAGTGCTCATGGAACATTCTCCAGTATAGATCATATCTTGAGTCACAAATCAAGCCTCAGTAAATTTAAAAATATTGAAATTGTATCAAGTATCTTTTGCGACTACAATGCTATGAGACTAGATATCAATTACAGGTAGAAATCTGTAAAAAATACAAGCACATGGAGGCTAAACAATACACTACTTAATAACCAAGAGATCAGTGAAGAAATCAAACAGGAAATCAAAAAATACCTAGAAACAAATGACAATGAATACACGACGACCAAAAACCTATGGGATGTAACAAAAGCAGTTCTAAGAGGGAAGTTTATAGGAATACACTCCTACCTTAAGAAACAAGAAACATCTCAAAAAAACAACCTAACCTTACACCTAAAGCAATTAGAGAAAGAAGAACAAAAAAACCCCCAAAGTTAGCAGAAGGAAAGAAATCATAAAGATCAGGTCAGAAATAAATGAAAAAGAAATGAAGGAAATGATAGCAAAGATCAATAAAAACTAAAAGCTGGTTCTTGGAGAAGATAAACAATATTGATAAAGCATTAGCCAGACTCATCAAGAAAAAAAGGGAGAAGACTCAAATCAATAGAATTAGAAATGAAAAAGGAGAAGTAACAACTGACACTGCAGAAATACAAAGGAGAGATAACTACAAGCAACTATATGCCAAAAAAATGGACAACCTGGAAGAAATGGACAAATTCTTAGAAATGCACAATCTTCTGAGACTGATCCAGGAAGAAATAGAAAATATGAACAAACCGATCACAAGCACTGAAATTGAACCTGTGATTAAAAATCTTCCAACAAACGAAAGCCCAAAACCAGATGGCTTCACAGGCGAATTCTATCAAACATTTAGAGAAGAGCTAACACCTATCTTTCTCAAACTCTTCCAAAATATAGCAGAGGGAGGAACACTTCCAAACTCATTCTACGAGGCCACCATCACCCTAATACCAAAAGCAGAAAAAGATGTCACAAAGAAAGAAAACTACAGGGCCAATATCACTGATGAACATAGATGCAAAAATCCTCAACAAAATACTAGCAAACAGAATCCAACAGCACATTAAAAGGATCATACACCATGATCAATTGGGGTGTATCCCAGGAATGCAAGGATTCTTCAGTATACGCAGATCAATCAATGTGATACACCATATTAAAAAACTGAAGGAGAAAAACTATATGATCATCTCAATAGATGCAGAGAAAGCGTCTGACAAAATTCAACACACATTTATAATAAAAACCCTGCAGAAAGTAGGCACAGAGGGACCTTTCCTCAACATAATAAAGGCCATATATGACAAACCCACAGCCAACACTGTCCTCAGTGATGAAAAACTGAAACCATTTCCACTAAGATCAAGAACAAGACAAAGGTGCCCACTCCCACCACTATTATTCAACATACTTTTGGAAGTATTAGCCACAACAATCAGAGAAGAAAAAGAAATAAAGGGAATCCAAATAGAAAAAGAAGAAATAAAGCTGTCACTGTTTGCAGATGACATGATATTATACATAGAGAATCCTAAAGATGCTACCAGAAAACTACGAGAGCTTATCAATGAATTTGGTAAAGTAGCAGGATACAAAATTAACGCACAGAAATCTCTGGCATTCCTATACACTAATCATGAAAAATCTGAAAGTGAAATCAAGAAAACACTCCCATTTTCCATTGCAACAAAAAGAATAAAATATCTAGGAATAAACCTACCTAAGGAGACAAAAGACCTGTATGCAGAAAATTATAAGACACTGATGAAAGAAATAAAAGATGATACAAACAGATGGAGAGATATACCATGTTCTTGGATTGGAAGAATCAACATTGTGAAAATGACACTAAAACCCAATGCAATCTACAGATTCAGTGCAATCCCTATCAAACTACCGCTGGCATTTTTCACAGAACTAGAACAAAAAATTTCACAATTTGTATGGAAACACAAAAGACCCCGAATAGCCAAAGCAATCTTGAGAAAGAAAAATGGAGTTGGAGGAATCAGACTCCCTGACTTCCGACTACACTACAAAGCTACAATAATCAAGACAGTATGGTACTGGCACAAAAAGAGAAATACAGATCAATGGAACAGGATAGAAAGCCCAGAGATAATCCCACACACATATGGTCACTATATCTTTGATAAAGGAGGGAAGAATATACAGTGGAGAAAAGACAGCCTCTTCAATAAGTGGTGCTGGGAAAACTGGACAGCTACATGTAAAAGTATGAAATTAGAACACTCCCTAACACCATACACAAAAATAAACTCAAAATGGATTAAAGACCTAAATGTAAGGCCAAACACTATCAAACTCTTAGAGGAAAACCTAGGCAGAACACTCTATGACATAAATCACAGCAAGATCCTTTTTGACCCACCTCCTAGAGAAATGGAAATAAAAACAAAAATGAACAAATGGGACCTAATGAAACTTAAAAGTTTTTGCACAGCACAGGAAACCATAAACAAGACCAAAAGACAACCCTCAGAATGGGAGAAAATATTTGCAAATGAAGCAACTGACAAAGGATTAATCTCCAAAATTTACAAACAGCTTATGCAGCTCAATATCAAAAAAACAAACAACCCAATCCAAAAATGGGCAGAAGACCTAAATACACATTTCTCCAAAGAAGATATACAGACTGCCAACAAACACATGAAAGAATGCTCAACATCATTAATCATTAGAGAAATGCAAATCAAAACTACAATAAGATCATCTCACACAGGTCAGAATGGCCATCTTAAAAAAATCTACAAACAATAAATGCTGTACAGGGTGTGGAGAAAAGGGAACCCTCTTGCACTGTTGGTGAGAATGTAAATTGATACAACCAGTATGGGGAACAGTATGGAGGTTCCTTAAAAAACTACAAATAGAACTACCATACGACCCAGCAATCCCACTATTGGGCATATACCCTGAGAAAACTATAACTCAAAAATAGTCATGCACCAAAATATTCATTGCAGCTCTATTTACAATAGCCAGGACATCAAAGCACCCTAAGTGTCCATCAACAGATGAATGGATAAAGAAGATGTGACACATATATACAATGGAATATTACTCAGCCATAAAAAGGAATGAAATTGAGTTATTTTTAGTGATGTGGATGGACCTCAAGTCTGTCATACAGAGTGAAGTCAGAAAGAGAAAAACAAATACTGTATGCTAACACATATATATGGAATCTAAGGGAAAAAAAAGGTCATTAAGAACCTACAGGCAAGACGGGAATAAATACACAGACCTACTAGAGAATGGAGTTGAGGCTATGGGGAGGGGGAAGGATAAGCTGGGACAAAGTGAGAGAGTGGCATGGACATATATACACTACCAAATGTAAAATAGATAGCTAGTGGGAAGCACCTGCATAGCACAGGGAGATCAGCTCAGAGCTTTGTGACCACCTAGAGGGGTGGGATAGGGAGGGTGGGAGGGAGGAGACGCAAGAGGGAAGAGATGTGGGGACATATGTATATGTATAACTGATTCACTTTGTTATAAAGCAGAAACTAACACACCATTGTACAGCAACTGTACTCCAATAAAGATGTTTAAAAAATAATAAAATAAAATAAAATTGTTTGTGTTTGTATGTGTGTGTTTAAGTTTTTGTGTGTCCAAAATTACCTGAGTGACTTGCACTGTCATTTTAGACAAATAAAATGCAAGTGTGATGCAAATCTCAATAGGGTAGCACTTGGCCTTTGAAAACAGATTTGATAGCTTTGTAAATATAGCTGTAGTAAAAAACATTTAAATACATAAATAAAATTAGCCAGCTCTCCCAACTTTACTTATTTTCCACAAAGGATCAGAGTGGAAACTATTTATTGCACATAGGAACCTCCATTCACAAATAATAGCTATCTAATCACCCCAATTTATGCTGATGTAACATAAATTGGTACCACACAAATTTTTGGATAATATGTTTAGATCACTACCTCTCCATTCACATAGTTATAAAAAATGGCTAATTCTGAAGGAACATAATATACTTAGACATCTTTTGACTTATGCATAGAATCATTTATAAAATACTGCTTTGTTTCTACATCTTCACCTTGTAATTTTGGATCAGAATTTCTCAACTTGATTGTGTTATAATTTTCTAGGTTTAAGTGTGCTGTTTCTAAGTCCTAAACAGGGAAACCAAAACACATTCAAGAGTCTCACAGTTGTAGATTTTACATGTTTTTTATATACAATTCATTAAATTTGGTCATAACACTTGGTCAAATGGCAACTTTTGAAAATGCAAAACAGGACAACTATGTTTATAATAGTTTGCATCCCCCATATTGATCATAAAGCAAAATATATTGCTATTACCTGGCATCATAAGAAATGCCATATGCTCACAGTTTCATTTCCACTGTGTTGCTCTAGTACAAAATCCTAATTTAATATATTTGCTATTGTTTGTCAGATTATCTGTTCTTATAGAGGCACAGGGTAGGGATATATATAGGAAAATGTGGCAGTATTTGATTTAAAATATGCAGAACACTACGAGCTCTTTACAAAATCTATACAGAAGAGAACTACTGTGAAGTTTACATTTTTAGTCTCCTTAATTAGGGACCTTTCCTAGGATGGAACTTTATCATAAACCTTTGGTTTATACTTGCCATTTTCAATATGCAGTAATATAACTTAACAGTCAATTGGACCATATATAATAGTATCCACAGATTTCCATGAAGAATGAGGAAAAATAATGAAATAATAGACATTTAATTTTTTTATTCTGGAATTCTGCTGTGGTGTAGAACATAACTTGGAATACAGAGATAGAGAAGGCACAGTAAGAATGAAATGGCTTTTATAATACTTCAATGGCTTCAGTGGCTTTTATAATACTCATACCCTTTGATATATTATTATACATAATAGAATTTATCCTGAGAAAAAAACAATGTGGACAAATATTTATGAATAAGGCTTTTACAGTGGTATTATTTAGCATACATAAAACTGGAAATGTTGAATACATCACCGTTTTGTATTTGAAAAAAGAAATTGTGGTACACCTAAGTGATATAACAAAAAATAAGGTTGAAGAATATTTGCTAATATGGGAAAATGTTTACCATGTCTTGTTAAGTAAAAATTGGCAGAAATCAGCTCTTACAGTAAGACACCAATTGCATGAACGCATACTTACATAAGTACACAATTAAAAAAACTGCAAATATATAGCCTGTTTAGACATTGTAAGTGACTGCTAATATTTTCATACTTTTCTCCTTCTAGGCAAAAGGGAAGAGTACATCTCTCTGTCCCCTTGAAGTGATACTTGACCATATTAATTGTATTTGGTCAATGGAATAAGAATAACATTTGTGGTCTCTAGGCAGGAATATTTAGCAGCCAGTGCATGATTTTCCATGGTTACCTTCCCAGTCATCAAACTTTGAAGTCTCATGTGGAGAATTTAGTGTCCTAAAAAGTGGTGGAGGCTCTACCAGTCTATATCCCTGAGTGAATACTCTAGGCATAGGCTTGCTGCCCATCTTTGTTTTACATTTAGCATGAGCAAGAAAAAAAGAACATTGCTGTTTTAAACCACTTGTGTGTGCAGCTTGTTTGTTATTGCAAGATAATCTAGCATATCCTTACTGTTACATAGTACAAAATATTTTTGGTAGATCCCTTTGCTTGAGACATTATGAATATTCTTTTCTTCTGTATTCTTTTTTCTGTTTTTCCCAATTATTTAGGATGAGCATATTTATGAAATAATAAGAAGAAGGTTAAACATTAGTAAAGAAAATGAAAAAATTAATGAGTTCCGCTTTTGACATTTACATAAAATTTATTTTAATAGACCACCAACAATCTCTTCATTAAAGTCAGAATTTCTAAAAAATACGTTTCATATGTCATTCAAGAAAATATGATCATAGAAACTTGATTAGGATTCCTGTGGATTACTGATATGGTTAGTAACAAGTTCTTATACAAAAATTTGTCCTGATGATGTACCAACCCTCAGACCTTAATTGGGAAAATTAGAAACGATCAGAGCCTCAAGAAGCTCTAACTAAAATTATAATGAACCATCTATTTCTAACATCTCTTAACATAAAAGAAGATTTTAAACATCTGAGATTATTTTCCTCTAAACGTTCTTTTAAAAATAACAAGAAAAATATTCTAGACGCAGACCTACTAGAGAATGGACTTGAGGATACGGGGAGGGGGAACGGTAGGCTGGGACAAAGTGAGAAAGTGGCATGGACATATATACACTACCAAACGTAAAATAGATAGCTAGTGGGAAGCAGCCGCATAGCACAGGGAGATCAGCTCGGTGCTTTGTGACCACCTAGAGGGGTGGGATAGGGAGGGTGGGAGGGAGTGAGATGCAAGAGGGAAGAGATATGGGGACATATGTATATGTATAACTAATTCACTTTGTTATAAAGCAGAAACTAACACATCGTTGTAAAGCAATTATACTCCAATAAAGATGTAAAAAAAAAAATCCTATGAGAAAACAACAAAATGCTCCCAGACCATAGTACAATAGCAGTTATAATTTATTGACAACTGCATAGTGCCAGTCATTTTAGGTTTCCCATTGCTGATCCTCACAACAGCCCTGCAAGTTTAGCATTATAATTTCCATTTCGTAAAGAAACTGAAACAAAAAGAAGTAAAGAGACTTGTTCAAAGCCACACGCAAATCTATAAATCAGTAACAGCAAGAAAAGGATAATAAAGGAATACTGTAAACAACTCTATGCACACAAATATGATAACCTACATGAAATGGAAGAATTCCTTGAAAGACACAATTCTCAAGAACTCACACAAGAAGAAATAGACAATCTGGATAGGCCTATACCTACTGTAGAAATTGAATCAATAATTAACTTTTCAAAACAGAAAGGACCTCAAGAAGCTCTAACTAAAATTATAAGGAACCATCTAAGGACCAGATGGGTTCACTGGTTAAGTCTACCAAACATTTAAGAAAGAAATTACACTAATTCTCTAAAATCTCTTTCAAAGGATAGAAGCAAAATGAATATTTCCTAACTTATTATATAAGGCCAGCATTACCCTAATATCGAAACCAAAGACATTACAAGAAAACAGCTCAATATTTCTCAACATAGATGTATAAATCCTCAACAAAATATTAGCAAACAGAATTCAACAACATATAAAAAGAATTATACACCATGACCAAGTAGGATTTATCCCAAGTATAGAAAGCTGCTTCAACATTCAAAAATCAATTAATGTAATCCATCACATCGATAGACTAAAAAAGAAAAATCACATGAACATATCAATGGATGCAGAAAAAGCATTTGACAAAATCTAACACTCATTTATAATTTTTTAAAAACTCTCAGTAAACTAGGAATAGAAGGGAACTTCCTCCACTTGACAATGAAGATCTACAAAAAAAACCTATAAATGAGAAACTGGGAGCTTTTCAACAAAAATGTCCCCTCTTACTACTCCTTTTCAACATCATACTACAAGTCCCAGCTAATGCAAAAAGACAGGAAAAGAAAATCAAAAGTATACAAATTGGGAAGGAAGAAATAAAACTGTCTTTGTACCCAGATGATGTGCTCATCTATTTAGAAAATCTAAAAGAACTGACAAAAATCTCTTGGAGGTAATAAGTGATAATAGAAAGGTTAGAGGATACATGGTTAATATACAGAAGTCAATCATTGTCATATACAATACCAGTAATGAACAGGTAGAAACTGAAATTAAAAACACAATGCCATTTACATCAGCACCCCCAAAAATGAAACACTGAGGTATATATCTAACAAAACATGTATAATATCTATAAGAAGAAAACTACAAAACTCTGGTGAATGAAATCAAAAAATAACTAAATAAGTGGAGAGATATTCCATATTCATGATTAGGAAAACTCAATATTTTCAAGACCTCAGTTCTTTCCAACTTTTTCTACAGATTTGGTGCAATCCCCATCAAAATCCTATGAAGTTAGTTTATGGATATTGATAACTTTCTTCTAAAATTAATGTGAAGAGACAAAAGACCCAAAATAGCCAACACAATATTGAAGAAGAACAAAGTTGGAAGATTAAGACCACCTGACTTCAAGATTTACTCTAAAGATACAGTAATCAAGACAGTGTGGTACTGATTTAAGAATAGGCGAGTAGGGAATTTCCTGGAGGGCCACCGGTTAGAACTCCATGCTTTCACTTCTGAGGGCACAGGTTCGATCTCTGGTTGGGGAACTAAGATCCCACAAGCCATGCAGTGTGGCCAAAAAAAAAAAATCAAAGAATACACAAGTAGATCAATGGAAAAGAAGAAAAGCCAGAAATAGAACCACATATATATAGTCAACTGATCTCCGAAAAAGAAGCAAAGGCAATACAATGGAGTAAAGATGGTCTTTTCAACAAATGGTGCTGAACCTGGACATCCCACATGGCAAAAGAAAAAAAAAATTTAGACACAGACCTTACATACTTCACAAAAATTAACTGAAAATGAATCACAGGCCAAAATGTTAAATCCAAAACTATACATTTCTAGAAAATAACACAGAAGAAAACCTAGATGACCTTGGGTATGGTGATGACATTTTAGATAGCACACCAAAGGCACAATCCATGAAAGAAATTGCTAAGCTGGACTTCATTAATTTAAAAATTTCTACTTTGAGGAATTCAATGTCAAGAGACTATGAAGACAAGTCACAGACTTGGAGAAAGTATTTGCAAAAGACACATCTGATGAAGGACTGTTATCTAAAATATACAAAGAAACCTTAAAGCTGAATAATAAGAAAACAATCCAATTTAAAAATAAACCCAAAACCTTAACAGACACCTCACCAAAGAAGATATACAGATGGAAAATAAGCATGTGAAAAGATGCTCCATATCATCTGTCAACAGGAAAATGCAAATTAAAATAATGAGATATTAAAATGGCCAAAATCTAGAACACTGACAACACCAAATGCAGGTGAGGATGTGGAGCAACAGGAATTCTTATTCATTGCTAGTAGAAATGCAAAACAGTACAGCCACTTTGGGAGAAAATTTGGCAGTACCTTACAAAACTAAATGTACTCTTATCATATGATCCAACAATCATGTTTCTTGGTATTTGCACAAAAGAGTTGAAAACTTATGCCCACACAAAAACCTGCACAATATTGATAAGTTTCATTCATAATTGCCAAAACTTGGAAACAACCAAGATGTCTTTCAGTAGGTGAGTGGATTAATAATCTGTGGTACATCTAGACAATGGAATATTATTCTGCACTAAAAATAAATGTGCTATTAAAACATGAAAAGGCATGGAAGAAACCTAAATAAACATTACTTAGTGAAAGAAGCCAATTTGAAAAGACTAGTAGGGAAGGAGAGATAATTTTCCCTCTACCCTTCTGGATTCCTTCCTGAGACTCCTGTAATAAAAGATTAACAAGAGAAAAACAGGTTTAACATATGCAGCACACAGCATGAGGGAGAAACCTAACACAAAGTAACTAAAAATGGCAGCTTAGAATTCCAGTTCATATAGCATCTTCAACAAAAAAACAATACATTTGTTGACAAATGACAGGATAAAGGAAAGCAGTTTTAGGTTTCTAAGGGTGGCAAACTATGGGAAGTAAATATATGGAAGGAGTAAGGTTTTCTTGAAGATTCCTCTGTTGCCATCTCTGGGCTCAAAAGATTCTGTCTCCAGTAAAGGAGAATTTATATCCTGCCTTTAGGAACAAACTGGGGAGCTTTTTCTGTGTTTCCTGCTTCCTAATTACCTTCAGCACAAAATAATTTTTACATATTTTGGGATAACATATTCTGGTTTCCTTCAGCTCCATATTATAGGATTCCAACTATATGACGTTCTGGAAAAGGCAAAACTGTGGAGACATTAAAAAATTCAGTGGTTGCTGGGGGTTACAGGGGTGAATAGTTGGAATACAAAGGATTTTTAAAGCAGTGATACTATTCTCTATGATACTATAATGGTGGATACATTTGTCCAAACCCATAGGTTGCATGTGTTTCTTCACTTTTGGTGAAGAACACCCGGAGGGCATCCTAATGTAAACTATGGATTTGGGGTGATAATGATATGTCAATGTAAGTTCATTGATTTTAATATATCTTCCACTCTGGGACAAGATGTTGATAGAGAGGAAGGCTATGCTTGTGTGGTGACAGGAGGCTTATGGGAACTCTCCATACTTTCCCTTCAGTTTTTTGTGAAGCTAAAAACTATTCTTAAAAAGCCTATTTAAAAGGTGACATTTCAAGTAAATAAATAATGATTCCTTTTTTTTTTTTATAAATGGATAAAAGATTTGAATAGGAATTTCTCCAAAGATACACAAATGGCTAAGAAGCCCATGAAAAGGTGCTCAACATGATTAGCCATCAGGCAAATAAAAATCAAAGCCACAAAGAGATAGCACTTCACATCCACTGGCATGGCTATAATAAAAAAAACAGGCAATAACAAGCATTGATGAGAATGTAGAGAAATTTGAATTATCATACATTATTGGTGAGACTATCCTCAAGGCTCACCACATTTTATACCACTTTGTTCCCCAAAACTTAGTACAGAGAAGATACTTACTGAATATTTGAACAATGATGCTTGTAACAATTTTAGAGCTTAATTCTTGAGAAACAGAATGGAGGAAACAAACTCAAAACTTGCCTACTAATTTAGGTTATTAAGGCTGTCACATTGTCCAGACTTTAATTAATGTAATGCTCAATATATAGGTACTATTTTCAAAACATCTAAATGAATATGAAAACCACTGTATTAGCCAAAATTGGATTATCTTACATAAAGTGCCTTCAAAAATTCAGGATACTCCATTTCTTCAACCTTTCCTACTGCAGTATATTTTAGGTATTCATGGATAATCTCCACTGAGGGATTTCCCTGGTTGGCAGGACACCAACATTTTGACCACTCTGACCTACAGAGTAGAAAAATCCTATATAGGGCAACAGGTAGAAAGTGTGTGGAATAGTGATTCAAGTGCCCTGTTACCTTTTTTTTTAATAGATTTATTTATTTATTTATTTTTGGCTGCGTTGGGTCTTCATTGCTGCACATGGGATTTAACTAGTTGCAGCGAGCGAGGGCTACTCTTCATTGCGGCGTGCGGGCTTCTCATTGCGGTGGCTTCTCTTGTTGCAGAGCGTGGGCTCTAGGCACATGGGCTTCAGTAGATGTGGCACATGGGCTCCAGTAGTTGTGGCACATGGGCTCAGTAGTTGCAACACGCAGGCTCTAGAGAGCAGTTTCAGTAGTTGTGGTGCACGGGCTTAGTTGCTCTGCGGCGTGTGGGATTTTCCCGGACCAGGGCTTGAACTCGAGTCCCCTGCATTGGCAGGCGGATTCTTAACCACTGTGCCACCAGGGAAGCCCCTGTTACACTTCTATATGGTTTATTTTATCTGCCTTATATTCATTTAAATATGAGTTTTTTAAGCCACCTTTTAAGTGTATGTCTATTAATTCTACCTCTAATAAAAGTTTTGACTACATATTGATTGACTTTTTGGTCAAAAAAGTATTTGCTCTTAGTCAAAATGTGATTTTGACTGAATTTCTTGGAAATACTTTAGTTTTCTAGTCATAAAATTTTCTAAATTAGTTTGAGGACATCATTTATCTGGTGCTTTTTATGTCTCTCCAGCTTTCCATCTATTCTTTTAGCAACATAGACTGATAAGATGTGTTTAACATATTATGAGACAATTGACTAAAATTTACTACGGTTACAAAAGGAGCAGAGTCTCTCCCTTTGTTTTTATTTTTGCTGGGAAGGGACTGTGTGTTGGAGGAGGTCACTGAAAGGAGGTAACCACTGGTTGACTTACAAAGTGGACTGCAAGCTGGACCCGGCAATCAGTGGCTCCTCACACCCTCCTCTGCACTTGGAATGTACATTGTGCCCACTGTTCCCACAGTAGGAGTAGCTTCAAAGCCACAGTCTTCAGAGAGTAATGTGTTGTTGAGACCATCTGGATAGTATGTATGATTGAACTTAATTAAGGTCTCTATATAAACTTTTATGATTCAGGCAGGTGGGTGCAGCGGTCAACTTGTCTTGTGGCCACCCAAAGCAAGCCTTGTATGTAAGTTCCCATGCTTATTAAAACCGCCACCTACCAATGTGGGGTAGTCTGCCTCTTTCTTGCCCTCTGGGTACAGGACCAGTTTCAGATTTCACCCAGGGAACTCCCAAGGTTGTGAATCAACATTGCAGCAGTGGCAAAGAACACTCTTCTGGGAGCACTGCTGAAGATACTTTGATTTTCAGAACAGGAAATTTGAGTATGAAGAAACTTTCCTTTTTGCCAGCTAAAAGAAATGAAACAAAACCTCTCTCCTCTACAACCTTATGCTCAAAACAGTATTGGGGCATTTCCTCTGCTTATCTAACAAGTGTTAACTGAGTCCTAATCATGCTCCAAATACTGGAGGTTGTGTCACTATTATGATTTACAAAGTTGTTATCACTACAAACCATCCTGGGATCACTGGTCTTCACAAAGCTAACTACATTTCTTGTTATTGTTGTTGTTGTTGATGCTGCTGCTGCTGCTACTGATGTTACTGATGTCATCACATAATTGATCCAAGTAAAACTATTAGGAAGAGTAAATATTTTTCCACCAGTGTTTAACAAAGTTTCTTATGATACAAATGGGAATGAAAGCATAGAATAGTACAAAGCATTCAGGAACTGGAAGGTAAAAATTTAAATAGTGGAAATAGAACTTACTACCTGTGTGATTTGGGGGTGTTAACTAACTCCTCTTCAATTTCCTTATCTGTACATTGGTGACAATAATGCCTGTCTTAATGGTTGCTATGCTGATTAAATTAAATAACGTATTAAGGTAACTTTTTTTTTCTGGCACATAAAAGATGCTCAGTAAAAAAAAAATGCTGGAAAAGTTAATTTTGCAAAAATCAACTAAGAGGGTAGCCTCAAATAGTGCAACAAATTAAATTACACTTGAATTAAAACTTTAAATATTTAAAATAAAACTATAAACATATTAAAAGAAAATGAAGGTCAATCTTTGTATGAGTTCTGTATGAGGAAGAATTTCCTAAACTTTAATGAATTAAATATATGCAAAAATGGTACATTTCGTTACATCGATACATCAGTTGATGGGTGTTTATTTGAAGTATATATTGGAAAGTAAAAAAAATCACAGGCACTGTCTTAGCACTTTTGCAACTATACTTTATGCATAGCTGGAAAAATATCGCATCATTCAGATTACACAACTAGCTCTTGTGAACCAATAGTAGGTCTGGTGACTCGTATATCATTTTGCCAACTCTGGAAAAGTGGGTATCTCTCACTGCCTACACTAGTGACTTTACCCAACCTCAAGATTCAACATCTCTCTTCTCTATCTACCCTCTTTGTTTCCTACTATTTATCTTCGTTCTTCACTCCAGCTATACTTCCCTCCATATCACACATTGTGCTAGTTAGAGTTCTTAAGCAAGGCCAACTTAGAGTCTGCTGGTCCCCCTTGTAAAGAAGGGCCCACCATGTTGACAACTAATTCATTTCTTAGCAATATGAGAGGTAAGCAAACTATATATGGGTCACAAGTTACTGAGTTGAGAATGCTGCTACAGATGATTGCCATTGGCTATAGAGCCTGTCCCTGGTTCAGTAGGTTACAAAAGATAATATTCATGGCATATGTTTACAAACTATAGAGGCAAACATTAGTCTCATTGGCTTCCCTCCAGAAAGCAGAGAACCAGGAGGGTGGCCTCTCTGGTGATATCTCATGTTGCTCTGTCCCTGTCTATGTCAGTCAAGATTCTATAGGTGACTTCACTGATGACATAAATAGAAGCCTATTAAATTTGCCAAAAATATAAACTGAACTGCACAGTTATTATATTACATAATGGAATTATGATTCAAAATAGGCTTCATAGGCTGAGGTGATTAATGCAAAAGATTAATGTAAAGTTCTTCATTTCTGTTTATATACGCACATACATATACATACACACACACATTTGAAAAGGTAATGGTGCACAAAATAACCTGAAGGGTTTTAAGTGAGGACAGTTTTCCAACAATCAGAACTGTTTTACAACTGGATTGGTATAACTTTTAGATAGCAGTTTCCTTTCCTCAATTGTTGAAGCAAATAACTAATGACCATATATCAGGAATGTCACAGAAAAGATTTCTATACAGAAATAGACATTCTACAGATGGCCAATCAGGGTCTTTGGGACTCAATTTCCTTCAGACTATATGTTTCTAAAAAATTAATTTCCTTCTTCCTTCTAGTCATCTCTTCTAAAAGTAACTAAATTCTTTGCCTAAGGTTTTGCCCAGAGTTACCAGTTCACCAGTTCAGAACTAGACTGAGAATACACAGGAGCTCACCTGAGTGCCAGATCAGTGCTCCTTCTGCTACCACACTGCTGCTTTCCTTAGCAGTTACATTGGGAGCTGTCACTGGGATAGTTATTCCCCTACCCTCTTGTTGTTCCACTTATTTGTCTCTACTTAGGCTATCTTTTTATTTAATTTTTTTTTTAATTAAAATTTTTTTTTGGCCGCACCATGTGGCATGTGGGATCTTAGTTCCCCAACCATGGAGGGAACCTACGTCCACAGCACTGGAAGCACAGTCTTAAACACTGGACCACCAGGGAAGTCCCACTTAGGCTATCTTTTAATGCACTCTTGCAAGTGACCCATATACTTCTGGGAACACACAAGCAACTGATAAAAATATGCAAAAAGCATCCATGCACTTACCTGTTTTTATGTGAATTTTCCCATTTCTGCTTGTTTCTCAATAAAAATGAAAGAATATTAAAAATGGAACTCATGTTACCCTTTGTTCTCTATGCATTTCCATTTAAAAATATTTCAGTCTTTCTTTTTACTTATACCAGAATGTATAAGTAATAGGAAATTGCTTCCATAAGCCTTTACATTCATATATAAATTTTCACATTAAGAGCTGGAATAACCTGGTATTTGTTGAATTATTGATATTCATACAATTGTTTGTAGACATTTGAATACCTCCTATTGAGAAAAGGCTGAATTGTTCAGAATCTTCTGAATTGCATACGCAAATACCAAAGAACAGGCATTTCTTGCTATTCCAGACTAAATGGCATTACAGTGGCTTATCCTATGTTTACTTTGTGCATTTTACAGTTCAGCCATGTTATTTCAGAGCTATGTGCTCTTAAAGCAATGGCAGATTCAGAAGCCTTGGCATGATGGTCACTATAAAAGAGCAATAGGGAGAAATGCCTTGCGCTTTTACATGTAACTCTTAAAAGTGGTACTTGGCAGTTCACTTTCAGTAGAAGTGAATTATTATAGTAATCACTAATGTTTTATTTTAAAGGACTCATTCACTCTTATGACACTTGTGTACAAATGTTTTTGGAGCTTAAGTGGCCATCATTCCATCTTTCCATCCTACACCACTTATTAAAAAACAAAAAACAAAAACCTTGCATTAACTTTGAAGTTACCCTTCTAACCCCTGATCCCATCTTCTGAACATCAAGTTCTGCATTAGGAAGAACAACAGGCAAGGAAGTATGGTGAGGAAGCTGTTTCTCAGGGCAGCTCTTTTTCACGCTTCTCCTTGTGACCCTCTCTCTGAATCTCTCCACTGGGTTTACATCTCACTGAGCTTTCTTTTGATGGCTCTGAAGTGTTTGTTTCCAAAAAATGACAGACTTGCCCTCTCAGATTCTCATCAGAAACACATAAACAAGAAGTGTGGTATTAATAACTATCACCACCTCAACAAGAAAAATCTGAAATGATGTTAACTTTCCTCTTCCTCTTTCTAATATTTATATCTAGATGAGGACAAAAACAACTCCTTTGCAAATGCATTTCAACTGATTGACTTTACAGCGTTGCGATGAGAGCCAAACCTGCTCTCTAAGGACCCTTTGGTTCCAAACCTTTAAGTGCAGTCCATCATATTCATCACAATCAATCAATATTTCAGGCAAAGTTGCTACCCCCACATTGTCCTGGATCACAGCCCAAATCGGAAAAGGCTGAAATGTGTTCAGCCCTCTCTTTCCGACTGTTTCCAGTCTATGGTGTTCAATCCCTCCGAGAGTTTGCCTTCCAATGCAAGGGGTGTGGGTCCGATCCCTGGTCGGGGAGCTGAGATCCCACATGCCTCACAGCCAGAAAACCAAAACATAAAACAGAAGCAATATTGTAACAAATTCAATAACGACTTTAAAAAAAAAAAGAATGAGGATGGCTTCAAGTATCATGCCTTCTAGAAGGGAGTGCTATCTTTCAGGCACTTTGGCAAATAGATGAGAGAGCTATATTTTTGAGCAGAATCCCTTCAAAGCAAGCACACCAAGATATAGCTCCTACTCTTTTGCTCAGGCATAGGAATAACACTTTTTCTGTGCAAAAAAAAGGGGGGGAGGTGTAGATCTAGTTTTGTGTTTGCCAAAATGTTTAATTTTAATGGCACTTAAATTTGACAGTAATATGGCTGTTATCAACTTTTTTTTTTTTTTTGGCCATGCCAAGTGGCTTATGGGATCTTAGTTCCCCAACCAGGGATCAAACCTAGTCCCCAGCAGTGAAAGCACTGAGTCCTAACCACTAGATCACCAGGGAATTCCCTGTCATCAACTAATCTTATTTTTTTTTAATTTAATAGTGCTTTTCCCACCTTTCCGGGGAACCTTTGGTCCTCCCTCTCATTCTACCTTGATTAGGATACAACAGAGCACTCCCCCAAAAAAGTTTCAATAACTTTGAATCTTCAGAAGATACTTAGGTCTTAATTTTTAAGCTCAGCATATCAATATTTCTCCAGGAAAAATAAAGTTCTTTTCCAGATACACTGCTTTATATTAATATATAAAACAGGCACATTAAGAGTAACAGTTCACACTGCAAAATGATAGATTCAAGGGAAGTTATCTTTAAATTCAAAGTTCAACTAGTCTATTTCACGTTTGCTATAATTGAGCTATGCTCAACTTTACCACAGTGAGGCAGTGTTGTGCAGTGGTTAAAAAGTACAGGTTTTTGAGTCAAGTGTAATGAAATGCAAACTCTGGCTTTTCCTCTTATCAGCTGTAACATAAGTATGTCACCTCCTCCAATCCTCAGTTTACTCGTCTGTAAAATGGGAAGAATAATAACTAACTCAAAGGGCTGATGTTAAGATTAAAGTATTTAGTACAGGGCCTCACACTCAATTTAGAGTGTGAGGCCCTGTACTAAATACAGGGTCCATGTACTACGACTTGGGAAAATTGTTTAGGTTATATTTGAAAAAGTAGCTCTTTAAAAATCATACTGCCCAGCAGAAACCTTAGGTTGAAATTTACAGGTGTAATAATCCTTTAATTTTCCCAGAATTGTGGGGGCCATATGAGATAATGACCATATTTTTGTGCACTGTAACAGCAGCATTATTATTTGGAACTTTAACCATTTTAGAGTTAGATACTAAGGAAACTAAAATTAATTGGTTGCCATCTTTTGTTTCTTGCCCTCATATACCACTAAACAACTAGTTTTTCTCCCTTTTGTCAATTCCCATTGTGTATTTTGCCAAAAAGTACTGTACTCAGATGCCAGCCAATAAACTGTCACACAATGGAAAATGATGTGCCACAACATTCATTGTAAGGTTTAATAAAATTAAATTTGCACCAAAAAAAAGTGTTCAACAAATGGCAGCTTAAAAACAAAGGACCAAGATGCTTATATGTAAATAAAGCAAACTCTACATACATACTTTTCTAATTAATACACACCTGTACACAAAACCAATAATAATGGCCACCTTTTTACTAGCACATATACTCTACAAATAATTATATCAATGGATCAAAGTATGAACTTTGTCCTCTCTCCCTTTGAGTGTTTTTAAGAGAGTTTCATGATTTGAATTGCCACTTGATAAACTGCTATTGCTTTTTAGAAATACTTAAAGAAATGTCAGGCTGTGGCTGTGTGATCCCACAAAGGGAACAGAAAAGGAAGTGTGTCATAGGCCTGGGCTTTATCAAGTCCCAGAGAAAGGAGTTGTTCTAACTGCTTCATACTCTTACCACTGTATTGGGAAGGGGCTGGAGGTGAAGATAACCTAGGGTGAAAAAAGCTGATGCTATAAGGATTTCTCACTAGTCTCTTAGGATCCAGGATGCTAAACAAGTGCCATAAAGTGACAAAAAGCTTTGGAAGCTCAGGTGAAAAAGTTCATCTCAGCTTTCTTGAAAATCTAGGCCATGACCTTCATGGCACTTTAGTTTTTTGTTAAGGTCACAAAGGTGTTAAGTACACACATGTTCCTGTGCTTGCTACACTTATCAAGGAACATAAGGACTCACTAGAAACAAGGGACTGTATATGATTATGTATACATTTATTAGACTGCCTAGAAATTAGGGAAGGGAAGTTGGAGAAAGGCTGATTTCATCTACTTCTGGAAAGGGTATGTGCTCTAGAATGGAATAGTAAAGGAAATAGTAAAAAGGAATAGTAGGGCTTCCCTGGTGGCGCAGTGGTTGAGAGTCCGCCTGCCGATGCAGGGGACAAGGGTTCGTGCCCCAGTCCGGGAAGATCCCACATGCCGTGGAGCGGCTAGGCCCATGAGCCATGGCCGCTGAGCCTGCGCGTCCGGAGCCTGTGCTCTGCAACGGGAGAGGCCACAACAGTGAGAGGCCCACGTACCGCAAAAAAAAAAAAAAAAAAAGAATAGTAAAAATGAAATTTTGTTAATGTTAGAGTATAAAGAAGCTATACTTCTTTATAGTGAGGAAAAGAGAAGGCTAAAAATAAATCAATAGATCATTAAAAATAAATAAATAGATCAGCATCGACTGTGCTCAAACTGTGATATAGCTGGAGTATATCACAACTGGTAAAGAGTAGGTGGGTAATAACTATGTGATGAATGGACAGAAACTTCAAAAGTTTGTAAGGTCGTATTTAGAGACTGGTTACGGAAAATCAGTCCAATAAACAATTACTGAGAACCAATATGGACAGTCAGATGAGGGATAAAATGGCAAGTCACAGGACCCAATGATCAGGACTCACAATCTACGATAATTAATCAAAATCTCATTTTACTGGTATATGACATTTTTCCTTGTAAACCTGCAAGATTTCTTAAAATAGAGCAAAACTTTAATGTATGCTGATAAGTGCTTACAAGAATATCTGAACAAGAAACATCTGACTAGACTGTCACTGTGCTAGACATTTCCAAAACAACCACCAATCCTAAAGGAATCATGTTTTTTCATTAAACAAGGGAAATATGCTATTTGGGAAGGGTAAACATTATCAGGAATGAATTTGCCAGAGGCATCTATTACCTTCCAGTTATAAATAGTCTAATAAGGGGAAAATAGTACAGATACATTTTGATTTTGAATAAGTTGAGAATCCTAGGATTTTAGAGTTGAAAACGCCTTTGAAAGTATTTAATCGAATGGTCTCATTTTACAGACGTGGATACTAAGACCCTAAAAGACCTAGAGTCAAAAATGAGTTAGAAGGAGAAATAAGATTTAAACTCAGGCCATCTGAAACTCTGTTCCATTCTCATTCTTCTATTCCTGCCATCCTGTAGGAGACACTGAGTTTTTTATTGTTTCAATGCAAGGAAGGGACAAGAGTTGCCAAAGATCAGTTGGTGTACTGAACCATTTTGTCTAGAGATCACTTTGAAAAGGATGACCTCAAGGGCCAAATCTAGTCACAAATGTGTTTGTTAGACCTATACATTATTAAACTGTTTCTGTATGATTTGCCAGCATTTTAAACTTAAGAATTTAACATTAAAATCCCAACGGGAGGTTTCTCTTGAAAAATAAAAAGATCTGGAAACACTGGGTCCTCATCCCCACACAACAAAAATTGGCAGAAGCTGGGTAGGAGACTCCACCATTAAACAGGACGTGTGTTTCAGTTTACCATTCTCCATCACTCTCTATTGGATCTTACACAGAGCCTATTTCACTCATTCACATTTACATACATATTCCTGTAGACCTAGAGTTTTGGGTTTGTGACTTCTGAAATCAACTCTGAATAGAAAACTTCAAGTTTGAATGTCATGTGGCCTCAAAGCTCTTAAATAATTAAGAAAATCAGAAACCTGAAATGTCTAACACTACAGAAAGATGGTTAAAAACTCATTCTGATATTACTATAAATATTTCTTCAGTGAGGTTCTTTTATCCCTTCATTAGTTAGCATGGGTGATTTGAAGTTTAAAAAAGAAGTATGTTAAACAAGATGCCCAGTAATGAAATAATATTCTGTGACACATTGACATCTTTAGTAAAGAAGGATTAGGGAAATTTCACACATTCAAAAAATAATGTGTTTTGGCTGCAAAATGTACAATGTATAAAATATTTCAGCTAAACTATGGTACAACAGACAAAGGATGAAGAAATGTTAATCATTGTTTCAGAATTACAAGTTGTAGCTTATATACTTATGGCACCACATTTTAATATAGTACCGATAAAGCCTAATACATCACAGGTAACTAACCAACTATAGGAAGTATATGAGTACAGGCAGAGACAGCTACCTCATAATCTAATGCCAAGACCATCAGTTAAAATAAATAAATAAATGCACTAACCATTTTTTTGTCTACATAATGTTATACAACTGTCTTGGCTACTTGGAAAAAACATTATTTGTCCGGAATGACTTGATAATTTGGAATCATATTTGTAGACCACTATAGAATTATAATTTGATCCAAAATAGAGATATTTCTATTTCATATGCTTTAAAAATTTTTTCAGCCAAATAATTTAAGAAGGAAAAATTATCTCATGTAGTCTTGGCTTTAGTGTATCATCATCATTCCCCACCTGATGAAAATCTGCTTCCGCATCCCTGTATTCCTCATAATTTGACTCCCCTTCCACTGACTTCTTCACTCAACATATATAGACTATTCAAAACAGAAAAAGAATGGGCAAGTCAACTATGTATGGTGAAATCAAATATCCTAGTACAAAATACGTTCTTCCATCTATAAATACTACATAATTATGACCATAATGAAATGTACGTGTTCAGCTTTTAGTTTCCCTTCCACAGATCCTCCTATGGATTTGAAGTAAGTACAGCTTGAGAACCATTATCCTGAAAAGAATATATTGGGTTGGCCAAACGTTTGTTCATTTTTTTCTGTAAGATGGCTCTAGTAGCAGTTAGTTGTCTTTAACTTCATTGGAAACAATTTTTGATAGATTGTATGTGACAGCTGTCATATCAGTGTGCATTTAAAAAAAAGACTTATCAAAACTGGTGAATTTTCGTGTAGCCATGTTAATATTGAAGATGGAAGAAAAAAAGCAACATTTTCGGCATATTATGCTTTATTATTTCAAGAAAGGTAAAAACGCAACTGAAACGCAAAAAAAGGTTTGTGCAGTGTATGGAGAAAGTGCTGTGACTGATCGAACATGTCAAAAGTGGTTTGTGAAGGTTCGTGTTGGAGATTTCTCACTGGATAATGCTCCACGGTCAGGTAGACCAGTTGAAGTTGATATCGATCAAATTGAGACATTATTTGAGAAAATCAACATTATACCACACGGGAGATAGCTGACATACTCAAAATATCCAAATCAAGTGGTGAAAATCATTTGCACTAGCTTGGTTATGTGAATCGCTTTGATGTTTGGGTTCTACACAAGTTAAGCGAAAAAAACCTTCTTGACCATACTTCTGCATGCGATTCTCTACGTAAACGTAACGAAAATGTTCCATTTTTAAAACAAATTGTGGTGGGTGATTAAAAGTGGATACTGAAAAAAAAAAGTGGATACTGTACAATAATGTAGAATGGAAGAGATCGTGGGGCAAGCAAAATGAACCACCACCAACCACACCAAAGGCTGGTCTTCATCCAAAGAATGTGATGTTGTGTATATGGAGGCATTGGAAGGGAGTCCTCTATTATGAGCTCTTTCCAGAAAACCAAACGACTAATTCCAACAAGTACAACTCCCAATTAGACCAACTGAAAGCAGCACTCGATGAAAAGCGTCCGGAATTAGTCAACAGAGAACGCATAATCTTCCATCAGGATAACGCAAGACCGCATATTTATTTGATGACCAGGCAAAAACAGTTACAGCTTGTCTGGGAAGTTCTGATTCATCCACCGTATTCACCAGATATTGCACCTTCGGATTTCCATTTATTTCGGTCTTTACAAAATTCTCTTAATGGAAAAAATTTTAATTCCTTGGAAGTCTGTAAAAGGCACCTGGTATAGTTCTTTGCATAAAAAGATAAAAAGTTTTGGGAAGATGGAATTATGAAGTTGCCTGAAAAATGGCAGAAGGTAGTGGAACAAAAGGGTGAATACGTTGTTCAATAAAGTTCTTGGTGAAAATGAAAAATGTGTCTTTTATTTTTACTTAAAAACCGAAGGCACTTTTTGGTCAAACCAATATTTAGAGCTACAGCAAACTTCCAAGGAAATATTTGCCCTCAAAATTAAAAGGTCTTGTCTAAGGTTGCACTCGAAGAGTAGAATTATATTCTGTTCAAGGTAATTCCACTTTGACTTTCACAATGCTTTGTTTTTGGTTTTGTTTTACTTCGTTCTCCCCCTTCCCCCCATAGGTTCCTTGAAAATTACTTTCAAAGTTGGTTTGGAAATTCTTAAAATTGCACACTGGAGGGCCCTCGAGTTAACTGGAATATCGCAACTGTGATGGATCATTGTTCAAGTTCTAGAAAATCATGAAATTGTAGAGAATCTACAAGAGTCTCAAACTAGGTTTTTTTAATATGTTGTTTTATTTTCCATATTCCTCTCTAAAATCACCTTTTGTTTCCCAACATTTTTTTGGTAAACCTCATTATGACCTTGCTCCAGCAAAAATCCTTATTGTAGAAAAATGTTATAAATGACTATTGCTTAATAATTTTAACATCTCTCTAGCCATTTTCTATGCGGTCACTGAGTAATAAATTTAGCTGTGTTAGAAACTTGGACATTGAGTGTACATGACTGAATCTTCAAATAAAACTTATTTTGTAACTGGTTAACAGAGTATTTGGTGGGGAATTATCGTGCTATGACTCCTTCCATATTAAAGACATATCAATACAAAAATAAAAGATTATCCTAATATATTTGTAATATTTCTAAAAATCAAGCCGATATTAAGGATGATGGTTAT
Source organism: Monodon monoceros (assembly GCF_005190385.1). Classification (NCBI taxonomy): domain Eukaryota; kingdom Metazoa; phylum Chordata; class Mammalia; order Artiodactyla; family Monodontidae; genus Monodon; species Monodon monoceros. The sequence goes on along the minus strand of NW_021703779.1, from coordinate 106,130,936 downwards.
TTCCTAATGATGCTTATCGTTTGATACTTTTCTTTATGACCTTATGACAGTCAACAAGCATCATTTGCCTATCACTCTGTGGAGAGACTTGGATTGAAGAAAGTATCTCTGCCTTCATAAAATTTCAATTCTGATTGGAATGTTTAGATGCACAGGGAAGTACGCACATATACATAAAATTAAGTAGGATCATAGTATGAAGAATAATTCTCAGAGGTTCAGATTTTTTATTATAGCATCACTGAGGGATGATAATTCAGCCTGATGGATAATTCCAAATCTGAAGAGTTTACCATTTCATGAGATGGCTGATATCTTTAAAAATTTTTTGGAGGATGTCTGTCTCTCATGCTAAACTCGACATGTAGTACTGGATTCCCAGCACTTAACAGTGCCTGGAAAATTGTACATACTCAATAAAATTTTATTGAATGAATTTATTTTTTATATCAAGGAAATAATTTATTTCTGCAATTTCCTTTCCTAGTACTACACAGATTTTCTCTTTGGACAAATAAAGAACAAGTCTGGTCTCATTTATATGATAGAACTTTAAATATTTGGAGCGAATTCCTAAAACCATAGAGTTCCAAAACTGAGAGTTCCCTGATTTTCAAATTAGAGTACTCAGCCACCAAGACATGTGCCAGGGCACAGAGAAAGCCATGAGAGAAATCGAATCATATTGTTCTTCAGCATCTATTCAAAAATCACTGCATGAAAATGTTTTTATATTAAAATATAGGTACACAGGGAACTGGTGTGAAAAATTCACATGAATTTGCCAAATAAAACAAGAAATTTCAATGAAATGTCATATTTGAAAGTGGCTTCTGCCATACACCCCGGTCTACAGAGAAATCATAGCTATTTTCCTTATCTGTTATGGGTTTGTTGGTAGAAATTTTTGAGAAGGTAGTTTTAGCTGACATCTGGAGAAAGGAAGAGACTTCACAGAAGTTACAACATATATTAACGGCAAATCCCTGACTAGAATCTATGTAACATCACTCATCCAATAACCTTCTTCAATATGTGTGTGTGATGTATTTTGTGATTCTTCATTGTCCAGATTATCCTCCTGCCCATATATCTCTTAATATATAATGTCCCTCCAAGTTATCCTTTAAATTGCCAACAATTTCATTCTAAAATACGAGTCAATACATGAAACTCTCCTCTTCAAAACCATTTAAAACATTCAAAAACATTCAGTACCAGAAAGTATGAAAGTGTTCAAAACACAAAAAGATGGGAGCATGTCAAAGGAATGTGGGAGCCAACCTGTAAAAGTTCCCAATGGCCAAAGCTGAAACAATTTGAGCAGCAAATAAAATTGCCAACTACTGGTTATAACTCAAAATACGAAATAAGGAACTTCTCTGGTGGTCCAGTGGGTAAGACTCTGCGCTCCCAAAGCAGGGGGCCCGGGTTCGATCCCTGGTCAGGAACTAGATCCCACATGCTGCAACTAAGAAGCCCGCATGCTGCAAGGAAGATCCTGCATGCTGCAAAGACCCAGTGCAGCCAAAATAAAATAAAAAAAAATACGAACTAAGTATACATAGATCCATAAATAAATGATTGAATAAATAAATGGAGACAAAATCTTCCTTACAGAATTCCAAATAATATGTGTAGATACATCTCCCTCCAAGAAGTAGAAGTTAACTGCCTCCTTGAGAGTAGGCTGGATTTCCTGACTTACTTTTATAGAATAGAGAAGCCTGGCAAACATCACTTTAAATAAGAAACGAAGGTTAATACCACCACTGAAGCCACAGGGATATCATATGCCCTCTTCTATGGTAAAAGAAGGCCAATTCACTTCTGTGGTCTTCTTCCCAAAATCTGTAACCTCAGTCTTATAAGACAAATATCAAACTGAGGACATTATGCAAAATACCTGACCAGAATTCCTCAAAACTGTCAAGTTTATCAAAAAGAAGAAAAAATCTGAGAAACTGTCACAACCATTAGGAGCCTAAGGAGACATGATGACTAAATCTAATCTGGTCTCCTGGCTAGAATCTTGGATTGTTAAAAAAGGACAGTAGTTCTGGTGAGTGATGCTGGTAATGAGGGAGGCTTTAGATGTGTAGGGGCAGGGGGCATATGGGAAATCTCTGTACCTTCCTCTCAATTTTGTTATAAACACAAAACTGCTCTAAAAATGTCTTCCAAAGGAAAGGAGTACAGGAAAAGAGTGGTGAAACCTCAAAATGTGTATCATTTAATTAATGGTAGTACACCAATGCCAGTTTCTTAGTTTTGACAAATGTATCATGGTAATGTAATATGTTACATTAAAAGAAACGGGGTGGAGAGTATATGGGAAGTCTTTGTACTAGCTCTGCAGCTTTTCTAGAAATATAAACTAATTTTTGAATGTTTATTTAAAAAAAAGAAAAATTCCATGAGCTTAACATCAGGAAAAATGGCAAGTGAGCAAAAAACCGATTCTGTTACAGAATCAACTTGTCAGAATTCTGAGAAATAGTCAAAGTTTATAACAACCAAGTGAATGCTCAATCAAGAAAAAAGTGACTTAAATATAGTAGGAGAACTTTGTAGCATTTGAACTTAGCCTTGTCCTACCTCCTCGCTAGCATGAGGGTGATTTTGAAGATGAGTTCCCATGTTCCCAGTGTGGTTACCTGACTCTGGGGATAGCAGAGCAGACCTTGCTCCCCCAAAATTTTGTTTCTCTGTTTTGACCTGTCTGGAGTTTCCCTAAAGGATTGGAATAGGATACTTGCATCTGTTTCACCTAACTTAGAACTCTCTCAGGGCAGAAAAGTGGCTAAGCATATAGCTTTCCTCAAAAATACTGAAAAGCAGGGACTCCCTGGTGGTCCAGGGGTTAAGACCACACTCCCAATGCAGGAGGCACGGGTTCAATCCTTGGTCAGGGAAATAAGATCCCACATGCAGCCCAGTGCGGCCAGAAAAAAAAAAAAATACTGGAAGACAAACAAGCTGCTGCTTCCAGTGGCAAAAGATCACAGTTGGGTCAGGTGCTTCTCAAAGCACCTGCATATAATGGGGACTCTAGAAAGCCAAGCACAAGTCCAGGGACTCATGATCAGGAAAGACCTGAGAAAACCCTAAGCTTTCACCTCCAGCGGATTTTTAGGTTCAGTGCCAGCAGGAAGTCAAGGTTAAGGCAGTGTTGCAAAGGACCTATTGAATAAGCTTTAAAACACCTCCCCAAAACAGAGTCAATCTCTGCAAAGCCTGGCAGTGTATTTTCTTTTCTTCTTTTTTTTCTTTTTACTACTTTATTTATTTTTTGGCTCCATACATATAGGAATACCTCTTTCACACCTCTAGCTGACCACAAGCTAAAGAAACAGGGACAACAGAAACCACACAAAAAAGAATAACAGCCTGACAAAACAGGTTTGAAAAATCACTAAACAAACAACTACAACCCACAGCAAGCAAGAAAACTAACCCTGAGGAAGGTAAGGATCTGATTTTCAGAGTGACCACAATATTCAAAATGTCCAGTTTTCAACAAAAATTTACAAGGCACATGAAGAAACAAAAAATATGATCCATTCACAGGGAAAAAAAGAAATTAACAGAAACTGACCATATCAAAGCAGAGGCACTGCTTCCTCAACAAAAAAAGAATAACAATAAAAATATAGAAATTATAAAATAGAAGCAAATAGAATTTCTGACACTGAAAAGTACAATAACTGTAATAAATCACTAAATGGTTTCAAAAACAGATTTGAGTAGACAGAAGAAAGAATCAGTGAATTTGAAGGTAGGTCAATTGAAATTAACCAGTCTGAGGAACAGAAAGAAAAAATAGTGAAGAAAAATAAACAACATCCAAGAGACCTATGGGATACTATCAAGTATATCAACATATTCTCAATGGTAGTCCTAGAAGGAGAGGAGAGAGAAAAGGGAACAGAAAGACTATCTGAAAAATTAATGGCCAAATACTTTCTAGATGTCATAAAGATATAAATGTATACATCCAAGAAGCTAAACATACTCCAAGCAGAATAAATATAAAGAGATCCATACTGAGACACATTATAATCAAATGATAAAAAGACAAAGCATCTTTAAAGTCAAGAGAGTGAAGCAATTTCTCAAGCACTACAAGGGACCCACCATAAGATTAACAGTTAATTTCTCATCAGACTTTGGATGCCAGAAAGCAGTATGATATGTTTAAAGTACTGAAAGAAAAAAAGTTGCATCAAAGAATTCTAATTATGCTAAAACCATCTTTCAACTATGAAAGAGAAATCAAGGCATTCCCAGAAAAACAAAAGCTGAGAGAATTCTTGTCTAGGAAACCATCCCTCAAGTCCTTCAGGCTGAAATGAAAAGACGTTAGACAGTAATTAAAAGCCATATGAAGAAAACAAAAATAAAAGTAACTACATAAGTAAATACAAGAGATAAGTATTATTGTATTTCTGGTTTGTAACTCCTTGTTTTTTCCTACATTGTTTAAAAGTCCAATGAATTAAACAGTAACTATACATCTATGTTAGTGGGCAGACAGTCTATGAAGATGTAATTTGTGACAACAACATAATGGGGTAGACATAAGCTGTATAAGAGTTTTTGTATATTATTAAAGCTGAATTAGTACTAATTCAAACTATATAGCCAAAATTTTAAAATGTTAATTGTAATATCCGGAGTAATGACTAAAAATATACAGAAAAGAAACTGAAAAAAGCATCAAAATGGTACACTGCCAAAAAAAAAAAAATCAAATAAACACAAGAGAATTCAGCTATACAGGAAATAGAAAACAAAAACTATAAAATGTATAGAAAACAAATAAAAAATGGCAGAAGTCCTTCTTTATCAGTAACTACTTTAAATGTAAATGAGTTAAACACTGACTAAAAGACAGAGATTGACAGAAAAGATAAAATAACATGATCCGACCATACTATGTACCAGATACTCACTTCATATCCAAAGCTACAAATAAGTTGAGAGTGAAAAACAGAAATCTATATTCCATGCAAACTGTAACCAAGAGAGCAGAGATGGCTATACTAACATTATACAAAATAGATTTTAAGTCAAAAAGTGTTACCAGAGACAAAGGACATTTTATACTGATAAAAAGGTCAATGTATCAAGAATATATAACAATTGTAAACACATGCACACTTAACAACAGGGCTCAAAAGCATATGAAGCAAAATTTGACCGAACTGAAGAAAGAAAACGACAGTTAAACATAATCAAAGACTCAATAACCCATTTATAATAATCGACAGATCAACCAAATGGATGATCAGTAAAAAACAATAAAGGACTTGAATAACAATATACAATTAGACCTAACACACATAGACAGAACCACTCCACACAGAAAGAGCATAAGCAATTCTTCTCAAGTGAACATGGAATACTCTCCACGACAGACCTTGCATTAGGCGACAAAAAAAAAATCTCAATACATTTAAAAAGATTACAGTCATACAAATTATCTTCTCTGACAACAATGAATTTTGTTGAAGGAAACTAGAAATGAAATATCAGAAGAAACTTGGAAAATTAACAAATATATGAAAATTAGACATCACACTCTCAAACAAGCAACAGGACAAAGAAATCATAGGGAAATTACTAATTACTAATTAGAGCCCAGTGAAAACAAAACACAACATACCAAACCTTATTGGATACAGCAAAGGCACTACTTATGTGGAACTATATACTGTAAAAACTACATTAAGGGACTTCCCTGGTGGCACAGCGGTAAAGAATCAGCCTGCCGGGGGAGGAGCTTCAAGATGGCAGAAGAGTAAGACGTGGAGATCAACTTCCTCCCCACAAATACATCAGAAACACACCTACATGTGGAACAACTGCTACAGAATGCCTGCTGAATGCTGGCAGAAGACCTCAGATCTCCCCATAGGCAAGAAACTCCCCACGTACCTGGGTAGGGCAAAAGAAAAAAGAAAAAACAGAGACAAAAGAATAAGGACGGGATCTGCACCAGTGGGAGGGAGATGTGAAGGAGGAAAGGTTTCCACACACTAGGAAGCCCCTTCACAGGCGGAGACTGCGGGTGGTGGAGGGGGGGAGCTTCAGGTTCACGGAGGAGAATGCAGCAACAGGGGTGCGGAGGGCAAAGCGGAGAGATTCCCGCACAGAGGATCGGTGCCGACCAGCACTCACTAGCCCAAGAGGCTTGTCTGCTCACCCACCGGGGCGGGCGGGGCTGGGAGCTAAGGCTCAGGCTTCGGAGGTCAGATCCCAGGGAGAGGACTGGAGTCAGCAGTGGCGTGAACACAGCCTGAAGGGGCTAGTGTGCCACAGCTAGACGGGAGGGAGTCTAGGAAAAAGTCTGGACCTGCCGAACAGACAAGAGACTTTTTCTCGCCTCTTTGCTTCATGGTGCGTGAGGAGAGGGGATTAACAGTGCCGGGTAAAGGAGCTCCAGAGATGGGCGCGAGCTGTGGCTATCAGCGTGAACCCCAGAGACGGGCATGAGACGCTAAGGCTGCTTCCACCACCTGTGCAAGCACAGGTCACTCTCCACAGCTCCATCTCGGGAGCCTGTGCAGCCCGCCACTGCCAGGGTCCCGTGATCCAGGGACAACTTCCCCGGGAGAACACACGGCACGCCTCAGGCCGGTGCAACGTCACGCTGGCCTCTGCCGCTGCAGGCTCGCCCCACATCCATACCCCTCCCTCCCCCTGGCCTGAGTGAGCAAGAGCCCCCGAAACAGCTGCTCCTTTAACCCCGTCCTGTCTGAGTGAAGAACAGACGCCCTCAGGCGACCTACATGCAGAGGTGGGTCCAAATCCAAAGGTGAACCCCGGGAGCTGTGCGAACAAAGAAGAGAAAAGGAAATCTCTCCCAGCAGCCTCAGGAGCAGCAGATTAAATCTCCACAATCAACTTGATGTACCCTGAATCTGTGGAATACCTGAACAGACAATGAATCATCCCAAATTGACAAGGTGGACTTTGGAAGCAAAGATATATTTTTTTTCTCTTTTTCTCTTTTTGTGTGTGCATGTGTATGCTTCTGTGTGTTACTTTGCTGTATAGTTTTGCTTTTACTATTTGTCCTAGGGTTCTGTCTGTCCATTTTTTTACTTAAAAAATTGTTTTTTTCTTAATAATTATTTTTTATTTTAATAACTTTATTTTATCGTCTTCTTTCTTTCTTTTTTTTCTCCCTTTTATTCTGAGCCATGTGGATGAAAGGCTCTTGATGCTCCAGCCAGGCGTCAGGGCTGTGCCACTGAGGTGGGAGAGCCAAGTTCAGGACACTGGTCCACAAGAGACCTCCCAGATCCACGGAATATCAAATGTTGAAAATCTCCCAGAGATCTCAATCTCAATGCCAAGACCCAGCTTCACTCAATGAACAGCAAGCTAGAGGGCAGGACACCCTATGCCAAACAACTAGCAAGACAGGAACACAACACAATCCATTTGCACAGAGGCTGCCTAAAATCATAGGGCCACAGACACCCCAAAACACACCACCAGACGTGGCCCTGCCCACCAGAAAGACAAGATCCAGCCTCATCCACCAGAACACAGGCACTAGTCCCCTCCACCAGGAAGCCTACACAACCCACTGAACCAACCTTAGCCACTGGGGGCAGACACCAAAAACAACGGGAACTACGAACCTGCAGCCTGCAAAAAGGAGACCCCCAAACACAGTAAGACAAGCAAAATGAGAAGACAGAAAAACACACAGCAGATGAAGAAGCAAGATAAAAACCCACCAGACCTAACAAATGAAGAGGAAATAGGCAGTCTACCTGAAAAATAATGCAGAATAATGATAGTAAAGATGATCCAAAATCTTGGAAATAGAATTGAGAAAATATAAGAAACGTTTAACAAGGACCTAGAGGAACTAAAGGCCAAACAAACAACCATGAACAACACAATAAATGAAATTAAAAATTCTGTAGAAGGGATCAATAGCAGAATAACTGAGGCAGAAGAACAGATAAGTGACCTGGAAGATAAAATAGTGGAAATAACTACTGCACAGCAGAATAAAGAAAAAAGAATGAAAAGAATTGAGGACAGTCTCAGAGACCTCTGGGACAACATTAATGCACCAACATTCGAATTATAGGGGTCCCAGAAGAAGAAGAGAAAAAGAAAAGGGCTGAGAAAATATTTGACGAGATTATAGTTGAAAACTTACCTAATATGGGAAAGGAAATAGTTAATCAAGTCCAGGAAGCACAGAGAGTCCATTATAGGATAAATCCAAGGAGAAACACGCCAAGACACATATTAATCAAACTATCAAAAATTAAATACAAAGAACAAATATTAAAAGCAGCAAGGGAAAAACAACAAGTAACACATAAGGGAATCCCCATAATGTTAACAGCTGATCTTTCAGCAGAAACTCTGCAAGCCAGAAGGGAGTGGCAGAACATATTTAAAGTGATGGAAGAGAAAAACGCACAAACCAAGATTACTCTACCCAGCAAGGATCTCATTCAGCTTTGAAGGACAAATTAAACCTTTACAGACAAGCAAAAGCTAAGAGAATTCAGCACAACCAAACCAGCTTTACAACAAATGCTAAAGGAACTTCTCTAGGCAGGAAACAGAAGAGAAGGGAAAGACCTACAAAAAAAACCCCAAAATACTTAAGAAAATGGTAATAGGAACATACATATTGATAATTACCTTAAATGTAAATGGATTAAATGCTCCAACCAAAATAAAGGGATTGGCTGAATGGATAAAAAAAACAAGACACGTATATGTGCTGTATACAAGAAAACCACTTCACACCTAGGGACACATACAGACTGAAATTGAGGGAATGGAAAAAGATATTCCATGGAAATGGAAATCAAAAGAAAGCTGGAGTAGCAATTCTCATATCAGAAAAAATAGACTTTAAAACAAAGACTGTTACACGAGACAAAGAAGGACACTACATAATGATCAAGGGATCAATCCAAGAAGATATAACAATTGTAAATATTTATGCACCCAACATAGGAGCACCTCAATACATAAGGCAAATGCTAACAGCCATAAAAGGGGAAATCGACAGTAACACAATCATAGTAGGGGACTTTAACTCCCCACTTTCACCAATGGAGAGATCATCCAAAATGAAAATAAATAAGGAAACACAAGCTTTAAATCATACATTAAACAAGATGGATTTAATTGATATTTATAGGACATTCCATCCAAAAACATCAGAATACACATTCTTCTCAAGTGCTCATGGAACATCCTCCAGGATAGATCATATCTTGTGGCACAAATCAAGCCTTGCTAAATTTAAGAAAACTGAAATAGTATCAACTACCTTTTCCAACCACAAAGCTATGACACTAGATATCAATTACAGGAAAAAATCTATAATACAAACACATGGAGGCTAAACAACACACTACTTAATAACCAAGAGATCACTAAAGAAATGAAAGAGAAAATCAAAAAATACCTAGAACAAATGACAATGAAAACACAATGACCAAAACCTATAGGATGCAGCAAAAGCAGTTCTAAGAGGGAAGTTTATAGCTATAGAAGCCTACCTTAAGAAACAAGAAACATCTCAAATAAACAACCTGAGCTTACACCTAAAGCAGTTAGAGAAGGAAGAACAAAAAAAAACCCAAAGTTAGCAGAAGGAAAGAAATCATAAAGATCAGATCAGAAATAAATGAAAAAGAAATGAAACGGTAGCAAAGATCAATAAAACTAAAAGCTGGTTCTTTGAGAAGATAAACAAAACTGATAAACCATTAGGCAGGCGTCTCAAGAAAAAAAGGGAGGAGATTCAAATCAATAGAATTAGAAATGAAAAAGGAGAAGTAACAACTGACAATGCAGAAACACAAAGTATTATGAGAGATTAATATAAGCAACTATATGCCAATAAAATGGACAACCTGGAAGAAATGGACAAATTCATAGAAATACATAACCTTCTGAGACTAAACTAGGAAGAAATAGAACATATGAACAGACCAATCACAAGCACTGAAACTGTGATTAAAAATCTTCAAACAGGGCTTCCCTGGTGGCACAGTGGTTGAGAGTCCGCGTTTCAATGCAAGGGACACGGGTTCGTGCCCCGGTCTGGGAAGATCCCACATGCCATGGAGCGGCGAAGCCTGTGAGCCATGGCCGCTGAGCCTGCGTGTCCGGAGCCTGTGCTCTGCAATGGGAGAAGCCAGGACAGTGAGAGGACCGTGTACCGAAAAAAAAAAAAAAAGAAAAAATCTTCCAACAGACCAGGGCCAGATGGCTTCACAGGTGAATTCTATCAAACATTTAGAGAAGAGCTAACACCTATCCTTCTCCACCTCTTCCATAACATAGCAGAGGGAGGAACACTTCCAAACTCATTCTATGAGGCCACCATCATTCTTATACCAAAACCAGACAAAGATGTCACAAAGAAAGAAAACTACAGGCCAATATCACTGATGAACATAGATGCAAAAATCCTCAACAAAATGCTAGCAAACAGAATCCAACAGCACATTAAAAGGATCATATACTATGATCAAGTGGGGTTTATCCCAGAAATGCAAGGATTCTTCAATATAAACAAATCAATCAACGTGATACACCACATAAACAAACTGAAGGAGAAAAAACATATGATCATCTCAATAGATGCAGAGAAAGCTTTCGACAAAATTCAACACCCATTTATGATAAAAACCCTGCAGAAAGTAGGCATAGAGGGAACTTTCCTCAACATAATAAAGGCCATATATGACAAACCCACAGCCAACATCATCCTCAATGTTGAAAAACTGAAACCATTTTCACTAAGGTCAGGAAAAAGAGAAGGTTGCCCACTCTCACCACTATTATTCAACATAGTTTTGGAAGTTTTAGCCACAGCAATCAGAGAAGAAAAAGAAATAAAAGGAATCCAAATCGGAAAAGAAGAAATAAAGCTATCACTGTTTGCACATGACATGATACTATACACAGAGAATCCTAAAGATGCTACCATAAAACTACTAGAGGTAATCAATGAATTTGGTAAAGTAGCAGGATAAAAAATTAATGCACAGAAATCTCTAGCATTCCTATACACTAATGATGAAAAATCTGAAACTGAAATTAAGAAATCACTCCCATTTGCCACTGCAACCAAAAGAATAAAATATCTAGGAATAAGCCTACCTAAGGAGACAAAAGACCTGTATGCAGAAAATTATAAGATACTGAGGAAAGAAATTAAAAATGATACAAAGAGATGGAGAGATATACCATGTTCTTGGATTGGAAGAATCAACATTGTGAAAATGACTCTACTACCCAAAGCAATCTACAGATTCAATGCAACCCCTAACAAACTACCACTGGCATTTTTCACAGAACTAGAACAAAACATTTCACAATTTGTATGGCAACACAAAAGACCCCAAATAGCCAAGGCAATCTTGAGAAAGAAAAACGGAGCTGGAGGAATCAGGCTCCCCGACTTCAGACACAAAAACAGAAATATAGATCAATGGAACAGGATAGAAAGCGCAGAGATAAACCCACGCACATATGGTCACCTTATCTTTGATAAAGGAGGCAAGAATATACAGTGGAGAAAAGACAGCCTCTTCAATAAGTGGTGCTGGGAAAACTGGACAGCTACATGTAAAAGAATGAAATTAGAACACTCCCTAATACCATACACAAAAATACACTCAAAATGGATTAAAGACCTAAATGTAAGGCCAGACACCATCAAACTCTTAGAGGAAAACATAGGCAGAACACTCTATGACATAAATCACAGCAAGATCCTTTTTGACCCACCTCCTAGAGAAATGGAAATAAAAACACAAACAAATGGGACCTAATGAAACTTAAAAGCTTTTGCACAGCAAAGGAAACCATAAAGAATACGAAAAGACAACCTCAGAATGGGAGAAAATCTTTGCAAATGAAGCAACTGACAAAGGATTAATCTCCAAATCATACAAGCAACTCATGCAGCTCAATATCAAAAAAACAAACAACCCAATTCAAAAATGGGCAGAAGACCTAAACAGACATTTCTCCAAAGAAGATATACAGATTGCCAACAAACACATGAAAGAATGCTCAACATCATTAATCATTAGAGAAATGCTAATCAAAACTACAATGACATATCATCTCACACCGGTCAGAATGGCCATCATCAAAAAATCTACAAACAATAAATGCTGGTGAGGGTGTTGAGAAAAGGCAAGCCTCTTGCACGGTTGGTGGGAATTTAAATTGATACAGCCACTATGGAGAACAGTATGGAGGTTTCTTAAAAATCTAAAAAAGAACTACCATATGACCCAGCAATCCCACTACTGGGCATATACCCTGAGAAGGCCATAATTCAAAAAGAGTCATGTACCAAAATATTCATTGCAGCTCTTTTTACAATAGCCAGGAGATGTAAGCAACCTAAGTGTCCATCAACAGATGAATGCATAAAGAAGATGTGGCACATATATACAATGGAATATTACTCAGCCATTAAAAGGAAGAAAACTGGGTTATTTGTAGTGAGGTGGATAGACCTAGAGACTGTCATAGAGAGTGAAGCAAGTCAGAAAGAGAAAAGCAAATACCACATATATATGGAATCTAAGAAAAGAAAAAAAGAAAAAAAAATGATCAGAAGAACCTAGGGGCAAGATGAGAATAAAAATGCAGACCTACTAGAAAATTGACTTGAGGATACTGGGAGGGGGAAGGGTAAGCTGTGACAAAGTTGAGAGAGTGGCATGCACATATATACACTACCAAATGTAAAATAGCTAGTGGGAAGCAGCCGCATAGCACAGGGAGATCAGCTCGGTGCTTTGTGACCACCTAGAGGGGTGGGATAGGGAGGGTGGGAGGGAGGGAGATCCAAGAGGGAAGAGATATGGGGACATATGTATATTTATAGCTGATTCACTTTGTTGTGGAGCAGAAACTAACACACCATTGTGAAGCAATTACACTCCAATATAGATGTTTAAAAAAAAAAGAATCTGCCTGCCAATTCAAGGGACATGGGTTCGAGCCCTGGCCTGGGAAGATCCCACATGCCACGGAGCACCTAAGCCCATGCGCCACAACTACTGAGCCTGCGCTCTAGAGCCCATGTGCCACAACTACTGAAGCCCACACGCCTAGAGCTCGTGCTCCACAACAAGAGAAGCCACCGCAGTGAGAAGCCCACGTACCGCAATGAAGAGTAGCCTTCGCTCGCCACAACTAGAGAAAGCCGCACGCAGCAACGAAGACCCAATGCAGCCCAAAATATATTTTTTTAAATCTTAAAAAAAAAAAAATCATATGACAAATTCCAACACTCTTTCATGATAAAAACCGTCAAAACTTAGGAATATAAAGGACCTTTCTCAACATGATAAAGGCATTCATGACAAACCCACAGCTAACATTATACTCAATGGTGAAAAACTGAAAGCTTTTCCCCTAAATTCAGGAAGAGAACTAGGAACTCACTTTCACCCTATTATTCAACATAGTATCAGGAAGTTCTAGCTAGATAAGTTGGAAAGAGGAAGAAATAAAACTATCTAAATCGGAGAGGAAGAAGTAAAACTAAATCTATTCATAGACAAAATGACCTTATATATAGAAACTGCTAAAGAATTCACACACACCAAAAAATATATATATTAGAGCTAAAAAACCAAATCAGTAGAATTGCAGGATACAAGATGAATATATATAAGTCACTTGTTTTTCTATACAATGCCAATGCACAATCAGAAAAGGAAATTAAGAAAACAATTCAATATACTATACGATCAAAAACAATACTTAGGAATCAATGTACAAGTATTTTACAGTGAAAATTACAAAATATTGTTCAAGCACATTCAAAAGACCTAAATAAGTGGAACGATATCCTATGTTCATAAATAGGAAGACTTAATATTGTAAAATGGCAATACTACTCAAAGTAATCTATAGATTCACTGCATATCCTATCAAAATCCCAACGGCTTTTTGTGCAGATATGGAAATGCCAATCTTTAAGTTCACGTGGAATTGCAAGGAAACCCAAATAGCAGAGACAATATTGAAGAAAAAGAACAAAGTTGGAGGATTCACATTTCCTGATTTCAATATTGACCATAAAGCTACAGTAATTAAAAGAATGTGGTGGTGGCATAAGGATAGGCATATCAATCCATGGAACAGAACTGAGAGTCCAGAAATAAACCAAGACATGTATGTTCAATTGATTTTCAACAAGGATGCCAAGATCATTCAATGGGGAAAGAATAGTTCTTTTCAACAAGTGGTGCTGGAACAACTGGATATCCACATGAAAAGAATCAAGTTATTCCCTATATCATGCCATAAACAAAAATTTACTCAAAATGAATTAAAGACATTCATTTAAGAATTGAAACTCTACAACTCTTAGAAGAAAACAAGGGCAAATTTTCAAGTTTTGGGTTTTGGCAATGGGTTCCTAAATATGACACAAAAAGCATAAGCAACAAAATTAAAAACAGACAAAATGGACTTCATCAAAATTAAATACTTCTGTGCATCAAAGGATACTATCAAGAAAGTGAAAACAAGCTACAATAGTGAATTGAATAAACTTGTTTCCTCCCATCTGCTCATAGCATTTTGCAGTGTGTCTCTTAATGATTTAATTCTGCCTTGCACAGTGCTGGCATCTCTTATTCTTTTTTTATTCTTTACAACTCTCGAGTGGCTTGCATATGAAGGTGATCAATAAAGTTTTAAGTATCAAATGAATGCTAGTTTATCCTCAGTTTCCCTGATATCATCATTTAGGAATACATGAAAACAATGGCTTGGTAATGAAGAAATAATTCTAAGGAAATGTGCCATAAAGGAGTAATCAAATTCACTTTAGTATAGTAAGGAATACATCCTAGAGAAGTAAATTTTAAACCAAATTTTGAGGGAAGTAAGGAAGTGCTTCACTGGTGCTCAGGGGAAATGAATCTATAGAGGGGTAGATGTAAAAATAATGGATCAATAAAGACAAAAGCAGAAAGTAATATTGGTGTGAAATGAGGTGACCAAGAAACAAGACACAGGGGTTCTGACTGGGAGGAATAGAAAATCCATGGTTATAAGCAACAAATAAAAGGCATTTTGTTAATTGTTTAGGCAAGCCAGAGGAGACAGATTTTTTTTTCTAACATCTTGTCTATCAAATCAAAGGGATTAGACATGATGTCATACATCTCATGGTACCAGATGAAACCTACCGTGTGAAATATGTATGAACATGTACCATTGATATGTTACACTGAGCCTATAAAATGAGACAATCCATGCCACATGGCAGTATCTCACAATATAACTGAACAAGTGAGGTTATAGATTATCCTAAAGCCTTAGTCCTAGTTTTTAGAAAGACAGGATTCATTTTGTAATAGAAATAAATCATTCATATATTTTACTAATGTCATTGTCATATATGGCCATCAAAATACCCTGCAGCAGGCAAAATCAGTCATTATAATTTGATGGGACTATTTTGTGTGTGTGTGTGTGTGTATGTGTGTGTGTGTGTGATCAATAAACATTGCTACAAGCATGTTTATTTAAGTGTATCGAAACCTGCTTTAGCAGTCTATCAATTGATGTTTTTCAGGATGCAGTCTGGTGATTGTCGACTGCTGACTTTTGTTGTTTCGTTTTGTCTTTGTGTACAGGCAGAGTCTTACTGGATTTCAATTTCTCTATCAGCTAAGTGGAGACAGCAGTATTAGCCATGACAACCTCCCTTCCCAATCCAAAATGATAACAAAGACACGCTAGAGCTAGACTGCTGATAGTTTCTTCCAAACTGCCTGGGTGACAAGGAAAAATTCACAACAGACGCTTATTAATGAAGAACAACCTACAAGTATATTAAATGTTTCACTTATCCACTCAAGTACTTTTAAAGCCCTTTTAACTTTGACAAGCATAAAGGAAAAAAATCTTGACAATGATCAAGAGTGGAAAAACATGGATGCAATTTGTTTATTTGTTTTTGTTTTTATTGGCTGCATTGCTGTGTGCAGGCTTTTCTCTAGTTGCTGCGAGCAGGGGCTACTCTTTGTTGTGGTTCATGGGTTTCTCATTGCGGTGGCTTCTCTTGTTGCAAAGCACGGGCTCTAGGCGCACGGGCTTCAGTAGTTGTGGCACACGGGCTCAGTTGTTGTGGCTTATGGGCTCTAAGGCTCAGGCTCAGTAGTTGTGGCACACGGCTCAGTAGTTATGGCTCATGGGCTCTAAAGCACAGGCTCAGTAGTTGTGGCACACGGGCTTAGCTGCTCCGTGGCATGTGGGAACTTCCAGGTCCAGGGCTTGAACCCATGTCCCCTGCATTGGTAGGCAGATTCTCAACCACTGCACCACCAGGGAAGTCATGGATGCAATTTGGTTGCCTACCAAATAAATGAAGGACAAACTAAATAACCCTTCCATGTCATTAGAGATGATGATACAGCTTGAAAAGGAATCTGACAGTATCTGAGTTTAAGTGTATTTACTTCATAGAAAGCAGATTGATTCTTCAGGCTTTAAAAAGAATAGAGAGACTTCCCTGGCGGTCCAGTGGTTCAGACTCCACCTTCCAATGACAGAGGTGTGAGTTTGATCCCTGGTCGTGGAACTAAGATCCCACATGCCATGCAGCGCGTCCAAAAAACTAAAAAGAAAACAAAGATGTTTTGCTTGGAGTAAGGAAGGCTGTGGGATCCTCCCATTATTTTTGTACCTTGAGCCCACCTTTCTCATATGGCAGGGGTCATTCTTCCTTTAATCCTCCTATACCCCCCCCAAAAACCTGCAACTCAGAAAACAACAAAAATCTTCCATCTAGGTTAAGTATCCCAAATGCCACCACAGGAAAAACTTAAAGACAAAAGTTAAAAAAACACACAAAAAAATCTACATCTAAAATCAACACAACTTGTTTTAATGTATATGAATACAGCATTTACCCTGATTCATTTGCATCTGGATAGAAGAGTGTGGTTTGCAATGCACTTTTTTTGCGGGCCTCTCACTGTTGTGGCCTCTCCCGTTGCAGAGCACAGGCTCCGGACGCGCAGGCTCAGCGGCCATGGCTCATGGGCCCAGCCGCTCCGCGGCATGTGGGATCCTCCCGGACCGGGGCACGAACCCGTGTCCCCTGCATCGGCAGGCGGACTCTCAACCACTGCGCCACCAGGGAAGCCCGAGACTTCACTCTTAAAGGGCACACACAAAATCTCGCATGCTCCAAGAACCAGGGCAGAAGCAATAATTTGAAAGGACCCTGGATCAGACCTACCTACTGATCTTGGAGAGGCAGGAGGCAACTAGAGCTCACCTTAGGGATATAGATGCTGGCAGCAGTCATTTTTGGGAGGACAATGGTGCTGGAATCCATTTTGGAATCCTCCCTCTAATTTATTACCACCAGACCCAGCCACATCCACCAGCCTGTTTGCACCAATACCAGGATGCCTCATGCCAAGCAGTTAGCCAGGCACACACAATGCCCCACCCACCAGAAGACCAGCTGCCTTAGGACTCCCTGAGCCCCCAGCTGCTCCCTGCAGGACCTGGCCTCACTGAAAAGCAGACCAACACGAATGCCAAAATGCACAGGGCCCTATAACTAGAGACCCCAAGACCTGGTTCCACCCACCAGAGGCTGGCACTAGACCCAGGAACCCCTAGGCCCAGGCTGTGACCACCATTGGGCTGATACTAGCTCCAGGATACCCAGGCCCTGCAGCCAGAGATCCCAGGACCTGGCTCCGCCTACCAGTGGGCCAACAGCCCCAGGACCCGGCCTCACCCACCAGTCGGTGGACAACAGCTCCAAGACCACTGCAGCCCACAGCCTGCCATGTCAGTACCCAACCCACTGACCAGCAGCCCAACACCAGCCCTGGAACCCCCAGGGACCTGGCCCCACCCACCAGTGTACCTACACCAGCTCTGGGACACCTTGGGACCCTCAACCAACCACGCTGGGTTGCAGCCCCACCCCCCGGTGCACCAAAACCAGCTGTGGGATATCGCAGACTCCACAATGAGCAGTATTAGAAACAAGCCTTACCCACCAGCCAGCCAACACAAGCTCTGGGACACCCAGGGCCCTGCAGACAGAGGCCCCAGGACAAGGCTCCACCTACCAGTGGGTGGGCACCAGCCCCAGGATCCACTGGGCTCCAGCCACACCTGCCAGCAGGCCAACACCACCTCCAAGACACCTTGTGAACCTCAGCCACCCAATTCCAGGATCAGGCCCAACACACCAGCAGGCTGGCTCCAGCTTTGGGCCACCACAGACCCTGCAGCCAGCCATGTCAGGAACTGGCCCCACCCACCAGCAGGCCAACACGAGATGAACCAATGGCCCTGAAACCACACATTCCAAAACCCAGCTCTACCCACCAGTGAGCCAGCACTAGCCCCGGGACCCATGCTGGGGTCCAGCTGCCTTGTGACCCAGCCTCTAGCATTAGCGAATGACAACCTCCACACAAGGCAAAGCCTAGCAACCAACTGGACCAGGGGCCAGCCATGGCTTCCAGAAAACCCACAGAAGTCAGGCCAGTATACCAGAAGAGTACATGCAACCCACATACAGGGAAGCCCCGCAATGCACTTTTAAATAAACTAACTCATTTTGTCCTCACCGAGAAACTCTGAAGTTGGGCAGAGGATGGGAAATGTTAGCATTCTCATTTCACAAAAGAGAAGACTTAGTGAAGTAATTTGCTCAAAGTAACACAAGGAAGTGGCAAAGCTAGAACCATAAATCCTGTCCTTTTTTACCACTGTGAATTGTCACTGGCCTCATAGTAACATTTATATAAACGTTTTCGAGTTTCTAAAGTGCTTTCACATATATTACGTGGAACCACATGAAACATATTTTAACCAACTAAAATGGCAATTTCATATGATTCAAACACTGACTTTTATTTTCACAAGGTTCCTTCCTCGCTGTCCTCCTACTTTCCTGTAGGCGCCGCCTCTCACATCACCCTCATGTTAACACTTTAACAAAACCAAGGACTACTGTTGCCAGATGCTCTCAATTTAGGAAGAGCCACATGTTGTGAATTTTTAATTACTCCCTCCTTTCTAATTTATTCACTCTTTGCCCTCTTCTATCTAGATTCTCTAAATGACTGATAAATGACTTTACACAAGAGTTCTAATAACTGAGATGAGCAACATGTTACCTCTCAGAAAGGCACTTGCCCTAATCTTTTGTAGGCCATTAATTCAAAGGAATAAATTTCTAATGAATCTCTAAACCAGTATTTGAGTATAATGGTGGTGTCCCTTCCAATCGTGTCACTCATTTCCCACCAAGAAGCTAACGTTTATTTGGCCTGTATGGAAGATTTCCTCTTGACTACTCTCGCTTTTCTCTCTCCATCCCTTACCTCCTTCCCCCTTCCCTTTCTCTCCCTTGTCTCTCATTCTCTCTTCTATCTTTGTTTCTACTATTCTTCTCCTCAAAAGCTTTCCCTTCCTTCTTTCCTTTCCCTCCTTCTCCAGGGTAGCCCTTTCCTATTTCAGGCCTTCTTTCTCAGTACCTATCAAATAATTTAGCCTGTCAGTATCCACAGGGCAATACTTAGAACTTCTAATTTTCGTCTGTCCTAAAGAAGTGACTGGCTTTAAATTTAAAACTACTCACAGTGTGCCCAGTGGTCCGTGGATCTCTTGGTTCAACATTATTTGTACCGAACAGACTCGGGGACGCCCCTTCTTCCAGCCTCTGACCAACCCTCCAGCCTCTTTTCCAGTTGCAAACTCCGGGACCATCTTCTGTATCCCTCCTCGGCCTCCCGGACAAGCGAACGCCATTTTTTTGCTTAACTCCTTATTGCTGACCAACCATGGGCCCCCAGATTTGTCAGAATCATTCCACTGAGGTGGAGGCCGCCGTCAACCGCGGAGTCAACATGCATGTGGGTCCTCCTACACCTACCTCTCTCTGGGCTTCTATTTCCACCGCCAGGATGAAGCTGTGAAGGGCGCCGAGCCTCTTTTGAAGACGCAAAACCGGGACAGTGGCTGTGCTCTCTTTCAGGACGTGCAAAAGCCGTCCCAAGATGAATGGGGTAAAACCCTGGACGCTAAGGAAGCTGCCACGGCCCTGGAGAAGAACCTGAGTCAGGCCCTTGAGGACCTGCGTGCCCTGTATTCTGGCCGTGCAGAGCGCCCCTCCCTGTGACTTCCGGGAGAGCCGCTTCCTGGAGGAGCAGCTGAAACTCATCAAGAAGATAGCGACCAGCTGACTGACCCCACCTGAGGGGGGTGGGGATGCTGAGCCAGTAGCTCTCCGAAAGTCTCACTCTCAATCCTCTGGAGCCCTGCAGCCTTTGAAGGGGCCCCTCTGCATCCCCCTGCTGTCAGGGGCCCCTGCCCGGGCCTCTCGCTCCAGCCCCCAGGCAGCTTTTTAACCACCCTGGAGCCCTCGCCCAAGCCGTAAACCAAAAGGAAACAAAGCTTTTTGCTGAAAACATCAACAACAAAGCAAAAACAACTGCAACAATTAAAAAAAACAATTCAAGTCAATATTAAATGCTGACTATTTTCTATATGCAGCCACTGAGTTGGTTACTGTGCCAAGCCTTTTATTTAATACTTACATATTGTTCCTAATTGCACGCATCATTTTATATGCATTCATGTTTAAATTAACTTTTATTTGGAGATGATTGTAGATTCATATGCAGTTGTAACGAATAATAAAGAGAGCTCCTGTGTGTACCCTTTACACATTTCCCCCAATGGGGATACCTACCCAAACTATGGTACAAAATCACAACCAAGATATTGACATTAATATGGTCAAGATACAGAACATTTCCAGCACCACAGGGATCCCTCATTTTGCCCTTTTATAGCCACACCCAACACATCCTCCCAAACCCTCTGCCCTGTCCCTGACCTCTGGTCATTATTGATCAGTTTGCTGCGTCTATAGTTTTGCAAGTTCAAGAACGTTGCATAAACTGAATTGTATAATACGTAAGGTTTTAGTATCAGCTATTTTTCACTAAGTATAATTCTCTGGAGATTCATTTAGGTTGTTACTTGTATCAATGTTCCATTCCTTTTTATCTCCAAGTAGTATTCCAAGGTATGTATGTACCACAGTTTGTTTAACCATTCATCCACTGAACAACATTTGGGTTATTTTCAGTTTGGAGCTATTACAAATAAATCTGCTATAAATATTCATGTACAAGTTTTTGTTTGAACATAATTTTTCATTTTTCTGAGATAAATGTCTAGGAGTACAATTGCTGGGTTGTACGCTAGTCACAAGTTTGGGGGGGTTGTTTTTTGCTTGTTTGTTTTTAACTGACAAACTTTTGCAGTGTTGCTCTACTATTTCACATTTCACTGTCAGTTGTATGAGCAATCTGGATTCTCTGCATCCTTGCAAGCATTTGGTGTTATTACTATTTCTATAGTGTATATATTTTATATAGTGTCTATTTAACCGTTCTGATAGGTGTGTGGTAAAATCTCATTCTAGTTTTCATTTGCACTCACTAACGGCTAATGTTTTGAATATTTTTTCATGTGCTTATCTACCATCTGTACGTCTTCTTTTGTGACTTGTCTCAATGTCTTTTGCCCATTTTGGGTTTCTTTAAACTGTTGAGTTTTGAGAGTTCTTTACATATGCTAGATATGAGTCCTTTGTTAAATATATGATTTGCAAATAATTTCTCTCAGTCTATAATTTACACCTTCGTCCTTTCAAGGGATTTTTCACAGAGCTAAAATTTTTAATTCTATGAATTTCAGTTTATCAAGTTTTACCAAAAGTTCTTAGAGGATACTGTTTTAATTTCTATAAAGCTAAAAACATATGTATGTATGGAGAATAGCATACATATACAAAACACATTGACACTCTTGTGTTGAACCACTCTTGCAATTACTGTGATAAATCCCACTTGGGTATGGTGTGTAATCCTTTTAATATGCTGCTGGATTTAATTTGCTAATACTTTGTTGACGATTTTTACATCTATATTCATAAGAGATACTGGCGTATAGTTTTTTACATTACCTTTGTCTAGTTTTAGTATCAGCTTCATAAAATGAGTTAGCAACTGTTTGCTACTTAAATTTTTTAGAAGAAATTTTATGGAATTGGTGTTAATCCTTCTTTAAATACATGGTAGAATTCTACAGAATTCTCGTCCTGAAGACTTCTTTGGGGGCATTTTTAACTTATGAATTCAATTTCCTTAATATTTGTGTGGCTATTCAAATTAAATATTTCCTATTGAATAAATTGTGATAATTTGTGTTTTTCAAGGAAGTGATCCATTTCATGTAAGTTGTCAAATTTATTTTTGAATAGTTGTTTATATTTTTCCCTTATTACCTTTCTCATGTCTGGAGGGTCTTTAGTGATATCCTGTTTAATTCCTGATATTGATAATTTGTATCTTATCTCTTCTTTCTGTCAGTCTTGCTAGAAATTTGTAGAAGTTATTGGTCTTTTAAAAGAATCAGCTCTTTCTTTCATTTATTTTCTGTATTGTTTTCTGTTTATAATTTCATTGATTTCAGCTCTTATCTTTATTATTTTCTTCCTTCAGCTTGCTTTGGATTTATCTTGCTCTTCTTTTTTTCTAGGTTCTTCAGATAAGAGACTAGTTTATTGCTTTGAAATGTTTCCTCTTTTGTAATGTATGCCTAAGTGCTATAAGTTTCCCTCTCAGCACTGCTTTAGTGGTGTGCCACAAATTTTAATATGTTGTATTTTCCTTTTCATTCAGTTTAATATATTTTTATTTCCTTTAATACTTCCTCTTTGACCCATGGATTACCTAGAAGTATGTCTGTTTCCCGAGTGTTCTGGGATTTTCCTATTATCTTCTTATTATTGATTCCTATTGTGATTCCATTGTGGTCAGAGAACACACTCTGTATGATTTCAATTACTTTAAAAATTTTGAGGTTTGTTTTATGGCCCAAGATATGGTCTATCTTGGTATATCTTCCATGGGAACCTGAAAAGTATGTGTTTTCTGCTTTGGGGTGATGATAAAGTGCTCTATAAAGATCAATTAGATCAGCTTGTTTGATGTTATTGTCGAGTTCTATACTCTTGTGGATTTTCTTTCTAGTTGTTCTGTAAGTTGTTGAGAGGGGGTATTGAAGTCTCCAATTATAATTGTGGATTTGCATATTTCTTCTTTCAGTTCTATTAGTTTTTGCTTAACATATTTTGCTGTTTTGTTGTTTGATGCGTACACATCTAGATTGCTATATCTTTTTGAATTGACAGTTTTACAATATATAATGACCCTTCCTGTATCTGGTAATTTTCTTTGCTCTTTAGTTTACTTTATCTAATATTAATACACCTACTCTTGCTTTCTTTTGATTGTTTGCATTATAAATCTTTTTCCATCCTCTTGCTTTCAACCTGCCTATACTGTTACATTTGTAGTGAGTCTCACATATGTAGTATATAGTTGGATTTTAATTGGTATATTTAGATCACATATTTTTAAGGTAATTTTTGATATCTTCTAGCTTAAGTCTGCCATTTATTTTCTGTTTTTCATTTCTCTGGTTGCTTTTTCCTGCCTTTCTGTGGTTTACTTAAACATTTTTAAAAATTTAATTTTCATTTATCAATAGTGTTTTTGAGTATGTCTGTTTCTGTAACTTTTTAGTGGTTGCTCTTGGTGTTACATAATATACATAACTTATCCTTGTCACTGCTGAGCAGAGGGTTCTATTTACCCATTATGCCTTCTCTGATGCCTCACAAGCTTAGAAGCATAGAAGTACCTCCTTATTGTTCCTCATAAGGCCTCCACTGTCACTAAGGGTGGTGGCCTTATTACCACTGCAAGGTGGTGAAAGTCCTGACTCTTCACTAGGCCTCCACTGACGCCTCCTCAGTTGGGGAGGTGGGGGAAGGACACCTCAGTACTCCACACAGTCTCCACCGACACCACTGGACAGGACACTTACTTGTTACCACCAGTTGGGGATAAAAGTCTCAGCACCTTAACTCAGCCTTTTTTGACACTACCGCAAAGGGGGCAGGGAGGAGTGGGGCATCTTTTGACAGCCTAGAAAGAGTGCAAGTCTAGGCTCCTCCTTTTGCCTTTGCTGGTGGGAGTGGGTACACAGTTTTTTCTGTGGTGTTTCTGGTTATAGTCCAAAAGTTATCTGTCTTACTAGGCTACCCCTTTCCTGGTCTTTCGACTAGAGAAAGCAGGGTATTTTTTTAATGTCTGTGCTTGTTGATGTTTCTAGGTTGCTGGTTTCTTCAGGACCCAGTCTAGAAGAGGTGAAATAAAAATAAAGCCAAGGGAACTCACTGCTATGTCACTCTTTGGGTTCACAGTTTACCAGCTGATCTGCCTTCTATTCATCTCTCAGAGTCTTCTTGCCTTTGTTTCATATATCATATCATCCCCACAGTTTTTAGTTATACTTAGCAGGAAAAATAAGGGAAAGTATGTCTACTCTATCTTCTTGGAAGTGGAACTTGTCCAATAGTGTTATTTTAACTTCACAGCAATGCTCAAAGTTTGATCCTATCATTATTCCTATTTTATATTCCCTTAAAAAAATTGAGGCCCATAGAAGTTACCCAAACTGCCTAAAGCTACCAACTAACAAATGGTAAAATCATAATTCAAATCCAGCTGTGTATGATCCCAAAGCTCAAATAATTAACTGATATGTTGACTCACATGAAAAAATCATTTTCCTTGCCCACCAGGAGTTGGTGGTCCAATGTGCTGTTGAATATAGTAGCCACTAGCCATCTATGGATAACTAAATTTCTGTTAATTTAAATTAAATAGAGACTTCCCTGGTGGCGCGGTGGTTGGAAATCTGCCTGCCAAAGCAGGGGACAGGGGTTCAATCCCTGGTCAGGAAGGATCCCACATGCCACGGAGCAACTGGGCCCGAGTGCCACAGCTGCCGAGGCCTACGCACCTGGAGCCCATGCTCCACAACAGGAGAGGCCACCGCAATGGGAGGCCTGCAGACCATGGCAAAGAGTAGCCCCCACTCGCTGCAACTGGAGAGGGCCCACATGCAGCAACGAAAACCCAATGCAACCAAAAATAAATAAATAAATAAAAATAAAGTAAAATTAAAAATTTAAAAAGAAAAGAATGGATCAGATTCTACATATATTTTTTAAAAATTAAATAAAATTTAAAATTAAGCTGCTCAGTCATACTAGATTCATTTCAAGTATTCAATAGCCACATATGGTTAATGGCTACTATATTGGACAGTGCATTATAGAATATTTCCATCATCATAGAACATTATACTGGACAGTATTGGTCCAGAGAGTATGCACACAATAAACTATGATGGATGCTGATGATAGAGGGATCCATTATATTATGGATGAGCAAAATGCTATATAGAGGAATACTGAGTGAATCTAACTGATATAATCTAAGAAATGTTTATGGAAGATACTTTGAGAGCTACAGGTACATTTAGAGCAATTGGACAACAGGGTTTTGATGGTTTTGTTCCCTGATATATCTCCAACATCTCAAACAGGACCTTGCACATAGTAGATGCTCAAAAAGTATTTCTAATAAATGCCTGAATTAATAAATAAATTAGAGGGCACTGTTCATAAGCCAAACTACTATTTCTGAGCAAATGCATAGAGAAGGGAGTGAACATGGATTTTTCAGGGAACAATTCATATGGCCAGCACAGCATTTGGGAAAAGATGTGATAGGAGATGAGACAAGAAAGGAGAGTAGGAGCCAGATCATGGAAGGCCTTATATACATCAATAAAAGACCATCTCCAAACTCCATATGTCCAAACTCTAATTAGTCCTCTTTCCCTCCAGTGCATTCCTTTTCCTGCATTCTCTGTCTTTACCCAGTTAGAGTTATCAACATCAGATATATGAAGATGATCTTAGACACTTCTTTGGTTATTACATCCTGCCGTCAATCAGTGCCCAGGTCATTTCATTTCTACTTCTCAAATCTCTAATGAATCTACCTCTTCCTCTCCATTCATACCACTGCTACCAAACTTCAGGACTTTATTGCTTCTTGACTGAACCACTACAATAGCTTCCTAGTTGGTTTTCCTGCCTTCATTCTCTTCTAGTCCGTCCTTTACATTATAAGATTTATCAGTTTAAAAAACATCTATGCAGGTAAGTACCCTGCTTAAACCCTTGGCATCATACTTAAATCCTTTAGAGCTTACATACTTTCCCAGATTTATCACGTCACCTATGAATTGCATTCCATTTCCTTTGAGACAACAGAACCAACTACATTCTTCAAGTGTCTCAAGCCTTTTCTATAAGTAAGCCTTGTTGTTGCACAGGGTGGTAACATTGTCTGTAATAAATGAACTCTCCAATTTGTCTTAAGAATACTTATTGAGTTAATACGACTCAGCTTTACCATTATCAAGTCTGTAAATATCTATCCTATCCTTGACTCCTATTCCTCCCATCCCTAGCCCTGGATTCTATTAAATACTCTCCCCTCTGTGGTCACATAGTATCCCAAGTATACTTCCATTGTGGCACATAGCATAGCACATTACTTTTTCATCAATGTCTTCTTTCCCCACGCATTGTGAGTTCCTTGAAGGCAGTAACTTTGACTGTTTTCTTTGTATTCCCATGGTGTCTCACTCAGAGGAAGCTCTCAATAATTGACTCTAAGATGAATCAACTTTACTTCACATGCCATTGTGAGTCATGAAAGTGTTTTAACAGAGGTGTGGCATTATAACTCTGCTTCAAGACTATTATCCTGGTAGCAGTGTGAAGAATGGGTTAGATGCCTAAGATAGAGGGTGAGTATACTAACAACCCCTTAAATGAGCAGTAAAACAAAGTAAGCTTCAAAGTGAGCTTTTCCATTATCAATTAGGTTTTTTTTTCCTTTAAGCTTTTAATGATCATATATAATCATCCTATTAAAGACCAGGAGAGGTTAAAGTCATGCTCTTTTGAATATTTTGCAGATGTAGCACTTGGCAAGTACAAAACTATGATGAACAATGAACATAGTTTCCTTCTATGAAGGAGTAACTGGTTGTTTCAAAGTCAGGAGATTATCCTAGGGGCCAGAGAGGAAGATCAAAGGGAATACTACTACCTTTAAGCTTCTGAAGCAATAGCTTACTAATTAGCATCCTCCAAACAAATAGCCTACATGTAGACACACTCACATGGAAATAAAGGAGATAATATTCTACCAAGAAGATAAACTATGGTCCCCAAGGGAATAACCAGCCTGTAGGGTTTGTGACACTCCTGTACCTTTGAAGAAGTACTGACACTGGTCTGGGTAAGAAAGGTGTGGGAATTACAAGGATCTCAGCAGCTCAGTGTGAACTACTGTGCTTGGAAAAGTGGGATTCATGCCAATCTTTATTCAGGGGAGAGGAGGAGAAGAGGGATACTGTACATGAATGAACTTTGCTCCCTGGGTCTTTTGATGAGTTAGCCTTTTGTGAACAAATCTATTAGGCATGCAAAGGAAGAGATATAAACTGGAATTAAGGGCTTAGTAACTGTCATATGCTAACTCTGTATTCAGGGTGAATATTTTTTTAAATCGTATATACAGGGAAGTACTTTGTATATGTGTGCTATACCCCATACTAATATATATATATATGTGTGTGTGTGTGTGTGTGTGTGTGTGTGTGTGTGTATACAGTTTTAAAGAACTTAAATTTATTTCCTCCAAGAACTTTTCTTATATTATTTTTAACGCACAAGATAAATACAGGGTGTTAAATGGTTACACACATGGGCTGTGATTCCTTTGCTCCATATCTTAGCTTTGAAGGCACTACTTCTGGAATCTTCTTTATTCAAACACTGGTGTTCCTATACTCCATAGTAGTAGTTTAGCCTGAAAAGCTAGGCTCTCAAAGAAGAATTTTGGAAAATGTCTCAATATTTAGTTAACCATAACTAAAGTCACTTCCGAGTACTATTTTAATGTTTGACCTCTAGGGCTCATAATTCTGATGGGAGAAAAACGTGAAACAGCTGACAGGGCTCGTTCTCTACTTCCTAGACTTTTGATTACACTGCATTCCGTTTCACACTGGCCTCCTACAGCATTGCAAGGAATGAACCCTCAACAAAGTAAACCCTTTTCCTCAGCTAATGAGTACTCTTGAAGTTTTAACTGAAGTGAGTACAGGCACACCTTGTCTTATTGTGCTTCGCAGATATTGTGTTTTTTATAAATTGAAGTTTTGTTGCAACCCAGCCTCAAACAAGTCTATTGATGCTATTTTTCCAACAGTATTTGCTCACTTCGTTCCTCTGGGTGTCACATTTTAGTAATTCTCGCAATATTTCAAATTCTTCATTATTATTATATTTGTTAGGGTGATCTGTGATTGATGATTTTGATGTTACTATTGCAGAAATATTATGATTTGCAGAAGGCTCAGATGATGGTTAGCATTTTTTATCAAAAAGTATTTTTTAATTAAGGTATGTACATTGTTTTTAGACATAATGCTATGGCACACTTAAGAGACTATAGTAGAGTGTAAATATAACTTTTATACCCACTAGGAAACAAAAAAATTGTGTGACCTGCTTTATTATGATATCTGCTTTATAGTGGTGGTCTGGAACCACACCTGCAATATCACTGACATATGCCTGCTGTTGACTGAAGAAAAACACACAACCAAAAATTTTGAGTTAAGCTTTATTCAAGGACCTTACTGAGAACTGTAGCTGGGGAGACAGCCTTTCAGCTCTGAGGGACTGCTCCAAAGAGATAAAGGAGGAGGAGCCAGGATATATAGAGGTTTTTGCTTTAAAAAAAAAGTAGTTGAACATCAAAAGATTACTGTTAATTCAAAAAACAGACATCTGAAATTAATGATTTTAGTGCTTTTCTATGTATGAGAAGAAGCAAGAGTAAGGGCTCATTGAAATTATTCCTTAGAATAATAAGGAGGAGGTGCGGGGGGGCAGCGCTGCAGTAGCTAATGGCTTTATGGCTGGCAACATTCCCTTTCCACACTGTACTTTATGTTTAGGCTGAATTTTATGAACCTTTCCCTAATTCCCTGATCACAGTTTAATCCTTTTTTTTGCCTCAATCTGACAAATGCTGTTTCAGAGCAAAAGTTGTGGTAACGTGTCTAGGGAAGAAACCTCTTTATTTGCCCTTGCTTCAGTTTTCTCAACTGAAAAATGGGACCGATAATTACTATTTGGCTCTGCAGAAGGTTTTTTTTTTGTTTAATAGATAAGCCAAGACACGTTTAAAAATCATATATGTTCGCTTGTAACTATAACTGTTATAATAATTCTTATTAATAATTACTGGGTAGTGCATATGGACAAATATGAGGTAGAGATGATTTTGAATTATGTTTAAAATTTAGAATTTCAACATAGAATAACTCCAACTCTAGAACCATCTGTCTATTCTGCACAACCCACTGACCTAGTCTCTGAAATCAAGCAGAGCACGAACCTGTATTCACAACAAATGGGAGCTATGTGTTTGTAGCTTGCCATGCTCTGTTTTGAATCTTCCTCCCCAAATCCAATTACTCCAAAGCTATTGTCAAGGAGCCAAATTGCCTTATTTTTCTTCCCTCCTGCCTACTTTGTGAGGTGCTGAGAAGCAGATCTGAGCCCTAAGGGTAAGCAGCCAGAGACCTGAGACAAGCTATAGCCACTTATAGCTGAAAACTTGTTAATTGGCCTTCAGATAATCAAGAGTTTATAGAAAATTTAGGTCTACTGATACTCACTGAGTTTTACTATAACTACACGATCTTTGTTTTACAGTCATCAATCCATAAAGAAAAGAAATTAGCTTTCAGGGTGGAGAACTAAATGATAGGGCAGCTTTGCTAAGGGGAATATTTTCCTTATTGTCTTCTAATACAATGCTTATCAAAAGTATCTTTGAATTAAATGGAATCCCTTAGAACATTATGAAAATTAATGATGAATTAAATGAGAGTTCAGATAAAAATCATAATGCTCTATAAGAAAATACAGTATAAATAAGAAGCTTTATATCCATCCATTTAAAAAAGCAACACAATATTTTTAATAATATTATGAAATATATTTATTGTATATTTATAGTTAACATTGAAATAATATTATGATAATAAATGTTCTGGAACCAATTCCAATGTGCATGTGTGGAGATTTCCCCACACCATAAAACAAGTCTCTAACATCAGCAGGGGTTCTACAATTCAACTCAATTCTGACACTATCTACCAAGAGATAGCATCAGATTCCACAGGTTAAGGGCCCAGTCCCACAAGACTGCCCCCCACTTCAGTGCCAATCACAAGCCCAGGTTGTTACTGACTCACCTGCTACAAATTGGAGTTTCCCATGACCCCATCTTTGGGTTCAATTAATTTGCTAGAGCAACGCACAGAACTCAGAGAAACATTTTACTTACGTATTACTGGCTTATTATAAAAGAATGTTACTCAGGAACAGCTAGATGGAAAAGATGCATAAGACAAGATACAGGAAAAAGGCATGGAGCGTCTGTGCTCTCTCCAGGTGCACCACATTCCCTGAACCTCCACATGTTCAACAACTGAGAAGCTCTCTGAACCCAGCCCTTTTGAGGTTTTATGGAGGCCTCATTACATAGGTGTGAATGATTAAATCATAGGCCATTGGTGATTGTTCCAACCTCCGCGACCCCTCTTTTCTCCAGGAATGTCGAGGGTGGGACTGAAAGTTCCAATGCTCTATTCTTGGTTGGTTCCCCTGGCAACCAGCCCCCATTCTTAGGTGATTTCTAAAAGTCACCTCAGGAACTGTAAACCTAGCTGTGGAAAGCGGCTTGTTATGAATAACAAAACACCCATGTCACCTTTATTGCTCTAAAGCTATTTCAGGAACTGAGGACAATAGACCAAATATGACAAAAGATGCTCCCATTGCTCTTGTTGCTCAGGAAAATCCAAAGGTTTTAAGAGCTGTGAGCCAGGTATTGTGAGGAAGACCAAATATATATAAGAAATATACTTTAGTCACTTGAATGACCAAATATATATTTCTTATAAATCACAATAGCACAGATTGAAATGGAGCAGGACCCTAATGGGACTCCCAGGTACAGATCCATTTCCCTGTTTCTTGTTCATAAGAAAAAGGCTTCATTCAGCTTCCATGAACTTCCCTGGGTTCCAAAGGGCAGATTCAAACGGTTGCTAATCAGGGAGGGGAGGGAATGCAGAAACAAAGAAGGAGCAGTCAAGAAACAATAGTGCAGCCTTGGGGCAGCTTCCTGGTTCCTCCACAGGAATATACATAACATCTTTGAATTCTTCTGCAGGAACTAAGGTCCGCATCCAGGTGGAGAATGGTATCTTCAGGCTGAGCACAGGATTCCTGGAGCACTGCCCTGTTACCTCACCACCAACCAATCAAAAGGAAGTCAAACACCCTGCAGTCCTCACCCCAAACTTTGCCTATAGAAACTCCCTGAAAACCATTGGGGAGCTTGGGGTTTTTGAGTATGAGCCATCCATTCTCCTTGCTTGGCCCTGCCATAAACTTTTCTTTGCTCCAAACTCCTACGTTTCGGTTCGTTTGGCCTCACTGTGTGTCAGGCACAAGAACTTGCATTCAGTAACAATTTAATGAAAAGTTTTTATAGGTTATTTAGATTTAAAGAACTTAAAATGTCTTATAAAATTCTCCTTTATGCCATTTGTCACTGTTGGGGCTCAGGGCGGGCCACCCCCACATTTGCCACAATGGCATATTGATTATTTCAAATTAAAGTTACTTAAGAAATGGCCAACACAAGAGTAACACTCTGACTCTCCTCTCTTGTCTCCCTGAAAGCAGGAAACATATCGCTCATGTACAAAGTGCACTCCCTGCATCAGGAGATAGACGAGCACACTTATGGCCACTGATAGGGAATTTGGACTGAGAAGCCTGTTTAAACAAACCTTGTTACTTTAATTTGCTACCTCAAGCCCAAACTCTGCTTAGATTCTTCTCTAACCAAGCACCTGTTACCAAAGAGAACTTGGATTTACTCTCCCACCATGCTGCAAAGCCAATTTACTGACACTAGGTTGTAGTAAGGAAAGTACAGAGTTTACTGCAGGCACGAAGCAAGAGGAAAGGATGGCTCATGGTCAAAAGACTGAAACTCCCAGATAGTTTTCAGGGAAGGGTTTTTAAGGCAACATCAGGGCTGGGGTTTGCAGGGTATGTGATCAGCTCATGGGCTTTCTTCTGATTGGTTGTTTTTGGTGAGGTAACAGGTGATGTTTCAGGAATCCTAATCATCAACGTTCTGGTTCCAACCAGTCTGAGGTCTCCCTGCTTGTGCTCTGCAAGTAGTCACTATCCTCCACCTGGGTGGGGGAGTGGGTGTCTTAGCTCCTGCAGAACAACTCAAAGGTATGCATCAGATTATTATTATGTATATCCCTTGGGGAGGAACTAAGACTATGTTTTATCTCTGAACTATTGTGTCTTAACTACTTTTCTTTTTCTTTTGCTTCTGCATTTCCTCACTTCCCTAATTAGTAACTGCTTGAGTCTGCTCTTTGGAACTCAGGGAAGGCCCAGGAGACTAAAGGTTTTATCTACAAACAAAAAATGGGGGACACAGAGGGGCTTGGTTTCATACCCCAAACCTAAGTTTCTTTGTCCTGTCAATTCCTCACAAATTTACTGGTTCTTTGTCTAAAAAGTATTAAAGCTGCCTGCTTTGATCACTTCTTAGGTGACATTTCTATGAGACCTCTGTGCCCAAGACTTAAAATTTCTTTTTCTCCTATTAATTTGTCTTGTGTCAATTTTATTATTAGTTCAGCCACAAGAACTCAAGAAGGATTGGGGGGTTGGGAGAAATTTCCCCCTCCTTGACACCATTTATATCACAATGATACATTTTAAAAGGTTTATATTTATTTATAGATACTTCATGGGCTAAATACCCATAAAAGTTGTATGTGCATATATGTAAAGTAATAAATGATGAATACATATTGAAAATTCATGATAATTAAATGTTTTCTTAAAATACATCATTGAACAAAGAGGAAATAGTTTAGGGTTGTGGAAACCAGAGAATTGAGTAATCCCCGATTTCCTAAATTTCATATTAAATTGACACCATACTCAACTTACATTCAAAGCCCTGTAAAATTTGGCACCAAACTAACTTTCAAGCTTATTTTCCTTAATAAATCTACTTCAAATTCAGTTAAGTTTATTCTCCAAGCAGTTATTTATTCACTTATTCAACAAATATGCATTAAAATCTTTCAATATATCAAGTACCATGGTAGGTATTTGGAATAGAATATATAAGACAGTTATCTGGCGCTCAAGGACTCTAAGTTCTACAGGGACAAAGAGACATAGAATCACATAATTACTAAACAATGTGGAAGTGCAACCAGTGAGAGGTATGCAGAATATTAGGAAAGTACAGAAGATAATGAAATAAAACATGGTCTGTGGATAGGGAAGTGCTTCAAGAAAGGGCTTTTGGAGGAAGTAACTTTGGGTGAAGTCTTTAAAGATAAGTAGGACTTAGTTCAGTAAATAGACATATGGGCTGAAGGCATAGGGCAAACTAGGCAAAGAAACATGAACAGAAGCATAGAAATGAGTAGTAGTATGGTATGGACAAAGGACTATAAGTAGTTTGGTATTGATGAAGCATGAAGTAGGGAGTGGTAGGAAATGAGGCTGGAAACCTAAACAGGCTAAATCATGAAAGGCACATAATATAATCTTTTACGCTGTTGCTAGGTTTGGAAAGGTTAAGCAAAGGTTTTAGGCAAAGCAATTTTCATTTTATATTCATCTTAGTGGGCATATAATAATTACAAACAAGATCACGAAGGCTGAAACTATTCCAATATTATGGGTATAGAGGAGGAGATGGCTTCAAGAAAGTTTTGATAAAATGTTGTCAAGACACATGGATAATTGAGTTTATCATTTGGGCATGGCCATCCACTTCTGACAACAAAGCGGACCAGATAATGGGAAAAACCTACTACTATAAATATCAAGAAAGGCTAAACAAAATATAAAGTATAATAAGAAAATGCATTATAAGAGAATACTATGAATGATTTTATGTCAATAAATTATATGAAATAGATTATTTCTTAAAAAATAACTTTTCAAAACTGATACAATATAAAATGGAAAAGTGAGTAGAATTCTAATCAGTAAAGAACCTGGGGACTTCCCTGGCTGTTCAGTGGTTAAGACTCCACACTTCCACTGCAGGGGACACGGGTTTGATCCCTGGTTAGGGAACAAAGATCTCACATGCCACGTGGCATGGCCAAAAAATAAAAATTAAAAAATTAAAAATAAATTTAAAATAAGAAGAATCTGAATCAGTAGTTTACAATCTAAGGAACCCATGGGCACACAGAAACATACACACACACTAGTCCCAGATAGTTTCATAGTCAAGATCTGAAACCCATATTACACATTTTTCCGTTTTTGTGATATAATTCACATACCACAAAATCTACCCTTTTAAAATATGGAATTCTGTTTATTGGTATACTCACAGAGTTGTGCAACCATCACCTATATTTAATTCCAGAATATTTTATTACCCTAAAAGAAACCCAACAGCTATTAACAGTCAATCTCCTTACTCTCCTACCCTCAGCTCTCATCAGCCACTAATATGTTTTCAGTCTCTATGGATTTGCCTGCTCTGGACATTTCCTGTGAATGGAATCAAACACTATGTTGCTTTTTGTGACGACTTCCTTCACTTAAGAAAATGTTTTCAAGGTTTATCCATGTTGTAGCATGCATTAGTACTCCATTTCTTTTAATGGCTGAAAAATGTTCCATTGTTTGAATATATCATTTTTCTTCCCCTACAATAACAACTTGAGGAATACAAAGATCAATACCAAAAACTCATCTGCATTCCTGTGCACCGTAGGGAAAGAAAAATCATTTTCCTTCTACCTGTCTAGTTTCGTGGCTGAGAACCCCCTGTAATAAGAAGACAGGCTAACAGGAGAAAAACAAACAGAAGGTTAATAATATGCATACTTCATGGGAGAGACCCAGGAAACTGAATAATTCTCCCAAATGGCCCAAGCCACCACCTTAAATATCATCACCAGCTAAAGACAGAAGATGTTGGCGGTGGGGGGGGGGGGGGGGGGGGGAGGGAGGCCAGTTACGGGAGCTTATCAAGAAAAGCACAGTAAACAAGAGTAAGGCAGTTATGCAGATTTAAGCCATTGCCTTCTCCGTTATTAAGAGCTTCTAGAGTTTTAGTCATCCTCCTCTTCCTGGTACACAGAGGGATAGACACATTTACAGATGGAGATTTCTATCATAAATGTAAATAAATATCTCTTACAAAAAGGTAATGTCTACTCCATTTTCAGAGCTTCTCCTGTGGCTGCTATTCCTTAAAAACACCAGGTGTTCCCTAGTGGTGCAGTGGTTAAGAATCTGCCTGCCAATGCAGGGGACAGGGGTTCGAGCCCTGGTCCGGGAATATCCCACATGCCACGGAGCAACTAAGCCCGTACGTCACAACTATTGAGCCTGTGCTCTAGAGCCTGCAAGCCACAACTACGAAACCCACGTGCCACAACTACTGAAGCCTATGCACCTACAGCCCGTGCTCCACAGCAAAGAGGAGCCACCACAACGAGAAGCCCGTGCACCACAACAAAGAGTAGCTCCTGCTCACCACAACTAGAGAAAGCCCATGTGCAGCAACGGAGACCCAACGCTGCCCAAATTAATTAATTAATTAAAAAAATAATCAGCTGAAAGTAATCCTTATGCCAAAGAGGCATGTTTTGGGGTGGCATACTCTGATCCCCTTCTGCACCAAGAATAAACAATAAAAAATTTAACTTTTAAGGTCTTATTTATGAGGGCAACCAAAAAATACAGTGCCTAGGAATAAAACTAATAAAATTAGGCAAAATATTTTTGCATAAATCATAAATATGTGTGAAAATTATAAAATAAAATTAATTATATGGAGTGTATATTGTAGTCTCAGAAAGGAAGACAAAACAGCATAAATGACAGTAATCACTTAATTAATTTATAAATTCAATGCAATTCCCCTGAAAATTCTAAAAAAGATTTTTTTGTCATGAAAATTGACATATAGATCTGAAAACGTATATAGATAAACAAGATATCAAGAATAGACAATATAATTTTGAAAATCAAGGGGGTACGTGCACTACAATATATCAAGATATTATAAATACTTGGTAAGGAATACATTATTACAAGGATAGACCTTCCCCAGGGGACACATGAGCCCATTCAAATATAAGGACCTGATATGTAAAAGAAAGGGGTACTACAAATAAGTATAGAAAAATATAGATTTTTAAATAAATGGTACTGGGACAATTAGTTATACTTAAGAAAATATTTATATTTATTTCATATTTTAAACTACAAACAAACACAAATTTCAGATTGAATGCAGACTTAAACATGAAAAAAAAGAACTCCAAAATTTTACAAAGAAAAGATGAGAAAATATATGTGATTTCAGAGTAAGAATAGATTTTGTATATAAAACACAAAAAAAATCCTTAAATCTTAACAAAAAAAAGAGTAACACATTTAGCTATATTAAAATTAGGCACTTCTGTACAAAAAAAGAAGTACAAACAAAATTAGAAAAACACCTCTCAAATTGGAAGAATTCTTTTCAATGCATCTGACAAAAGATTATGTTTAGACAATATATATATCACAAAAGACTAAGAAAAATATAAAAATGAAAGACCAAAGAATGAACACAGGTAATTTATAAAAGAAGTAACCTTGGTGGCTAATGCATATATGAAAATCAGGAAAATGCACATTAAAATAAATGAGACAGCTTTTCATACATATTAGATTAAAAAAAAGTAACATCCAACAATATCAGGTGTTTGTGGAGTTGTGAAACAATGAGACTCTTACATGCTGCTGGTAAGTGCACAAGTGGGTACAACTACTTTGGAGAAGAAGGAGAAATAGATAATAATGATAAAGATGAGCATACCAAGAAATTGCACTCCAAGTTATTCCTTAGAAAAGTTCCTATACATGTACACATGGAGACATTTTTTAAAGAATAAAATTGTAGCGCTAGTAGTAAAAGAAAAACAGAAAACAAATTCAATCAAGAAGGTGGATCATGGTATGCTTCTACAATGGATTATAAAGCAATAAAAAATGATTCAAAGCACATGGACCTATATCACAATTATAAGGCTGAACAAAAACATCAAATTGTAGATGTATATGTGCAGGATCATTCTATTTATTAAAGTTTAAATCATGTATATATTCAGAATATGTGTATGGATACATATGTTTGTGGATACTTTGTAATGAAAGTACAAAAACATTCTTGGATGTTTTTGAATACTAAGTTCAAAAACTCATGAATACCAAGTTCAAAATATTGGTCACTTCTCGGGCTTCCCTGGTGGCGCAGTGGTTGGGAGTCCGCCTGCCGATGCAGGGGACACGTGTTCGTGCCCCGGTCCGGGAGGATCCTGCATGCCGCGAAGCGGCTGGGCCCGTGGGCCACGGCCGCTGAGCCTGCGCGTCCGGAGCCTGTGCTCCGCGGCGGGAGAAGCCACAGTGGTGAGAGGCCCGCGTACCGCAAAAAAAAAAAAAAAAAATATTGGTCACTTCTAGAGAGGGAGGGAGGAAAATGGTACTTTGGAAGTATTTACCTACATATATATCTCCAAGGATTTGTTTATTTAAAACAAGGACCTAAAACAGATACTGCAAAAACTTAAGTCTTGACAAGCTGGTTGATAGACACATGAGTGGTTTTTATGTTATACTTTAAGCTTTTATGTGTATCTAAATTATTTCACAACATTACTTTTTGAGGGGGAGGCAATTCGAGAACGTTGCCAGGTTCTATCTAGGATGAACGGATGGTGTGTTTGTGACATTAGGCAAGATAGAGAATAAATAGAATAGAGCATGTTCTGGAGGTAAGAGGATGAATATTGTTTTGCTGGTGTTTGATTTGACAAGCCTTGGAAAATCTAGGAAGAGAATTCCAACAAACATTCAATAAATATGCCCAAATATAGTATCAGTGCAGCAATGGGGTTAGAGATAGAGACTTGATGTTCAGAGCTTATATGGCTTTGATGAAACCACGTGCTTTTATGAGAGTCCTGGGGAGAATGCATAGAGTGAGGCAGTCAGTGTTTTGAGGGCAAAGCCACAGACAAATTAATTTCTATGGAATAGGTAAAGGAAATAGATCCACAAAGAAACAGGAGAAATAACTGTCAGAGTTATTGGGAGAACCCAGGTATAGTTGTTTCCCAGAAGTTAGTGAAGCATGGTGTGTTAAGAACAAGGAAGTGGTCTACTCTCAATTAACAGAGATGACCAGGCTGATAGCAACTGAGTACTTGTTGTATGCAGCAACACGGAAGTCCTATAGATTAGCTAATACCGTTGTTTCCATTTTAAAGATGAAGAAACTGATGACAAGAATACAGGTAATTTACCTAACATAATGCCGATATTAAG
The DNA here is from genome assembly GCF_005190385.1 of Monodon monoceros. NCBI lineage: Eukaryota > Metazoa > Chordata > Mammalia > Artiodactyla > Monodontidae > Monodon > Monodon monoceros. The sequence continues at coordinate 106,092,340 of NW_021703779.1, read as the reverse complement.
CACACCCCCAAAATTCAAACTCAGGTCTGAAGGCCTCCAGAGACTAAGCTTTGATAAGACCCAAGTCTTTTTATCTCTGTATGTTTAATGTCTGAATATAGTTACTGTTCAATATGTTGAACAGATGCATGAGTGAAAGGGGACACACAGACGATTTTGAGAGAGTTTCATCTTTCTCTGGTGGTGTTTATTGAGTACTTGTTAGGAAGAAGAGATTTACATGTAACAATTATTTTCTTTGCTTGTATGACAGATGAATTGGCATCCATTAGAGTTTTGTGCAAATATCATGTGTTGCAAATCAAAGTAATTTCTGAAAGGTATGTATTATTCCGAACTGGTTGTTTACAACATTTTCAGAATTACGATGACCTAATGATTTGCAGTACTACTGAAATATATGAGATATTTTTATTAAATAAATCAAAATAACTTATTTTCATCCATCTTTAATACTTTTCTGTCACTTTATTTCACATACTGGAAAGCTCTTGAGTCCATTTAACTATCCTCACGATTGATATCAACTAAGAACAAGCTACAGTTATTTCTTGCCTAGACTACTATAACAGCCATCCATTTTCCTGCATCAACCACTGTTCCTTTTCTAATTTATCCTGCACAGTTCAACAGAATAATATTACTGCTTGGAATGTTCCTCCCTCCCCCGCAACCAGTTATCTCCTATTCATATTCCTATTTGAGGCCAAATGTCTCCCCCTCAAGAAAGCCCTCTTGATTCACCAGATCTATTCTGTGCTTTCATAGCATCCAGCACTTTTATTTTTCATTTTGAGATAACTGCAGATCCATACACAATTGTAAGAAATAATGAGTGCCTGAGTACCTTCTACCTCAGTACCTCCCAATCATAACATTTCGCAAATATATAGAACACAATAGTGTTATGATGTGATTTCTTTTGTGTTCTGATTCCTACTCATCTTCTGTGAAACATGTAGGATTTAAGTTATGTTCAGCTATGTTAAGTAGTTTAAATGGAGTCACAGTGGCCAATGTGAACTTCCATAGTAGTGGTTTTGAAACGTCTGGTATAGGACTGCGAGTGTGATAAATCAAAGACTATTATTTTAGATAAGGACTTTGTTTGGCAGCGTCCACGAAAATTATTTGATTCAATAATTTGTCATTATTTACTAGGTGTCTGGTACTTTTCTAAGCACTGAAGATGCAACAGTAATAAACCAAACAAACCAAAACAAACCCCTGCCCTCTGGAACTTACATTCTAGTCTATGGAGCGAAACAATCTTCAAAAAGTAAATGATATTCAATATTAATTTATTGATAAGTTCCATGCATATGAATAAAGCCTGGAAAAAGGCTAGACAGCCCAGGGGCACTGCAATTTTCCATAGCATAGTCGAGGAAGGCTTCATTGAGAAGATAACATTTGACTAAAAACCTATAGGAGGCGAGGGAGTAAATCAGTTGGGTAACTGGGAAAGGAACATTCTAGGCAGAAGGAACAGCACATGTAGTGTCTTCCCAGAGTGTCTGAGTAAGCAAGTGTTAGAGGTAAATGAGCAGGATGGGAAGTATTAGGAGATGAGGTCAAAGAAATAATGAAGGGCTAGATCTGCACTGTCCAATACAATAGCTACTGATCACATGTGGTTATTGAGCCCTTGAAATGTGAATAGTTTAAACTGAAATGTGATGTCACCAGTTTTTGGACACTTAGTATAAAAAAGAGAATGTAAAACATTTCATTAATAATATTTTATATTGGCTACATGGTAAACTCATAATATTTTATATATATTGGGTAGAATTTATTAAAATTAATTTTGCCTCTTTTTTAATGTGGCTATTAGAAAATCTAAAATTGTATAAGTTGCTCACATATATTTCTATTGGAGAGTATCAAAACTTATCATATAGGCCATGGTGTGTGATTTTAAGGCTTTTGTCTTTTACTTTGAGGTAGGGAACTATGGGAAAGTGTTGATCAAAGTTTAAATTGTCTAATTTCCACTTAAAAGATTACCCAGTCTGCTCTGTTTTGAATGGAATGTAAGGACAATAATGGAAGCAGAGAGACCAGATTTAAGGCTATTACACTAACCATATGAGAAATGATGCTGGCTTGGGTCAGTTTGGTAGTGGTGGGTATGATGGGAAGTGGTCAGACTCTGGAGTTATTTTGAAGATAGAACCAGTAGGATTTCATGACAAATTGAATGATGTGGAGCATGAGAAAAAGAAAACATCGAAAATCACTCCAAAGTTTTTGGCTTGAGTTACCATTAATGGACACAGAAAAACTGCAGTTGGAATAGATTTGGAGAAGGAGATCAAGAGTTTGGATTTGAACATATTAAGTTTGAGATGCTTACTAGACATCAACATGGAGATACTGAGTAGGCAAATGGATATAAAAGTCTAGCTTTGAGGAAAAATACCTAGACTGGAGATAACATTTGATATTTAAAGACTTTTGAAACTGGATGTGATCACCAAAAAGTTAGTTTAGATAGAACAAAAAAAAAGATGTAATAAATGAACCTTGGAGCTCTCCAACTTTACGAAGTTAGGGAGAAAAGAAAGCCTGCAAAGAAAATTCTCCTTCTTCCATGCATTTTACTGCTAAAAAATTGTTTTTGTTATTGAACTTCATTATATGAAGTTATTAGACATTCCCTTTGCAGTTATTAAAGCATGATTCCTTCTTTCCTTTAATCCCTCTGGTTTTCAAAGGTCCCCAGCCCTTGGTCATATACTTCATGCCCTAAAATGACCAGTGACTAATCTAAAAATCTGACAAATTAATGTTAAGTGAATGATAATGATTTATTGGTTATCACATCCAGATAGCACGTTGACCTTTTAAAGGGGGACTTCAAATGTTCTAATTCAAGGATTTGGTTATGGAAAACTATTCTTAGGCTTATGAAGTAGACCTTTTTGCGTCCTGGGTCAACCATATGAAAAGAGTGAAAAGAGCACTGCACCAGAGAGTCAGGAACCCCAAGTTCTATTCCCAGCTCTACCATTCAGCAGCTGTCTCCCCACAGCTGGTCTGAATAGAGTGATTAGCAGCTTCTGGTAAAGTTGTTACTGGTTAAAAGTAAGGACAATGTAGAGGGCTTTCCAATATTTAAATATATGTAATTTTAATAACCATCTTATTACTGAGAGTATTTTCTAATTGTTGCATTAAAATGGGTGATAGCAGATGGTAATTGGTGTAGTAGGTATGATAGTAGATGGCATTTTAAAGATTTTTACTTGGCACATACACACACACACCAGTGGCAGCCCCTACTTATGGTTTATCTACAAATCCATTTATTTATACATGTTTCTCCTCCATGAAGTCCAGAAGTCTGAGAACCACTGATATTAGATATGTCACTTCAGCTTTCTGGGCTTTGTTTGTTCTGTATACATAACTACATAGTAAGAGTATATATAAATGCAAGGAAATAAAACACACTGGCCTCAATATAAAGCAATCTTTAGAATGAAAGAAGGAGAAATTAACGGGGATTGGGCTTCAGCTGTAGCTGTAATATTTTTAAAGAAAAAGATATGAAGCAAATATGGCAGTATGTTAATGTCTGTAAAAATGGGTGCTGAGTACATGGGTATTATTGTCCCTTCTATTGATATTTTGAACAACATCATCATAAAAATAAAAAATAATAATAATTAAAAGTAAGTCAGACTATGAAAATATGTTTTGGAATCAGAATCAGAACAATGTTCAAATCCAATCTCTGTCATTTGCTAGCTATTTGACCTTGGAAAAGTCAATTAACCATTTTACTTACTCCTCAGTTACTTTTTAGTGATAATAACCCCCACCTTGCAGAGCTTTTTTTTTTTTTTTTTGTTGTGTCGGGTCTTAGTTGTGGCACACGGGATCTTCCTTGCGGCACGCAGTCTTCTCTCTAGGTGTGGTGTGAGGGTTTTCTCTCTCTGGTTGTGGCACTCGGGCTCCAGGACATGTGGGCTCTGTGTTTGTGGCACACAGGCTCAGTAGTTGTGGCGTGTGGGCTTACCTGCCCCGCAGCATGTGGGATCTTAATTCCCCAACCAGGGATCAAACATGCGTCCCCTGTATTGGAAGGTGGATTCTTTGCCACTGGACCACTAGGGAAGTCCCCAGAGTCATTATAGATTAGACTCTTGAAGGCAAGGAACAAGATTTCACTCACTTTAACTAGTAAGGGTTTTATTGTGGTGTTAGGCAGGTGGTCAGGCCTCATCAGAATATCCATGCAATGAAAATGTCATAAGAACTTAAAGAGAGTTGAAGAATTAGGAGAGTCCCAACCAACTCCAAAGACTCACTTATTTCTTACCTTTGTAAAAAATTAATAAACAAAAACCTCAATTAAGTAGAATTGGGAAACCAGAAGGGGGAGCTCTCGTGCCCTGTGAAGATCACAGAGCCCAACGGGAGGAAGAATGACTCTTCTTTCCTGGCAAGGACTCAGTCAGTGAAAAGCCATGGACTCCTGGTTTACTCTAGCCCTGCCAACTTCCCTTTCCTCTCTAGAGAAGCCTTCTCCTTCCCTTGCCACGTGGGGGACTTGCACATGGCTTGCCATCGTTTCAGACCCCGAATTGCAATTCTCTGCTGATTCCAAATAAGCCCGTCTTTGCTGGAGGAATAACTGGCAGTCTTTTTGTTTTATGTTAGCATTTTGGTGGTCTGTGTGAAGACCAGAGAAGATCCAGGATGGCTCCGGGGCTGGTGAGCAAACAGGTGCAGTACCTACAATTGAGACCACTGAGCTCAATGCTTTTCTCACCAACCCCAGAAATTGAAGATATGTCTTGCTCTTGGATCCAAGCCTCTGCCCTCTTTGTGTTTGAAGCTGTCCAGGCTTTATTTGGATCAACTTTATGGTTTCTTTCTTTCTGGTTAGAGCCTAGTTCTGTATTCAAGTACTTGTTTGACACTTCAGTCTGATTTTGAAATCAGACTGTTGCAACAGAAACCAGTTGAGAATCCTTCAGCCCACTCCTTTGGGTACAAGGGCTGTTTCACTGAAACTGTGCCAGTTCAGCTATCCGCCCATTCCTTTGGAATAGGAGCTGTTCTACGTGAACTGACTGAGAAGCCTGGGTACTTCAGGACCAAGTTGTTCGCTTAGAACTGGCTGGTATTAAACCTGTGGGTTGTTTGAACTGTTTGGGTTGCAAGCTGTTTGAATTGAACTGTTTGAAAAATTGTTCTTTTACTCTAGAGAAAAAACCTCTGAGAAATGGGATCCCAGTTATCTAAGCATTTTGAAGGTGCCCCCTCACAAGGGGCTCTGCCCAATTTTATGTTTAAAAAATCAGGTCCCTCCTCATGCACGTTTCTAACTAAGTGGAGAGACCTAAACAAAGGAAATTTAGAATATCAATGGCCATTATGGGGAACTTTTGAAATCCCTAAACTTAACTTTCTTAACAGAGAATTGGAATACAGTAGCTCAAAATTTTCCAGAACTGAATGGTATGCCAATTTCAACTGGTAATTTGAGGCTTCCAAATGTAATCGAAGCTTAAAATTGCCTCTGGAAAAAAAGATTTTAAGATTAACTGAAGCATTAAAAGACTGCAGATAGATAAAATGCTCCTGAAGCCTCATGCTCCACTTCCCTGGCTTCTTTGTCTCAGACTCCACCTCCAGTGCCATCTTGTCTCTCCCGCTCAGTTCCCAGTGGTCAGACTCCACCACTGGTCCCATTTTCCTTCCCTTACTGCTTACACCTCCTCTATACCGTCAGTTCCCCCATGCTAATTATTTCCCCAAACTTGTTTTTTCTCTGACATTTCTCCCCAATCCCTTTCCTATCCTTTGAACTTGTCAGAACCTGTTCATTTAAAATTAAGTCTTCTGAGGACCTAGAGGTTAAACCCTTAATTTCTTATATTCCCTAGACTAAACCTTAACCGCCAGCCATAGTCAAAGATTTTCTCCCAAGTATCTGAAGATCCTCACAGCTTTGCTGAAGAATTTAATACAGTCATTCAAACTTATCAACCTGGTGTCTCTGACTTACATAAGTTAGTCCATATGCTTGTCTGTGAAGGCCAGGCCCAGCATTGGATGAAAACCACTAATGTGGAAAATCCTGACAGGTCTCCAGAATTACAAGCAGGAGACCAGCCTGCTAACTTATTACATGATCAGGCTCATGCAATTGATAGGCAACTTCAAGCAATTCCTAAGACTTATCCAAACCCTGTTGATTGGAACAGAATTCAGGCTTGCACACAAAGGTGTGATGAATATGTTTATGACTGTTACAATCAACTTCAGCCTGTTTATAAAGAAAATTCTGGTCTTCCTTCTGATGTTGATAACACTGCAGCAGCTTTTAACTGTACGTTTACTAATGGGTTGAACTGGATCCTTCTAGTAAAAAGGACAAGAATGAAGTGGGAAACTACGTCCACTCCAGATTTAGTTAATCTGGCAAACCAGCTTTCTCCCACTGTAGATGAGTCACCTAAAAGAAAGATCACCAAAATTCTTAATCTTCAACTCCAGTAGTTGAAGGCCCCTAAATAAAACCAAAACTCTCCTAGTTTCTGCTATTATTGAGAAGAGCCAGGACATTGGCAAAGAGATTGTTACAAATTTAAGCACTTCAGGTGCCTTCAGCCTTCTAATCAGCTTTTCCAACATTCTCCCAATTCTCAATGATGGGCTTCCAAGGAAATACATGGGCTCTTCCCAATCCTCCTTCTTAATTGGCTTGGAAAAATATGTCTCCATATTAGGGATGAATCTTTTCCAGTCCAATTGACACATGAGCCACACTCTCAGTGTTCAAACCCACTACTATAAAGCAGCCCCTGCCTTGAAGTAGTAAAACAGTTCAAATAGTGGGGATCTCTAATGAACCTCAGGAGGTTCCTGTCTCTGAACCTATTCTGTTTTGTTTAAGCCCACTAAGGATACCCACCCTTTTCTCCTTAGTTCTTCCATCCCTACACATTTATTAGGCCAAGACTTCTCAGAGGAGTATCATGTTGAAATTTCTTTCTTCCAAAAGGGGGAAATAATTCTGGATTGACAGTAGTCATCAAAGTAACCAACCAGGTGAATTAAATGACCCTTTGACATCTTTCGTTTGTTCTGTTTCTGATGGTACTAGGGCCGATTATGGAACCACTAATCATTTGTCCCTATTAAGTCAGGTACCACTTTCCTTAGCAAAATCTCCAACAGATATTGGCAAAATTCCCAGTGCACCTCCCATCAGGTTTCAAATAGACACCTCAAAATCACTTCCCAGAATTAATACCCTATAAGTAAAGAAGTCCTTCAAGGCATAAGGCCCACAGCAGAAGATTACAGGCTCAAGACTTCATTATCCCTGTACTAGTCCCTGTAACACCCCCATTTAACTGGTGAGAAAGCCTAAAGGCCAAGGGTGGAGGTTTGTCCAGGACCTACAAACAAATAAACAACATTGTTATTCCCTCAACAGTGCTGTTTTTAACCCTCATAGGTTTCTAACTTCCATTCCCACCAGAAGTAAATTCTTTACTGCAATTGATTTATGCAGGCATTCATTCTTCAGTATTCCAGTTGGTGAAACTAGCCAATACCTTTTGACCTCCACTTGGAAAGAAAACCAATTTACCTGGACAGTAATGCCTCAGGGTTTTACTGAGAGTCCTTATTTCTCACAAATCCTGAAGGCTCATAGGGATGATATAAAGTTCCCTAGAGGTTCTACCTTGTTGCAATATGTAGATGATTTTCTTCTTTGCTCTCCTTCTCAAGGCTCCTCAAAGGAAGAGAGGATCACTTGCTAAAGCTTTCAGCCTTCAAGGGACATAAGGTTATGAAAGAAAAATTGCAGTGTGTCTAAACCCACATTTGATGTTTAGGGCATCTGATACCAGAACAAGGAGTACAACTAGACCCAGATAGGCTTCACTGTTTCCTAAGTTTCCCAAAACACAAAACTAAGAGCCAACTGTGAGGTTTTCTCGGACTAGTTTGCTGTCAAAATTGGATTCCAAATTTCTCTCTATTGCCAAACCTCTGTAAATTTTACTAAAGAATAACAACCCCAACCCAATTTTATGGGGAAAACTGGATATATATATATATATATATATATATATGTACTCACCCCAAAACCCAGGGACCACCATTGACCCATGATATAATACAGTTAGCAACTGGACCCTGTGGCATGGGGATACTCCCCTTCTCTTAGAGCCATTATGGCCACTGCCTTTTCAGTAAAGGCCATTGAGAGAATAATTGTGGAGTTCTCTTTAACCATTTTCGCACTTCACCCAGTAGAAGCCCTCCTGAATTCTTGTCACACTTGTTGCCAAATCTGGCTCCCTGTGCACCGATGCCAAATAGAAATAAGGAGACAGAGAACTGGAAGATAAGAAATAGAGAGGCTTTTAATTTTCTTTGCCAGACAAAGGGAAAACGCAGCAGGCTAGTGCCTCAAGAACTGTGCCCCCCTTCTTGGGGAATCAGAGAAGATTTTATACATGGGGCTCACAGTCCGGGGTATATGATAAGGATCAAAAGTAGTGAAGGTCTTGCATTTCTTTTTTCTGCAAATTCATGGCCAAAGCTGGCATCAGGCACCTCAACAACAGGTTCTGGTGTCCCTGAAGTTATCGGCCTATCACCTTCTTTCTGAAATAAAGAGTGCTACAAGGGAGTGTAGGGGGAGAAGAAATGCCAGGTGCAAAGGGTAATTTGTATGGAGTCAGAGAATAATCAGCTTTGTGAAGGACAAGTCTAGCTACAAGTGTTTGTTAGTAGTAACAGCTAAAGAATAACCAAGATTGCCTAACTCTTTCAGGCCTGTTTATGTTTCCCTAGCCTGTTCATTGTATCCTTATTTTCCTTGTTTATCAGAAAAGTTCTCATTTCTATTTTCACAGCAACACACTCAACATTTCTCAGCTGCCTCATCTCCTATGAAATCCTTTTGTTACCTGCTCCGCACATAACTCTTTTACATTGTTATAATCTTAACACTGATACTCTTCTCTCCTCCATCACCAATGAAATCCATTATGACTGCATAATGATGATGGACCACCTCCTGACTACACTACTGCAACTCCTCTAGATGTTACTGAGGCAGTATTTTTACCTATGGCTACTTAAGTGCAACAGGCTGAATTATAAGCTCTTACATAGCCTTGCATTTTAGTCAAGGACAAAACTGCCAGTATTTACACTGAAAGCAGATATGCTTTCAGAGTAGCTCATGATTTTGGAATGTTATGAAAACAACGTGGCTTCCTTGCTTCCAGCAGAAATAATATTTAAAATGACCTCTATGTTTAGGAATTATTGGATGTAATACTTTTACCTACAACTTTAGCTATTATTAAGATTAGGGGACATTCTAAACTTGACTCTCTGTAAGCTAAGAGAAATCACCTGGCTGACATTTCTGCAAGGAATGTTGCCCTTAAAGGAACCAGCAACAGCCAAACCTCAGTCATGGTCCAAAGGGATATTTTCTGAAATGATACTTTAGAAAAAATGGCTAGAGAAGCCCAAAAGTTATCTTCAGAAAAGGTAAAACAAGATTAGAAATTCAACAATTATTTGTTTGATAAAAAACAAAGCTCTGGTTCAGACCAAATAACAACCCAGTCCTCCTGGAGACTCTAAAAGTTCCACTCCTTACCACTGTTCTTGCATTAAACCGTTGATCTACCAGAAAGACAACAGCCTCCGTGAATCAAAAGACAATAGCCTCTGTGAACTGGTGGGGAAACATTAGCAAGGACACAAAAAGTGTCTACCTCACTTGTCCCACTTGTCTGAAGTACAACCCAGGGAAGGCTGTTCATATTGCTCCTGGACATTTTAAACTGCCTAATGGACCATTCAAGGTCTGGCAAATGCATTTCATACAACTTCCTTCATCTCATGGATATAAATATGTTTTACTCATGGTCTATGTTTTCACACTGGTAGCCTTCCCTTGCAGACAGGCTACTACCTGTTCTGTGGATAAAGCCCTTTTGGAAAAGATTATCACTACTTTGGGAACTCATTTCAAACTTCATAATAACTGAGGAACCCATTTTACTGGTCAGGTACTTTGATGAGTCTGTGCTGTTTGGTCACTTTTACCACTCTTTCACTGGTTTACCACCCTCAATCCTCTGGCTTAATCAAACACACTAATGGCATCATTAAGACTCAACTGGCAAAATTTGTAGGGGTTCTCCAAATACCTTGGCCAGAAGCATTTCCATTTGTCCTTCTAAATCTCAGATCCATCCCTTTCAGGACTCATAAACTGTCACCTTTTAAGATAGTCACAGATTGCCCAATGCACCTGGCTCCTGTTTCTTTTAACCCACAACTGATAAAAAGGAGAGATACTCCAATATTGCAAACTCCTAATTTCTTCCCTTAAAAATAACCATGTTTTGGTAGAGCAATCTTTTCACAGTGTGCCCTTGGAAGATGAAGACTTTGAGCATCAAACCTTACAAACTGGAGATTTCTTCTCTTGAAAAAGACATCTCCAGAAGAACTCTCTTCAACCGCACTGGAAAGGCCCGTATCAGATACTGCTGAGTGACCCTTGTGCCACTGAATTCCAAGGAATAGACTCTTGGATTCAAGTGACACATGTAAAGAAAACACCAAACTGTGACTGGACCTGCACATTGCCTGGTGACCTGAAAGTAAAGATTTTCTGGAATTGAAGCAGATGACATCTGATGAGATAGCTTTCCCAAGATATCTGGACCAGGCCTGTTGGAAGTTTGTCACCAAACCTTCGATGATGACATAACACTTCAGATGATCTCCAATGTCTATGATCTTGATAACATATGAACTTTAGATAAAAGTACCTGAGAGTTTTGCCTTCTACCTGTCTTTGTTACTAGAATGTGACCTCAATAGTTTTCCAGTCTGTGCACTTTTCCTCTGACGTGAGACACTACACTCAGGAAAGGTCCTTCCTGGTGCTGAGGGGAAAAAAACAGCTGAAACCAGAAAACCTGACCCTTGATCTGTGATGCTTTCAGAGAAAGACCTTGATCAATAGGAGGAAATGTAAAAAAACAGATAATAAACAGAAACTTCAATTAAATAGAGTTGGGACACCAGAAGGGGGAACTCTTACACCCTGTGATGATAGCAAAGCCCAACCCGGAGAAGGGTCTCCTTCAGGCCAAGAACTCAGCCAAAGAAAAGCTAAGGACTCTTTGTTTACTATAGCCCTCCCAACTTCCTTTTCCCCTCTATAAAAGCATTTCTCTGTGGCTTGTCATGGTTTCAAACCTCAAATTTCAATTCTCTGCTAACCCTCCATAAACCCATCTTTGCTGGAGAAATAACTGGCAGTCTATTTGTTTTAGGTCAACACCTTCTAAGCAAGAATTGATGACTCTTCTACGATAATAGTCGATTAGCTTTTCTTCCCCCCCCCCCACATTTACCACTCCTGCTGTTACCTGCTCAGTCTCCAAGCCTTTTTTCACTCATAGCTTCTGCCACTTCATGCTATTTGCATAGTACCTTCACCTTGGAGTCGTTTTTGCTTTGGCACCTGCCACTAGCCAATAAAAGCTCCTTCTATATCACAGTCAACTTGATTTTATTAATTTCCATACTGTTTGGAAAGAGCGGGTCACTAAGCTATCTTGAGACCTCCTTGACAAGTATAGCTTTGCCATGCTTCATGAGGTGTCCTTCCAGTAAGCTTTAGTCAAAAAGGCCATGTTATATGGTGCAGAACATGACCATCTTATTGACAAATAATAAGGGCCTGTTCAAATGAGTAATAAAAGTAATGAAAGTTACTCCCACAACACCTGAATTGGTCCATCTAGCTCTTATATGTAAAAAAGCCTAGCACAGCATCTGGTAAAAACATAGAGGAGGGTTTCCCTATGCAGACCTGGAGGACCAGAAAGTCATTCAAGAGATGATCATGACTAAACTGAGCCCTAAAGGAGGAATAGGAGTCAGATAGGCAAAGTTACAGGGGAATAGGAAGAGAAGGATAGAGTATTCCAGGCAGGGAGAGGAGCATGTCCAAAGATCTGAAAGCCAGAGAGAGTGTGGGAGGCTTTCGGTCCCAGAGTTTGGTGGAGCATAGAATTTGAGGTGGGAGAAGCAGTCATTGTGAAAGTTGACAAATTAAAAAATGCAAAATTTCAGTATGCATTTGTATTTGTAATGGAGAAAAATAATTTTTCCTCTATCCTTCTAGATTTTTGACTGAGACCCCTCTATAATAAAAGACAGATCAACAGGAGAAAATCAAACAGAAGTTTAATAACACGCGTACCTCCTGTATACATGGGAGATACCCAGGAAAACTGAGTAACTCCCTGAAATGGCCCAAGCCATCACCTTAAATACCATCTCCAGCTAAAGAAAAAAGAAAGATTGGAGGCAGGGGGTGCAGAGGCCTGTTATGGGAGGTTACCAGGAAAAGCAAAGTAAACAGGGGTAATACTGTTATGCAGATTTAAGTCTTTGCCTTCTCCATTGATAATAGTTTCTAGAGATTTAGAGTCATCCTTCTCTTCCTGCTACAGAGAGGGAGACAAACTTACAAATGGAGAGTTTCGTTATAAATGTAAATGTTCCTTACAAAAGGGTAACTTCTACTTGGTTTTCAGAGATTCTCCTGTTATTGCTGTTTTTCTTTTCTTTTCTTTTCTTTTTTTAAAATAATCAGTTCATGATAATCCTATGACAAAGAGTAATATTCTGGGGTAGCATATTCTGTTTCCTTCATGTTCAACAAGTCATAATACTTGAAGTTTATCGAGAACCAAGATCATACTCTACAAAACGTGCAAAGTTTTTACCTGATGTGCTTAACTTTTAAGTATAGTAATAGCAGGCAAATAATTACTTTCATGTATAGTAAATTTTCATTCTTTTGTAGTTGGAAGAAGACCCATCTGAATTGCCAAAATTATGAATTATGAGATATTTTAAGAGGAATAGTTTTTAAACTTTCAAGGTTATAAGACTTTAATACATACAATTAGTAGTCAAATTTGAAAAATGCTTTCATATAAATATTATTTAATTGTTCTTACTCTTCTATAAATTAGGTCTTATAATATGCATCTCTATCTTTTTTTCCTGTAAACTCACTGTCTCAGAGAGGCTAATAACTTCCTGGAGTTCTCAAAGCCAAATCATGGAAGAACCAGATTGAGAGTCATTTGTTTCATTCCAAATTCCTTGTCTTCTTCATTGTGTGAGCTGTCTCTGAAAATAACGCCCTAGCTGTTCTTTGACAGTGGAGCATTTACAGTTAAGGATTATTTTCTTTTTCTTTTTCTTTAAATTAATGATGAATAAACTGCAAGCTGCTTTGCTGATTGTACATGCTGAAATGGAGCAGGACCTTGTGGAGCCCTCCTGGGTACAAATCATTTCTGTGTCCCCTGTTTCTTGTTTGTAGGGTTCATTCAACCTCCTTGACCTTCCCTGAGTTCCAAAGGGCAGATTCAAATAGTTGCTAATCAGGGAAGGGAGGGAATGCAAAACAAAGGAGGAGCAGTCAAGAAACAATAGTGCAGGGGCTTCCCTGGTGGCGTAGTGGTTGAGAGTCCGCCTGCCAATGCAGGGGACACGGGTTCGTGCCCCGGTCCGGGAAGATCCCACATGCCGCGGAGCAGCTGGGCCCGTGAGCCATGGCTGCTGAGCCTGCGCGTCCAGAGCCTGTGCTCCACAACGGGAGAGGCCACAACAGTGAGAGGCCCGCGTACAGAAAAAAAAAAAAAAAAGAAAGAAAGAAACAATAGTGCAGCCTTGAGGCACAACTACTACTCATATAGAATATAATGTGAATGATGCCTCCCCTACTTAGAGTTGTAGAGCAAGGGCACAGATCAACCAACATGCCTGTAATTAACAGTTGACACTTTCAAGGCAACTAAAATCATACTAGGGCTGAAAGTGAGTTTAGAGACCATCTAAATCCAGCTACTTCACTCTATAGATGAAGAAACTGAGGCCCACAGATTTTAGTTCATATTTATAAGATCAGAAATCAATCTTTTTGATTCCCAATGCATTGTTTTTGCACAATACACAAGTTTTAAGTATAGTTTTTGGAGATGGAGGAAACTAATCTCCCAAGAAATGAAATTCTTTGTTTTTTTTTTAAAATAAATTAATTTATTTATTTTATTTTTGACTGCGTTGGGTCTTCATTGCTGAGCACGGGCTTTCTCTGGTTGCGGCGAGTGGGGGCTACTCTTCGTTGCAGTGCACGGGCTGCTTACTACGGTGGCTTCTCTTGTTGTGGAGCTCGGGCTCTAGGCTCACAGGCCTCAGTAGTGGCAACACTCAGGCTCAGTAGCTGTGGCTCGCAGGCTCTAGAGTGCAGGCTCAGTAGTTGTGGCGCACGGGCTTAGTTGCTCCGTGGCATGTGGGATCTTCCTGGACCAGGGCTCGAACCCGTTTCCCCTGCATTGGCAGGTGGATTCTTAACCACTGCACCACTAGGGAAGTCCCAAGGAATGAAATTCTTAACCTAGTAAGCTAGTAACCTCGGTATTAGTTTGTAGATGAAAAATTAATCAGTCAATCTATGAAAGAAATGAAGAATTTTATTCAAGCCAAATTTGAGAATTCTAACCCAGGAGCAGCATCTCAGAAAGCTGTTCCTCCCCTTAGAAGTTAAGGCACAGCTATATAAGATTTTTGGGACAGAGGACAGTTCACACAATCCAGATCTAAGCGTCACTGTGGCTCCTTAAAAGATGAAGAAGGAATGTTATCGATACAGGAGCTAGATGTGCCCCAGGCTGAGCAGCTGGGGACAAATACTCCAAGATGAAGAGGAAGAGGAGCTGAGCCCTGCCCAGATAAGAGACCAAATATTTCTCATTCTTGAGGTCAAGGAGACCTTCCCGACTACACAGGTGCAAAAGGGCTCCTTGGAGGTCAAAAAGGGAGTGATGTCAACCTACCCTACCCATTGGGCCTCTTCTCTAGAATCCATCTTGGCTAAGGGATGCGCGCGCACACACATGGGAGGACCCTGAGATAAACCGAATATGGACTCAGAGCCAGGCAAAGCAAGATGATCTGCCAGAGGAAACCGGGGAGAAACGCCCCACATAAGTGATTCAAACTACCATGAGGGCTCGACTCCCTCTCTGAGTCCGCCCATGTGTCTATCCACCCGTACTCCTCCTAACAAACACATTACTTGTTTCACTACTTTCCGTCTTTTTATGGAAATTTATTTCTACAAAGCCGATGGGCAAGGGCCTTGTCCCTGGCCACTGGTCATTGTGGTCTTGTGGCTAGGATTCAGCGCTCTCGCTGCTGAGGCCTGACTTCAGTTTCTGTCTAGGAACCGATATCGTGCTTCAAGCCGCTGCAGGCTGAGGTCCAAGAGATCATTATCTTTTAAGGCGTTGTCTTATTGATGCTAGGAGAATGTTGCTCTTTATGGTTGAGTAGGTATTTTTGCTGATGGGGGAGATTTGGTAGATGCATCATGCAGATACACAATGCACAGTACGGGAGACAGAGGAGGCCAAAGGGCAGAGAAAACTTTTTTATGTTTCAGCTTTTCTTGTCTTGCCATGAAATATGAATTTTATTTCACAAGTCAAATGGTTAATATAGTACAGTAATATTATATAGTGCTATATATAGATATTATTTATTATCTATGATATTTACTATTTAGATCAGTTGTTCTCAAACTTTGGCATGTGTCAGAATCACCTGGAGGACTTTTTAAAAACAGATGGTTGGGCTCTACCCCCAGAGTTTCTGATTCAGCTGGTCTAGAGTGGGACCCAAGCATTTGGATCAGTAGCTAATGCTACTGGATCAGGGACCACACTTTGAACCCTATTGTTTTAGATCTAAGCCTTTAAAGCCAAGTTATCTGCCACTGAAAACTGTGTGAACCGTGCGGTGCATTAATGTTTGGGCCTTAGTTTTTTATCTGTAAAATAATAATATGTGCCTTATATGCACTTAGTGTAACACAAAGCAATATATGTAAAGAGCTTGAAGAAGTTCAGTACAAACTTCCCCAAGATGTGTCACTATGGCGTGTGGATTATTTTGAGCTAAAGGCAATTGAGACCCTGCAGGCTCAAGAGAAACTTTTGCTCCTCCCTTTACATTAACCTAGAATAATTTAAATGGGGGGGGGGTGTCTTTTCCAGAATAAGAGTTATTATCAGAGATAAATTTTATCTGAGTGACTCATCTGCATGGCAGGGCAAAGATCTAATTACCAAACATATGCTCTTCTTATTGTCCTGTGAATTGTCCTCCTCCCCTTTGAAGCCCCAGGGTCCCTCTCCCACTCCTTAGCTCAGGGTGACATGTAAACCCCTCCTTACTTTTCTGTCTTTGAACCCCTCAGGTATGTGGGGTTCCCATATGTAAGAAATTAAATTTGTTTTTTCCTGTTAATCTCATGTTGATTTGATTATTACACCCAGCTGAAAGAACCTTCAGAGGGTAGAAGAAACTTTTTTTTCCCCAACAAGCTGTATGCCTGGTGTCTAAGGATACATGGTTACCATCATTATATTTTTTATCATTATCATATTGATTCCCTAAGCATTCAGATTCACCAGACACAGGTAACTAAGTTAATCAAGTATATCCTAGTAGGGTTCCTTTGGGACTCTATTTAATACATGGAAAGAATGATTCTGTCGGCATAAAAATACTTGTAATTCTGTGCCACTGAAAGTACTTGAAATGGTTTCCTAGTTAAAGTAAAAAGTTTAGCCAGCCCTCTTTCCCCCATTAAGTTTAATAAACTATCAATTTGTTTGGTAGGACCTTTCTTTATCTTCAGAAGGTAACTGGTTTAAACTGTCATCAATTTGAGTTACTGAGGTCTGCATTAATGAGGTGTTACTGTGTGTAATATGTTTAAGTGTGGGTGTCTTTGTTTAGGAAATAGAGTTTTTATGGAGGTCAAATACCCTTATTGATTGTTTGACAAAAGTCTTTTCAAATGCAAATGCTTCCTGTCTGGAGGTAAATAATCTCAGACAGTTGAGCAACACATAAATAGAAAGCCAACTCTTTTAAACCCCAAATGTCAGCTGGGTGGTAAAAAGAATTTTGTTGAATGTATTCAAGGGGGAAAGTAATTTTTTTCCTGAGCTCTCCTTGCTACTGTGCCACTCTATATTCTGGGGCTTGCCTCCTGGCAGATTGTTTCATTATCCAGCAGTATCATTAATCTTTTTTATTAGCACCTTAAAAAATAAACAAACAATGATTTTGTTATGTTTGACACAAGTAGTGCATTTTAATTTTGTAGGCTTGTATTATTGACTTGAAAAAAACCTGCAACAATTCACATTGAAATACCACACTCAATTCTTAACAATATGAAAACACTACTTGATGTGTAGAAATATAATGGCATCTGTTATGCATATTAAATGAAGCAAGCTATTTTTGCAGCTTCCACATGGAGCTTTAGATTAACTAGGGAAGTTAGTATTAATTACCACTGAAAAATTAAAACTTGTCATTCAATTTTGTACTCTCCATGAAAACTCTCCATGAAATTGAGTCAACGCTCCATGAAATATACTCAGAATTATTTGATGAAGACCACACAAAAGAATGCATATGGATCGGTTAAATGATAAGATAAATTTCAAAGTTGGTAAATAAAAATTAAAGATATCTGTTGCCCTCACACAGTATTTTTTCCAGCTTCTAAAGCCTAGATTTTCTTAATATGTGTATTAGGCATGAATAAAATTTATTAATTACAACCAAAAACAAGGGTAACTAAACATAGCAAAAACTAATATTGTTACCGAGTCCAAGCTCGCTCTGCTCGCCCCACTACAGGCCAAAAAATCGGAGACGAGGTGTGGAGGCACGAGTACGACTTTATTCGGAAAGCCGGCAGACCGAGAAAATGGCAGACTAGTGTCTCTAAATAACCATCTTATCGGGGTTTAGATGCCAACTTCTTTTATAGCACAGAGAGGCGGGAGGAGATGAGGAAGTAAAGTAAAAAGGCCATAAGTTTTGCAAACATCCCCTGGAACGGCCAACCTCGGGGAGGGGATGTGTTAATTTCTTCTTTCTTGCAGTCGTCCACAGGTGGACAGGGTCTGAATGTTTCCCTGAACAAAGGCACTTTGGTTTAACATTCAGGCAGAGGGGCAGTGTTCCTCGAGGCAGGCCATTATGTATAGACAGTGTCCTTTTAGTGAGCAAAAGCAACGGGAAGCAAAGGTTAAAGTAAAAGAAACAGATCCAACATGTAGTCAGATTTGGCTCTCCCCTGTTACAGCATTAGTTAGATGGTAATATTTGCTTTTATTCAAGATTTTCATATCTTTCATGTTACAGATTTGTTTACTGTAATGCAGGTTTTCCTAAATCTGTGCACATATGAAAATTTTCTCAGAGATTTTTTTAAATGAGTGATTTTAGAGGCTACATACTAAATCTATTAAATCTCAGTCTTCAGGGCTGAGGTTCAACAACCTATATATATATATTTTTTTCTTCACTAGTGGTTCTACTGCAATTAGCAGGTCACCAGGTATTTGAAGAATATCATTATAATGAACAATTAATGAGTGTTTTTATTCTAAAGACTTTATATATGATCTTCAATGTGAATTTCAGCTTCTGAGAAAAATAGAAAAGCAGAAATATCAGAGATGTCATCTTATTGTTTCCCAGAAATTGTCTGTAAAAAAATCAATAACAGAGCTAAAATAAATGTCCAAAGTCAAATATACTGTACATTCTTATACATATATCTTTCATAATCCACCATTAGCTGACATGTTATCAAAACTTGACTCCAAAAGAACACTTATTTTGAAGCCAAGTTCCTGGAATGGAGGTAGAAATAGATCTTGGCCTCTTCTTCTCTACCTTTTGATCAAGCCATGCCTTAATAAAAGCACAACATGTAACCCAAACACTGAATGAGAGTAAGAGTACATTCACCAAGTAGCCTGATTATCAGCCCTCATTATATGTCAGCATTTCAATGACAACAAAATTACCTCCTTCATTCAGCTCTAAGGCTCCTCGAAAAATGGGAACAAGTCACCCTAAATTTTTGAAACTATCTTAGGATTCAGATACAAATCTAAGAGGCAAAACGTTTCCCCATGGTGCTGGTCTCTGAGGATTAGAAATTAATTACAAGTATACAGAAAAAACTACTGTAAAATAAAATACAATGAAAAAAGAAAGGTCAGAAAAATGCATTTGATGTGGTACTACAAATTTGTAGTAAATACATTGTTTCATAAATGGTTTTAGAAAAATTAGCTTGCTATATGAAGAAAAATAAAGCTATTTATACATATCCAAACATAAGCATAAGTAGATTAAAGACCTAAACTAAAAGATGAAAAGAGGGAGACTAACTTTTTAATCTCAGAGTAGGGAAACAGCTCTCAAGCAATGGCAAAAAGAATATACCATTAAACAAACAAACAAAAGATATGATTATATATTAAAAAATGTGAATAGAAATTATGTATAGACTCCAACTTCCTTAGTTTAGCAAAGCAGCCTGATTCGGTCATTTTCACTCTTTAGCTAAACTGCTCTCAGTTGCACCCCTAATTAGGCTTGGATTGAGTGGAAGACAGTTCAGCTGTTCTGCATAAAAATTGAAGTTGAGTGCTAGAGTCAGAGGTGAAGGAGCTAGTGATTAGATGGAAGGAGGAAATGAGAACAAAGAGAGGGAGAGAGGAAGAAAGAGGGAGGGGGGAGAGAGAGAGAATTTTAAGAAAAGACATATATTATTCATTTTCAGATTTTCTTCTGCTTGTTGCTGCTATGTAAAAGCCTCCTACACTCCCCTCTGCTGTTCCGTTATCCTTAAATCTTCCATTCTATATTACATACAATGGCTATGGGTAAATACATAAAATCAAGGAAGGGAGACTATGTTTCACATTTGGGTTTAAGCAAAGTGGCAAAATGGAAACAGCCGCAAGAACCCATTTAGGTAGAATTTAAACATTCTACAAAAACAGAAAAATAAGGGAAAAATGACCAAGAGTACATCATGACAAAGATATTTGGAAGGATGAAAATTTCTTCACTATCTGTGGGATAGGGTTTCAAGCAAATATAGGTGCATCACAAATGAACAGGGTCATCCTAAACTGACAAACTCGTATATATGACACAGATTAGGCCAATCAGATCCTTTCTTCCTGGATTTGAATATTGAGAGTGGAGTAACACAAAGGCCAAACGTGGTTGGTGTTCATTCATCTCAACAATGATTTCTTGATGAGGCTGCTCATTATATCCTACTCCCTAAATCTCCAAAGTTGCCTCAGTTCTTTTACTTTCCAAGTTTATGCTGCAGTCAAGAAGTTTTTAAAATGCACCTGTATGGGCTTCCCTGGTGGCGCAGTGGTTGAGAGTCCGCCTGCCGATGCAGGGGACACGGGTTTGTGCCCTGGTCAGGGAAAATCCCACATGCTGCGGAGCAGCCAGGCCCGTGAGCCATGGCCGCTGAGCCTGCGCGTCCGGAGCCTGTGCTCCGCAACGGGAGAGGCCACAACAGTGAGAGGCCCGCGTACAGCAAAAAAAAAAAAAAAAAAAAACGCACCTGTAAAACCTGTTTGGTATACATACCCCAAGTTTGTGAGGTGGGAACGACATACTTTTTACCACCAATATTCCATTCAAACTATAACTTCTCTGTTCCCATGTTAAAGCATTATTCTGATGTCTCTGCCATCCAGTTGTGTATCTATCTTATTCCTCCTTGTCTGTGACTTTTAAAAAAACTTTTGGTGATTATTTAATATCCATTAAAGGTATTGGTGCCTACTCACAATTTTCTTCTGTATCCCAATCCCTGGCATCAATGCATGGTGAATTCTGTTTATATGTACAGTAAGTAGCTACAAATTTTTTTCATGCCAGATCAGTCACTTACTCCCACATCATGAATCTTGCCATCACTCACAATTCTTCTATTTGTGAAATAATTAATTCAAATAACCTACTTTATAATGACTTCTTTTAATTCCCATTCTCTCTCTCTCTCCTCCCAACTACATATGGCCTGATCTCATTGAATATGCCAGTCCCTTAGTACTTCATTTTCTCACTTTATTAGACCCTCATGAATTCATTTCCTTTTCCAGCCAATGTGTTCCTCCATGACTTACCATTTCATTTTCTTACTATCACCCTTAATTCTCTTGGCCACCTGTCCTGCTTTTGCATCTGTCCCTCAAAATCTCCAACCCTGGATTAATTGAAACTTCTGCCATAGTCATTGTTACACCTGAATAGTTGAAAGTTGAAAGGAATCTCTGTGGATTAGTACCATAATGAGTTGATGGCATTCAATCTCTCCTTTATCCTTATTTTTGATCACTGTACTTTTCCTTGAACTATTCTTAACCTTTTCTTCAACCTTTCACTCTATCCCCTTATCTTTAGCCTATAAACATGCTTGTCTCTCCCATTACAAAGAGACCCTCTGTATATTTATCTTTCATTTACTTCTAGCTAAAAATCATCTCTCTCTTCTCCACTCCCATAAGCTCACCTGATTGTCTTATGCTCTTCTTTCTCCAAATAAAAACGGTTATCACATACTCTTGCTCCAAAAGCCTAACATTTTGATGTAACATCCTTCAGTTATAGGAGATCATACTTATTCTGTTCACTTATTGGTTTACTTTCAGGTGTCAGTTAAAACTATTTCACCATCCCTGATTTTTTTTTTTTTTTTTTTGCGGTACGCTGGCCTCTAACTGCTGTGGCCTCTCTTGTTGCGGAGCACAGGCTCCGGACGCGCAGGCTCAACAGCCATGGCTCACGGGCCCAGCCGCTCCGTGGCACGTGGGATCCTCCCAGACCGGGGCACAAACCGGTGTCCCCTGCATCGGCAGGTGGACTCTCAACCACTGCGCCACCAGGGAAGCCCCCATCCCTGATTTTTTGACTTAATTTGCTTAGTGTATATGGTACTGATTTCTTATAGGACACTGGTTCTCAGCCAAGAATACTAAATCAGAACTTCTGGTGGTGATTTCCAAATATGAGTGTTTTTATTTATTTTTTTAAAGTTATTAACTTTATTTACTTGGCCATGCCATGCAGCATGCAGGATCTTAGTTCCCCGACCAAAGATTGAACCCGTGCCCCCTGCATTAGGAGCATGGAGTCTTAACCTCTGGACTGCCAGGGAAGTCCCAAGTTTTTTAAAACGTAACCCAGGCAATACTGATATGCACCCCTGGTTAAGAAAGAGCAACTGTTTAGATACTCTAAACATAAATAGTAAAAAGCTTCAAAACTTACCATTTTATAAGAAAACAAAATTAAATAACATTTTATTTTGATAGTTCACACAAGGGAAAGAGTAAAGAATTTCAGTTATGGTTGTCTGTAGTTTCCTTAACACCACTGGAAGTATCTGAGGAATAGGGACTGTGCTTGCTGCTTGAAAATCAATACCCAAGAGGCAGTTGTTGGTAGAAAGAAAAGTTGCTTTTAATCAGAACACCGGCAATCTGGGGAGAAGACAGACTACTCATGTCCCCCCACAAAACCAGCTTTGAAGATTCTGCTCTGCCATGAAAGTTTTTAAAGGGAAGTAATCTCAGTTAATCATTGAGATAGGGGGTCAGAGTCATCACCTTCCCCCACTGCACGTAGGCTTGTTGACTTCTTGACATCTTGTGATCTTTCTTTAGATGCTACCTTGTTCACACAGTTTGTTCTTAAGATTACTGAAGGGGAAACTAGGGAAGAGATCTGGTCATCTGTTAATTACTTATTCTTCATTTCTTTGATCTACGGAAAGAACCAACAGGTAAGGCAAGGTATTGTGTGATCAAAAGTCTTGAAAGGTATTCTAGGGCCAGAGATGAATAGAGCACAGGGGTGCCTGGTTTAAGGTTAGTTACAGTATAGCTTTGCTACAGAGACAAAAGAAAAAGGTTTTCCTCCTGAGAGCGGTTTCCTGGAAAGAGCTCCTTACATTCTACCTTGGCATCAACCATTTGCTTGGAGACAAGGGTGGGTGGCATGGGCTTTGGATTCATACAGGCCTTGAACACATCCTACTCTAGCTATTTACCTTTGAAAAAGTTACTTAACCATTCTGAGCCTCAGTTTTCTCATTTGTAAAATGAGATAGTAAGAATACCTACCTCATTGAACAGTTGTAAAAATTAAATGAGATAATGTATGCAAAGAATTTAGCAAAACCCCTGGCACATTTTAATTGCTCAAAAAAAACCCAAAAGTAACTGCTATGGTCTTGCTCATAGTACACATACTAGGCACTTGAATTCCTGATGTTTCTCATGTTTGCACTTAGAAAAAAATTACTACCATTTGTGTAGTACTTTACAGCTTACTAAGTGTTTTAGCTTGTGCTATTACAATCTATCCTTGCAAAGCTCCTTAAGTTAGGCATATTATACGTATTTTACAAATTAGAAAATTTAGCCAAAAATTGGCAATCCAGCTTACATAGGAAACCTGAATATGAGAGAACATAGTGTGTTCAGGGAACTTCCATAGATTGAGAAGGAAGAGTACAAAAAGATGAGGCTTGAAAAGTAGTATACTTGAACCTATAAATCATATTGTGATTTATAACCATGCTTCAGGTTAATATATACATACACAATCATTTTGTTTCAGAGTTGCCTCCAGAACTAAAACCAGACTGGACAAAATAACATAAATGGTTATTAAACTAATCTAAATCTCTAGGTTTTCTTCTGAGATGCGTAAATATTTATAAGACTTTCCCATAACATCATCTGGTTAGTGATACAATAGAATCAGTGTAATGATGTATGGAGAAGATTGATAAATAAGCATCTCACCTACATCTTTCTATTTATTTAGACTATTGATTTCAGACTCTAGCTGATCTTCTTTCAAAAGCCACACTTTTAGTTCATTTGATCAGCATGGGTTTTGTTGATTTTTTTTTTCTTTTTAACCAACAGGTGTTTGTTTCTTTCTACCCAGCTGAGGTACGATTACTATGGAAGAGCTGCTGGACACTGTGCTCCTACAGGCTTCATATATTCTTCCTCTCCCTTGGATTTCATCCAAAGCCAATTTTGTTTAATCTGCCTGCTGCTGCTCTAGAAGTGACATCTGTTCAAATTTACACTCTTTATCATGGCTGACATGTTGTTTGTGTGTCTGTTTACCTCAAGCCTAGTTCCAACTGCCTCTTGCCGATAATTTGTGATTTCTTCCTTCAGTCTCTCATAGGTTGGTAGGCATTGTGTTTGTTTATGCAGCCTGACTCATATACCTAACTTTCTGTCCCTTGTACTACTTGCAATTATGCCTTGAAGGGAGCTGGAACTTATATGACAGGAAAAATATAGATTAGTGGATTGAGTGGGAACAAAAATAATTTTCCTGCTTGTTCACCTTCAGGTACCACCAAAATATGCTCCAGTAATTAGGCAACCTGACCTCTGTGAAACCCAGAAAACATATATCAAAGAACTTAACCACATACTGTCTTTGCAATGTGTGTGAAGAGAAATACATAGCAAAGAATGCTCACTTCCAGTTCTCTTTTTTAGAAGAGGTCCTGGCAAAGGTTGAGAGTGAGCAGAATAAAAATGTATTCCCACAGTAAAAATGTGAAATTGTAATTTTGCCACCAAATTTACTACAACTGGATCTCAGCCGATTAATTTTAAGAGAATCCTTTAAAATTGAATATAAAAATAAAGGCGAGAAAAGAGTACACATCATTATTCCCTGCATATCACAGTAGTGAAAAGAGATTAAGATAATATAAGAAGGAGTAGCAGGAAGGCAAATTATTTAAATTCTGCAAAAGGTGAATTAATTTTGAATGCTGATGTTAGTAATATCAAAGAATACATTATGTATTAGTAAGATCATATACAAGAACAATTAATAGCAATTAGAGCAGAAACCCATGAGAAAAAGTTCAATAGAAATAAAGAGTAAATGCACATAGTAGAAGGGGCACAGCTGAGTGATAGAGAGTAGCAGAGCCAGGCATACCGATGAAAACTACTGTGGATGAAAAGCCAGAATGGTAAAAAAAAAATACTGATGTTATTACTCAAAAAAAGTCTGAATGATTATTATCTCATATTGAATTTTTTATATGTCTAGAAAATACTCTGAGATTTCAGTGACTTTCATGACATCTCCCAGGGAAGAGAATCAGCCAAAGAAAGATGTGTGAGCAATATTTATGTACAGTAAAATAGTTCCAATTGTCTACACAGGAAACATTTACATTCTCTATCAATTCTCTACCCAGGTTCCAGATATTGGTATCTATTTCATCGGCTGTCTATGTACAATGTAAGAAGAGATGCTTTTCTGAACTATGACATAATTATAAATGTCTCAGAACCATTTACAAGAATAGGAAGGGACTACAAGATTAAGAGGGGAAAAAGGAAAGTGCCTCTCAGTTCCCAATGCTAGATTATTTTCTTTTCCTTAATGCTCTTCCATGCTATATAGTCCATCTAATTTATTTTTCCACTTAGGCTGTCTGGGCTAGGTACTGATAATATGACAATACTTTCAGCAATGGCAGTGAACAATCATGACACTTGGAACAATTTCAGTGGTGCTGGGAACACATTTGCTGCATTTTTTCAGGTACCATATTAGTCAAATTTTCCTTTATTGAGGAACCTTGGCAGATAAGGGATTTCAAAACCTGGTTTTCTCTAATTACTTGAGGTATATGAAGATTAGTAGCAGAGAGGTATAAATTATGTCACCTTGAAGACAGATAGGTTAATGAAAAAAAAAACCAGATTTCAGCAGTGTAATTTTTAACTCAAGTACAGGTTAAAAGGAAATTAATACCTAAGGTGGGCACTTGTCTTGGAACAGAAACATAATAATGGATCTGATTGATTTCCATAAATTCTCAGCAAATGTCTTCATGTTTATATGTTGAAATCATGAATTCCACAACACCTGCTGCAGTGAGTCAGCCACTCCTTGGTGGGGGAAAGCTATGACACTTAAAATAGTTCATGAAGACATTTTTAATGCTATATTGACCTAGAAAATTGCTTCATTATTAGGGAATTTAGCAAGTGAAACCCTTGCTAAAGATCTGAGAGTCTTCTTCTTATAGATGATTAATCAACATGTAGAAAACTGTATTGTCCACCCCCCATATGTAAAAGCCTTAGGACATATACCCAGATTTGTTCATAGTCAAAGACCTTCCTAATTTTTAAATTCGTATTTAATAAGTATATATTATTAAAAGAAGTGTACGATCCAGGACAGTGATCTCCCTAGTTCAGTGTTCTATCTCTGGACAATGGCCTCCAGGAGGGGCTTTTTTTTGTTTTGCTTTATTTCTTTTTTCTTTTACAGAACATAATTACTGCAGACAATGTCAAGCTCGAAAAGTCAAAGGTATGTGTGTTTTTTTTTTAACATCTTTATTGGAGTATAATTGTTTTACAATGGTGTGTTAGTTTCTGCTTTATAACAAAGTGAATCAGATATACATATACATATATCCCCACACTTCTTCCCTCTTGCATCTCCCTCCCTCCCAACCTCCCTATTCCACCCCTCTAGGTGGTCACAAAGTACTGAGCTGACCTCCCTGTGCTATGCGGTTGTTTCCCACTAGCTATCTATTTTACGTTTGGTAGTGTATATATGTCCATGCCACTCTCTCACTTTGTCGCAGCTTACCCTTCCCCCGCCCCATATCCTCAAGTCGATTCTCTAGTAGGTCTGCATCTTTATTCCCGTCTTGCCCCTAGGTTCTTCATGACAATTTTTTTTTTTTTTTAGATTCCATATATATGTGTTAGCATACTGTATTTGTTTTCGTTTTTCTGACTTACTTCACTCTGTATGACAGGCTCTAGGTGCATCCACCTCACTACAAATAACTCAGTTTCATTTCTTTTTATGGCTGAGTAATATCCACTGTACATATATGCCACATCTTCTTTATCCATTCATCTGTTGATGGACACTTAGGTTGCTTCCATGTCCTGGCTATTGTAAATAAAGCTGCAATGAACATTTTGGTACATGATTCTTTTTGAATTATGGTTTTCTCAGGGTATATGCCCAGTAGTGGGATTGCTGGGTCATATGGTAGTTCTTTTAGCTTTTTAAGGAACCTCCATACTGTTCTCCATGGTGGCTGTATCAATTTAAATTCCCACCAACAGTGCAAGAGGGTTCCCTTTTCTCCACACCCTCTCCAGCATTTATTGTTTGTAGATTTTTTGATGATAGCCATTCGGACTGGTGTGAGATGATATCTCATTGTAGTTTTGATTTGCATTCTCTAATGATTAATGATGTTCAGCATTCTTTCATGTGTTTGTTGGCAATCGGTATATCTTCTTTGGAGAAATGTCTACTTAGATCTTCTGCCCATTTGTGGATTGGGTTGTTTGTTTTTTTGATATTGAGCTGCATGAGCTGCTTGTAACTTTTGGAGATTAATCCTTTGTCAGTTGCTTCATTTGCAGATATTTTCTCCCATTCTGAGGGTTGTCTTTTCGTCTTGTTTATGGTTTCCTTTGCTGTGCAAAAGCTTTGAAGTTTCATTAGGTCCCATTTGTTTATTTTTGTTTTTATTTCCGTTTCTCTAGGAGGTGTGTCAAAAAGGATCTTGCTGTGATTTATGTCACAGAGTGTTCTGCCTATGTTTTCCTCTAAGAGTTTGATAGTGTCTGGTCTTACATTTAGGTCTTTAATCCATTTTGAGTTTATTTTTGCCTACAGTGTTAGAGAGTGCTCTAATTTCATTCTTTTAAATGTAGCTGTCCAGTTTTCCCAGCA
Organism: Monodon monoceros; assembly: GCF_005190385.1. Lineage (NCBI taxonomy): Eukaryota > Metazoa > Chordata > Mammalia > Artiodactyla > Monodontidae > Monodon > Monodon monoceros. Next base: position 106,064,533 of record NW_021703779.1, on the reverse strand, counting down.
CCACTTATTAAAGAGGCTGTCCTTTCTCCACTGTACATTTCTGCTGCCTTTATCGAAGATGAGGTGACCATATGTGCGTGGGTTTATCTCTGGGCTTTCTATCCTGTTCCATTGATCTATATTTCCATTTTTGGGCCTGTACCATACTGTCTTGATTACTGTAGCTTTGTAGTATAGTCTGAAGTCAGGGAGCCTGATTCCTCCAGCTCCGTTTTTCTTTCTCAAGATTGCTTTGGCTATTTGGGGTCTTTTGTGTTTCCATACAAATTGTGAAATTTTTTGTTCTAGTTCTGTGAAAAATACCAGTGGTATTTTGATAGGGATTGCATTGACTCTGTAGATTACATTGGGTAGTAGAGTCATTTTCACAATGTTGATTCTTCCAATCCAAGAACATGGTATACCTCTCCATCTATTTGTATCATCTTTAATTTCTTTCATCAGTGTCTTATAATTTTCTGCATACAGGTCATTTGTCTCCTTAGGTAGGTTTATTCCTAGATATTTTATCCTTGTTTTTGCAATGGTAAATGGGAGTGTTTTCTTAATTTCGCTTTCAGATTTTTCATCATTAGTGTATAGGAATGCAAGAGATTTCTGTGCATTAATTTTAAAGGTGTTTTTGAAACTTCCTGTTCTTCTCATTAATATACTATTATGGACTTTCATTCAAATATTTAAAACATGCTTGAAACTACTATATTTTTTAACATTTAGGTGTATTTTTAGAGCAGCGATTTAATAGAAAAGCAGCCCTAATAGTAAGCAAACTGTTATAGTACCAGTTATACCAAACTTTGTGAATCACATTGATGATGGGGATAATAAATCGAGAAATAGTTCTGACAATATGTTCCACATTGAGTTTTCTATGTAGGTATCACTTTAAACATTAAAATTGGTCTGAGTTGTTTGGTTTATGTCAATTACTTGCAACGACTACTTCACAGATAAATAGGAATATTAGATTAATTTAGATTTATCTCGATTCTAGAGCACTTCATTTTTCCACGGTATTAGATTAGGTTTTGGTTTTCTCTTGAGCTGATGTGGTGATGAATGGTCTGTGTATATGTGGCTTCAGTTATTTCTTGTGAAGATAAGATTTGCATAGGGTACTTATAACTTGATTTCTTTGCCACAGACTATCGTGCAGTTTAAACTACCTTTTGATGTAAAAATGCAATCTCTTTAATTTCCTTCAAGAGTAATAATTGTAGATATACTTATGTCATTTTGCTTGTTGAAGCATTACTTCTTTCCTCACTTGAAATAATGAGACACTTTTTGCACACTGCCAACCATGACATTCAAAGACAAAATAATGCCATTATGTCTTCTCTCAAAAGAGTGACAAAAACAGAAACAAAGACCCAACACAGCCATAAATAAACAAACAAACAAACAAATAAATAAATAAAAGAGTGGCAAAGGAGATCGAACAAACTGGAAGTGCTATCTTTTTGAGGATTTTCCTGCTGCTGTAGAATAATGTATGCTTCTGGAGTCACTATATAAATTCAACCCCTTTCCAAATATATCGATAGTATAGCAAATATGGCTCATTAAGACATAATAGGGTATACAATATATATTCCATGTAAATTACAATGTTTGAAAAAATAAAGTACGTGGACTATGGAAATATTTGCATGAAATAAAAATATTTGAATTTATTAGCATTTATTTTTTATAGAATTTGCCAAAACAATACTTTCCTTGGAACTTTTTTTAAAGTCCAAAATCCTTGTCAATGAAAAATAAGTCTAATTATACTCCTCATATTATTTAAAAATATTTAATATATATTGCTCTTTTAATATGTAAATGTTAGGAGAATTGGGAATTTAATGCTACTTGTTAAGAACTACATTTGAATTTAGAAACTTAATTTCTCATTTTTTTTTCCAGCATTGCTCCTTGCTACCATTCTGCACATAAGGAAAAGTTCACATTTTACTCTATGGTTTTGTAAGAAGTACTACACTACAGTTGAGCATTATCTCCGATTCAAAGGGTATTTGAGAAAGCTGCCCAAATGAGAAATTGCTTTCTAATATGCTCATTGTTTATTTCTTAAAATATTAAAATGAACCTATCCTCTACATATGTTGATAAAACATTGATCAGAAGTGTAGTACTTGAACTCTCAATAGTTACAAAACAATAGTGTTTCCCCAATGTGTTGGAAATACAAGTTCACTTTTAAACGCAAGTTCACTTCCTAATCGTCCAAGACAGCTGTTGCTGGGTGGACTCTGGGACTTTTGTTTTTGTGTCTCCTTACATCACATAGACATGATACATTGTGAACTCATAATACCTTGTTTTTTCTTTTTAGTGAATGATTTATAGTAAAGTATAGAAATGTTATCCACAAAATTAATTGTGTTAACACAGCATATGTTGTTATTTAACTTGTCAGACATCTGGTGCTACATTTTTTAAAAAGCTTAAAAGAATGTTTAAAATGTTGTGATATGTATATGTATAATATATTTTTGTAAACTTAAATCTTGTTTTACATATGTTAAATTATCATTTAATAATCACCTATACTTTTCCCGTCTTCTTTTTTTTTTTTAATAAATTTATTTCTTTTATTTATTTATTTTTAGCTGTGTTGAGTCTTCCTTGCTTCGTGGGTTTTTCTCCAGTTGCGGAGAGCAGGGGCTACTCTTTGTTGCGGTGCGCAGGCTTCTCTTGTTGCAGAACATAGGCTCTAGGGGCGCAGGCTTCAGTAGTTGTGGCTTGCGGGCTCTAGAGCACAGGCTTAGTAGTTGTGGCGCACAGGCTTAGTTGCTCTGCGGCATGTGAGATCTTCCCGGACCAGGGCTCAAACCTGCATCCTCTGCATTGGCAGGCGGATTCTTAACCACTGTGCCACCAGGGAAGCCCCTTCCCTTCTTCTTTCATAAGATGTTTTCTACTTTGAGATTGGTGGTGGTAATGGCAATAATACATAAATCTCTGAAATACTGCAGATTGGTTTCAGATCTTTTAATTTTCTGAAAAAAAAGAGACAGACATAGGTATGGGGATCTGAGGAACAGAGTGGAGGAAAACAGGGAGAAAGGGGGGAAAGTAGGACATCACTAAAGAAAAGGTATCTTTTAGTAATTTGGCCAGAGATAGTCCTGAACAGATGTATTTGGAAAGTTACTTAACCTCTCTGTGTCTCGGGGTTTTTTAAAGTTTTTATTTTAAATTATATTTTAAAAAATATTTAAAACCATTTTAGCTTTACAGAATTATTATGAAGTAGTATAGAGAATGCCATATATCCCACATCGTTTCCTTTATTAGTAGTATTAAGCTTACATTATTAAGGTACATTTTTCACAATTAATGAAACAATATTGATACATTATTGTTAAATAAAGCTCATATTTCAGATTGCCTTAATTTTTCTCTGTGGTCTTTTTCTGTTCCTGGGTTCCATCCAGGATACCACGTTAACACATTTAGGAGAGAATAGGCTCCTATTCTCTGTACAGTTTCTCAGACATTCTGTGTTTTTATGACCTTAATGGTTTTGAGGATTACTGGTCAGGTACTTTATAGAATGTCCCACAATTTCAATTTGTCTGATGTTTTTCTCATGATTAGACTGAAGTTATGGGTTTTGGGAGAAAGACTGCTGAGGTACAGTGTCACTCTCATCACATTTTATCAAAAGACATACTATCAATACGACTTATCACTGTTGACACTGATCTTGATTGCCTGACTGAAGTAGTGTTTCAGGCTTTCCACAGTACATTAACTCTTTTTTGCACCTTTTCCATTTTGTAATCTTTAGAAGGAAATCATTATGCACAGCCAACAATTAAGGAGGGGAAAGATGTATTTAACCTCCCTAAGTGGAGGCTATCTACGTAAAGTATTTGAAATTCTTCTATGTGGGAGATTTGACAATTTTCCTTCATTCGTTTATTTATTCAATTATTTATTCATATCATTGTGGACTCATGGCCTTTTTAAAAATACATTGGGTTAAAATCCAGTACCATTTATTTATTTTGTTGCTCAAATTATTCCACCTTTGGACATTGGGAGCTTTCAATTGGCCATTGTGACCCCTTTGATATACTCCCCCTTTTTTTTTTTTTAGAACTTTTTTACTTTCTGGCACTAAAAGATGCTCCATGTGTATTTTCTGCCCCAGTCCTAAAAACAGGCATTTTTCCAAGAAACTCTGGAGAATAGCAACAGAAACCTATGCATATATGCACACATGTACTGACAGTCTCCCACTTAACATGGTTTGACTTACAACTTTTCAATTTATGATTTTTTAACTTTACGATGGCGTGAAAGAGTTACACATTCAGTAGAAACTGTACTTTGAATTTTGATCTTTTTCTGGGCTAATGATATGTGGTACAATACTCTCTCTTGATACTGGGCAGTTAGGGAGCTGCAGCTCCCTGTCAGCCATGTGATCACAAGAGTAAACAACCGATACACTTATAACCCTCTGTACCCACACAACCATTCTGTTTTTCACTTTCAGTACAGTATTCAATCAATTACATGAGATATTCAACATTTTATTATAAAATAAAATTTTGTTAGATGATTTTGCTCAACTGTAGGCTAATGTAAGTGTTCTGAGCACGTTTAAGGTAGGCTAGGCTAAGCTATGATGTTTGATAGGTTAGGTGCATTAAAAGCATTTTTGACTTATTTTCAATTAATGGTGGGTTCGTCAGGACATAATCCCATCACAAGTCAAGGAAGATCTATATATATAAATATTTCTATATCTGTATCTCTAGTAAGTTGAGTTGACTATCTATTCATACTAATGTCTCCTACTCAAAATCACTACCACATGGATCATACTAGCCTCCCTCCCCTTGCTTATCTGTAATCCCACACTCCAACAGTGAGAAACATGGCTCTTTCCATCCATTACCCATTTACTTAATTGTTAAATTCCAGTATATATTGGTTTTAGAATTATTGACTTGTACCATGTGGGGGAAAATTTTATCAACTAGAATACATTGCTTTTATATACAGTTTATTTTGTATTTATTTTTATAGACTCTACTCATTTCAACAGTTATTTAGGTTAGGACCTTATTTGCCCACACCTTTCAGGGAGATTGTTTCATACATTTGTCATACAGTTAGATTGTTTTGTCATATGCTGCACTCCATCCTGGAATTTGCTCTAACTTCCTAAATGGATATTTTTAAATTTACCATATATTCAGTTTAACTCCTTGGGCTGTAAAAAGTTCAATGAGTTTTGACAAAGGAATTGTGAATGCAAGGATTATGTAATGTGAATATCCACAATATCCACAGTTACAGCAACAGAAAGAATAGTTTCATCACATTAAAAGAAAAACACCCTATGCTTTACCTATTCAATAACATCCCCCCCAAAAAAACTTTAGAAATCACTTATATTTTTACCATCTCTGTAGTTTTGCCTTTCCAGAATGTCATATCATTGGAATCATATAGTACGTCGCTTTTTAAGAATGCAATATGCATTTGATTTTTCCATGGCTTGGTAGCTCATTTCTTTTTATCACTGAATAATATTCCAATGTATGGATGAATACAGTTTGTTTATCCACTCAGCTATTGAAGGATATCTGGGTTGTTAACAGTTTTTTGTTTGTTTGTTTTTTGGTTTTTTTTGCGGTACGCGGGCCTCTCACTGTTGTGGCCTCTCCTGTTGCCGAGCACAGGCTCCGGACGCACAGGCTCAGCAGCCATGGCTCACGGGCCCAGCCGCTCCACGGCATGTGGGATCTTCCCGGACCAGGGCACAAACCCGTGTCCCTTGCATCGGCAGGCGGACTCTCAACCACTGCGCCACCAGGAAAGCCCTCTTAACAGTTTTTGTCAATTATGAATAAAGCTGCTGTAAACATTTGCATGCAAGGTTTTTTGTGGACATAAGTTTTTAAATCAGTTGGGTAAATACCCAGGAGTGTGATTGTTGGAATGTGTGGTAAGACTATGCTTAGTGATCTAAGAATTGCCAGTCTTCCAAGGTGGCTGTACCATTTTACATTACCATCAGCAATGAATGAGATTTCTTGTTCCACATCCTTGCCAGCAGATTGCATTATCAGTGGCTTGGATTTTAGCGGATTTAATACGTTTTTAGTGGTATCTCATTATTGTTTTAATTTGTAATTTCCTAATAACGAATGATACTGAGCATATTTCCCAATGCTTATTTGCCATCTGTATATCTTCTTTGGTAATGTGTCTGCTCAGATTGTTTGTTTTCTTATTGTTGAGTCCTAAGGGTTCTGTGTGTATTTTGGATACAAGTCCTTTATCAGACATGTATTTTCAAATATTTTCTCTCAGTCTGTGCCTTATTTTTTCATTTTTAAGGCACCATTTTCTACAAAGCAGAAGTTTTAAATTTTAATAAAATTCAACATCATTTTTTTCATGTATAGTGCTTTTGCATTTTATGTAAAGACTCATCACTGAACCCAAGATCATATCAATTTTCCTCTATGCTTTGGTTAAGAAGTTTTACAGTTTTACAGTCTACATTATGTCTAAGATCCATTTTGGTTTAATATTTGTGAAAGCTGTAAGGTCTATTTATAGGTTCTTATTTTTGTATATGGACCTCCAATTGTTCCAGCACCATTTGCTGAAAAGACTAATTTCTTCATTGAATTTTCTTTGCTACTTTATCAGAGATCAGTTGACTATATCTGTTTGGATCTATTTCTGAGATATATATTCTGTTCCATTGATCTATGCTTCTACCCTTTGGCCAATACTACAGTGTCTGGAAGACTATAGCTTTATATGCAGGCTTGAAATCAAGTAGTAAATCCTCCCATTTTGTTTTGCTTCAGTATTGCATTGGCTATTCTAGATCTTTTGCCCTTTCATACAAGCAGAATCAGTTTGTCAATATCTACAAAACAGTTTGGTGGTATCTTGATTGAAATATTGTTAAATGTATAGATTGAGTTGGGAAAAATTGACACAGTATTGAGTCTTTCAATCCATGAATGTGAACTAGATAGATGATAGAGCTGTTGTGAGAATTAAATGAGAAAATATGTACAATATGCGTTAGGAAGTGCCTGGCACAGTGAAATCACTTGATGTTGATGACACCATAATCATCACTATTTGTGAAATATGGTGGGAACATTCAGTGTGATGAGGATGGCAAGAACTTCTTTTCCATATTAAGAGATAGCTTATTAATTTGCAGTTTACAATATTTAGTGACAAGAAACAATTTTAGATGTCTTCTGATTATGTGTATGATTTGTGATTACATTGGATATTGTACTATATTTGGTCAGATTTACTCTTCTTTTTAATTTTCATTCTGGATTCATTATTCATTCCTTCCTTCCTTTCTTCTTTCCTTTCTTCGATTTTTGTCTATCAAATATTTACTGGCATTCTTTTTTAAAATTTATTTATTTTATTTTTGGCTGCGTTGAGTCTTCGTTGCTGCGTGCGGGCTTTCTCTAGTTGCGGTGAGCGGGGGCTACTCTTCCTTGCGGTGCCTGGGCTTCTCATTGCGGTGGCTTCTCTTGTTGTGGAGCATGGGCTCTAGGTGCGTGAGCTCAGTAGTTGTGGCTCGTGGGCTCTATAGCACAGGCTCAGTAGTTGTAGCACATGGGCTTAGTTGCTCTGTGGCATGTGGAATCTTCCTGGACAAGGGATAGAACCCATGTCCCCTGCATTGGCAGGCAGATTCTTAACCACTGCGCCACCAGGGAAGTCCCCTTATTGGCATTCTAGTATGTGCCAGCATTATGCCAGAACCTATGATAAATCCTGAGACTACAGAATGAATAAAGTATAATTCCCATCTTTGTGAAGTTCACAGTTGGGAGAAAGGTTAGGACAGAAGACAAAAAATAATCATCTCAATCTAAGTAATAATAATATAATGCCATAAATACTACTAAAAGCACCTGTAAAGTGCCATAGGGATACACTTAAAGAAAAGGTTGGAAAACATAGGTTAATCAAAAAAAATCTTCTCAGAGGAGATGACTTTTTAACCAAGTCTTACACAATATAGAGAATTTTTCCAGGCAAATGGGAACAGCAAGGGAGTATGAAAGAACATTGTGTGTGTGTGTGTGTGTGTGTGTGTACCATAAATAGAAGTTTAATATGGTTGAAACATATGGTTTGTATGTTGAGATACAAGGATGTTCAGGACACTAGATGGTCATAATCTGTTAATGTACGTAAGAGTTTGATCACAAAGTATTTTGTATTTTATGCTAAGAAATGTATATGTTATCCCGTAGGTTATAGGCAGCCCTTAAAAGAGTTTATGTCAGATTTGTCTTGCAAGCTCTGATTTGGTTACCCTGGCCGTAGAATAAGATTATCGAATCCATATTTTTGAAAAAGGACTCTGATGATTGCAGTGATAACTGGAAAAGGGAGGTGGAGAGCCAAGGATACCAGTGAGAAGGATTTGCAATAATCCAGGTGGAATGTAATGAAAGCCAACACCTGCACAGTGGCAAAGGAGACAAATAGAGCAATTATTTTTGACAGGACTTCATAACTGATTAGATGCAGGAAAAAGGAATTTTAGAGTCAAAGCTGATTCTACTTTTCCAGTTTGGGTGAATGGGCAGAGTATGAGTTAGAGAGGAATGGGAAGAGATTAATAGAATTCTCAATTTGAGAGAAAGCAGAATTACATAATGAAAACCTCAACGCAGGGTGAGAACTTGTGATCTCAGATCCATGTGACTTCAAATGCTTTTAGCTATAGAAATCCCAGAAAAGATTTTAATAAAATCTAATAAATAGATATAAACCCTGAGAATTATAAATGCAACAAAACATAAATCAACAAAAATCTATGCCCCCTATCAGAATGTCAAGGAACCTAGAAAGGTGGTCATTCCATTAGATCCCTGAGCCCATTTCTATTTTAACTTTTATAATGGAAAAAAATAATACCACAACATTCTCTTTTGGTTTTGAGAAAGAATTGAGGGTACTTTTTGAAAATGTGTTGCTGAATCTAATTGCCACTCATGCCTTAATATGTGTTTTTTTCCTTAATGCAATTTACAGAACAAATATCTTCACTCCCCACCCCAAGTAAAGCAAATCATTACATGGCAAGTGGCATTTCAATTACATAGCATAATAAAAAACAATATCAACTATCTAGAGAGGAAATTGAGCCTCAGGACTATTATGTCGTCACATACTTCCAGTTTAGTGCTTTTTTACTGACCACTCAATGAACATAAACTACCTTTGGAAAAGTACTCTTATTGTCTTTATGTATTCTACTGTTTCATTGCTGTGTTGAGTTTAGACTTTTGAGGTTAAAGATAGTCTCTTTCATCTTTTTGTCATATCTTCCTAAGTAGAGAAGAAATTGGAGCAGACAGCTTTAATAACTTTACACGCAGTAAGGAAACTAGGCACAGGCAGAATATAAAAAAGTAATCTAAAATTCAGCACTTTAGGTTGCCGAGAGCTTGAAAATGACTAAGGTGTTATAGCTTAATAACATCTTTTCGGAATCACATTTTGCACTCAAAAAAAAAAAAGAGGAGGAAATGCAACTTGTGATTTGTAGTACAGTATATTGCCCTTCTGAGGATAATCTGTTGCTTGTTCATTATTACATGCAGCTTGCTCAGAAGCAAGTCCAGGTTTAAATTAGCATTTGCAGATTACTGCGATTCTAATTTACAGTAAGTGAGGTTAGTAATTAAAACCAGTTGTATCTGGTACTAAAGTGTTGTGGGAACCTACTTGGGATGTTCAAACCTAAATATTAAGAGAGATTTCTTTTAAAAGATAGGAAATGATTTTTATTTCACTATAAAAGAAATGGTCATAAGCAACTTGAGAACAAGTGTAATGTTTTGAATTTGTTTTTCTTGTGTTTCCCTGATAGGAGTCATTTGAAGACAGGTAATAGAATCCAGATTAATATGTTTTGAGCCAAATATTCATTTAGAAAATTTTTCAAAACACACCTGATGTGAAACTTGAAAAGAAATTACAACAGTCTCAGTTCCTCCACTCTGATCCCATCATAGTTTAACTTGGTGCTTCCAATGTTATCATGACCTTAGACTCCAGTGGAGGCAGGGGGGAAAGAAGTAAGGAAAAATAAGTATAAACTATTTGAATCTCTATGAAAAACAGGATTAAAGCTGTCCCAAACTGCATAGCCATTGCATTAAAATGACTCCTACCTCATTTGCTGGATAAATCCATGCTTTTGAAAAGGAGTCTAATTGGGTGGTGTTTCTATATTTAGGGGTTACAATGTGATGCCATTCAAAAATTGGAGATAAGGTAGATAGAGTTTCCTTGGAAAGGCAAACTGCAAAATCAGCACTTAATGGATCAGACAGAGATAAGCAAAGTCACCTAAAGGAAAAAGAAATTGGCTGTCAGGCCTTTAAGATCAGGTTTTGTAATGTTCTAAAAATAAATGAACAAATTAGTGATTTGTTTATTTCCCTATTCTTATATTCAGTTTAATTAGTACGAAATAGTCATTCATCGGGCATTGACAATACCTGGTCTGGTCTAATCAGAAGGACACATTCAGTAAAGTCTTTCCTCAAATAAAACAGAAATAAACAGGTACATACTTCTGCATCAATAGAATTATTGCACTGAAAGTCAATCTCTTTTTTTTTTGCCACACTTGGACTGAATAATGGTAAAGAGCCTTAAGTTTGATGGGCTTGTTGGGAATTCCCTGGTGATCCAGTGCTTAGGACTCTGAGGTTTCACTGCCGAGGGCCTGGGTTCAATCCCTGGTCGGGAAACTAAGATCCCACAAGCTGCACACCATGGCCAAAAAAAAAGAAAGAAATTGATGGGCTTGTTGTCTTCAGGTAAGAATTCAGTTTTAAGAGTGAGGAGTACAAAACATCAGGCAATAATAACAATTATTAATATACATACTGACTTACTTAATCTGCATAATGATCCTATGAAATAAGCAGTTACCAGGCCCATTTTACAAGGTGAAGAAGAGAGAGGTTAAGTAACTTGCTCAATGTAACCCAGCCATTGAGTAATAGAAGCAGGATTTGAACTGAGGCACTCTAGCTATGGAGACTGTATGTCTAATTATCATGCTACTTTATCTCCTGGCCTACTAACTTTTACACAGTAGTCACAACATATATGTTGACAAATGAATCTAATATGTGAAAATTAGAATCTAATATGTGAAATACATTATAGTTTTCAAGGTGACTTCCTATCACTTACATCGTTTGGGGTTTTTTGTTTATGGGCATCTGTAGCTATGCAGGGGAGGTGCATTAAATTTGCATTTAATAGATGAGAAAGCTGAGAACCTGGTTGTTGGATTACAGAAAGAAATAAGGTTCAGTTGCTGCCTTGAAGAACTGAGGGTAAGATGTGGGGAAAGATATCTAAATAAATAAGTGCAGAAACTTTGATAAGAGCTCTGATCACAGACATAATGAGCGAAGCATAATATGTATTATTATTATTTTTAATAACAGGGGATAAGTTTGTTCTCCTTCATGCTTTTCTTATTGCTCATCCTTGAGGTACTTTCAGAGAGGTTTGTTGCATTCTTAATATTGAACCAGTTATTGGGAGGATGGGGAAGCTGTCAACTGAGAAATGCATATCAGGAGTAAGATTCAAAACAGGGTTTAAATAACTTAGCTTAGGCTGAAGTGGGTTTAATTTGAGGTTCTCTGGAATATCCAGATGGAAGGTTTAGCAGGCAGTTTGAAATATAGATCTAGAGTACATTTATGACTCATTTGTGTGATAGCACTGGGAGTGAGTCAACTCATTAAGAAAGAAAGGGAGGGCAGAATCTTGGAGATCACGATATTTTTAGGGAGAAGGAGTGTGGACAAATCCATGACTGAGACAAAGAAGAATCAAAGGAGGGCAAAGCATACATATGGGTGCACTCTCATGGAAACCAAGGAATAAAAATAGTCCAAGGGGAGAGAAGTTAATGGTACCAAGTACTGCAAAGAGATCAATAAGATATGGACAAGGATGCATCCATTAAATATCATCATCTCCCTCATTTCATGGAGAACTTTCAGGAGAATAGGGCAGGAGTCATATTTTGAGAGCTTGAAGTGTCCAGGGGTATGGTGTAGAAGTATCAATGGAAATAAGGAGAACACCACTTCTTTCTGTTTGTCCTAGGACAAGCAGTAGTCTTCTTTGGAATATGTAGCCCAAAAAATGGCATTGTCAGTAGAGCCAGATTTTAATTAAGTCAAGGGAGTTTTAAAAGGTTGAAGAAAGACACTAAATATTTAATAAGGTTGTCAGCAACAAAATGGGGACTTTGAGGAACACAGAATAAGGTGCTAAATAAAAGAGTCGGGGGGGCAAGTGAAACTAAAATGTAGTATTGAGGTGAATTAAAATGGCTACTAGCTACCTTAGGTTACACCATTCAATAACTAGATTTTTTAGTGTTTCAATAATTTAATTTGGTGCATAGGATTCAAGACAGTTCCATATCACACTGAATTTTCTCTCTATGTAATATGCTAAGGATTAAGTTGAATTACGTTTAGAAACATGAGGTAGTACCTTTCTGAATTAGTCCCTGATGGTCCAGGAAGATTTATAGTATTTCTGAAGTTGTCATTTGTATAATTAAGGAGAGGTCATGAGAATGTGACTTTAAGAAATTCTTTAAGTTTAGATCAAACTAAAATAAATTATAAAAGAAGAAGCATAGAGTTAGATGTATGGTTGATGCCCTTCAAAATTTGTTTGAAAATTTCTTTCACGTATGTTAAAAGTTTTGTACTTCATGGATACGGATTTGCTTTATACCTTTTGAAGGTAGCACCAGCCAACCCATAGCACGATTTTGATCCCTAGCACTGTTAACATGGAATAAAAGAAATATAATTTATATGTTTATGTTCGTTAGTCTCTTACATCATTTAAACTTGAGAATTCAATTAAGAACACTCAGAATGATTTAATTGGAACTAGGTTTTTCAGTTTGCATTTTCTTGAAAAATCAGATCATTTCATATCAAATAACATCATTTTATATGATATTTTTCAAGTACATATTTCAAGTAAACACCCCTCTGTGGCAATATAAACTGTCATAAATCATATTTTTGAAAGTTACATGCACAATATATCATTAAATATGGGCACACAAATAAGTAAAGTGCATGGTTTATTTATGTAATTATTCAGGAAATTCAACATTGGTTTCTAGTGCAATAAAAAAGGATGTTGCCAGAGGATATAAAGCACACTGCTCCATCAGGGGTGTTGCTTTAATCTGGAAGCAGCTATAATTTAAGAACTGAAGGTTGAGACTCTTCATACACCTGCTAGTTAAGATCATTTCCCTACTGGTATTTGTTTACAGACTTTGTTTTGATTTGGAGAATTATAATACCCATAACAGAGCTTCTTATTCCTTCCTTTTAATTTTTGTTTTTGTCTAAACTGTACCAACAATGAGTTGTGCCATTCTATTTTATAATTATACCTGCCATTAGAAAGTGAAAAACGAGCCAGGAAATTGGAAGTTGGATGTTTTTTCCTCCCTGATTGATTCAAATACAGGCTACATCAGATAAAATTAGAAAAAAGTCAACATTTAAGGTTTTGTTATGATAAATTACAGATTGAAAACTCCTTACTCATGGATAATTTTTTTTTTCATGAACAAATACCATTGTCCCTTTTGTGTCCTAGAAAACATGTAAAGCATTCACTGGAAATAGACTCAGTTACTCTTTGGATAACTATGTAACCATAACTTAGAAACTGTATCAGAAACTATCACTACTACTATATTTGATTGCTATACTCTGCATTTGTTGATGATGCAGGGTTTAGCTGTTTACAGGTCTCAATTTTTATGTAATTTTTTTATAAGGACTCTGTACAAGGCATACACCTGCTCACAGCTTGAACAAAGACATTATTTTGGTTTTTCTCCAAGAAATAAATATTTCATTCCATCTTATTTAAACGTGTATCTGCTCTTTCTACCTTTGACTGGAAAATAATCTGGCATAGATTTAGGTTTGATCATGTTTCAAAGATATTCCAGACGAAGATCATTGCACATATCTCTGAAGAGCTTGGCTTATTATAGGCAAGTGTGTTTCCATGTACATTCAAAATGAAATTTTAGCAACACAGGGTCAATCAATGAAGGCCAAGTAAGTTGGCCATCGTAAGCTTGATTTAGTATAATATTAAACTAGTGAATGTTCAATAAGCAGTAATTGCACTTTATTACCGCTAGTCCATACTTTCAGATCATGCTGCTACCCATGTTCGAATTCTGTGAATGTATAATGATGGATAATGATATCCACATATCCTTTTGTCTTCTCAAAAATATGAAATTGAAACATATTTGGTGTATTAAAAGGAATTTTAACATGGATCTTGGGAGAATAAAAGAGTAAAGACCTGCATTTCAAATGAAACTGAACAATTTGGCATCTCTATTTAAAAACAGAGTAGAAGCTCCTAAAAGATAAGGGTTATGTCTTAAAATTCTTTGTAGCTATGGAATTTCCTAGGACCCAATAAATACATTTTGATTGAGAAGGTCTTATAAGTGAGATTAAAAACTTTACTGCATATGAATTCAGATATTTCACCCAGTTCATACTAAGGCATATGTATCGTGCTGTGTCAAAGTGAGGACAGATGCTTTGGAGATTGTCAGTATCCTCTTACCACTCAACAGAGGGAGGCAATTTGCCAGGTATGGTTCAAGATGAAATGAAGTCAGCTCTTTATTCTTAGTAATGGTTCCTCCCTCACACTAAGAAGTCACATTCAGTTAAGGCAAGGAGTCCCATGTATTATATGTGCACTGTGTGAAAGGCATTATTCTAGGCATTCTTCTCATTTTATTTAATTCATGAAAGTTTAATTAATGGTACAACTTAGGGGTGGATAATGATGTCTGGAGGAAACTCTGTGTGTGTGTGTGTGTGTGTGTATAGACAGAGAGTCAGAGAGAGAGAAAATGTATACCAGGTAAACAATTTATTACAATGTTGGCCTGTATCAATAAAATATATCTCTCTAACATATTTCAGTATATTCTGTTTTATTTTAAAACTTTTGAGTAGTAAGAAAAATGAAATGAATTGAAAAGAAATATTATGATACAATTTTTAAAGACTTAACACATACCAAAATGGATGTCACAGACCTCTTTATGTAAACAAATTCTACTAAAAAGCATACAGTTTATTGAAACTACAGTTGAAAAAATTTGGGAGCCTCAGGAAACATATTTTGCCTGGTGTTCCTGAATTTTTATTTTTTGTAATGAACATTATATACGTAAGTATACAGAGTCACCATAAAGTCTGGATACATAAGTGAAATACAGAAAGACTTTATAGATAATACATTACAATATATGATAAATTAAATGACATTAAATAGTATATTCAATGTGATGTCTCTCATTAGCAATGCCTAGGTCAATGTGTTGTGCAAATTGCAATGGATGCTGTATATTAATGCATTTCCACCAGTCTCAGCACATATATTCATGATGTGTTGCTTTGCATGATGTGTCTCTCTGATTCCCCTGAAAAACCTGTGCCATTAGTATACCCCAGAAGAAGTAATCAAGTGGATGCAATTGGTTTAAAAAAATAAAATACAGACTTAGGGCCACTCCAAACCCTGTAGATCATTTAGCAAAGACCATAGGTCTATTTCATGTGTATATTCCCTTTCTTCTTCTATTTTACTGCATACTTTAAAATTCTTTACATAAAATATATGTTCTTTATTATTCCTTTCTATTGAATCTGTCTTTTGAGACTTCTTGAGATTTTATATAATCGACCTTCATGTGTATCGCAAGATGTAAGACCTGATGGCAACCATTGTGTAAATCTTTCATAACGTTCAAAGATTACTAAATCAATCAGGAGAAAAGTGTTGATAATTTAATGTGCTTGATCCCACTGCCAAAAGGCTGGTAAATTGAGACACTGAAGATAGCTGACTCAATATCCATCAAAAAGTTACAAGAGACAGGTAACAGCCACATCAGCACACTCTTCCATTAATTCCCTAGGCGACTAGATTCATGCGATATTATTTTCTATTGGCTTTTCCTCATGCCTGCCCATGAGAACAGGTAATGGGTTACCTGAAACAAGCAAGGCTGTGACACTTTTCATTTCCCCAATATCAGTGGTAAAATATAAAGTTATAGAAATATTTTTAATTAATAGAAAATGTATATAGATACATATATCAATTATCAAATTAATAGACTTTTATGGAGGCTGACAATTTCTGGGCTGTTCAGTCTCTAAATGACTAGTTGCTTCTCCCATGGCCATTAACAAGTAAGTAGGCCGTTTCATTTTCCTGGGACCTCATCAGAGGTCTTCACTCTGTGTTTTACTTCTAGGTCTAAGATGGTGCCTTATAGCTTCCAAATGTGGCTAGAATTTTACTACATGTGTTGCTTTCAGGCTGTTCCACGGTACCTATCCTTGTCTGGGTGTCTTGTTGCATCTACTTACCTGAGGCTGGCAGTCTTGGCAGAAGGTTGGGGACAAAAGAATCACTCAGATCTGGTCTGGTAGAACTTCTATGCTTTGACACTATTGCTCCTAACTCCTAGTTTCCCCCCTTCAATATTATCTGAGGAGGGAAAATAAGATCTTAATGACCAACCGAACATTCTCACTTCTTGAGAAGTGCTACAAAAAGTGCCAGAACCGGGCTAACAATTTCCCTAGACCTCTGAATTTCTCCACACTTAAAAAAACCCGACATGAACGTATTGCATTTAACTCAATTTTTAGATAGATGCCTATGGAGGCAAATCATTTGCAAAGAACCTGCAGAAAAGACCTTTGGGTTTTTTGTTGTTTTTTTTTTTTTTTTTGCGGTACGCGGGCCTCTCACTGCTGTGGCCTCTCCCGTTGCGGAGCACAGGCTCCGGAAGCGCAGGCTCAGCGGCCATGGCTCACGGGCTCAGCGGCCATGGCTCACGGGCCCAGCCGCTCCGCGGCATGTGGGATTTTCCTGGACCGGGGCACGAACCCATGTCCTCTGCATCAGCAGGCGGACTCTCAACCACTGCGCCACCAGGGAAGCCCAAGACCTTTGCTTTTAATTAGACATTTCAGTGGATTTCTACTTATCATTGCATATGCAAAATTCAATGTTGAACACACTTGGGAGTTGAAGCCTTTAGTAGATGTTACATGGTATGATTGTGGTACATAAAACCAGAATTTCAAAGAGGACTCATGTACACCACTTAGGAATACAAGAGGAAGGAAAGTAGAAAGTGGGTTTCTACTTCAGACATAAAAGAATTCAGATATAGGAGGTATTTGTGGGTTCATCAAACATTTGTTGAGTGTCTAATGTATGTCAGGCACTCTGATAGGTATTAGGGAGGCAGAGATGAATAAAACATGGTCCTCACTTGTTTGTTATAGCTCATGGTTAAGTGAAGGGGAGACAGATATGTAAACAGATCACTGCAGTACAGTGTGGCAATTTTCACAACGAAGTGCCATTAGAAACAGTTACTGAAGCAGCTACTTGAGAGCACTGGAATTGAAAAATTCTGGAATTCAAAGGAATTAACATGCAAACAATTAATTAATCCTTGAATTTTCTTTTAAGTTATATAAGATTTTTCTAGGTAACGAAGCAGAAAATGGTCATTTCACACAAAGGAAGTCACATGTATAAATTGTATATGAGTTCAAGTAACAAGGAGAAGTCCAGTGTGGTATAATATACATGTGGTCTGGGGACCTCTGGTAGATGATATGGCTCCAAGGATATATTCAAACTTGATTTCGAGTGGCCTTAGATGCCAAGCTATGGAATTTAGAAGTAATCTTACAGGAAATGAGGTTTCTTTTTCAGTAAGGCATTGCTATAATCCAATTTACATTTTAGGAAGATAATCATAGGGCTTATAGGTGAGGGGAAGACTGGAGAAAATACTGGCTAGAGACAGAATCTTTTGCACTTAGTCAAGGGTTGCCAGCTTAAGCAAATGAAAATATAGGATACCCTGGTAAATTGAATTTCAGGTAAACAATGGATTTTTCTTTATTATAAGTATGTCCCATGCGATATTTGGGGACATACTTATGCTTAAAAAGAGATATTGCTTATCTGAAATTCAAATTTAACTTAGTATCCTGTATTTTATCTGCCAACTCTAACAGTGCAAGACAGAGAGAAATGATGAGAGCCTTAGAAAAGGTACTAGAGTGCACAGATTCAAGAGATACAAGGAGAGAGAACTGGTTGGATTTAGTGACCAGTTAAATATTGGAGACTGAGGAGGAAGAAGGGTCCTGGGTGACTTCCAGATTTCTAGCTCAAGAGACCTATTTGTGGATAGAATAAGTTTGTTGGTGTAGAAGCAGAGTTCAGATTTGAATGTGTTGGGTTTAAACTGTAGAAAATCTGTCCAAAGACTCTATACTTCCTACATTATTAGTAATAAAATATTATTTATTTTCTTAAGAGATGTGATAGGATATGGTTAGTGATATTTCTAGAAATTCTATCTAAGAAAAGCTTTGGGCCATGAATCATTGGAAAGGAGCCACTTACACAGTAAGAACAATTTTTCTTTAGATGTACTTGTTTTGGATGGTTTTGAGGTAGGCAATGGAGATCATTGGCCCAGCCACTGCAAAAGTATTATTAGTTTACTTGTTGTGTGTATGTGTGTGTGTGTGTTTTGTTTTTGTTTTGTTTTGTTTTGTTTTTGCTGTGCCATACCACTTGTGGGGTGTTACTTCCCTGACCAGAGACTGAATCTGGGCCATGGCGGCAGTGAAAGCACAGAGGCCTAACCACTGGACCGCCAGGGAACTCCCCTGTTGTGTTGTTTTAATGGCCTTACTTGGAAAATACCAACAAAATACTTTAGGAATACTGTCATTCTCAATTATTTTTTTAAGTTTGTGTTGGTTAATTAAATACAAAACTTAGGAAGCATAGCCTTAAGACTTCTGCATCTAATGGTTTTACCTAATTTGGACTGTTTACCCTTCCCTATGGACCCTTCCCAGAAGAGGTAGAGGTTGAGAGGATGGGATAGAATAGTGGTACCTGAAAGGCAAAACTTTGTAGATACCAAGACAAAAATTAAAAAAGCATTTCAACCAACTTCATAATAGAAATAACTTCTAAGCACAAAATTCATCCTAAAATTATGAACTCCCTGGACACCTTACTCTGCAAGAAATACACCCTTGCATTTTTATCAATATTTTTAAGTTAGATGTCAATTAAGAAAAAGCATTAGCTCCGAGCAAGTGATTGGCAGCACTCAGAGCTGGGGTTTCTTTCTACTTATATATGTAAACATAAGGCTAGCCAGTGGACATCAGTTACCGCATGCTGGAGATAAGCATGTCTAGTCACTTGTTATGTAGATGATGTCAATCACATTATATCATTAGCATTTCAACAGGGATATGTTGGTTCATAAATTCCAGGATTAACCAAAATGCTTGCATCGTATAAATGGAGAGAGGGTTCCATTAAGAACATATACTTGTTACACTGGTGCTTCTTATAATGACCTTGGGTCTTCATAAACGTCTGTGCCCTCATTTAAACAATTAGCACAGACAAAGTTCATCACTTGAACTTGAACATTCCAACAAAAACAAATTTATCCACCACATTACCCAGATTTATTTCTGAATGTACAATACTGGGAAGGCAATTGCTGCTTATTTTCATTTAATTAACAATGAAGGATAAATGACATCAGCAAAGAAATATCAGCCAGAGGGGACCAAGTGTGTTTGCTGCAGATAGCCTCATTAACTTGTTTCCAAAATATGTTCACTAGAGTGAAAAGCAATCATGTGACTAGCTGGGTGACAAAACATCTGTTGCATTAGCTCCAATAAGGCTACTGGGAGTAGGTAAGGACAAACTGTGTTCTTATTTAATCATATTAAGTGGAAACAGAGAGAGTCTGTCATTTGTGGTCTTGTCCCAGGCTGCTGTTTCTCCTAAAGCAATAATAATAATAATAATAACTTAGACGGTAAGGGTTGCCATTTAAAGTTTTAGGCTTTTTTTGGTAAGTAAATGATTTCCATCTGCTTTGTAATGAATATAAATGCCGTAGCTGCAAAGAGTCAAAAAAACACAACAGTCCCAGCTCTTGGAAAAACACACCAGGGGCTGAATGTACTTGTTATCTCTAAATGAAAGATTCCAATAACTTTATAAGATGGATTCTTTGTATAAAATATCAGCCTAATTGTTCAAGCTATTATTAGTAAATGATGAAGATGAAAATAGTTGAGCACACAGTTTTCATGTTGTTATCCAAATTCACATCTAAGGGAGACTATATTTAGTTACTGAGAAGCATTTCAAATGGCTATCTATGGCAAGGATAAGTTATTTATGTCATTATGTCATACCAAGATAGACAGAGTATATTTTTACCACGGAAAACTTGACTCTTCATTAAGGTACCTTGATAAATTAACAAACAGTGTGGAAACTTACACACACACAAACACACACACACACATTTTGTAAGTGTATGTCAGAATGAATAAATGAATTTAGTTTTAGATAGACAAAAATTTCTGTTCTTAAAAAGAAGAAACATTTCTATTTGCTGTGATCCATTGGTAAATCACCTACTTAATCATTGCTCTAAGGAGTCTATTGTACCTGGCAAGGTACCATTCCTTTGAGAGAATAAATTCCGTGTTTCTAAATGTCCAGAAAGCATCACCGATAGATGCCTTCTTCTGTTTGCCCTTTCTGGGTATTAGTGTCACTCTACTAGGATGTGGAAAACTTGGTAAATGATTTATCAAATGAAAGGACCCTATTAACTCCAATGCATTATGAAACTAGTTTTTATTTTCATATTTTTGGTTATACAACTAACTCTAACAGAGTGTCTTGAAATATCTTGTCCCTGAGGGTAAACAAAATGTACTGTGATTTTATAATTGTGAAAGTGATCCAGGTAAAATTATTATTCACTTCAGAATGTAACAATTGGTCATATATCTAATACCTATATTATAAGTAAGTTTTTTTCAAATTTCTGAAGTTATGTAGTAGTGTATCCTCCCTCTAACCTCTATCTTTCTGAATGAACAGAGACCGAGGGCCTAGTAACCCACATGTTCTACCATTTCCTTGTCTTCTTTTCTACTTTCTCAAGCAGATTTTGAGACACTTTCATAAAACACAACCTAAAATGTGTCCTACACTGTGTGTGTGTGTTTGTGTGTGTGAATCACATTTATACGCATATGAAACTGACTTCCTGATGTGTCCTTTTTACCTTCATTTTCCTAGCTCAAATTGTTAAATATTTCATGAATTTTACATGGATTTGCTATATTCACGACATAATCCAACCAGTATTTTTTCAATATCTTTGATTTGTCCAGCAATAGGTTTAGCACTGCAAGGGATAAATAAAGCATTTTTACCATAAATATATAACACAAAAAAAACAATGATTGGAAGTGTGGGGTAGGCTGACTCTTTTTTTTTCCTTAAACACCTTTATTGGAGTATAATTGCTTTACAATGATGTGTTAGTTTCTGCTTTATAACAAAGTGAATCAGTTATACATATACATATGTCCCCATATCTCTTCGCTCTTGTGCCTCCCTCCCTCCAACCCTCCCTATCCCACCCCTCTAGGTGGTCACAAAGCACAGAGCTGATCTCCCTGTGCTATATGGCTGCTTCCCACTAGCTATCTATTTTATGTTTGGTAGTGTATATATGTCCATGCCACTCTCTCACTTTGTCCCAGCTTGTCCTTCCCCCTCCCTGTATCCTCAAGTCCATTCTCTAATAGGTCTGTGTCTTTATTCCTGTCTTGCCCCTAGGTTCTTCATAACCATTTTTTTTTTTTAGATTCCATATATATGTGTTAGCACACAGTATTTTTTTTTCTCTTTCTGACTTACTTCACTCTGTATGACAGACTCTAGGTCTGTCCACATCACTAAAAATAACTCAATTTCGTTTCTTTTTATGGTGAGTAATATTCCATTGTATATATTTGCCACATCTTCTTTATCCGTTCATCTGTTGATGGACACTTAGGTTGCTTCCATGTCTTGGCTATAGTAAATAGAGCTGCAATGAGCATTGAGGTACGTGACTCTTTTTGAATTATGGTTTTCTCAGGGTATATGCCCAGTAGTGGGATTGCTGGGTTGTATGGTAGTTTTATTTTTACTTTTTTAATGAACCTCCATACTGTTCTCCATAGTGGCTGTATCAATTTACATTGCCACCAACAATGCAAGAGGGTTCACTTTTCTCCACACCGTCTCCAGCATTGATTCTTTGTAGATATTTTGTTGATGGCCATTCTGACTGGTGTGAGATGATATGTCATTGTAGTTTTGATTTGCATTTCTCTAATGATTAATGATGTTGAACATTCTTTTATGTGTTTGTTGGCAATCTGTATATCTTCTTTGGAGAAATGTCTGTTTAGGTCTTCTGCCCATTTTTGTATTGGGTTGATTGTTTTTTGATATTGAGCTGCATGAGCTGCTTATAAATTTTGGAAGTTAAACCTTTGTCAGTTTCTTCATTTGCAAATATTTTCTCCCATTCTGAGGGATGTCTTTTCGTCTTCTTTATGGTTTACTTTGCTGTGCAAAAGCTTTGAACTTTCATTAGATCCCATTTGTTTATTTTTGTTTTTATTTCCATTTCTCTAGGAGGTGGGTCAAAAGGGATCTTGCTGTGATTTATGTTGTGGAGTGTTCTGCCTAGGTTTTCCTCTAAGAGTTTGATAGTGTCTGGCCTTACATTTAGGTCTTTAATCCATTTTGAGTTTATTTTTGCCTACAGTGTTAGAGAGTGCTCTAATTTCATTCTTTTAAATGTAGCTGTCCAGTTTTCCCAGCACCACTTATTAAAGAGGCTGTCCTTTCTCCACTGTACATTTCTGCTGCCTTTATCGAAGATGAGGTGACCATATGTGCGTGGGTTTATCTCTGGGCTTTCTATCCTGTTCCATTGATCTATATTTCTGTTTTTGTGCCAGTACCATACTCTCCTGATTACTGTAGCTTTGTAGTATAGTCTGAAGTCAGGGAGCCTGATTCCCCCAGCTCCGTTGTTCTTTCTCAAGATTGCTTTGGATATTTGGGGTCTTTTGTGTTTCCATACAAAAAATTGTGAAATTTTTTGTTCTAGTTCTATGAAAAATGCCATTGGTAGTTTGATATGGATTGCACTGAAAATGTAGATTGCTTTGGGTAGTATAGTAATTTTCACAATGTTGATTCTTCCAATCCAAGAACATGGTATATCTCTCCATCTATTTGTATCATCTTTAATTTCTTTCATCAGTGTCTTATAATTTTCTGCATACAGGTCTTTTGTCTCCTTAGGTGGGTTTATTCCTAGATATTTTATTCTTTTTGTTGCAATGGTAAATGGGAGTGTTTTCTTAATTTCACTTTCAGATTTTTCATCATTAGTGTATAGGAATGCAAGAGATTTCTGTGCATTAATATTGTATCCTACTACTTTACCAAATTCATTGATTAGCTCTAGTAGTTTTATGGTAGCATCTTTAGGATTCTCTATGTATAGTATTATGTCATCTGCAAACAGTGATAGCTTTACTTCTTCATTTCCAACTTGGATTCCTTTATTTCTTTTTCTTCTCTGATTGCTGTGGCTAAAACTTCCAAAACTCTGTTGAATAATAGTGGTGAGAGTGGGCAAACTTGTCTTTTTCCTGACTTCAGTAGAAATTGTTTCAGTTTTTCACCATTGAGGATGATGTTGGCTGTGAGTTTGTCATATATGGCCTTTATTATGCTGAGGAAAGTTCCCTCTATGCCTGCTTTCTGGAGGGTTTCTATCATAAATGAGTGTTGAAATTTGTCGAAAGCTTTCTCTGCATCTATTGAGATGATCATACGGTTTTTCTCCTTCAATTTGTTAATATGGTTTATCATGTTGATTGATTTGTGTATATTAAAGAATCCTTGCATTCCTGGGATAAACCCCACTTGATCATGGTGTATGATCCTTTTAATGTGCTGTTGGATTCTGTTTGCTAGTATTTTGTTGAGAATTTTTGCATCTATATTCATCAGTGATATTGGCCTATAGTTTTCTTTCTTTGTGATATCTTTTTCTGCTTTTGGGATCAGTGTGATGGTTGTCTCTTAGAATGAGTTTGGGAGTGTTCCTCCCTCTGCTATATTTTGGAAGAGTTTGAGAAGGATAGGTGTTACCTCTTCTCTAAATGTTTGATAGAATTCGCCTGTGAAGCCATCTGGTCCTGGGCTTTTGTTTGTTGGAGATTTTTAATCACAGTTTCAATTTCAGTGCTTGTGATTGGTCTGTTCATATGTTCTATTTCTTCCTGGTTCAGCCTTGGAAGGTTTTGCATTTCTAAGAATTTGTCCATTTCTTCCAGGTTGTCCATTTTATTGGCATATTGTTGCTTGTAGTAATCTCTCATGATCCTTTGTATTTCTGCAGTGTCAGTTGTTACTTCCCCTTTTTCATTTCTAATTCTATTGATTTGAGTCTTCTCCCTTTTTCTCTTGATAAGTCTGGCTAATGGTTTATCAATTTGGTTTATCTTTTCAAAGAACCAGCTTTTAGTTTTATTGATCTTTGCTATCATTTCCTTCATTTCTTTTTCATTTCTTTCTGATCTGATCTTTATTATTTCTTTCCTTCTGCTAACTTTTGGGTGTTGTTGTTCTTCTTTCTCTAATTGCTTTAGTTGTAAACATAGGTTGTGTATTTGAGATGTTTCTTGTTTCTTAAGGTAGGATTGTATTGCTATAAAGTTCCCTCTTAGAACTGCATTTGCTGCATCCCATAGGATTTGGGTCATCGTGTTTTCACTGTCATTTGCTTCTAGGTATTTTTTGATTTCCTCTTTGATTTCTTCAGTGATCTCTTGGTTATTTAGTAACGTATTGCTTAGCCTCCATGTGTTTGTGTTTTTTACGTTTTTTTCCTTGTAATTGATTTGTAATCTCACAGCATTTGGGTCAGAAAAGATGCCTGATATGATTTCAATTTTCTTAAATTTACCGAGGCTTGATTTGTGACCCAAGATGTGATCTATCCTGGAGAATGTTCCATGGGCACTTGTTAAGATAATGTAATCTGCTGCTTTTGGATGGAATGGCCTGTAAATATCAGTTAAATCTCTTTTGTCTATTTTTCATTTAAAGCTTCTGTTACTTTATTAATTTTCTCTCTGAATGATCTTTCCATTGGAGTAAGTGAGGTGTTAAAGTTCCCCACTATTATTGTGTTACTGTCATTTTCCTCTTTTATACCTGCTAGCAGTTGCCTTATGTATTGAGGCGTTCCTATGTTGGGTGCATATATATTTATAATTGTTTTATCTTCTTCTTGGATTGATCCCTTGATCATTATGTAGTGTCCTTCCTTGTCTCTTGTAACATTCTTTATTTTGAAGTCTATTTTATCTGATATGAGTATTGCTACTCCAGCTTTCTTTTGATTTCCATTTGCATGGAATATCTTTTTCCATGCCGTCACTTTCAGTCTGTATGTGTCCCTAGGTCTGATGTGGGTCTCCTGTATACAGCGTATATATGGGTCTTCTTTTTGTATCCATTCAGTGAGCCTCTGTCTTCGGGTTGGAGCATTTAATCCATTCACGTTTAAGGTAATTATTGATTTGTATGCCCTTATTACCGTTTTCTTATTTGTTATGGGTTTGTTTTTGTAGGTCCTTTTCTTCTCTTGTGTTTCCCACTTAGAGAAGTTCCTTTAGCATTTGTTGTAGAGCTGGTTTGGTGGTGCTGAATTCTCTTAGCTTTTGCTTGTCTGTAAAGCTTTTGATTTCTCCATCAAATCTGAATGAGATCCTTGCTGGGTAGGGTAATCTTTGTTGTAGGTTCTTCCGTATCATCTCTTTAAATATGTCATGCCTCTCCCTTCTGGCTTGTAGTTTTTCTGCTGAGAAATCAGCTGTTAACCTTATGGGAGTTTCTGTGTATGTTATTTGTCATTTTTCCCCTTGCTGCTTTCAATAATTTTTCTTTGTCTTTAATTTTTTGCCAGTTTGATTACTATGTGTCTTGGCATGTTTCTGCTTGGGTTTATCCTGTATGAGACTCTCTGCACTTCTTGGACTTGGGTGGTGATTTCCTTTCCCATGTTAGGAACATTTTCGACTATAATCTCTTCTTGGGTCCTTTCTCTCTCTCTTCTCCTTCTGGGAGCCCTATAATGAGAATGTTGTTGTGTTTAACGCTATCCCAGTGGTCTCTTAGGCTGTCTTCATTTCTTTTCATTCTTTTTTCTTTATTCTGTTCCACAGCCATGAATTCCACCAATCTGGCTTCCAGGTCACTTATCCTTTCTTCTGCCTCAGTTATTCTGCTATTGATTCCTTCTAGTGTATTTTTCATGTCAGTTATTGTATTGTTTATCTCTGTTTGTTTGTTCTTTAATTCTTCTAGGTGTTTGTTCTTTAATTCTTCTAGGTCTCTGTTAAACATTTCTTGCACCTTTTCCATCTTTGCCACCATTCTTTTTCTGAGGTCCTGGATCATCTTCACTATCATTATCCTGAATTCTTTTACTGGAAGGTTGCCTATGTCCACTTCATTTAGTTGTTTTTCAAGGGTTTTATCTTGTTCCTTCATGTGGTATATAGTCCTCTGCCTTTTCATTTTGTCTGTCTTTCTGTGAATATGGTTTTAGTTCCACAGGCTGAAGAATTGTAGTTCTTCTTGCTTCTGCTGTCTGCCCTCTGCTGGATGAGGCTATCTAAGAGGCTTTTGCAAGTTTCCTGACGGGAGGGACTGGTGGTGGGTAGAGCTGGCTGTTGCTGTGGTGGGCAGAGCTCAGTAAAACTTTAATCTGCTGTCTGCTGATGGGTGCACCTTGATTCCTTCCCTGTTAGTTGTTTGGCCTGAGGCCACCCAGCACTGGAGCCTACCAACTCTTTGTTGGGCCTAATTGTGGACCCTGGGAGTGCCCATGCCAAGGAGCACCTCCCAGAACTTCTGCTGCCAGTGTCCTCATCCCCATGGTGAGCCACAGCCCCCACCCCCGCCTCTGCAGGAGACCCCCCAACACTAGCAGGTAGGTCTGGTTCAGTCTCCTGTGGGGTCACTGTTCCTTCCCCTGGGTCCCAGTGTGCACACTATTTTGTGTTTGCCTTCCAAGAGTGGAGTATCTTTTTTCCCCAGTCCTGTCAATGTCTGGCAATCAAATCCCGCTAGGCTTCAAAGTCTGATTCCCTAGGAATTCCTCCTCCCGTTGCCAGACACCCAGGTTGGGAAACCTGACACAGGGCTCAGAACTTTCACTCCAGTTGGTTGACTTCTGTGCTATAAGTGTTCTCCAGTTTGTGAGTCACCCACTCAGCAGTTATGGGATTTGATTTTATTGTGGTTGCGCCCCATCTACCATCTCATTGAGGCTTCTCCTTTGTCTTTGGATGGGGGTTATCTTTTTTGGTGAGTTCTAGTGTCTTCCTGTCAATGATTGTTCAGCAGTTAGTTGTGATTCTGGTGCTCTCGCAAGAGGGAGTGAGCACACGTCCTTCTACTCTGTCATCTTGAACCTAGACTTTTCTTTAGTGAAGACATAAATATATGTCACTGCCAAAATTAACTCTTCATTGTATGACCTACTTTATTATGATTTATACACTTTTAGAAGAAAAATAAATGAGAGTTTGAGGACTCAGAAATCTAAAAAAGGCCAGCCAGCTCTGAATGTTTGTTCATTTGTCTTTTCCTGCATGTTTATAAATGAGATGAAAGGTCACTGAACAGTTAAGATGGTTAAGTGGTTGAGTAATGGACAAAAAATGAAAAATAGCAAATGATCACTGAGCTTCTCAAGTACACTTCAATAATTGTATAATAACTGTCAATCCAATATCTAGCTTTATTGCAGGATTATCTTTGGAAAAATTTTCCAATGTTAATACCTAGTTTATGATTATTCACACAAAATGTGGCTCAAGACACAAATGAAAATCTAGGACTTTATTATGTGCTGCATATCTTACCTTCTTATTTCCCCCACTACGTTATAGTTTGGGGTTCATTCTGATTGTAAGGCAATGGCTACTTCTGGCTAATCTCTGTCCTCTTTTTAGGTTTTATCCTTCATGAAAATACACACCCACACCATTCACTTGAGCAGTTGTTTGCATGGCATTTTATTCTCTAAATGACATGTACAAATATTTTGACCATTTTTTGCTGAATGTAATTGCATATTCAATTACAAAAAGATCAGTTCAGGAGAAACATAGAAAGTTTAGTAAACTAGTTTTTCTGACAGCTACATTGAGCTGGAAAAGGTGCTTGGCTAATTCGGTCAAAATTATTGAACCAATTGTTCATAGAGACATAGTTTCAGCAATTTTTATTTTAAAAACAAATAAGGAAAAATACAACAAAATGGTGTTTCTGTTCTTTTTTTTAATATACATTTATTTACTTATTTATTTGTTTGCTTCTTTATTTGTTTTTGGCTGCATTGGGTCTTTGCTGCTGCACACAGGCTTTCTCTAGTTGAGGCGAGTGACGGCTACTGTTTCTTGCAGTGCATGGGCTTCTCATTGCAGTGGCTTCTCTTGTTGTGGAGCATGGGCTCTAGGCGCACAGGCTTCAGTAGTTGTTGCATGCGGGCTCAGTAGTTGTGGCTTGTGGGCTCTAGAGCACAGGCTCAGTAGTTATGGCGCTCGGGTTTAGTTGCTCCACGGCATGTGGAATTTTCCTGGACCAGGGCTCGAACCCATGTCCCCTGCATTGGCAGGCGGATTCTTAACCACTGCACCACCAGGGAAGTCTGCTGTTTCTGTCTTAACAATATCAAAAAAGTTATTTCTCACTTTTTTTTTTACTACTTTAAAATACAATAACTATGCAAATTGCATTCATATTTAACACTGGGAAAGAATATTACTGATACAAGTCTGGGTAAAATGTTGAGTGCAATGTATTATTATCTTATTTTTAATTCTCCCATACTGGTTAATTTATCTTCCTTAATAATAGGAGCAAGTATTCATTATAAATTGTATAGGAGAATGCATTTTTAATAGTTGCCTCTCTGGAGGTCTGGGTCCCTTTGTTTTAAATGATTAATGTAATTCATATAAAGAGGGGCTGTCAAAGCACATGGATTTAAGTATATTTTATCTGACTGTAGCTTTTTGGAAACTGCATTTAAATAAGAATCTTGTTAATTTTATGCATGTGAAAAGAGACAATATTCTGTGGACTTGTTAAATGAATCATGTTTATTCAGTGTATATCCATTGCTTATTTTAAAACATCTGGGCTCCGATTGGAATGAAATAGATTCTATTTGCAAATTATTCCATTTGGAAATCTCAGAGTTACTGTGTTTTAGTGGATATTCTTTCTTTTAAGAAGATTTTTCCTAGAAAAATGGAAAAAGTGGAAAGAAGTAAACATATGCATTGTAACAACCTGATTTTATTCAAACCAAACAAATGTAATTTAAAAATCTCCTCTGGGGAGGAGCTTCAAGATGGCAGAAGAGTAAGACGTGGGGATCACCTTCCTCCCCACAAATACATCAGAAGTACATCTACATGTGGAACAACTCCTACAGAACACCTACTGAACGCTAGCAGAAGACCTCAGAACTCCCCCAAAGCAGGAAACTCCCCACGTACCCGGGTAGGGCAAAAGAAAAAAGAAAAAACAGAGACAAAAGAATATGGATGGGACCTGTACCAGTGGGAGGGAGCTGTGAAGGAGGGAAGGTTTCCACACACTAGGAAGCCACTTTGCGGGTGGAGACTGCGGGTGGCGGAGGGGGGAAGCTTCAGAGCCACGGAGGAGCGCACAGCAACAGGGGTGCAGAGGGCAAAGCAGAGAGATTCCTGCACAGAGGATCTGTGCCGACCGGCACTCACCAGCCCGAGAGGCTTGTCTGCTCACCTGCCTGGACGCATGGGGGCTGGGAGCTGAGGCTCCAGCTTCAGAGGTCAGACCCCAGGGAGAGGACTGGGGTTGGCTGTGTGAACACAGCCTGAAGGGGGCTAGTGTGCCACAGCTAGCCGGGAGGGAGTCCGGGACAAGGTCTGGAACTGCCAAAGAGGCAAGAGACTTCTTGCCTCTTTGTTTCCTAGTGCACAAGGAGAGGGGATTAAGAGCATGACCTAAAGAAGCTCCAGAGACGGGCATGAGCCAAAGCTATCAGCTTGGACACCAGAGACAACCATGAGATGCTTAAGGCTGCTCCTGCAGGCACCAAGAAGCCTGTGTACAAGAACAGGTAACTATCCACATCTCCCCTCCCGGGAGCCTGTGCAGCGCACCACTGCTGGGGTGCGGGGATCCAGTGACAACTTCCCCGGGAGAAAGGACGGCACGCCTCAGGGTGGTGCAACGACACGCCAGCTTGTGAAGCCACAGGCTCGCCCTACACTACATACCCCTCCCTCCCCTCGGCCTGAGGGAGCCAGAGCCCCCGAAGCAGCTGCTTTTTTAACCCCGTCCTGTCTGAGTGAAGAACAGACGCTCTCAGGCGACCTAAACGCAGAGGCCGGGCCAAACCCAAAGCTGAATTCCGGGAGCTGTGTGAACAAAGAAGAGAAAGGGAAATCTCTACCAGCAGCCTCAGGAGCAGCAGATTAAATCTCCACAGTAAACTTGATATACCCTGCATCTGTGGAATAACTGAATAGACAACGAATCATCCCAAATTGAGGAGGTGGACCTTGGGAGCAACGATATATATATATATTTTTTTTCCCTTTTTCTCTTTTTGTTAGTGTGTATGCCTACGCTTCTGTGTGTGATTTGGTCTGTATAGCTTTGCATTTACCATTTGTCCTAGGGTCCTGTCTGTCCGTTTTTTGTTGTTGTTGTTGTTTTTTAGTATAGTTTTCAGCGTTTGTTATTATTGGTGGATTCGTTTTTTGGTTTAGTTGTTTTCTTCTTTCTTTTTTTAAAAATTATTTTAAAAATTTATTTTAATAATTAGTTTTTGTGTTTTATTTTAATAACTTTTTAATTTTATTTCATTTTATCTTTTTCTTTCTTTCCTTCTTTCTTTCTCCCTTTTATTCTGAGCCATGTGGATGACAGGCTCTTGGTGCTCCAGCCAGGGGTCACAGCTGTGCCTCTGAGGTGGGAGAGCCAAGTTCAGGACATTGGTCCAGCAGAGACATCCCAGCTCCATGTAATATCAAACAGCAAAAATCTCCCAGAGATCTCCATCTCAACGACGAGACCCAGCTCTACTCAACGAATAGCATGCTACAGTTATGGACACCCTATGCCAAGCAACTAGTAAGAGAGGAACATAAGTGCACCCATTAGCAGACAGGCTGCTTAAAATCATAATAAGGTCACAGACACCCCAAAACACAAGCAGACGTGGACTTGCCCACCATAAAGACAAGATCCAGCTTTATCCACCAGAACACAGGCACTAGTTCCCTCCATCAATAAGCCTACACAGCCCACTGAACCAACCTTAGCCACCATGGACAGACACCAAAAACAACGGGAGCTATCAACCTGCAACCTACAAAAAGGAGACTCCCCAAACACAGTAAGTAAAGCAAAATA
Organism: Monodon monoceros; assembly: GCF_005190385.1. Lineage (NCBI taxonomy): Eukaryota > Metazoa > Chordata > Mammalia > Artiodactyla > Monodontidae > Monodon > Monodon monoceros. Next base: position 106,032,901 of record NW_021703779.1, on the reverse strand, counting down.
AGAAGACACAGAAATACACAGCAGATGAAGGAGCAAGGTAAAAACCCACCAGACCTAACAAATGAAGAGGAAATAGGCAGTCTACCTGAAAAAGAATTCAGAATAATGATAGTAAAGATGATCCAAAATCTTGGAAATAAAATAGAGAAAATACAAGAAATGTTTAACAAGGAATTAGAGGAAATAAAGAGCAAATAAACAATGATGAACAACACAATAAATGAAATTAAAAATTCTCTAGAAGGGATCAATAGCAGAATAAGTGAGGCAGAAAAATGGATAAGTGACCTGGATGATAAAATAGTGGAAATAACTACTGCAGAGAAGAATAAAGAAAAAAGAATGAAAAGAATTGAGGACAGTCACAGAGACCCCTGGGACAATATTAAATGGGCCAATATTCGAATTATAGGGGTCCCAGAAGAAGAAGAGAAAATGAAAGGGACTGAGAAAATATTTGAAGAGATTATAGTTCAAAACTTCCCTAATATGGGAAAGGAAATAGTTAATCAAGCCCAGGAAGCACAGAGAATCCCATAAAGGATAAATCCAAGGAGAAACATGCCAAGACACATATTAATCAAACTATCAAAAAGTAAATAAAAAGAAAAATATTAAAACCAGGAAGGGAAAAACAACAAATAACATGCAAGGGAATCCCCATAAGGTTAACAGCTGATCTTTCAGCAGAAACTCTGCAAGCCAGAAGGGAGTAGCAGGAAATATTTAAAGTGATGAAAGGGAAAAACCTACAACCAAGATTACACTACCCAGAAAGGATCTCATTCAGATTTGATGGAGAAATTAAAACCTTTACAGACAAGCAAAAGCTAAGAGAATTCAGCACAACAAAACCAGCTCTACAACAAATGCTAAAGGAACTTCTCTAGGGAGGAAATATAAGGAAGGAAAAGACCTACAATAACAAACCCAAAACAATTAAGAAAATGGTAATAGGAACATACATACCAATAATTACCTTAAATGTAAATGGATTAAATGCTCCAACCAAAAGACATAGACTGGCTGAATGGATACAAAAACAAGACCCATATATATGCTGTATACCGGAGACCCACTTTAGACCTAGGGACACATACAGACTGAAAGTGAGGGGATGGAAAAAGATATTCCATGCAAATGGAATTCAAAAGAAAGCTGGAGTAGCAATTCTCATATCAGACAAAATAGACTTTAAGAAAAGACTATTATAAGAGACAAAAAGGACACTACATAACGATCAAGGGATCAATCTAAGAAGAAGATATAACAATTGTAAATATTTATGCACCCAACGCAGGAGCACCTCAATAAATAAGGTAAACACTAACAACCATAAAAGGGGAAATCGACAGTAACACAATCATAGTCTTGGACTTTAATACGCCACTTTCACCAATGGACAGACTATTCAAAATGAAAATAAATAAGGAAACACAAGCTTTAAATGATACATTAAACAAGATGGACTTAATTGATATTTATAGTATATTCCATCCAAAAACAACAGGGTACAATTTCTTCTCAAATGCTCATGGAACATTCTCCAGAATAGATATCTTGGGTCACAAGTCAAGCCTTGGTAAATCTAAGAAAATTGAAATCCTATCAGGTATCTTTTCTGACCACAACGCTATGAGACTAGATGTCAATTACAAGAAAAAATGTGTAAAAAAAAAGAAACACATGGATGCTAAACAATACACTACTTAATAACCAAGAGATCACTGAAGAAATCAGAGAGGAGATCAAAAAATACCTAGAAAAAAATGACAATGAAATCACGACGACCCAAAACCTATGGGATGCAGGAAAATCAGTTCTAAGAGGGAAGTTTATGGCAATAAAAACTTATCTTAAGAAACAAGAAACATCTCAAATATACAACCTATGTTTACAACTAAAGCAATTAGAGAAAGAAGAACAAAAAAACCCCAAAGTTAGCAGAATGAAAGAAATCATAAAGACCAGATCAGAAATAAATGAAAAAGAAATGAAGGAAACAATAGCAATGATCAATAAAACTAAAAGCTGGTTCTTTGAGAACATAAACAAAATTGATAAACCTTAAAGAAGAAAAGGGAGAAGACTCAGATCAATAGAATTAGAAATGGAAAAGGGGAAGTAACAACTGACACTGCAGAAATACAAAGGATCATGAGAAATTACTACAAGCAACAATATGCCAATAAAATGGACAACCTGGAAGAAATAGACAAATTCTTAGAAATGCACAAACTTCCAAGACTGAACCAGGGAGAAATATAAAATATGAACAGACCAATCACAAGCTCTGAAAATGAAACTGTGATTAAAAATCTTCCAACAAACAAAAGCCCAGGACCAGATGGCTTCACAGGCGAATTCTATCAAACATTGAGAGAAGAGCTAACACCTATCCTTCTCAAACTCTTCCAAAATATAGCAGAGGGAGGAACACTCCCAAACTCATTCTACGAGGCCACCATCACCCTGATCCCAAAAGCAGAAAAAGATGTCACAAAGAAAGAAAACTACAGGCCAATATCACTGATGAACATAGATGCAAAAATCCTCAACAAAATACAAGCAAACAGAATCCAACAACACATTAAAAGGATCATACACCGTGATTAAGTGGGGTTTATCCCAGGAATGCAAGGATTCTTTAATATATGCAAATCAATCAATGTGATACACCATATTAACAAATTGAAGGAGAAAAACCATATGATCATCTCAATCGATGCAGAAAAAGCTTTTGACAAAATTCAACACCCATTTATGATAAAAACCCTGCAGAAAGTAGGCATAGAGGGAACTTTCCTCAACATAATAAAGGCCATATATGACACACCCACCGCCAACACCGTCCTCAATGGTGAAAAACTGAAACCATTTCCATTAAGGTCAGGAACAAGACAAGTTTGCCCACTCTCACCACTATTATTCAACAGAGTTTTGGGAGTTTTAGCCATAGGAATTAGAGAAGAAAAAGAAATAAAAGGAATCGAAATATGAAAAGAAGAAGTAAAGCTATCACTGTCTGCAGATGACATGATAGTATACATAGAGAATCCTAAAGATGCTAACAGTGAACTACTAGAGCTAATCAATGAATTTGGTAAAGTAGCAGGATACAAAATTAACGCACAGAAATCTCTTGCATTCCTATACACTAATGATGAAAAATCTGAAAGTGAAATTAAGAAAACACTCCCAATTACCACTGCAACAAAAAGAATAAAATACCTAGGAATAAACCTACCTAAGGAGACAAAAGACCTGTATGCAGAAAATTAAGAGACACTGATGAAAGAAATTAAAGATGATACAAATATATATACCATGTTCTTGGATTAGAAGAATCAACATTGTGAAAATGACTCTACTTCCCAAAGCAATCTACATTTTCAATGAAATCCCTGTCAAACTACCACTGGCATTTTTCGCTGAACTAGAACAAAAAAATTCCACAATTCGTATGGAAACACAAAAGACCCCGAATAGCCAAAGCAATCTTGAGAAAGAAAAATGGAGCTGGAGGAATCAGGCTCCCTGACTTCAGATTATACTACAAAGCTACAGTAATCAAGACAGTATGGTACTGGCACAAAAATGGAAAAATAGATCAATGGAACAGGATAGAAAGCCCAGTGATAAACCCACACACATATGGTCACCTTATCTTTGATGAAGGAGGCAAGACTATACAATGGAGAAAAGACAGCCTCTTCAATAAGTGGTGCTGGGAAAACTGGACAGGTACATGTAGAAGAATGAAATTAGAACACTCCCTAACACCATACACAAAAATAAACTCAAAATTGATTAAAGACCTAAATGTAAGGCCAGAAACTATCAAACTCTTAGAGGAAAACAGGCAGAACACTCTATGACATAAATCACAGCAAGATCCTTTTTGACCCACACCCTAAAGAAATGGAAATAAAAACAAAAATAAACAAATGGGACCTAATGAAACTTAAAAGTTTTTGCACAGCAAAGGAAACCATAAAGAAGACGCAAAGGCAACCCTTAGAATGGGAGAAAATATCTGCAAATGAAGTAACTGACAAAGGATTAATCTCCAAAATTTACAAGTAGCTCATGCAGCTCAATATGAAAAAACAAACAACGCAATCCAAAACTGGGCAGAAGATCTAAATAGACATTTCTCCAAAGAAGATATACAGATTGCCAACAAACACATGAAAGAATGCTCAACATCATTAATCATTAGAGAAATGAAAATCAAAACTACAAAGAAATGTCATCTCACACCAGTCAGAATGGCCATCATCAAAAAATCTACAAACAATAAATGCTGCATGAGGTGTGGAGAAAAGGGAACCCTATTGCACTGTTTGTGGCAATGTAACTTGATACAGCCACTATGGAGAACAGTATGGAGGTTCCTTAAATAACTACAAATAGAACTACCATATGACCCAGCAATCCCACTACTGGGCATATACCCTGAGAAAACCATAATTCAAAAAGAATCATGTACCACAATGTTCATTGCATCTCTGTTTACAATAGCCAGGACATGGAAGCAACCTAAGTGTCCATCGATAGATGAATGGATAAAGAAGATGTGGCACATATATACAGTGGAATGTTACTCAGCCATTAAAAGAAACGAAATTGAGTTATTTGTAGTGATGTGGTGGACCTAGAGTCTGTCAAATAGAGTGACGTAAGTCAGGAAGAGAAAAACAAATACCGTATGCTAACACATATATATGGAATCTAAAAAAAAAAATTCTCATGGAGAACCTAGGGGCAAGATGGGAATAAAGAGGCAGACCTACTAGAGAATGGACTTGAAGATACGGGGAGGGGGAAGGGTAAGCTGGGACAAAGTGAGAGAGTGGTAGTGTATATATGGACATATATACACTACCAAATGTAAAATAGATAGCTAATGAGAAGCTGTCACATAGCACAGGGAGATCAGCTCGGTGCTTTGTGACCAGCTAGAAGGGTGGGATAGGTAGTGTGGGAGGGAGGGGGACGCAAGAGGGAAGAGATATGGGGATATATGTATATGTATAACTGATTCACTTTGTTATAAAGCAGAAACTAACACACCATTGTAAAGCAATTATACTCCAATAAAAATATTTTTTAAAAAAACCTCCTCTGGTATCTCCTATTTATAACAGAAATTCCAATAACTGCTCTGTAAATTTAAAATGAAATCTTTGAGACTGAAGCAATAAACAAAAAGTTCCCAAAAGCGAAATTCTAGGACCGGATAGTTTCACTGTTTCATTCTATCAAGCAGTTAAATTAATGCTAATTCATATCAAACTCTTCCCAAAGATTGAAGAGGAGGAAACGCTTCCAAACTCATTTTAGGAGGCCCAAATTACCTTGATACAAAAGTCAGGATAGGACACTACAAGAAAATAAACAACACAGACCAATATTCCTGATGAATATAGATGCAAAAATTCTCAGCAAAATATTAGGAGACCAAATTTAACAGCACACCAAAGTGATCATACGCCATTATCAAGTGGAATTTTTCCCTGTAATGTTTCACAGTATATGAATCAATAAACATAATACACCACATTAGTAGAATCAAAGACAAAGGTCATATGATCGTCTCAGTAGATGCCGAAAAAGCATTTGACAGAATACAACATCTTCTCATGAAAAAGGCACTCAACACATTGGGCACAGAAGAAACATACCTCAGTATAATAAAGACCATATATGACAAGTCCACAATGGTGAAAGTTTGGAAGGGATAAAACATCATACTCAATGATGAAAGTTTGGAAGAGTAAAAGTGCCCACTCTCACCACTCCTATTCAACATTGTACTGGAAGTTTTAGCCAGAGCAGTCAGGCAAGACAAAGAAACAAGAAGCATCCATATCTGAAAGGAAGAATTAAAATTGTTTTTGTTTGCTGATGACATGATATTATATATAGAAAACCCTAAAGACTCCACCAAAAAACTGTTAAAACAAATCAGTGGATTCGGTGAAGTTGCAAGATACCAATTCAGTATGCAAAAATCACTTAAGTTTCTATACACTAACAATGAAATATCTGAAAACGAAATAAAGAAAACAATCCCCTTCACAATAGCATCAAAAACAATAAAATATTTAAGAATAAATTTAACCAAAGAGGTGAAAGATCTATGTACTGAAACCCACAAAACTTTGATGAAAGAAGTTAAAGAGGAGACAAGAAATGGAAAGATGTTCCAGGTTCATGTATTGGAAGAATTAATATTGTTAAAATGTCCATACTACCTAAAGCCATCTATATATTCAATGCAATCCCTGTCAAATTTCCAATGGCATTTTTCACAGAAATAGAAAAAAATAATGCTACAGCTTGTATGGAACCACATATGATCCTGAATGGCTAAAGCAATCCCGAGAAAGAAGAACAAAGCTGGGGGCAACACACTTCCTGATTTCAAGCTACTAAAAAGCTATAGTAATCAGGAGAGCATGGTACTGGCATAAAAATAGACACATAGACCAATTAACAGAATAGAGAGCCCCAAAATAAACGCTCACATATATTGTCAGCTAACATTTGAGAAGGGAGCCAAGAATAATCAACGGCGAAAGGATAGACTCTTCAATAAATGGAATTGGGGAAACTGGATAACCACATGCAGAAGAATAAAATCGGACCCCTATCTTATACCACTCACAAAATATTAACTCACAATGGATTAAAGACTTAAACATAACACCTGAAACTGTAAAACTCCCAGAAAAAACAAGGAAAAGTTCATCAGTGCTGATTTTGGCAACAATTCTTTGGATATGACAACAAAAGCACTAGCAACAAAAACTGGAATAGGTGATGTCAGTCGATATTTTGTATATGTGGACAATAGAAAGTAGCTGCAACTTTAAAGTGAGATGATGTACATGTTTTTTAAGCAGAAAGAATTAAAACAAGCTCCTAACTTAATGACTTTTAAAAATACACTTCTTTTAGAAATATAAAACATCTGCTGTAACTAATCAACTAATAATAAATAGTATTTCCCTCTCCACCAACCCCATTTCCTTGGCAGAGTCTAATTTCCTCTTTCTTTCCTTCTTGCCCCTATTTTCTCTAGACACAATCAAACAGATAAACATAAGTAAAGGGGTTTTTCTGATGTGTCTCATTTTTTATCTAGATTCCCATTATTGTCTCTTAAATGGTCTCATTGCTTCCAATATGGCTTTGCTCCAATCACTTTAAATATAAAGAATGAACTCCTTATTTTGACACCAAGACTCTTAATGATCTGACCCCTACCTATCTCTCTAAAGTCCTGCCATATATAATTTTGCCTCATCCACCCATATTTACTTGTACTTCCTTAAAAATGTTATTATGCTTGTTTATTTCTATAGACTTCTACATATCATATTCCTCTTACCTAGAATGTGTTTTCCTCCTTCTTTGTCTAGCTCAAAGCTACTCTTTATTAAAAACTTATTTCAAAATCCAGGAATTATTTCCTGACTCACTCATCCTTTTTCCTATACCACACTGTAGAAAACATCTAGGAAACTGAAGACTTATTGCTGCCCCCAAAATCACAACTCTGGTCAAAACTGTATTTTTAAAGTCTGATGGTTATACATTCCCATTGCCTCACTGACATAGCTCCAGGAATGAAACCAAGGACTGATAAATGGGAGATGCTCACTCTCCTATATCCTTGGTAATGTGTTATTTAGACAGCCTGTTGCTTGGATTACTTTCTTACTCTTTTCATCATTCCAAAGAGTTTGGCCTGCCCAGAAGAAAGCAAGAAATCAACAGTAAATCCAATGATTACTAACATTTTACAGTTGGGGAAATTGAACACAAAAGGTTAAACTCCTCTCTGAATTACAGAGCTAGTAAGTGAAAAAACCAAAATTTTACCTCTGGCAGGCTGATTCCAGAGCACATGCTCTAAACCAACATAAAATATTGATTTTTACCCCCAAATGGACAATATACACACATTACACTGGAGGTGCTCAGTAAATTTTGTAGTTTCTAAACTAGGTATGACTACTACATGCATACTTCTATAGAACTAGTTACATATTTTAATAAATTCCTTTCTTTTTAGCAAGTATTTATTTTTGACCATCTATTAATTATAAACAACTGTGCTAGTTTAATACTAATTTGGACCAAATAATTTTGAAGTTTGGAATAGTCTAGGTGTTAAAAAAATAAACTCTGAAAACAAATGAAAAAGATAACCTCCAAGGGTTTGTGAAAACAACACTGACTCTGACATCAAATTGGGTCTAAAACCAAGCTTCTCTACTTACTAGCTATGTGACATTGAGTGTACACCTTAGTCTTTCCAAGCCACTCTAAAATGGTAATTGTAATAGTGCCTACCCTTTTCAGTATTCTGTGTGTGAGAAAGTACCTAGCACCACAATTATCAATCATTGTTAATTCCCTCCTTTAAGCAGTTAATAGTACTATTTATTCTTTAGTAGGCATCCTTTACCTACTTTGGAGAATAAAGTGACTTCAGCATTTTTGCTGAATCACTGAACGCAATAATTCAGCATTACTACTTATCTTCATGCAAAAAGCACGTCATTTACAAATGATCATTATCTGGTGTTTGACAAATGCTAAGGGACCTCTTAGTATTATTTAGCTCATGCAAGTTTTACATACTTGGAAAGAAATGCCATGATATGAAAACAAAGTGTTGAAAAATGATATAGTCACAGAAATGAATTTTTACGATACCAAAAAAAAAATAAATCATACTCACTCTTTTAATTTTTATTCAGTTCTCTACATTAGTATCCAGTGGTTGCAGTTCCAGTAACTAGCATAAAGAATATAAATGCTGCTGGTCAGATAGTTACTTGTTCTGAGGACTGAACAAAAAGAAGGAGATTGAATGAAATTAGAGCACAAGTAATTTAAGAAAAGAAATACGTCACTGCCCATGGCTATCATGAGTTATTATGAGTTATTATGATAGCCATCTTTTTATTCTTTAGTTTAGATTTTTAATGGAAGTGTACAAGAACTGTTTTCTCATCACTCTCTGACCAATGCCAAAGAATCAATAAGCTAAGCATTTGCAGCAAAAATGAATGATTATATCACTTACCTTGGTGTATCAGGGCTGATGATTAAAAACAAACACACGCACACATTGGGCAACTTTGGAATCACCTTTAGATGCTTGAACATCCCAGACAAAACAAGCATTATGAATAAAGATGGCCTTTATGTGTAATGATGGGAATCTCATTACACAGATAAACTAACACAAAGACCTGTACAATGAACTGTATATATTAACATCATTCTAAGTATTATGAAAACATTGTGTCCTAAACTTAACGGTTAACAATCATTGGTGGAAAATATGCCATAGAGATCAGCACTTTAAATATTGAAAGATTGTAGTATTGACTATGTATTTCACTTTTTTAGAAATAGAACATGTAGAAGCTTATTTCTTTTTAAATGGTCAAGATGACTGACTTTATCATGACTGAATGGGCTAAATTAGGGATGTTGGACATTATATTAGGTAGAAACAATTTTGGTTGCAAGAGAAGATCCAAATAACACCGTGTCATATGGGAGTCTACTTTTCTCAAATAATATTTCATATTTTTTGCTACAGGAGCTGATTCACTGACTAAATACAGTCAGGCTGGAATTTCTGCGATTCTATTTTTCTTTCCCACAAGGTTGCAAAACAGTTGCCAAAGTTCCAGACATCCCATTTATATCCCAACCCATCTACATGTTTATTTAGCCAGAACTCTTTACCTGACCCTTAGATACAAATGAAACTTGGATTAAAAAGTATTTACCTTTTACCTCATATAGACTGGAGGTAAGTAGGGTATCAAGGTTTGGGAAATGTGTTTTGGGGTTAGCTGGCCTAGAGTTTCTGCCACAGAAGTAAAACTTTTTAAATGAAGTCTATATTACTAAGAGGAATTATGGTCTCTCTATTGGACCTGCTCTTCCAATGTGGTTGATACTGTGGATAACAGCAACTATGTTCTCCCATTAAATGACTCTTAGATATACTATAAGAGAGAGATTATATTAAATAGAACATTTGATTCATCCAATGTGGTATTCAGTTTTGTTCTTGTGTTTACGCTGAATTTCAACAGACAGTATGAGATGTTTTAATATGTATTTGCTTTATAAATAGATGAAGCATCACATTGTCGATTTAGTAACTTCCTTAGAATCATTGCAATGTCAGTGTTATTTCTATTATAATTGATAAATCAGATGCACCCTCTGAATAAGATAGATTATTGAAGTTTCAGTAAAAAACTTTCAGTAAATTCAAAATAAAAGTACAAACAGAAACACATATATGTTTTAAATTGGAATATGCCATTGCTCAAAGAAACCTAACCCATCACTAAGGTTCCTTACACTTACAAATCTAGCTATGGGGCTCTACTTCAGTCTGGCTGAATCAAAATCTCTGGGGGGTGGTGTCAACATATCTCCATTGTAAGTCACCAGATGCTTCCTATGCATTGGTTTTCAGACTTGTTTAATAACAAGGACACAAAGCGATGTTGCACAACTTTTTTTTTAAAAAAAAGTATTTACTTATTTATTTATTTGGCTGTGCCAAGTTTTAGTTGCGGCACATGGGATCTTAGTTGCCACATGCGTGATCTTTAGTTGCAGCATGCAGGATCTTTTATCTGAAGCATGAGCGATCTTTTTTTAGTTGTGGCATGTGGGATCTAGTTCCCTGACCAGGGATGGAACCCTGGCCCCCTGCATTGGGAGCGCTGAGTCTTAACCACTGGCTCACCAGGGAAGTCCCTGTTGCACACCTTTTAAAAAATATTGTCACTATTATTTTTAATACAGTAAACTGCAAATAAGAGGAATACTAATAGAATATATGTGAGCCTCATCAGTAAAGTTGATTTGAAAGAAAGCAAATAATTTTATTCTGGGAAATTTGGAGCTCCCAAAATTTCAAGATATATTATCTGATTACACACTTGTAACACTTAAGAGGAAAAATATTAAAAGAAAGGGAATTGTACTTATGGAAATTAAAAAGTCTAGAAAGCTTTGATTTCCAGTTCACTGAAATTCAATTAGGCCACTTGTCTGAAAAGAAATTTCAGTTCAAGATCCTCGAAAAGTTCAAGTTCTCCTTGAGATTCACTGCTACACAGCTACTGTTCATCAGACAGCTGAGCTTGCTGATGGGTTAATTAATCACATCAGCCCAACTGGAAAGCAACAGTCTCAAAGTACTCAATGGAGTGTTGTCACTGCCAATGATTTCTTATTCCATACCTTGATGGAAGAGAGTTTATCATTAATGAAAAAGTGGCCTCCAAAACTTGGTTAAGAGCTCTCTTAGAGACAAAAAGAATTAAATCTCCTCCCCAAATTTCTAAATAAGATGGCATGAAACTCAGAAATACGTTAGCAATGAAGAAATATATAGTAACAGTTGAAAAAATAGAATGCATTTTAAATTCTCCAGATTAAAATATTATAACGGTAATAATTTCAAAATGATAAAGTATATTCTAAATATGGATTATTTTTCAGTGTCCTCTTCCTCTACATATACCACTTTTCTTATACAGATAGCTTTCTATCTTATCTTGACATTTTTTTATAACTTTCCCTATCATTCTACCTAAAGCAATCTAGAGTTCTCCCAACATTTTAGTAGACTTCAGTTTACCATGTACTTTGTGTTATATTTCAATGTGTCTTTGTCTTTATTAACAACAAATGTGAAAATAAGCCTTCAGTATTTAATAAACTGGCATTCTGATTAGGCCAGCCTTTATCTTTTCACCTTGTCAAGTGTAAATGATAGCGACGAAGTATTAAAATACATTATTATTTCAAATGATATAATAATATCGACTATACAGATAATGTTCAAAACTTGCCAAGCTGGGTAGTGAACTGATATATTTGTTACTTTTCAACCAATTTTTTAGTGCCTATGCAGGCTACCAGATATTTCAAGTTTTATTTTAGCTTTTAATCCAATACATCTCCTTAATAATTTATAGGCAAATAGGAAAAAGTCAGAAGACAACATTCTACCAAGGCATCTTTTGCAGAAATCTGTATGTGCATTATTTATTCTTATAAAGGTTTTTAAAAAAATCTCATACTCAAATAATAAAACAATAATAGTAATAATAAGCATGGTAAAAATTGTTAATGCTTAGAACATGTTTTCTATATACCAGGCACTGTTTTAGTCTGACTTAGTTTTAGTCTGTTTTTTACCTTGAGAGTTTCATTGAGTTCTCTAAGCCTCAACATCCTCATCTGTAATACAGGCATAATAAATATAACTGCCTCATAAGGTTGTGATGAATAGATGTGAAAATGAATGAAAAATGCACATTGTAAAAGCAATATGGTAGATTGTATGATGATTATGAAGGTGCTGGTGGTAATGTATTAACTCTGCTTCCTCCTTTTAATTTTTAACCTGTTAATTAATCTTCGTGTCTCTGTTATCTAGCACAGAAGCTGCAACTTTATAATTACTAAAAAAACATTACAGTGAACAGAGATTATATCAATGTATGGTCAGAGAAGATCTAAATGGATTTTTCCTTTTACTAAGAAGCCAATAAGTCTGCAGCCACAGGGCTATATATAGACACCCAAATATAAACTTGCCATACTTCTGTTCTCTAAACCTTATTCCACTTCCAAATTTATTTATTTTCAACTTAAGCGCTACTTGTTTGATTTTTGCTTTATTGTACCAGGCCTCTATACCATATTTTTTGTTTTAATGTTTATTTTGTTTAATCCATGATATAAATCTCTCTTTACATTTGCAACCAATTTTCACCCTTATAATTGATTTTATTAACAAAAGGATTGAAAATATAATCAAATGAAGCATATACTCTATTAATGAATAGAGGAAACAGTAACACAAAACACACAAAAAATTGTTTTTTGTGTATGTGTCTGTGCTTTGATGCTTGTTGGAGGAGATCATAGAGAGAATGTGACCATTGCCTCTGGGCAATCAGAGGCTCCTCACCCCCTCTATCCTTGGAATGTACAATCCATCAACCATTCCGACACAGTAGGAGCTGTTTCAAGGATGCAGCCTTGAGAGAACAAGGTGTTGTTGAGACCATTTGGATTGAATATGTGACTGTATCCAGTTAAGGCATCTATGTAAACTGTTAAGATTCTGACTGGCAGGTACAGAGGTCTACTTGTCTTGCAGACCACCAAAAACAAGCATCTTATGTAAGTTCCCTTGCTTATTAAACCTGCCACCTACAAATCTGGGGTGGTCTGCCTATTTCTTTGGTCCCTTCTTGCCCTCTGAGTACAGGGGCCAGTTTCAGATTTCACCTGGGGAACTCCAGAGGTTGCAAACCCACAATGCTATAGTTTGAGTTATTATTTTTAGAAGATATTGGGAAATAATCAATATCTTTGAATAGAGGGACATACAACATTAGGTTGTAACTGGTCTAAAAGAGGAAAAATTTTGCCTAGAAATATGAAGCCAGGTAAGATTCCAGTAGTGGTTTTAAAATAGAAATTTCATATGTGTCATTCTTTTGCTAAAAACAAATGAAATAGGAACTGATGAATCTGGGTGGAAAGATAGCATGAGGGACAGACCAATACCAAAGCAGGAAAAGAAATCAGAGCTGGATGCAATGTACACTTAGTGTTTGGGTTTAGATTATTGAAATATATTCTCTTTCTGTCTTGAGATAATTAATACAAATGAAGAGTAATAGAAATACTAATGGTAAACAAACAAAAATACATTTTTTGGCAATTCTAGATGTCTAGTATGAATTGTAATTTATAATAAGTTCTTTTGGATATAACAATATGTCATGATATTGTACAAAGATTAAAACCATATGATGAAAGATTAAAAATAGAATCAATGTGATCCTTAGTAGATACCCATCTAAAGTGAATATTATTTCTGCCACAGGCTAAGAAGCATGATATGAGATTCATACCAAATGCTGTTTGTTTCTTAAAGAGTTGATACTAATAACCACTTGGAACCTTATGAGGGAGGTCTGATTTCTATTTTAGAATGTAAGTTTTCTTTTTCTTATTCAATGTTTTCTGTCTCCTGGCTTAAATAATCAAATAATTCTTTTAAAAAAGAGGTGTTTGGGGAACTCTGGAATACGCAGGCAACTTGCAAAAATTAATTTAAACGTAATTGAACTTCTCAGTTATCTTAGTATCCCTTTAGAAAAGTTTCAGGGGAAAGGAGCTCAATACCATGGGCTTGCTATATAAACAAACTCAATAAAAGGAATAAAGTGTCTGGAGTGAAAAATTAAATGAAAGGAGAGTAAACCTATCAAAACAAATTTCTTTTCTCTAAATTGACATGGCAATGTTGTTTCTTCCACTGCTCTAACCCACAAGGATCAAGCATTCAGATCAATGTCTATTTTATTGGAAGATTATGGATTTGGAGCTGTAGGATGTACTGAGAGCTTGTCTGGTCGATCCCCTTTTGCCTTCAGGTGAGACTGTCCCTAAACTAGTTAAGACAAATGAGTACTGTAACTTTAATGATTTCTAGCGAAAGTGATCCCATGCCCTTCCTTTATTTATTTCTTTGTTGAGGACCTCTATTATTTATTTATTTACAGCAAAGCATTAATGTGAGTTCTTCAGCCCAGATATTGCCGACTACCTAGAATAATGCCTGATATATCGTAGCTACTCAGGAAGAGTTAAGTAATTAAAATGGCTGAAAGGTCTTGTGTCTTTTTTCCTAGTTTCCCAGTCTTTTAATCCTCTATTTTCAAAGTATGAAAGAATAATAGAACTTCAAATTTGAAGGAATCTTAAAAATATCCCCACAATTCTCAACTTGGAGTTCTCAAGCTGAACTCCAGGCTTTAATACTATGCTAAATGATAACCAAAGCAGCAACAGCAGAAAATGCAAATGTACTGTGGAAAGTGTGATACGACAGGGAAAATATCTGGAAAGGAAAAGGTCCCCAGATGAAGGTGAAATGGATAGCGCTCTGGCAGCCATCGGGATTGAGCTAGAGACACCCAGAAAGAAGTCAGCGAAGATGATAATCACCAGACAAATAGGCTTTCCTCACCCAGGTGAAATCACTGAGGCTTCCATGGAGTGAGAAACATAATTTAAGGAGTCATTAAGCATCCAGTGGCTATTGTTTGAGCTGTTGATTCCCAGGTGGTAATAGAGAAAAATCACAGCTTGACCATCTTGCAAATGATGGTTTCAGTACTGATGAAATTAAGAAATTACACTAAGTGCTTTCCTGGTGGCGCAGTGGTTGAGAGTCCGCCTACCGATGCAGAGAATACGGGTTCGTGCCCCGGTCCGCGAAGATCCCACATGCCGCGGAGCAGCTGGACCTGTGAGCCATGGCCGCTAAGCCTGCGCGTCTGGAGCCTGTGCTCCACAATGGGAGAGGCCACAACAGTGAGTAGGCCCGCGTAACGCAAAAAAAAAAAAAAAAAGTGCTATTAGAAGTGTTACGTAATTTGTAGTTTATACGTACAAAGAGAAGCTATCATTTCAATTTTTCTGACTTTTTGTCACCTCTCACATAGGAGCTGGTGGATGGGGGAGAGTAAAGAGTTTGAGATAGATAAAAATGATTTAAGATCTACTTGGAAGTACCATTGTTTGATATTCTGCTGTTAACCTTTCTCATGTCAATTTAATTCTTAGACCAGCCAGAAGAACCTAGAAGGGTAGAGGAAAATTTTTTCCTCCTCAACAAACTGGAACGATTTAATTACCATTAGTTGAAATGGGAATGTTGCAATAGGAGCAGGTCTTAAAGGGTGAAGGGAGGTGAAAACCTTAGTTTTGATTGTGTAAGTTTGATATGCTCATTAGACATCCAAATGGAGCTACTAGTATCCATTTGAATATGAGACTGTAGTTTAGAAGAGGGTGAATACCTCAGGTAAATGAAAGATGGTTGCTGGGGATCGTGCAAGTCCCATTTAAAGTTAGCAATTATGGGCTTCCCTGGTGGCGCGGCGGTTGGGAGTCTGCCTGCCGATACAGGGGACACGGGTTTGTGCCCCGGTCCGGGAGGATCCCACATGCCGCGGAGCGGCTGGGCCCGTGAGCCGTGGCCGCTGAGCCTGCGCATCCGGAGCCTGTGCTCCACAACGGGAGAGGCCACAACAGTGAGAGGCCCGTGTACCGCAAAAATAAATAAATAAATTAAAAATAAAAATAATAAAGTTAGCAATTATGAATCTAATACAAGACCAGTTGTGAGTCTTCCTCCAGCTGTATTCAGTTGCATGAGTGGTGTCACAGAGTAGGTGGAAAACTAATTATTGAAGTTTATTTTTCACCAGGTGAGTATGATGAAATAAGAAAAGGGAAAGAGAACTATACTCCAATATAATATTAAAAAAACAAAAGGGGTAGCAATTCCTGGTAATGATAGAGTCTAGGATATGACCATGAGAGTGAGTGGCTGAGGTAGCATCAACATCAAGATCATTGAAGGAGATGATTTTAAGGAGCGTAAAGATTCTGGTATTGGAATGATCCTTTACACATATATTGAAATTGCCCAGGACAATTACAGGAGTAGTGTTAGACAGCAAGGATCCAGGAACTAAACTCTTTAAGACAACGTATGAGAAGGTGGCGGGGGGAGGGGGGTGGGTAGAGTGGCAGGTGATCTAGCTATCTGTAGCTGACTATAACAAGAGATTCAAAACTGGGATATTTTAGGGATATAAAAGGGAGAAGAATGATCTGAAAGTAGCACTGAAGAGTAAGTATAACATTTACCTCACTCTCCAGGCTCAATAATATAAGTGGTGTTGGAAAAAAAAAAAAAATGCCAGCACTTGAGGAGCAGAGTTTCTCAATCTCAGCACTATTGACATTTTGGGCTGGATACTTCTTTCCCTTGTTGTGAGGGCTGCCTTGTGCATTGTGGGATGTTTATCAACATCACTGGCCTCTATCCAGGAGGTACTTGTAGCAACATCCGTTTGACCCCCATCTTGTGACAACCAAAAATGAGGTAGATAATGGAAAAGTTAAGGATAGTGGGGAGTTTTCCCCAGGAATTCACCTACTTTTTTTTTTTTTTTGGCCGCACAGTGCGGCATGTGAGATCTTAGTTCCCCAACAAAGGATCGAACCTGTGCCCCCTGCATTGGGAGCGTGGAGTCTTAGCCACTGGACTGCCAGGGAAGTCCCCACCTATTTAGTCCTCACAGTAAAATTATTTCCATCTTAGCCTACTTCTCCTATTGAAAATAATTAACGAAAATGAGGTAAAAACGTGATTTTCCTCAAATGTCACAAACTATCATTTCCACTGTAAAAATCATAAAATTTACTTATGAAAGGAAAACAAGGTTAATCTCAGTTGAGTAGATACAGCACAGTTTCTATCTTATGGCATAAGGTAGACTCTAGTGTCCTTCACTGAAATTAATGTAGTTTAAGACCTTGTCATCTTTCACCTGAATTCCTACAGTTCCCTCGTAACACCTACCTCCATTTGGTCTGGCCTCCCTTTCCTACTCACGTTGTCACATGAAACTCAGGGTAAATGTAATCAGGTCATGTGACGCCCTTGACTAACCCCAAATGCACATAGAATAAAATGGAACTGCTTACGATCTGTAGGCACTATATGATTTAGCCTTGCTTACCTCTCCAGTACATCTGAGACCACTCTCTACTCCTCAGGCCAGAAATTCCAACCATAACTGCTATTTTCTTCAAACAACTAAGCTCACAATCATCCCACCTCTGTACCAATGCATTGTCTGTTTTCTCTGTCAGGAATGTTCTTCCGTCACACTGGCTCCTCATTATTAAGATCATAACTAATGTATCACCACCTCAGAAAGTCCTTCGCTCACCACTCAATGTCAATTAGGCACCACCTCATCCTGAGAAAGTGATTGCCAGTCATTATCACATCACCCCATTTTAGTTCCTTCATTATACTTGCCACTACCTGAAGTTATATTATTGGTTTATTTATATATTTACTTGTATAAAATATGCAAGCTCTGTGAGATCAGCAGTATATTTCCAGCATCTGGCTCATAGTAGGTACTTTGTAAATACTTGATGAATGAATGAATGAATTTGTAAAGTGGGGCTTGTAATATTTCCTGTCTCCTCTCTGTTCAATTCACTGTAACTTAAGTTTGGTTGAATTTTTCAGTTTTAATCCCACTATTAATTGACACACAGAAATCCATCTTTGAGGGTAATTCCAAATGTAATTTTGTGAAATATTGTGCTAAGTCAAGAGAGAAAAGGATTCTAATTTTAATTCACTTTGAAATCATTCTGTTTACCTGTTGCCTAAGGAGGATCAAGGAGATTAAATTGGCTTTGAATAACCACGAAACTAATTAGAGGTGATAGAAAAAAATGTAATCTATCCTTTTATAATGACACTTTTAAGACTTCTATTATACACAAATTTGGCTAACATGGCAATGTCTGGTTTGGCACTGTGAGGATAACATGAAATTTGAGCATTGCTTTCCTTAAGTACTTTTTAATTTATTACTTAGTCTGAAGGGATTGGAGTGGCTTTTATATGATGCTGAATTTTATTTCCTTAGTTACACAGAACAGTTGTGGCATACATTGCAATTAAATTTAATCTATTCTTTGATTTCATCTCAGTGATGTTCTCCAGCCCTAAGTCAAATAAATTATTGTTGCAGGATATCAGGTAGGTTGAGTTGCAGTGACAACAGATCAGGCAAGTTTTCCCTCTCCCTTCCCCACCTCCTCTACTTCTAGAAACAGAGCCAATAAATTTTCTTGATTTCACAAATTATTTTCACAAGGAACAATTGTCTCAGGTTCATTGGAGTGCAAATGTTATGCTAATATATGTTAGTAGGCCTAGTTTATAACTATTATTGGTGTATTTTACAACCTTGCTGAAAAAGTAAGCTTTCTATAGATCTTTTCTGCCAGGTATCCAAACATTAGGATTATCCAAGGCTATTACAACTCTGTGTTTTCCAGCAGCAAATGTCATATTCATAATCATTATTGAGAAAAAGAGACTTTTTTGTTTTATTTTTCTTTTATGCCTTATTCCTTATTCCTTTTAATTCAGTTCTGTGGAGCAGTGACATAAATAGGATTTGTCTATGAAAACTAACCTAGATTTGGCAAATCCCAGTCTATAGCTAGCTCCCAGTTAACTTTCATCAAAGCACTTTATAAAAAGAAATGAAACCATTACCCAGAATCCAATTGTACAGCATAAGTGCCTATTATCATATTTAATTTTCCCTAGATCCCACTACTGGTATTACAGTCTGACTTAGTACCTTTTTTACTGCAAGCAAGTGTCAAAAATGATACCCACTTTTTAGTATTTGACACAGAATCCAATGAGAAGTATCAGATAGACCCAATAAGTCATCTTTTCATTCAGTGAACATATATTTATCTCCTACTGTGTGCAAGGAACCATGCTCAGTACTGGAGATACAGTGATGGGAAAGACAGACGTGGCCCATGCATAGGCGATTTCCTCTTTCACCGCCACCTATGTAAAAGATTATCTATTTGAGGTAAAGTAAAATTACTAGTTGTGCTAACTTCTACTTAGCAGCAAAGATGGAAAAAGACTTGCTTACCATAAATTTTCAGTTGTGTATTTAATGGTGTATGTTCTATTCTTTCTATAAAGGCTAGCACTTGGAGAAGTAATGATTATGTCTGCTAATTTATTTAAAAGACTCTCTAATGATGCCTACCAATACTTCCCCTTCCATAGGATCTCTCAAAATATATTTGCACTTATAACTACCCTCTGCTTGTGCATTATTCTGTCTAATGTATAGAATTCATCCACTCTCAACATTTTCCTCAGCATGGAGCATCTTTCACCACACTGTGTGACTCCATGTGGAACTCTTTTCTTATATTTTGTTTACCTTTTTGAACTATTCCATATGATATAGAATAATGATAGCAAGCCTGAAAAGAATATATATTTTAAACTATCTCAGGTTGTTATAGAAGGATAATTTGTTGAGTAAAGTGCAAAATATGTAGAAAATAAATGGGTAGAAACCACAGCTGTTGCAATGAAAACTGGAGGAAAAAAAGTACCCTCTACATTTAGATTCATTGCAAAATATTCCTGTTCCAGCTGAAATACACATTCTTAACTAAATAAACAGTAATTTGGGTTTGGGATCATAAATCTGGAAAATAAATATCCTAATGCAGGAACAACTAAAATAATTAGAACCCAAATAACAGAACCCTCATTTAAACATCCCTCACAACTAATTCTTCATGTTTCGTAGAAATGGACAAATTTTCAAATATACTGGTTATAGAGATTTACCCACAAAACATTTCCAGAGGGATGATATGGAATCAATAAGGATTCAGCTAATTCTTTTGTATCTTCTGTAGCCCCATCAATGATTTTAGGCAAAGAAAATTTACATTTGCATGATGGCCCAGGGATATTCACTCATATCATGCAACTTCCCACCACACCACAGCAAATTAAATTTGATAATTTTGAAGGCCAGCTTTATGTAGAGGTAAATTGCATGAGGGGTTCTATTTATCATACCAAACAATTAGATTATTACTGAACTTTTTGTCATAACTTTCCACTTTTAGCCTCTTCTCTACTTTGATGTAATTAAGAGAGTAGTTAACGATTAAAAAAATATATTGCTTGGTAAAATGAGTTTCCTAAAGACAGCTTTTAATAATCAAGGATAAGGTTGAGGGGATATGAGCAGTTGAAAACTATGGAAAGGCATCTCCAACAAGGACAGATAATGGGGATTTGAGGCCTGGGTTTCAACTAACTATTCTAACATATAATATAATACCACTTCTTAATAATGCACATATAGCATCTAAACAACATGAAGAACCAATGGTGTTAATAAAACTCTACTACTAAGACTTTTCTAGATGTCTGTGTAGTTTAATAGTGTTTTATATCATAAAATAAAGACATGCTCATTATTAAAATATTTGCAGTAACAGAAAGAATAAAGCAATTGCCTACCATTCCACCATCCAAATTACAACTATCCTTATATTTTTTATTTATTTCTTTTCAATATTTTCCAAGTATATGTGCATTTTTCTCCCTAGTTATCCATTGAACATAGCTAACTTCATATTTAGCTTATCACATCTGGAATTAATCAAGATTCATGTTTACAAGCAACAAAAACTGACTCTGGACAACATAAGCAGAAAAAATTAATTTATGAAAGGTGTTGAGTAGCTAACCAAATTCATTGGAAAGCCAGAAACTCTGACTCAGAATATAGGCAGGAATCAGTATCCATTTTCCAGTAATGATAATCTACATAAGTTATACCAACCTACTCACTGAGGCTGAAATATATATCTTCTTAAAAACATCTTAGAGCTAACAAGTAGTGAGGAGTTACTGAGAAAACAGCCAGAGTAGGAGATTCCAGAGGCATAAGCATAAGTAAAGCACTAAGTGTTGCTTTTCCATAGGAATACTTGCAGATCTGGAAGAAACAGTTTTAGGTGAGTTGAACTACATTGTAAATGGCCTAAAAGGACTTGAGAGAAAGCTAAGACCTCAAAAAGGTCAGACCCCATGTATTAATTTTGTATTGCCACATAACAAATTACCATAAACATTGTGGCTTAAAACAAAACCTATTTATTATCACATAGTTTCTGTAGGTCAGAATTCTGTGCATGGCTTAGATGGGTGTCCCTTTTCAGGGTTTCACAAGGCTGGCATCAAAATGTTAGCTGAGCTGCATTCTCATTTGTAGGCTCAATTAGGGAAGGACCCACTTCCAAAATCCCTTGGTTTATTGGCAAAATTTGTTTCCTTCCAGATGTAGAATTCATGTAAATTTGCTTCTTTAGAGCCAGCAATGGGGAGTCTCTCTGGTACTTTGAGTCTCTAATTTCCAGGAAAGATGGGATCCTTTGTTAAAGGTTTCACCTGATTAGGTCAGGCCCACCATCGTCAATCTTCTTTGATGACTCAAGGTCAACTGATTAGGGAACTTAATTAAATCTATGCAATACCTTCACTTTGGTCATTTTCTATTGGTTAGAACTAAGTCTCAATTTCTGTCCACATTCAAGGGGAGGGGATGATACAATGGCATAAATAGCAGGAAAGTAACAAAAGAAGAGTAAAAGACACATAAAATGGCTGAGAAAAATAGGAAGTATATACTATAATATATAATAAACTTGTAGATATAAACCCAAATAGATCAGTAATTACATTAAACATAAAAGGACAACTGATTTAGATAAAACATGATGATTGTCAGATGAATTTTTAAAATTAAATGCTACTGTAAAAAACATAAGGTGAGCAAAAATTTGAAAATAAAATGATAGAAAAAGATAAAAACAAAAATCAAAAGAAAGCTAGTGCTATAATAATGTCAGACAGATTTGACTTTAAAGCAAACTTAATGAATATGGATATTTCAAAATGATTTTTTAAAGATTCAGGTCACCAAAAAGATGAAATAATTTTATATTTCTATGAATTGAATCATCCAGCTTCAAAATACGAAAAGCAAAAGTTGACAGAAACACAACGAGGAATGAAATTTATCACTATATGGTATAATTTTAACTATTGTTTCTCATTAACTGATTGAATAAGTGAGAGATTAAGTAGACAAAAATTAGTACTATTTGAACAATATGTTTAACATGCTCTTAAGTTGTTTACATATATAGGTCACAACACTCCAAAAGTGCAGAATACACATTATTTTCAAGAACAGAAAGAAATATTTATAAAACTTGGCCACCTGCTGAGCAATGAAGCAAGTTTCAATACATTTCAAGTTTCAACACATTTTAAACGACTGACATAATGCAAACTAAGTTTTCTAACCACAACACAGATACACTAGAAATCATTAACAAAAAAGGAACATAGACTATTCTCCACATATTTGGAAAGTTAAAAATACAACTGTAAACAATCTGTGTGCCAGAACATCATAATGAAATTAAAGAATAATTTAAACTAAATAATATTTAAAACATTAAATATCAAATTCTGGGATATAGTTAAAACTATACATAGAAGAAAATGTGTTGTCTTAAATGTATATGTCAGAAGAAAATAAATGATGAGCATACCCAACAAAAAAATTCCAA
This sequence comes from Monodon monoceros, assembly GCF_005190385.1. Classification (NCBI taxonomy): domain Eukaryota; kingdom Metazoa; phylum Chordata; class Mammalia; order Artiodactyla; family Monodontidae; genus Monodon; species Monodon monoceros. Next base: position 106,009,711 of record NW_021703779.1, on the reverse strand, counting down.
TTGATTTTCAACCTAAATGTGAAAAGCAAAATTATAAAGCATTCAGAAGTCATTATTGGAGGATATATTAAGTACTTCAGGGTAAGGAAATTTTTCTCATACATTATACAAAAGCACTCAGCATAACAAAAAGAAAATCACCAAATTTATCTACATTAACTGTGACGTATAATTTAATTCAAAACTTACCTTAAAGAGAATGAAAAAAATAATGAAGAATGAAAAGATATTTATAAAACATATAACTGACAAAGGGCTTATATCCAGAATATATAAAAACTCCTACAAATCAATTTTTTATTTTTTAAAAAAGGCAAGCAATCCAATAGAAAAATGAGCAGGGAATTCCCTGGCAGTCCAATGGTTAGGACTCCACACTCTCACTGCCCAGGTTCGATCCCTGGTCTGGGAACTAAGATCCCACAAGCCCCGTGGTGTGGCCAAAGAAAAATGAGCAAAATACCTAATAAACACTTCACAAAAGACAAAATCCAAATGGGCAATAAAGATATGAGAAGGTTCTCAAAATTATTAGTAAATCATGGGAATGCAGGTCAAACCACACTCACTAAATTGGCAAAATACTTTTAAAGTCCTGGAAACATCAAAAGTTAGTACAGATGTGGAGCAAAAGGAATTTCTTATACATTGTTGGTGAGAGTGTAAATTAGTGCCACCATTTTGGAAAATAATTCGGCATTATCTAATAAGGTTGAATGAACAAATGTTGTTGGGCGGCAGGGATATTGAACAATATTCTTCTGAGAAGGAACTTGTAGACTAAAAAATGAAGCAGGCAACTCCATAAGTGCAATTATGAAGTTTATTGTGGGTAAATTACATATAAGCAGGATCAGGCTGACCACGATCCAGAGGAAAAAGTAGCTGTACTCCGCACCACCAGAAGGGGCAGAGGGGAATTTAAAGGGGCCAAGGCTAAAGATAGAATCTGACTACTAAGGGAGAAGCACATCTGCACCAATGGGAAACAAGCATTTTTCCTCCCTCTGGGGGTCTCATGACCATTATTACCCGAGGACCATTAATCATCTACATCAACAAAAGGCATGCTTCCAGTTTTCATATCAGATGAAGGCAAGGGTAAAAGTTGATAGGGAACTTATCTGGATTGGGCATATTCCTTGTGACTAGGCTAACGCTCACTCTCACAGAAAGGGGAGTGGCTAGGACTACGGGCCTAAGATGGAGCTGACAAAATGAGGCCAGTGTGGTGCCTTTGACCAGCATTTCACTCTTGGATATACGCCTTAGAGAAATGCTTACAAATGTACACCAAGAGACATGGATTATAATGTTCATAGGAGCAGCATTGTTTGAAATGGTCCTGGAGTGAAAACAGCCAAATGTTCATCAACAGTTGAATGAATACATACATTGTAATATTTTATGCAATGGAGTTTTATAAATCAACAACCTTGAGTGAAGTATAGCTATATGTTGCTACATGTGGATAATTCTTACAAATAAATGTTGAACAAAAGAAAAAGAATGCAAACTGATATGTAGCTTCTTGTATAATGTTTTTAAATTTCAAGAACACAAAATTAGACTATATTGTTAAGGACTCATGTACAATGATAACACTATAGACTAAAGCAAGTAAATGCTTATCATAAAAGCCAGAATAATCTTATTTCTGTAGGGTATGGAGTAGTTAAAGGAATCTGAGAAAGGATACACTGGCAGCTTCCGGGGTGCTGTCAATTTTTAAATTTTTTATTTTGTTTTATTTTTGGTTTTTTTGCTACAGTCAATGTTTTATTTATTGATTTGGGTTGCTTTTATACAGGTGCTTGCTTTACAATCAATCACTATACTGTACAGTTATGTTTCATGTACTCTTCTCATGTTATATCTCACTATAAAAGTTAAAAAAAATTAAAAACACTGAAAATAAATCGAGAGGAACCAAGGGAAGCTAGACAATAAGTAATGTAACCAAGCTCTCTGCCTCAGTACTTTTCAAAAGCTGTGTAGATGATTCTATCATACATCCATAGTTGAGAATCAGTGTTGAGAAAAAAAAAGAATATCTTAAGCACAGTGCTTGACATATATGTTTGTGTCAATCAACATCTGTCCTCCCCTGAAGATGACTAACAGTTCTTTTTGTCCATCTCTGAGCAAGTAGGTCCTGGAGCAAACTATCAAAAATAATTGTTATAATGAGTTTATATCTGTTCTTAAATTACTAAAGAATTAGAAAGATGTATTTAAATATGTTGTAGATTGGATAGGGTTATGGGAGATGAAAAATTATTTCTGATGGTGTGTAATATATACAGGCTATAACAAAAAAATAGAAATAAATGAAAACATTAAAACCTTTCAAATGGGGACTTTATGGTATAAAATGGGAATTTTAGAATTCTGAAAATCATGATTACTTAGGCAAATACCAGGTTTGTAAGTCAATCTTTGCAGTAGTGACTGAAATGGTACTAAAGTTTTTAAAAGTGTGGCAATTTTTTTGATATATGGTGAAGGGTGTGATTGTATAATTCATAATGGTATTCTGTAATTAAAGAGGATTATTTTTCCTAGGCAACTTTATTTTTTTTTCACTGCTTTGGTTTAAGGAAATAGAAGAAAGAATGAAATAAAAGTCACAGAGAGTTCCTTAGGGCTATGAGGGTGTTTTTCCCTTCAGTTCGATTTCAAGAATTGATTAAATATGGAAAGGTTTGTCTAGCTGTGACAAAGTTGATTTTTTGTGAACAGAGAGACACAAGGAAGAAATTTCTGGATAGCTTCATGAAGGGAAGCAAGTTGAGGAAACAAGAGAGATGTTACAGATTCAGCACCACACAATTTCTCTCAATAGAGACTTTTATTCAATGAGTCCAGTATTTTCCAACAGATGGGGCTGATGAGGCAGGTGTGGAAGATTTGGGCTGAGAGAGAAAAGGGGGAAAGGGCCAGCTATGACTGGAGGATCAGCGGCATTATTTCTGCAACCAGAACAGGAGCCGGAGCACTGCAGTGAACATTATAGCATAAATTGCACCCCAGAGAGAAAAATGGCTATAGGAAATTACATCCCCATTGCAGCTGTCATAGACACTGACACCTTGGTAACACATGTTTTACTCAAAAGCTGTTTGTATAAAGACAAAACTAAACAACCAGAAAGCCACGGTTTGGGGGTGGGGGGAATTCGACAATTTGTATACACGCATAATAGGGGGTTTTAGGACATTTGTATGGCAAACATTTGTTTTGTGGGAGTAATCATGTCAATTTTTTTTAAAAAAATCAAGATTTCCATCAAATACTTTTTTATTATTTAGTAGATTTTCTCCTTATGATTATGATAAATTGCTTTTGTATCTCCTTTTATAGATGAAAATTATTTACTACTTTATCACTTTATCTGAACAAAGCTGTCTGTGTTTTGAAACCAACTATCTACAAATATTAGCTCATCAGACCTACAGTATGTCTGGGCAATGTCTGTTGGATTTGCTATACTACAAATTTTAAACAATTAAAATAATACTTAATGCTTAAAGACTCATTAAGAAGTAATTTGCTGCCCAAGCACCCATGCACAAGAATTTACATTGCAGTATTTCTTACTATAACAAAATACTATGAAAACTACAAATGAATAAATTAATGCATAGTTATGCTATAGAATCCTACCCTATTTAAAATTATGAAAAGGAATGAACTAGAGCTTCCTTGTGAACATGATTAGCTGACAAAAATAGAACGCTGAGTGAGAAAAGAAAGTTCCAGAAGAATTCAGAGCATAATTTTCTAGTTCTTACTGGGCACCTACTGTATACCTGGAACTGTGCTAAGGACTTTAAGTATATTATCTCACTTGATTATCATCTTTATTATCCCCATTTATAGATGATGAAATTGAAGTTCAGTGACTTGCCCAAGGTCACACAGCTACTGAGTTGTGGAGCCAGGATTTGAACCCAGATCAGTCTGATTCCAAAACCTGAACTCTCAAACACTGTGGAGTCAAAGCAGAACTAAAACCTATTGCTCCCAGCATTCATGACACTTTTCTTGTCTGGGTCACCTGAGGAGTCTTCTTGGGGAGAACAGAACACCACAAGCTACATTAACTATATTCATAATCCAGTGAGATACATGCAAATTAAACTTATAAGAGATAGCAACCGACAACTTCTGAACTAGCTATTCTAGGTTCAGGACAGAATATTTGTGGCACATGTAGTCCACACATACCTACAAAAATGATCAAACACATTGCACACCTCCAAGAGGAGCTATTCTCACAAAATGCAGTATGAGTGGTGACCCTGAGGTGGGACAGTCTCTATTCACTACTGAATCAAGCACACCAGCACCAGGATACACAGTCTACATTATACCATAGATAACATATTCCTTTCATAAAAGATGCATTTGTTGTGCAGTGTACTTTGACATAATGTTACTGGCTTAAATCAAGGTAGTTTATAAGAAATATTTCTATGAAATAAATATGACCATTTTATTAAGTAATCACGACTTCACTATACCTTAGGTGAAGGTATGTTCCATGACTCTGGAACTAGACTGACTATGTAAGAATCTGGCTTTAATACTCATTAGTTATGTGTCATTAGTTAACTTATTTGACATCGCCCTGATTCAGTTTTCACATCTGTAAAATAGAATTTTTCCCATAAAGGTTTTGTAAGAATTAAGTGAGTTGTTACAGGTAAAGTGCCTAGACCAGTGCCGTGCAGATGGTAAGTACTACCCAATTGTTAGCCATTGTTTTTGTTGCTGTTTATATTGTTGTTGGCATTGTATACTACTGAGCATCATCTTTATGTGGAAGACATCGTTAACTGTCCTTAGGACAAAGAACAGTATTTGAATGCCCTGAGCAATTGGTCGATACCAGAAGTGAGAGTCAAAATATTTAACAATTCTGATATGGGCCCTCAACCAAGCAGAGGGGAGACCAGCTATAAACAACATCTATGGCTGTACTGGTGCATACTAGTTCAATATCAGCCCTGGTAATAGTCTATGAACAATACAAAGTGGAAAACCATCTCAGTTAGAAAGCCCATAAACGTTTGTGCTCAGCCATAGCAAGTGTCTAGCACTCCACGGTAGGCATTTACCTCATTTGCTCCTATTTTTAATCCCCCTTTCAAATTCTGTCTTTGTAATCTGTTGTAACCACTCTGGAAAAAGGTGTCAGAATGATTTAGTTCTCCCATAGTATTTCAGATATATACAAAACTAGTGTGAAAAAGACCTCTGGCAGCCCAAATCTTTATGAACTTAGGAAATTAAGCTGCATATTAAAAACTCACACCAAATTCTTCAGCTCAGAGTGCATATAAAAAAATTGTGTGTGTGTGTAGTTTAAAAACAAAGAGAAAGCGAGACAGAACAAAATGCATGGAAAGAGAAAAATAGAAACAAAAATAGAGGAACACACTACTGTTAAGATTCATAGCAAAGAAACAGGAAATACAGTGAAATTATTTTCCTTACATTTTATTTATTTTTTTAAAGATTTTTTTGATGTGGACCAGTTTTAAAGTCTTTACTGAATTTGTTACAATTTTGCTTCTGTTTTTTATGTTTTGGTTTTTGGCCATGAGGCATGTGGGATCCTAGCTCCCCGACCAGGGATTGAACCCACACCCCCTGCACTGGAAGGCAGTCTTAACCACTGGACCACCAGGGAAGTCCCTTTCCTTACATTATTTTTTTAAAATAAATTTATTTATTTTTGGCTGTGTTGGGTCTTCATTGCTGCATGCGGGCTTTCTCTAGTTGCGGCGAGCAGGGGCTACTCTTCATTGCGGTGTGCGGGCTTCTCATTGCGGTGGCTTCTCTTGTTGCAAAGCACGGGCTCTAGGCGCGTGCGCTTCAGTAGTTGTGGCTACCGGGCTCTAGAGCGCAGGCTCAGTAGTTGTGGCACACGGGCTTAGTTGCTCTGCGGCCTCTGGGATCTTACTGGAACAGGGCTAGAACCCATATCCCCTGCATTGGCAGGCGGATTCTTAACCACTGCGCCACCAGGGAAGTCCCTCCTTACATTTTAATGTGATAAAATTTTGTACAGTGTAAAATAGAGAAATAAATGGTGCATCTGTCCCTTTAAAATAAACTAGCTTTTAGTCTAGGATTCAAGCACATTTCTGTGGGTATCCCTTTCATGGAACTAGTTGTACTCAAGAGCTAGGAACTACGGTCGTGAAAGCAGTACAATCTTCCAGCTTCTAGAAAAAAGAAGTGCAGAAAATGGAAAGGAGTCCATTCAAGAGTAACCAAATGAATGGCTCAATACAGATTTAGAATACTCTGTATCCTAAATGTAACCCAATATCAAAATAGATCAATAAAGAGTTCCATCATGGTAAATATACAAACATGAATTCAAATACACTAAAGCAAAATCCAAGAATACAGAGCAGCTTTTTAAAAAGAGAAGAGAATAAGGAACAAATACTTTAATGCATTGTTATTTTAATTGAATAGTCTGAACTTATAGCTTTCTGTTTACATATTTCAAAGGGTGATTTGAAACATAAGATGTCAAGTTATGGTGTATGGGAAAGAGCTATGAACAAATAACCAGTCTGAGTTTTAATATCAGCTCTGCCACTAACTTGGCTGTGAGACCTTGGACTACTCATCTCCTCCTCCAAACATTAATCTTCTTTTTTGATTTAGATCAGCGGTGCTTCGAATTGCTTTGATTGAGACCCACGGTAAGAAATATACTTTACAGTATGTATTGTATGAGACCCAGCATAGTTTGAAAACACTACACTAGATGATCCTAGGATCCATTCAGAGATGATACTCTATGACTAAGGTTAATTATGCTGGTGTTGGCACTGCAGGAGTCTCTCATTACCTTAATCGGATCTCTTCTGAAAATGCAGTGAAAAGTAAATTTTTAAAAAGTGGAATGCTATATTTCATTGTTTTTAATGAGAAAAGTAATAATGTGTTCCCAGATCATCTAGTAACACTAGTCATCTTCCCAAAATACTCCTAAAGTGCTGTTAAATACCTGTGTAATAATTCATCAAGGATTTTGGTGTAATATAAATAATTAAAAGACCAGTTTTCCAATTAATTGGCAATGAAGCTATTAGTGTTTTTGTGCACTATGAACAGTGGTGTGCTGGAGCTGTTCACAGTGGCTTGGCTCACAAGAGCCAGTTTTTTAAATTACAAGGAATATCTGAACCAGTTGTTAAACAGTAGCTTGAAATAGGCTATAGTAGAAGTATTTACACCACAGGAATCACCAAATGCTACATATCAAGGCTTTCTCCCTCTCCCCAAATCCAGACCCAATTGTTAAACATTTACCAGACTGTAAAGTACAGAGCTAGAGAAAAGAAGCCATGACTCAGAGGGTTAGATGGTGGTGCTTTCACCCTATTTTGATATATAGTAGTTTTTGTTGTTTTTCTTCCAATAGTATCCATATTAACAATTGTTAATTAGCATTATAGATACAGGTGTATGTGCCAAGAATTACACTAAAATTTTCATGTAATCTTTACAACCCTTCAATGTAGTTATATTCCTATATTTAGACCCTGAGAAAATACATTGTGCAAATTGCCACAACTAGTAAATGTTGGAATTTGAACTCGGAACTGTTGGATAGTATATCCCATGTACTTTTTCTTTAACACTTCCTTATCACCATCTGGAGAAATTCTACCAATATTTCAATGTCCTGTTCAAACATGTCATTTCCATGAATTCTTCTCTACTACATATATTAGAATTGGCTTGTCATCCTTTTAACTCTTATCATTATGTCTGATTTTCTTATAGCATTTAGCATATGCTTCCGTGTGTCCAAATTATATCTGCTTCTTACTTCCTCTCCTATTTTGTGCTCAAGAACTTTTCATACATGGATGTAAGAACGAATGAAAGTAGAGGGCGACTGCTAATGGGTATGAGGTTTCTTTTGGGAACAATGTAAATGCTATGGAATTAGATAGTGCTAATGATTACACAATCGTGAATTAAAAATGGAGAGAAGACAGTCTCTTCAATAAGTGGTGCTGGGAAAACTGGACAGCTACCTGTAAAAGAATGAAAGTAGAACACTACCTAACATCATACGCAAAAATAAACTCCAAATGGATTAGAGACTTAAATGTAAGACCGGATACTATAAAATTCCTAGAGGAAAACATAGGCAGAACACTCTTTCACATAAATTGCAGCAATATTTTTTTGCCTCTGTCTCCTAAAGCAAATAAAAGCAAAAATAAACAAATGGGGCCTAATTAAACTTAAAAGCTTTTGCACAACAAAGGATACCACTGACAAAACGAAAAGACACCCTACTGAATGGGAGAAAATATTTGCAAATGATATGACAGATAAGGCATTAATAATCAATATATATAAACAGCTCATACAGCTCAACATCAAAAAAAAAAGATGAATAAAAAATGGGCAGAAGAACTGAATAGATATTTTTCCAAAGAGGAAATGCAGGTGGCCAACAGGCACATGAAAAGATGCTCAACATTGCTAATCATTAGGGAAATGCAAATCAAAACCACAGTGAGATATCCCCTCACACCTGTCAGAATGGCTGTCACCAAAAAGAACACAAATAACAAATGTTGGTGAGGATGTGGAGAAAAGGGAACCATTGTACACCGTTGGCTGGAATATGAATTGGTGCCACCACTGTGGAAAACAGTATGGAGGTTTTTCAAAAACACTAAACGTAGAACTAGAACATGACCTAGCAATTCTACTCTTGGATATATAGCTGAAAAAAACAAAAACACTAATTTGAAAATATACATGCTCCCCAGTGTTCATAGCAGTATTATTTATGAGTGCCAAGATATGGAAGCAACCTAAGTGTCCATCAACAGATGAATGGATAAAGAATATGTGGTATATATATATATATATATATATATATATACACACACACACACATACACAATATAGTACTACTCAGCCATAAAAAAGAATGAAATTTGGCCATTTGCAGCAACATGGATGGACTTGGAGGGCATACCCTCAAAGACAGAAAAGACAGACAAAGACAAATACTGTACAATATCACTTATATGTGGAATCTAATAAATACAACAAACTAGTAAATATAACAAAAAAAAGCAGACTCACAGATATAGAGAACAAACTAGTGGTTACCAGGGGGGAGAGGCAGGGAAGGGCAATATAGGAGTGGGGGTTGTGTTGGAGGTACAAATTATTGGGCATAAAATAGGCTCAAAGATGGGGAATATGGCCAATATTTTGTAATAACTGTAAATGGAAAGTAACCTTTAAAAATTGTAAGAAAAATTGAAAAAAAATTTCAAGTTCAGTTTAAACAATCACCAACTCATATAGGTTAAAAGGGTACATTTTCTGATATATGAATTATATCTCAACTTAGAAAGGAAGATATAAAACTTTTCCAAAAACCTACTTGGTTCAGCCATATGAAATTGCCATTTTTGTCTATCAAAATTACTGACTCAGCAATTTAATAGTTTATTTTAATAATAGTAAGGAGTCCTTCCCACTAATATGATAAAAACAGGAAGCTTTCTAAATAGCACTAATAATTCTAATTGCAATGAATTCTCAATTCTAAAATACCATTGAAGAGAAAAAAGCAAATAATCTCATCTGCATTGTCCACCTATCTCTCATAAATCCTCTTTCCCTTGAGCTAGTGCAGCGGTCCCAACCTTTTTGGCACCAGGGACTGGTTTCGTGGAAGACAACTTTTCCTCGGACCGGGGTGGGGTATGGTTTCGGGATGATTCAAGCGCATTACATTTATTGTGCACTTTATTTCTATTATTATTACGTTGTAATATATAATGAAATAATTATACAACTCACCATAGTCCTGGCAGGAGGCGGAGCTCAGGCGGTAACATGAGCGATGGGGAGTGGCTGTGAATACAGATGAAGCTTCACTTGCTCGCCCACCGCCGCTCACCTCCTGCTGTGAGGCCCAGTTCCTGACAGGACACGGACCAGTAGAGGTCCGTGGCCCGAGGGCTGGGGACCTCTGAGCTAGTGGATCTTTGCTTGGTAGTTCATTATTGACACTAGGAAAACTGAATTCCAATAATATCAAAACTCACGTGGATGATGCAGTCTCCAAACCATAAAGCATACAAGATCTCAGAAATTCTGGGGTGAGTTGATAAGCTACTGATAAAAAATATGAAGCTCACAATCTCTGGGTAGCAATGGTCATGAGCTCTGGTGCAGCCCTGCACACAATGTGGAATCTGGTAGCACTTCTAGAAAATTACAACAAAACTTCTGTACATTCAGGAAAGCCGTTATTCTGGGTAAACATAAATAATGAATATGTTGCTCAAAGATAAACTAGAAAAGTTTAAATTGCAAGAAATGAGGAAACAAAGTCAGAGGAAAGAAAATACCCATAAGCTGAGTGGGGTCAGTGGACAGAGTCATTTACTGCAGGCACATTTAACTCGTGAATCTTTCTGTTTCCATAGAGAAAATTACTCTGGGAAATATTTGTTTCATTTGTTACCAAAGATGTTTTAAGTTAAAGTGGAAAGACATCATCTCAACTTTTCAGCTTGTCTCTTGAGCAGGGGGTACATTATCAGTCTCCTTCATTCATTGGCAGAGTGCGAAGTATGAATATCTAAGGAAGCATTAACAGAGGTGAAGCACTGACAGGGGAGAAGGCATTGTATATTTAATTATGTATTTAATAAAAGCTACAGAAGAAAATAAAGGCTAGTAAAAGAACATGAGGTGAAGGAAGGTCAAAGAAGGTGCACTTCTTCTTTGTCCTTGTGCTCTCTTACCCTCTCTGAAATCTGTATAAGATTTTCTTTAGAATGTTCTACTATACAGTCATAGGGTAGACTAGAACAAGAGGCATTAGCCTCCTGAATCTAGCTTGTTTACATACCATGTAGTTGCCTAAACTCAAGCATAAGTTGACTTATTGCTATGCAGATTCAATTGTGCTACTTTTTAAAACCTGCACCTTCCTGCAACATAAAAATTTATCCTAAAACCCCCAAATTGGGACTTCCCTGGTGGCACAGTGGTTAAGAATCCCCCTGTCAATGCAGGGGACACGGGTTCGAGCCCTGGTCCGGGAAGATCCCACATGCCGCGGAGCAACTAAGCCCGTGCACCGCAACTACTGAGCCTGTGCTCTAGAGCCCATGAGCCACAACTACTGAGCCCGCGAGCCACAACTACTGAAGCCCACGTGCCTACAACCCGTGCTCAACAATAAGAGAAGCCACTGCAATGAGAAGCCTGCACACCACAACAAAGAGTACCCCCCCGCCGCAACTAGAGAAAGCCCGCACGCAGCAAAGAAGACCCAACGCAGCCAAAAATAAATAAATTAATTAATTAAAAAAAACAAACCCAATTAACAATATAAGTACTGGCCCTACTTCTAGACACAGCATTACCATTGCTTTCCATTATGTAATAATACCACTGGATTGTAAACCTTTTGAAGGCAATCATTTTCTCTTGTAATGTTCTATCTTCTTTAACTTCTAGGTTGGTAGTGGTTATGTGATTGTGTCTGCATTGTTGCCCACAGAATCCCTTATTGTTTCTCTTCTTGAAAGCATCCTGAGATGACAAAGTCCGTAATTGAGTTAGGAAGCCTGAGGTCTTGATCTATGTGAGCATTACATTCCTTGAACACAAAATAACATATTTGAACTAGTTTATTTCTAAGTGTGTAATATACGTATGCCCATTTTCTGCTCAGATAACACCTTATCTATTAATATTTCAATTTCAATGGATGTGCTTTCCTCTCCCCTAAAATATTCAGGAATGTACATAGTTTAAGGAGATAATTGTATAAAAATGAAGGTTCTTGTTTCCCTTCTAGATTATATTAATCATTATCCTGAGTGAAAATTTAAATGTGATCTATTTAAAGGGGAAATGCCATATTCATGGTATGTCTTGATGACTAAAAGTCTTTGAACAAAACCTTTCATTGCATGCTCTGGGAAAAATAGGAAAATACCTTACTGTGCAGTTGAATGCATTCGTGGCTGGTTAAATGGCCAGATGCTCATAATACTGATTAATTGAGGAAGGTCTCCAGTGGAATGCCTCTCAGGACTTTGCATTGAACCAATTTGACATTTCCTGTTATCGATGATTTTCATATTTTAAAACTACATGTCATAACTTGATGTAAGGATAGAAGAATATGGTTACTACTTTGAAGTAAATATTTTTCAAATAACAGAGATTGTAATAATGGGCTTAAATCAACGAAAGAGAATTTAATGAGAGACATGTTAGGTAATTCTTGTGTCTAAGTTTGAAGAATCAAATACATAAAGTAGAGCAAGTAAAGTTTAGCTTTCTAGCACCTTGAAATTCAATGACACAGGTGTTTCTGTTTACAACAAATTCAACAGAAGTCAAGACTGTGCTGGTGGCCAAACAATCTCGTGAAGGATGGGTGAATGTCTGTCTAGACGCTAGACGTGTTTGATCCTGGATCCAGAGAGTCTCACTGGGTTTCTGTATATAGTCACAATTCAAAGAATAAGTCTCATGTTTTTAGTGTCCTTTTTCAGAGGGAAAATAATTTAAGTTATCAGATAAAAGTTTACTCTTAATGTTTTTAGGAGTACAAAGAACAATAATGGTGTGTCTAATTTTAGGAATATACATGTTTGATGTTACATTTCAAATAAAAATAATTGAATACTTTCCACTTAGTGATGGTATAATATCTAGGTACAGAGAGCAGCCTTTAGTGCAGTACTGTACAGTGAATTTACTGAAGGTTGTATATGGGGACCTGGAAGGGAGTTGATACCATCACGTGACTTCACTCTGCACAGTAGTTCTAAATAGTCAAGTATGTTAGCGCTGTTCCTCCATCTGTGCCGTTGCAATTGCACTTAGAATAAAATCCAAGCTCTTCATGGCTATAATTCTCTGCATAGTCTGGACTTGCTTACCTTTCCTACCTCACTTTGTGCTATTCTTCCTCTTTTCACAACCCTTTAGCCCTGGTGGTCTTGGAATGAACCCATGAGTACGGTCAGATTCATTTAATGTACCTAAAACAGATTGAAAATGTCTGTAATATGTAGCACATGTGTGCAGAAAATTCAACTCAAGTAACATTGGTATAGCTTTGTCTAGGAAAGATTAAGAAATTTTATAAATACAATATCTAAGTATTACTTATGCAGCTATTTCCCATAGTTGTTATCATCATCTCTTACCAGGGCTTCCTCAAAGCCAGGCCTTCTAAGTTAACCAATTCTAACTTTAAAAGGTTTTACCCATAACATCCATCCATTGAAAATATTACAAATCACAGATAATATTTGTCATGTGGGTCAGTGACAAAACAAAATATTTATTAATTTTTGTTCTATTTTATTAATGAGCATGATAGACTGAACTAAAATGCGTATTTCATTCATTTAAAATAAAATCTTTCTAAATCCCTGGGGTTGAAGGTCTGAATAGACTGAAAAGAAATGTGGGGAGAAAAGAAATTGAAGTTGTGGTATGGTTTTGATTAAAGTGAACATTTTCTGAGCTTTGTAGTTAACGACTTGCATATGGAAATTATAGTTGCTCTTAATCTGCTTTCAGAAGACTGATGCAAATATTAAAAAGTAATGAACTAACAAGATTGTTTGTTAATGCCACATAAAAGTGCTAATTATACACCATTTCCTGACTACAGCTAAACCCAAGAGACATCTTCTAAGAAATTGTTAAATAAGCTTCTTCACTAGAAACATGAATACAGCTGAGAGGCATGATGAATTTCCATTAAAGGACCTCAGTGCTACCTCACCCTTAAAAAAAAAAAAAAGAAACTAAATACAGAAAAAAATATAACATGTTAAATGTATTCAGGGAGCAAAATTATTTTGCTCGTGTAAAGTGACTCATTAATATATTCACACTTTATACTCAACATATGCTTTAAAGGGTAGATTTCATACTGAACTATATTTAGTCTATATTTGCAGGCTTATATTGTAAGGTTGTTGTGAATTTCAGCGTTATTACTTTTAATATTTTAATAGTGTCAGTCATAGCAGTAATTTTCCAAAGTACGTTTGAAATGTTAGCCTGGTGTTTGGGTTTTAGGATTCTAGCTATATTTCTACATTATTCCCATTAAGAATATTTTTTATGCAGGTGCAAGAGAGATACTTCATGGGACTTTTTCTTTGTAGAGATACCATTAAAGCAACTGCCTTTTGTCAATTATATTTTTAATTTATTTTTTCATATGAATCCATTTTCCATGTCTAATGGTAGCTTTTTAGCAGGTAATTTATAGATGATAGACTGCTGGTCTTTGATCATTTGCTGGGCATGTTGAATGACAATTATTTTTTAATTCTATCAACATCGACACTGTGGCTTCTCTAAACTGGGCTCATGCCTTTCAATCCCTACTTTGACCACTTTGGCTAGACACCCTTGTGCAGGATACAAACTGTACAACCATATTCTTGGTAGGCCTGCTCTGAACATTTTAAAGTGTGATTATCATAAGTCATAGAAAACAATTTATGCTCAGTACTCCGCAGTCATGGTTAGGTCACATGCAGTTTTAAAATGCTTAAGTCATCCATGCTTGTCTTAACTCCCTATTTTTAAATTGCTCACGTTCAACAGGAAACAGTGTTAGAAGGGCAAAACACTGAGCCAAATATTGTGATAATCTGAGGATCTTTGTTCCTGCCTAGATCAGAAGCATGACTCACCTACATGCTTCTGACATTTTTCTGGCTACAGTTAACACGTGCTGGTCCAGGCTGCTGGAATTAAAACTAGGATCATTGTACTTCAATGGGAAATCAAGAACTTTGAAATTAGAAAGGATGGCAAAATGAAAGGGCTGTTAAACTGAACTTATACCTACATGCACCATGCTGCTTCAGCAGTCCTGTCTGGATTTGACCCCCTGCCTGCCTAAACCTGCTATATACTCCAGATCCCATTTTTTGCTCAGCCTCCTGATTCCTGGCCCCTCTTTGCATAGACCCCCCCCACACCCGCAACTCACTGACGCTCAATGTCTCGTGAAAACAAGCGCACAGCCAAGTATCAGATCTTGGCTAACACCACTAAAGTAGGGCCTCATTTCACAAAGGATCAAGAAACCATATGTTGCAAAGGTACAGTGTTCCAGAGTTTGTCTTAAACTCTTTGACATAAACCTCTATAACTACTCCCATCACACTTGATTTTTTTCTCACTTTCTCTGAGTACTCATTTATTTAAAATTATGATTACAGAATATACCATTCTGTTTTCTATTATATAATTGTTTTGTTGAAGTGTAGAGCTGAAAGAGACCTTAGAAATCATATATGATCTCCTTTTTATCACAACTCCTAAATTTCACAAGAGTAAAAATGTTTATTATAAAAATTCAAAAATATATGGGGCTTCCCTGGTGGCGCAGTGGTTGGGAGTCTGCCTGCCAATGCAGGGGACACGGGTTTGCGCCCCGGTCCGGGAGGATCCCACGTGCCGCGGAGCGGCTGGGCCTGTGAGCCATGGCCGCTGGGCCTGCGTGTCCGGTGCCTGTGCTCTGCAACGGGAGAGGCCACAGCAGTGAGAGGCCCGCGTACCGCAAAAAAAAAAAAAAAAAAATTCAAAAATATAGATAAGCAAAGAGAAGAAAACTGGTCGTACTGGCACATACTTTTGAAATTTTTTTCACTTTAAATGCATATAAGTTTTCATTTTAAAAATTATAGTTCTCTGTTATTTCTGATGGTGGCATTATATTCTGTCATCTGAAGGGACCACAATTTAATTGGACAGTTGTCTATTTTGAAAAGTTTAGTTTATTTCTAAGTTTTTGCTGTTATAATGATGAGATGAGCCTGGTTGTAGCTAAAAATTTATCCAATATCCATGATTATTTCCTTAGGCTAAAGTCCAATACGTGGGATTCTTGGATCAAAGAACACTACAATTTTAAGGAATTTGTTTAATATTGTAACATGCTCTCACTAAATGTTCTCCTACTTATACTCCCATAACTAGTGTGTAAGAGCACCCATATGCCCAAACCCTCCCCAACAATGGATATAATTATGTGAAAAAAACTTTGACAATTATGACAGATAAAAATGTATTTATTTTAATTTATACTTATAAACTATTTTACATGTTTATTAGCCATTTTCTTTTTTCTTTTGTAAACTACCTGTTAATGTCACTTATTCATTTTTTATGAGGGTATACACTTTTTCTAATGGCTCACAAATTTTGTATTTGTTAACAACATTTAAACCTTTTTCTAGATATCCTGCAAAATTTCCCCAAGCTTTTCATTTGCTTTTAAATTCTGTTTATGATAATTTTGACACAGATCATTTCAATATTATAGTGTGTTCTGTTATGATTTCTGACTTTATTGTCATGAGAAGAAAGATCATGATTACATAAATATTCATTTATTTCACTTATATTTTCTTCTAAAATTTATGGCAATTTTTATTTTCTTATTTTCATTTATATCTTTAATACATTTGAGACACATTTTTTTTTTTTTTTTTTTGCGGTACGCGGGCCTCTCACTGTCATGGCCTCTCCCGTTGCGGAGCACAGGCTCCAGATGTGCAGGCTCAGCGACCATGGCTCACGGGCCCAGCCGCTCTGTGGCATGTGGGATCCTCCTGGACCAGGGCACAAAGCCGTGTCCCCTGCATCGGCAGGCGGACTCTCAACTACTGTGCCACCAGGGAAGCCTGAAACACATTTTGAAGTATGGAATAACAAGAGGATTCTGACTCTGCCACAAAGTCACATTTTGTTCTTGGTCAAATCACTAAATCTCTTGAATCTCAGTTTCTCCATCTTTAAACTGAGAACCTATCAGACCAACAGAAGACATGGAAATTCTAAATACACATGAGCACATGAGAACTCATTCTACTATAAGTGTATGTTTTCTCTCACTGAAGGAAAACAAGTGTTTTCTTAGTAATCAGTCACTTCCACAGGTGTCTGCTTGGTTTTTATTTTCTATAGCACCCAATGTAGAGCTACTCATACACTATGCATTCAATAAATGCACGTTGAATAACTTTAATCTTCAAGCCCATGGATTCTGTGTTTTACACTCTGTTATGTTTGATTTTTTGTTTGTTTGTTTTGACTAAATGAGCCTAAGACCCAAGACCTAAGGCCTCTTACTGGTTTCCCAATTAAGGGTTGACTGACCTTTGTAGGCTCCACTGCTGGCTATGCTAAAAGGATAACAGCATCAAGTTAAATAGAGAGGGTAACATTTAGACATTGGAATTGGTATTTTTCTTATATAACTTCACTTCATATCAAATGCCTAAAGGAGAAATGAGCTTTTACACTGTTTTGAAGTGATATGTACATGGATTCATTTGACTGGTGATGTTAGTAGTGTTAATTAATCATAAAGTTGGACAATTTGAGATGTACATACATTACAATTGGTTTGTGAAAATGCCTAGCACTGAAGCAATAATGTTTATATAAATTCTGAAGAGATGATCGTTTTTAAAGCCATATCATTCTGTTAAATTTGGGATCATCTGTGATTTTACTGATAGTCTTTGTAAGACTATCTCATAGATATTTTTTAACTATGAAACATTATTTATATTTGATTATTTTCCTCCAGTTGTGACTTACTAATTAAGTAAGTGAATTACTTACTTAATTACTAATTAATTACTTAATTAGTAATTAAGTAATTACTAATGTGAATTACTAATACAAGATGTTTTTAAATTATTCTATTTATGGATAATCAACTTTTTAGTTAGGGCATTAAATAGTATCTTCAGTACATTTACTGTATATTGCTAATAGCTATTGAGCACCAGTGAGCATTAACACAATGTGTAAGGATTTTATACCTAAAAGAGGTATAAATATGCCCCCTGGGAAAAATAATAGATTGCTTGGGTTCTGGATGAAGTGTGATTAATAAAGCCAGCAACTCCACCTCAGAAAATTATGGTTTAATAGGAGGGGTGAAAAGGCAAAATTAGAAAATAATCAGTGTACCTAGGGGAAAAAAAGATTGGAGTTTAAATTTAAAAAGAAAAACAAGTTTAGGGTCTGATATATTTGAGAACTTGAAGAGGGAATGCTTTTTTGTGAGCCTAATTCATTGCACACCCTCTTCACTAATAAAGTAACCTTGATGATGGTGAGTCTGCTTGTCAAGGCCAGTTTGGGGGATTGATGAAACCTAAACCAGAAAGGGCTTCCAGTTTCACATAGGCAATATGAGATTGGCTGCTATCTGAAGAGAGATGATATTTATAGGAAGGAATGAAGCAGTGGAGATAGGTTCATTTTTTGGAAGGCTGGATAGTGTTTCTCTAATCAGCTCATCTCCACCCTCTCAAATGTGTGACTCCTACACAGAGCCCTTTCTTTCATGAAACACTTAATCCCTGTAACTTCCTTCTTTTCAAACTGCCCCTTTCTGTCTTCTCTGGATTATATTCTCCCATATCCAAATGCATTACTTTTCCAACAGTACTTCCACTATGAAGCTGCTTCCTCTTCTACAGCACTTCATCTCATCTCTTCTCAGCTGACGGTGGCCCTGCCCCTCTCTATTTTTAATCCTCTGTCTTTCTCCATCTGTTTTTCTCTTTCTCACATGCGCAAGCACCATCCATCAACCTCCATATTCCCTGTGTTGCTTTGCCTCTGAGTCAAAGCTTTTACAATCAGGGTGTTAGATGAAGTCAGTTATAAATGTATATTTCTCAATAAATTATATAATTAAACACTATTAGATAGACAAAGCCCTTTATGATAGGAATGATGGAGTTGTGTGCTTTACAATCTTATTTTACTTAGGGAAAGAGATTTTCAGAGTTGGGAAAAATGTGGTCAGTTTACCTCCATAGAGTATTGCAGGATACCAGTCCATTCTCAAAAAAGCAATGGTAGAGTCACTTCATGAAAACAAGTTCCACAGATAGTTTCTTTGAGAAATTGGGATGCTGAGAAAGATTTTCTGAATGGCAGTAAGTTCCCAATGGTGGGTGAGAAAGCATATATATTTAATTAGTCTTTGGCAAGAGTAGCACCTTCTCAAGCACTTAAGAAAATGACTGCATGATGAATCACAATTTTTCTGACTTCTCAAATCTAGACTTGATTTGATAAATGCTATACATTTCCATCATTTTAAGAAAAAATGAACATCATCACAGAGAAACAGATGGGTTCTTTCACTTAATTTAGTCTCATCACTTGCTCTTTCTGTGGGAATATCACTCAATCCAGCTCATTATAAAGAAGACATGCAACGTTTTGTGATAGCTATGGAATTAACCTATGACATGACACAGTGTTCTTGATCTGTGTAAAATTTCTTTTATCTCTGGTTTTGGCCCATTGATCTTGAAATAGAGTCATTTCACGTAGTTCTGTATTAGGTCCTTTAAAAATCAACATCTGTGAATAGCACTTGATAATTCAATGCCATTGTTACAGTACAATGTAATAGTTATGGAAGGATATCTTTCTCCATACATATATGTATGTGTGTATATATACTTCTTATTACTTAGTTATTTAGTAACAGCCATGCAATAAACCACTTGTTCCATGGTAGATGAAGATAGCACCATGATCTCAACCTTAAGACTCCAGTGAAAATAAATTTTGGGTCCTATTTTATGTTTGTTATAATAATCCTCAGAAGAATAACGTGTAATTTTGATGTCACTCTGGTTTATGAAAGACTTTAAAAATTTTATAATTTGAACTTTAACATTTTCAGTATTCTACAGTTTGATTGGCTACATGTGTACCTCTTCCAGTCAGGCTACAGAAGTTGTAAACGGTGGAAAATAGAAATGGCTAATGAATCATACTTCGGGACATAGAAAAGGTCAAAGTTGTACAGTTTATTATTATCTTCTAGAGAATATATAGGATATTAAAATTCTAATGCTACAGTCTTATGACAAAGAATATAATGAGAACTATAAATAATAAACAGTACAACATGAATCATCTTGTGACAATGATTATAACTTAGAACAGGAAATACTTAACCCATTCCCATTACTATCAGAAGAAAGGGCTACTTTGTTGATGTTTTTCTTTCCCTCTTGCGGTTAGGAGCTATTTAAACCACAGAAAAGAATGGGAAAACATATATGTTCAAGAATGTTGAATATATTGAATTATGTGCACTTTCCAAAATGAATAAGATATTTTGGTGTAGGATTAATATTAGCTCATATTGCACCAGAATAATTTAAAATTAGGTATTTTAAGGCAATCATGTGTTTTTTAAACATTTTTTTCTACTTCTTTACTTCTTTTATTTCTTTATTTATTTTGGCTGTGTTGGGTCTTCGTTGGTGCACATGGGCTTTCTCTAGTTGCGGCGAGCGGGGGCTACTCTTCCTTGCGGTGCATGGGCTTCTCATTGTGGTGGCTTCTCTAGTTGTGGAGCATGGGGTCTAGGCACGTGGGCTTCAGTAGTTGCAGCACACAGGCTCAGTTGTTGTGCTCGTGGGCTCTAAAGCTCAGACTCAGTAGTTGTGGCACACGGGCTTAGTTGCTCCGTGGCATGTGGTATCTTCCCGGACCAGGGCACGAACCTGTGTCCCCTGCGTTGGCAAGCGTGTTCTTAACCACTGTGCCACCAGAGAAGCCCCAAATCATGTGTTTAAAATGGGTGTTTTGCTGTCATTGAGGATGCTGGCACCTATGATAATAAGGTAATACAGTATTTCTATACGGAAGCTGTGAATAAACAAAAATATTTGCATTTCACTTGCATTTAACAACAGGATCCCAGGCTTATTTGATACTTGTGTTTACTGAAAGCTGTTATATAGGCACAGAGCTCTGCATAAACTAAAGAAAATGTATTTATCCTACACCATAGAGGTATAAAGGAAACTTCAATGCCTCAATTTGCTAATAGTTATTTTTTGTTGTGTACAGTAGGTGCTCAGTGTCTAGAAATGGCATAGAAAATAACATGCAGAGGGTATTAGGAAAGAGAACAGAGGGTTTAAAAAGAGCAGCTTGTGTTGGTGGCACTTTCTTGTTACAGTAAATTTGTCATGGATTGCTGTAATTGTGAGTAAAGTCTTTCTGAGTGTTTATCGGAGCTACTTCCTTTGAGAAGGAAAACGTATCCTATTCTGCTGTCACTTACCACACCTTTTGGCAACTCTCCAGAGATGCAGCACTGCCGTTGACACAACAACTTGATTTCTTGTCAAAATATCTTTTAACATCTGGCTCAAAAGATATTTTTGATGACTATAAGCATGCCCAACTCCTCTGTTCATTAAGGCTGAAAATTCAATAAGTGTTTGGTACGCTGGGACTAAGCTGCCTCATAGTGAGCAGCTGTCAAATGATTTGCTGCATGCTTCTGCTCAACCCACCACGGTGAACTGATGGAATTGCGCCAGCTTCAGGACAGAGTAAGGGGAATCTTAGCAAGCTCTATCCAGATGCTCCTTTTATCCAGTGCTCCTTGCGCCACCACCTGTAAATTTAGAACAATCTATTCTGAATCAAATGGAGAAAAAGAAACTTCATGGATCCATGTGTCTTTTTTTCCCCGAGTAGTGAAGAACCCACGATTGGTGCTAAAAACACGTAAATGGTTTTGCTTATAGGCGAGGTGCCTTTTGGATCTGTAGGTTTTGTCAACCATTAACTGACTGCTTACATCACCTACGTCATCAGCTCTGCGCATGAAAAATGCTCATTGGAAGAATCATCCTCTAAAGATATTTCTAATTTAGTGGTTCTTCATAGACAGTGTCGGTGTGTTTTAGGACCACTGTGTGAATGAAGTTGTATGGTGGTCAGAATGGCCATCCTTCCACCCTGCATGCTGTGCCCATATCTTTGTCACTAGAATTTGAAAAAGCTCCCATCTGGGCTTTTGATAATCTCTCAGAGCCATCATGATAATGGGGTGCTGTAGCACTTATGAAGGGTACAAACATAGCAGTGTCAGAGAAAATAATTCCACAGGAGTGAAATGTTTTCATTTGCCTTTAAAAGTTCTGAGTATATAGTACCCTTTATTTCGAGAATGGGTGAAGGATTCAGCCCGGTTCCATCTTGTCCCCAGACTTCTATTAAGCCAGCCTTATCTATACCATGTATTTAGCAACAGTGAAATGCTGAGAGACAAGCACTAGTTCATGTTTGAAGCAATGGTGTAGAACTCTCCCATCTCCCCTGCTCCTTTTCTTTCCTAACTTTTCAGCCTGGTTCTGCCTCTAACTGTCTGTCGAATGTTGGCTCTGTTACTCTCACCTCAGTCTCATCCGACTACTTTTAGTGTTTGGGCATTTTACTCTATTATCTGGACTTGGATCTACCTCCTGGACCTTATCTTCATTCACCCATCCTGCACTGAGCAACCCCCATAGCCTTAGGTAGGTAGGAAATCCCCACCCCGGACTCGCCAAGTCTAACAAGAACCCAATCCCCCCTCCCCACAATCACAGCTGCAAGCCATTGGTAGGGATTCAACTAAGCTACTTACAAAACACTGGCACATTACTGCTTTCATTTTCTTAAAAGTAGAAAACAAAATCCAAGGCTTCAGCTCCAAAAGTGGCATTTTAAAAAATAATTCACAATATTTCAAAGTTTAGAGCCTTTATTGAATTTCCAAGTATGTAAGGCACGTTAGTGCTAAACAGGCTGCAAGAGGGTAGGGGGTTTCAAATATAAAAACATAAATGAGTAACTTTCACCTCTTTTCCCAACGGTTTTTTTTCCCCTCCTTCCTTTTTTTTGCCATCAGTTGTTCTCTCTGTTTGAGGATGCAGGAGCCAGCATTCCCCAGGAAGGGAAATTGGCAAAATAGGAAGGCAGTGGAGGACCAAATATCAGAGGAGGAGCAAAAGCCATAGGCATAGCAAGAAATGGATTGAAACTTGGAGGTCGAGGAGGAATGAAGCAATGAGCAGTAGTGCAAGAAGGTAAACCTGGAGTGCTGGACGACAAGGGCATAGGCCTTGGCCAGTTCTCCACGGGGTGCCGCGGGCCTCCCAGTGGGAAAGAAACATGAGCCAACCTTTCCTTGCAGGTCACTCTCGTACTTCCTGGAGGCACCTCCATCATTATCCCTGATCTAAGGGTGGGGATAGGTGGCGGGCCTCTTACTTGAGAGCCCCTGGATGGAAAGAATCCTTGACCCCTTGGCAAAGCCACATATAACTTTGCATTACTGCCACCTCTCTCAGTGCCCCCATTGCTGACCCTCGTCCCCCCCACCATCAGTGCAGGAGGGCCGCCAGAGAATTCCCGGGACACATTAATAGAATCCTGTCCCCTCTGCTTCCTGCCTGCCAGCCCCTCAGAGCTATTTACTTCTGCTGTTGCTAGGGACTCTTCCGCAACAGCAGGTGGTGGCTTATAGGGGGGGTTGAGAGCTCTCGAATCGTCGACAGGAATGCAGGATCCTGTTCTCTCTGAGGGACGCTCCAGTTGCTCTCTTGCCAGATCGGCCAGTACATTGAAGGGAGGTCTCAGGGGGACGCGAGGGAGGCCCCAGGATTCCACATCATCCTTCTGCATGGAGCTCGGACACTGGAGGGGCACGCCGGGGCGCAGCTCTGGGGTCCCATGTTCATCGGCAGCTACTGCTGTGGGTGAAGGGGCGTGCCCTCCAAGGCTTGCCAAAACAGAAATGAATAGGTTAATAAAAATGAAAATGCCAGGCTTCCCTGGTGGCGCAGTGGTTGAGAGTCCGCCTGCCGATGCAGGGGACACGGCTTCGTGCCCCGGGATCCCACATGCTGAGGAGCGGCTGGGCCCGTGAGCCGTGGCCGCTGAGCCTGGGCGTCCGGAGCCTGTGCTCCGCAACGGGAGAGGCCACAACAGTGAGAGGCCCGCGTACCGCAAAAAAAAAAAAAAGAAAATGCGGTGACCAGAAAATATCTGAAATATGTGATTGATCGAATTCTCTGGAATACACGGTGGTTATTCCCGTGTATTCACCGTGGAATACACCTCCCAGGTGTAGTCAGCAAACACTTCTTCGATCCACTTGCCCTTCACCAGGCAGCCTCTTTAGCATCAGGCTTTGTGGTTTCCCTTTATGGCTGACCTGTGGCTCCACCCCGTTCCCCATATTCCCACCTCCTCAAGGCAACAAGGCAGCCTAGAAGACTCAGATAGCTTCCTTAAAAGCTGCAGTGCGCAGGCATGCTAGATAAACAGAGGAAACACCAGCTCTTTCAGTCCCAGTAGGATATATGATCCACGAAACCCATCATTTAGATTCTGGTAGGAGTGCTCTGGAAAGTCTTATGAGGGAAAGCATTTTTTTTTTTTCTCCACAGAAGTTGAAGAAAGGTTAGTTATGCTAACAAACACTCCAGTTTGTTTCTCTTTCATGAAGTATCATTCAACATTTACACCAACTTTTGTTAAAATTTTCTTTCATTCAACCCATACCACACCCTAGAGTAAGAATTTCCTCATATTTAAACCCCACAATTTAGACTAAGGATTTGCAACTTCAAAATTACATTTAAAACTCCAGTATTCTTAGTACCTGAATTTATGTCCTTCACGCTTTTGTCTGTAATCCCCTTCTGCATCCTTCGCAACCCACTCCTCCCTGTTGTCCGTGTCGCACTCACACAGGAAAACAATTCAAATTGTCTTTTGCCTTCAACTTAAACAGTTGTACACAGTTTTGTACTTACACATTTTCAGTACAAGCCATGGAGAAATTTGATCAGCAAAGCCTTCTTGAGGTGATGGAGAAAACCAGCTGAACGCCCACGCCAAGCCAACTCAGTCTGGAGAAATGACTGGTGCTTCTGCTTTAGAGCAGCTTGGCAGGTCGAATGAAGCCAGGGACCAACTGCTTCTTTCTAGATTTGGAGTCCGCTTTATGAGGTTACCAGTTGCTAGGGAAGGGAGGGAGAAAAGGAGCTGGGAGGAGGAGGGGATAAGTCTGTGACGCTCCTCTGAAGCTAAATGTATGATTCCTTTTTGCACAGTAGCAGATGAACTTAAAGGCATTAGCTACATTAACCCTGTTGCAGTCCAGTTAGAAAGACAAATCATCGAGACAAATTTAGAAGAATCATGGTGGCATGGTCTTTTGTTAAGAGTTATTTCTGAAGTTTTATTTAGAAAAGGTAGTTATCAAATCTCCTCTTCCAGGGTGGAATTACAAACATTGAGCAGAGTACCATGCCTAATCTTGTAATTTAAACTTCCAGTTTAGGGGGTGCATACTATTAACTTGGTGGAGAACAGAGTTTGGGGGGTTAAATTGCTTTGCAATCTGACTCTCACTTGTGAAGATGAAACAAGAATAGCACTATAAAAAAAAATCCCTCTAAGAATCATATTGGCTTTTACTTTTTAGCCCCTCAATTTGCAATTCTTCCCTTCATCCTACCTTCTAGTTTATTGGCTCAGTATGGTGTATATGTGTGTGTGTGTGTGTGTGTGTGTGTGTGTGTGTGTCTGTATATACACATATTTCCCAGAATAGAGCTCTGGAAACTTCCCTGCAAGTGAGAGGGGAAATAAAATGCATAGCAGATAACATCAATTTACAAATATTAGCTCAGATTTTGCCTTGTAACTTTTTGCATAAGGCACTTTCTGTTCTTCCAGGTTAAATTTCTTCCCCCTCCCTACCTTAAGCAAGTATACTTCCTCAGCTTTTATTTTCTGCCAACGATCTACAGATTAATTGCTCTGAAATTACTACGGCCATCCCCTGATCTAAGATTACTAATCTTGCTCTAGGATAAAGCCAAAAACTTGGCCCACTTCCTTAAATTCACCTAAGATTTGTGTTGTTCAGACTAGACTTCAAAGACCTTAAAATAACTTTCTTTATTCCCAATATCAGAATATGCTGTTACATTTCAACAGCTATATATATAGCTGTGTGTGTGTGGGCATGCGTGTGTGCAGGGGGTAGGTACAAGATACTAATGCAAAGAAATGGTCACTGCTGTGAAGCAACAGACTCATAATAGAAATGACCTTTTGGGTCTCTAAGTCCACATCTTCCTGCCAGGGTGCCTTGTCCCTGTCTATACACTGTCGCGTTTTCTTTATCTCATTGAAAGATGAAAGCGGCATGTTTCCAAAACTTCTCCCAGAGGAATCTGTTCCCTTGCCTATCATGGCTCACTGTTAAGAAATATCTTGATTCTCAAGCTTCAGTTTCCATTTTTCTTTAGTTTATTATTTACTTGTCCTTATGTAAAAGAAAAGTTATTATTAGCAATATAATTGTGGTAGAGCCTTAAAGCCCTTTTAACACTTGCCATATCAGAGGGAATAATGAAACTTGGGTTAATACCTGCTAATAGTTGGTAAGTTGTATTTACACAGTTTATATTTGAGAGCTTGCATTTTTTTCTGAATAATGGCAAGGATTCCCCAGGAAATCCTTTTATGACTATCAAACTTTTGCAATAATTGGTTGTTTTTAGCTAGAAATGCCTATTTAGTAAAGTATCACCTTAATTGGATTACGTGAGAGTGAAATGTAATATAGACAGCAAATAGCTGGGCATAGTGACAAAGCCAATGGCACCTTAGAATTTTCCAAAACCATAATAGGTATTATAAATTTATGGATTCTAGCTCAGATTTTGCCTTGCAACTTGTTTGCTTTTGTGCAATGAATGATTGTTGAATACCTACTGCATGCATTCACTATATGGTTCAGTGTGGATTATACCACAAAAGTTAAATATGCAACTGGTAGTGACTTCAAGGAATATTCAAACTTTCTGGGGGAGAGAAAAACATCTATAAAAGAAGAATGCAGTAAGAAAGAATAGACACAGACTATTATTAGCTGTCATTTTCCACAATGGAAATTCAGAAGAAGAAGCTATAATTTTAGGCAAAAGTAGTTGTGAAATATTTCATGTGGAGTTGGGGCTTGAGTTGTGTTTTGAAGGATGGGTGCAATATTCCATGTCAAGAACGGGTATGGAGGGGACTTCCCTGGTGGTCTAGTGGTTGAGAATCTGCCTTCCAATGCAGGGGATATGGTTCAATCCCTGGTTGGGGAACTAAGATCCCAGATGTTGTGGGTCAACTAAGCCCACGTGCCGCAACTACAGAGCCCATGCACTCTGGAGCCCGCGCTTCACAACTAGAGAAGCCCATGTGCTGAAACCAAAGATCCTGCGTGCTGCAATTAAGACCCAACGCAGCCAAAAATAAATTTAAAAAAAGAAGAAGAAAAAGAACAGGTATAGAGGTAGGAATGAAGGGGAAAATTTGGAATTTTGTCGTTCAGATTTTTAATCCAAACTGGGCTCATATTTGGCAGAAATAGAAGGTTAAAGAGCCAATTGGACCCTCTAGAGATAGTAAGATCAGCCAGGTAACTAGTAAAGTTGTACCCAGCAGGGAATATTTGAGGGCACTCAGATTTTATAGTTAAAGATAAAACTAGAATCATCTCAAAACCTACTTTTTGACACAAAGCTGTTAGCTGCTTCAATTATCCACTGAGCTCTGAAAATGAAGTAATAAAGTGTATAGTTTTGGTTGTTGTTTCTCTGAATAACTGTTTTGGGGAGGAAAAAATGGGTAATGGAAGTTGAGGATTTGCCAAAAAGTAGCTTAGCTGTGAAAGTAGCTAAGCTATAAATGCCTTTCATTACCTATGGCCTCTAATTTCATGACACAGCTCCAGATATCACTCTCATGTCTCCCAAAAGGTTTTGAGGACTTTATTGAAATGCTAAGTGAGAACCATACAAAGAGATATATTTACATTTGCCCAGCAATTACAAGGTCATTAAAAATGTGGTTGTACTGCCAAAATGATGTTGTTGGTTGTTTTTCAAAGAAATTTTGCAGATGCGTATGTACAGGCAAAGTATCATTTAAAATACGTCCTTTCTTTTTTGCTGGAAAAAGAATCCAGGAGATAGAGACATAAGGATGATCTTCTCTCCTTCCATCAGGCTAATAAGAAGGTGATGAAGAGATTGTCATGCTGATCTCTGGGAAGACAGTTGTCAAAAGATCTCATCCATTAACTCGCTTTCAAAATGTAATGTAGCTGTGCCTGTGGAAAGCTCTCAGTTTAGGATGTCTAAAAGTACCTCTAGAAGATAGACCAGATATTTTTAAGGGTGTGTTGTTATTTAATTCAGTGTATTAAGAAGCATGAGATTAATTAAGGCATGGTACTACCCCAGAATGGGCCAGACAGAAATATTCAGTTGCACAACTCTAGGCAGTACTCCTGTCCTCTCTGCCACCAGCTGTCCTGCAAACCCTATGTGGTAAGTGACAAGGGTGAACAGGTGAGAGTGTGGTTATTTCACTACCCGTACTGGCAAAAGCAACTAACAACACATGCCTCACTGTTGGACCTATGTGTATGAAGATCAATAGACTATTATTGCTTTTCTCAAGTTCTTTGCTCCAGACTTTAAAAAAATTGTTTTAAACAGGTAATTTATGGCAATGACTCCAAAACAGATTATTTTCTTATAGAAATCAGAAGCTATCAGAAATTCTTTCAACAGATCGCTCTAATTTTTCTTGATCTCCTGAGAGTCAGAGCTAGAAATTAAGTAACAGCTGGGCAAGCCAGATGAGAAAAATGAAGAAGGAAAAGGAAACTGAGATTTTTTTTTTTTTTTTTACTACTTACTCTATGCCAGATATTTAATACATTTCGTCTCATTTAATATTCACAGCAAACTTTTAAGGCCGTTACTATTATTATATCTATTTTATAGATGAAGATAAAGACAGGGAGAAGTTTAAGTAGTTTTTTCCAAGGTCCCACAACTAGTAAACAGCAGACAATATTGAGACACAGACAATCTGACACCAGAGCCCGTTATTTCTTTCATTCAACCACGTGGCCTCCTGACTATAGTTCTAGGTGAATCACATAGGTGGCTCAGATCAAAACATCTGATCCAGATGTAATCCAGATGTGTACCAGATCCGAGTTTAGTTTATTTAATGCATGTACTCACTGACACTCATCCTAATATAGTTCTGCAATGAAGAAATCATACAAACTGCATTGCATCTCAGAAAGCCTGCCCATGCAGGAATGTAGCAAGTGACTGAAGATTAGGCATTTGGTGGCAGTCCAGCAAGAGGATGAGGACTAAAAGTCCTCTCATGGAGCGAATAGGGTTGGTGACAGAGAAAAGAACTTAGTCGTAGGACAGCACTGAGTGATCATTACTAATGAATTAATTTTAATATGTGCTCAGTATGACCAGTATTAAAATTAAATTGATTTTGAGTTTTTGAACTGCAGGTATAGGGTTGCTCAGACTATCTCTATGTCACTAAGGTGGGACTGAGCTTATAATCATGGTTACCTCATCCATCTTCCAGTATTGGAGCAGGTGGGAGAACATAGAGTTAATTGTGTGTGTGTGTTGGGTGAAGTGGGGGTGGGGATAGTTGAGTTGTCCAAGTGAGCTATTAATGATAACTCTGGAGAATACCTTTCTGAATTAGGAAAACACATTAATTAAAAAATAAAATTAATGTATTTTATGTTCACATTGATATATATTATAAATTAAGATATAAACATGGACTAATAAGTAAAATGAGGAAAGTTAATGAAAAAAGTTGTTTTACAGTAACCCATTAGACCATAAGTTTATAACAATTAGACACACACACACACACACACACACACACACACACACACACACATGCAAGGGAATTGAAGGCATACTTAATTTCTTGAGCACTATGTTTAAAAAACAAAAACTATTTTAGATTAGTTTCTTCTTGCTTATAATTAAGAAAGTGTAAATTCATGCTGAAAACATTTTATCAAGCTTTATTAAAAATGAATCATATGTGCCAACTTTTGAAGGGCTTTGGTTCTGGAATCAGAGGAACACAGACCTGGGTTCAAATCTCAGCTTTACTACTTACAGGCTTTGTGACCTTGGGCAGGTTGCTTAACTTCTCTGAACCTCATTCTCCTCATTTGTGAAGTAGGATTATAGAGAGAATTATATTAAAGCGTGTGTGAAAAGTGACTGTTACAAACTAGGTGATTAAAATATAATCCCTTTCCTTGTGCATATTTGACTCAGTTTTCTTATATGTAAAATGGGGATGATGATGCCTCTTACCTATTTCAGGGCTGTTGAGGAAATTAAATATGATAATTATATGAAATCACTTTGCAATCTGTAAATCACTGTACATATGTTAGGTTAATAAAACCATGGGTTATATTTCAGGGGCAAGAAGATTTGGGGACACATTTTAAATATCACTGTGTAGGTAGCCACCTATTTCGCCTACCTGTAAGGCCGTTCTTCATTTCCTGAATCATTAAGGGGGGAGGATTAACCACAGTATTAAAAAAAAACCCATGGTGTAAAATGCTTTAAACGTTTCAATTGGTGCTACATAAATCTCACCCATTGTTGTTTTTAATGTGGTAGCTGTGTTAGAATAAAGAGTCTGCATTTGACTATATATTTAATTGGATTTCAGAATCTTGTGTTGCACAGCAGGAATCACTGAAAACCCCTGTGATGATTAGAATGAAAAGCCTTTTAAAAAAAACAAAAACAAGAAGGTTGCTTGGTTTCCTGATAGTGCAGATTTGATTTATAGATTCTCTGAATGATTTACTACTTTAGAGAAAAAATAAGAACCACAGATATAAATAAGTTCACAGGTCACCTGAAATATGCAATAGCCCATATCTCCACTTGCTCTGGTTTGGCCGTATGCAAAATGACCCAGTGCCTCTGGAAGGGTTCATCACTTTGTTTCAGATAGTACTATAGAGCTGTTGAAACTTTAATGCCTGAGTGAGATTCCTCCATTATCTTCTAGTAATCTTAGAAGAGACACTTTCCCATTGCCTGGCCCTCCAGAGTCTGATCTTTTCTTCTGATGAACTCTTCCCCTAAATAAACACATTTATCAATTCATTTCTCTAAAAGCTGAAAGTGGAGGATCTGGGGATCTTATTAAAATAGCAGGTTCGCAGGCTCCACCTCTAAGATTCTGATTTAGCTGATCTGTAGTGAAATACAGTTATATGCAGTTTAAATCCTTAATGATTCTGATGTGGGGTTCTTTGGATCACAATAGAGAAATACCGACTAGATGGTCTTTTAACCTTGAAGCCTAGCTTTTTGAGGAAGAATCCAGCCTTCAAATGGATACTCTTATTCTCTAGGTCTAACCAACTGACTACAGTAGCACTAGAATATAAAACCTTTTTGACCATACCCCATGCCTTCAGTTCCTTTTTGTTTCATAAACCTCCAAATACCATGATTAGTTTCAAACAGATGTGTTGAGTTTAGTTCATCTGGAGCAGCAATTCTGAGTGTGGTCTGGGGAAAACTCGGGTCCCCAAGGTCCTTTCCAAAAGTCCACAAGGTCAAAATATTTTCATCATTGTGTGAAGGCATTATTTGCTTTTTTCACTCTCATTCTCTCACTAGTGTACAGTGGAGTTTTCCAGAGGCTGCTTGATATGTGATGTCATTGCTTTGAGATTAATGAAACCTGTGGTTCTATATCCTGTGTTTTAAAACTTTTTCAGTTTTAATTTCTAATATGGTAATTATTGATAGATATAACCCACCCAAACAAAAGCTCTTTGGAGTCCTGAATAATTTTTAAGAGTGTGAAGTGGTCCTAGACCAAAAAGTTTTAGGACTTCTGTCCTATTTAACCAAACATAGTTTTAAAATGTGCATCAGTTAATGTAAACTGATGAAGTTGCTACCAAATCTCAAGGAAATCTCAAACCTGATTAAAATATTCAGATTCCTATTTTTTTGCCTCCTCTTATAAATTCTTAAGGTAGAAATGTTAGGTAGTTAGTCAGACATTAGCAGCAAGGAGGTGACAGTGGTGAGAAAGACAAGAAAGAGAAGTCAAGTTACACCCAACCATCTGGGGACTCTCCCCTGACCCCACCTAGAACAGGAGAAACTATGGTCATGTGGTGGGCAGCATATCCTGATAAAGAGGGGCACAGTAACACGAGGGAACCTCCCCGGGATGCACGTGCCCAGAATAGAGAGGCGTATAACCTATAGTAAACACAAACTCATTATATGACCATTATAATAAAATCTACATGGAGAAGGATGTGCTCTCACTCCCTCTTGCGAGAGCACCGGAATCACAACTAACTGCTGAACAATCATCTACAGGAAGACACTGGAACTCACCAAAAATGATACCCTATATCCAAAGACAAAGGAGAAGCCACAAAGAGATGGTAGGAGGGGCGCAATCACAATAAAATCAAATCCCATAACTGCTGGGTGGGTGACTCACAAACTGGAGAACACTTATATGACAGAAGTCCACCCACTGGAGTGAAGGTTCTGAGCCCCATGTCAGGCTTCCCAACCTGGGGGTCCGGCAACAGGAGGAGTAATTCCTAGAGAATCAGACTTTGAAGGCTAGTGGGATTTGATTGCAGGACTTTGACAGGACTGGAGAAAACAGACACTCCACTCTTGGAGGATACACACAAAGTAGTGTGCGTATTGGGACACAGAGGAAGGAGCAGTGATCCCACAGGAGACTGAGCCAGACCTACTGCCTGGTGTTGGAGGGTCTCCTGCAGAGGAGGGGGGTGGCTGTGGCTCACCACGGGGATGAGGACACTGGCAGCAGAAGTTCTGGGAGGTCCTCCTTGGCGTGGGCCCTCCCAGGGTCTGCAATTAGGCCAACCAAAGAGCCGGGTAGGCTCCAGTGCTGGGTGGCCTCAGGCCAAACAACCAACAGGGAGGGAACACAGCCCAACCTATCAACAGACAAGTGGATTAAAGTTTTACTGAGCTCTGCCCACCACAGCAACAGCCAGCTTTACCTACCACCAGTCCCTCCCATCAAGAAACTTGCACAAGCCTCTTAGATAGCTTCATCCACCAGAGGGCAGACGGCAGAAGCAAGGAGAACTACAATTCTTCAGCCTGTAGAATGAAAACCACATTCACAGAAAGATAGACAAAATGAAAAGGCAGACGACTATGTACCAGATGAAGGAACAAGATAAAACCCTAGAAAAACAACTAAATGAAGTGGACATAGGCAACCTTCCAGAAAAAGAATTCAGAATAATGATAGTGAAGATGATCCAGGACCTCAGATAAAGAATGGAGGCAAAGAAGAGAAGATGCAAGAAATGTTTAACAAAGACCTAGAAGAATTAAAGAACAAACACCTAGAAGAATTAAAGAACAAATAAAGAGAGATGAACAATACAATAACTGACATGAAAAATACACTAGAAGGAATCAATAGCAGAATAACTGAGACAGAAGAAAGGATAAGTGACCTGGAAGACAGAATGGTGGAATTCACAGCTGCGGAACAGAATAAAGAAAAAAGAATGAAAAGAAATGAAGACAGCCTAAGAGACCACTGGGACAGCATTAAACACAACAACATTCTCATTATAGGGGTCCCAGAAGGAGAAGGGAGAGCGAAAAGACCTGAGAAAATATTTGAACAGATTATAGTCAAAAACTTCCCTAACATGGGAAAGAAAATAGCCACCCAAGTCCAGGAAGTGCAGAGAGTCCCATATAGGATAAACCCAAGGAGAAACATGCCAAGACACATAGTAATCAAACTGGCAAAAAATTTAAAAAAAGAAAAATTACTGAAAGCAGCAAGGGAAAAATGACAAATAACATACAAGGGAACTCCCATAAGGTTAACTGATGATTTCTCAGCAGAAACTCTACAAACAAGAAGGGAGTGGCATGACATATTTAAAGTGATGATAGGGAAGAACCTACAACAAAGATTACTCTACCCATCAAGGATCACTTTCAGATTTGATGGAGAAATCAAAAGCTTTACAGACAAGCAAAAGCTAAGAGAATTCCAGACCACAAAACCAGCTCTACAACAAATGCTAAAGGAACTACACTAAGTGGGAAACACAAGAGAAGAAAAGGACCTATAAAAACAAACCCATAACAATTAAGAAAATGGTAATAGGGGCATACATATGGATAATTACCTTAAATGTAAATGGATTAAATGCTTCAACAAAAAGACACAGGCTTGCTGAATGGATACAAAAACAAGACACATATATATGCTGTCTACAGGAGACCCACTTCAGACCTAGGGACACATACAGACTGAAAGTGAGGGGATGGTAAAAGATATTCCTTGCAAATAGAAATCAAAAGAAAGCTGGAGTAGCAATAATCATATCAGATAAAATAGACTTTAAAATAAAGAATGTTACAAGAGACAAGGAAGGATGCTATATAATGATCAAGGGATCAATCCAAGAAGAAGATAAAACAATTATAAATATATATGCACCCAACATAGGAGCACCTCAATACATAAGGCAACTGCTAACAGCTATAAAAGAGGAAATCAAGGGTAAAACTATAATAGTGGGAGACTTTAACACCTCACTTACACCAATCGACAGATGATCCAAACAGAACATTAATAAGGAAACACAAGTGCTAAATGACACAATAGACCAGATAGATTTAATTGATATTTATAGAACATTTGCTCCAAAAACAGCTGATTACACTTTGTTCTCAAGTGTGCATGGAACATTCTCCAGGATAGATCACATCTTGGGTCACAAATCAAGCCTCAGTAAATTTAAGAAAACTGAAATCATATCAAGCCTCTTTACTGACCACAACGCTATGAGATTAGAAATCAATTACAGGAAAAAAAAACCCGTAAAAAACACAAACAAATGGAGGCTAAACAATATGCTACTAAATAACCAAGAGATCATGGAAGAAATCAAAGAGGAAATCAAAAAATACTTAGAGACAAATTACAATGAAAACACGATGATCCAAAACCTATGGGATGCAGCAAAAGCAGTACTAAGAGGGAAGTTTATAGCAATACAAGCCTACCTCAAGAAACAAGAAGAATCTCAGATAAACTGTCTAACCTTACACGTAAAGGAACTAGAGAAAGAAGAACAAACAAAACCCAAAGTAGCAGAAGGAAAGAAATCATAAAGATCAGAGCAGAAAGAAACGAAATAGGAACAAAGAAAACAATAAGAAAGATCAATAAAACTAAAAGCTGGTTCTTTGAGAAGATAAACAAAATTGATAAACCATTTGTCAGACTCATCAAGAAACAGAGGGAGAGGACTCAAATCAATAAAATTAGAAATGAAAAAGGAGAAGTTACAACAGACACGCAGAAATACAAAGCATCCAAAGAGACTACTACAAGCAACACTATGCCAATAAAATGGATAACCTGGAAGAAATGGACAAATTCTTAGAAAGGTATAACCTTCCAAGACAGAACCAGGAAGAAATAGAAAATACGAACAGGCCAATCATAAGTAATGAAACTGTGATTAAAAATCTTCAAACAAACAAAAGTCCAGGACCAGCTGGCTACACAGGTGAAGTCTATTAAACATTTAGAGAAGAGCTACCACCCATCTTTCTCAAACTCTTCCAAAAAATTGCAGAGGAAGGAACACTCCCAGACTCATTCTATGAGGCCACCATCACCCTGATACCAAAACCAAAGATACTACAAAAAAAGAAAATTACAGAACAATACCACTGATGTATATAGATAAAAAATCCTCAACAAAATACTAGCAAACAGAATCCAACAACACATTAAAAGGATCATATGCCATAATCAAGTGGGATTTATCCCAGAGATGCCAGGATTCTTCAATATATGCAAATCAATCAATGTGATATGCCATATTAATAAATTGAAGCCGAAAAACCGTATGATTATATCAATAGATGCAGAAAAAGATTTTGACAAAATTCAACACCCATTTATGATAAAAATTCTCCAGAAAGTCACCACAGAGGTAACTTACCTCAACATAATAAAGGCCATATATGACAAACCCACAGCAAACATCATTCTCAATGGTGAAAAAATGAAAACATTTCCTCTAAGACCAGGAACAAGACAAGGATGTCCATTCTCACCACTATTATTCCACATAGTTTTGAAAGTCCTAGCCATGGCAATCAGAGAAGAAAAAGAAATAAAAGGAATACAAATTGGAAAAGAAGAAGTAAACCTGTCACTGTTTGCATATGACAGGATACTTTATATACAGAATCCTAAAGATGTCACCAGAAAACTACTAGAGCTAATCAATGAACTTGGTAAAGTTGCAGGATATAAAATTAATGCACAGAAATCTCTTGCATTCCTATACACTAATGATGAAAAATCTGAAAGTGAAAGTAAGGAAACACTC
This sequence comes from Monodon monoceros, assembly GCF_005190385.1. Lineage (NCBI taxonomy): Eukaryota > Metazoa > Chordata > Mammalia > Artiodactyla > Monodontidae > Monodon > Monodon monoceros. The sequence continues at coordinate 105,973,431 of NW_021703779.1, read as the reverse complement.
CCATTTACCACTGCAACAAAAAGAATAAAATACCTAGGAATAAACCTACCTAGGGAGACAAAAGACCTGTATGCAGAAAACTATAAGACGCTGCTGAAAGAAATTAAAGATGATACAAACAGATGGAGAGATATACCATGTTCTTGGATTTGAAGAATCATTATTGTGAAAATGACTCTACTACCCAAAGCGATCTACAGATTCAATGCAATCCCTATCAAATTACCAATGGCATTTTTTACAGAACTACAACAAAAACATTAAAATTTGTATGGAGACACAAATGACCCCGAATAGCCAAAGCAGTCTTGAGGGAAAAAAACGGAGATGGAGGAAGCAGACTCCTTGACTTCAGGCTATACTACAAAGCTACAGTATTCAACACGTTATGGTACTGGCACAAAAACAGAAATACAGATCAATGGAACAGGATAGAAAGCCCAGAGGTAAACCCACGCACCTATGGTCAAGTAATACATGTTGTATTATATAGTGTAATACAGCACTATTTACAATAGCCAGGTCATGAAAGCAACCTAAATGCCCATTGACAGACGAATGGATAAAGAAGTTGTGGTACATATATACAATGTAATATTACTCAGCCATAAAAAGGAATGAAATTGGGTCATTTGTTGAGACATGAATGGATCTAGAGACTGCCATACAGAGTGAAGTAAGTCAGAAAGAGAAGAACAAATATCGTATATTAACGCATATATGTGGAATCTAGAAAAATGGTACAGATGAACCAGTTTGCAGGGCAGAAATAGAGACACAGATGTAGAGAACAAACGTATGGACACCAAGGGGTGAAAGTGACAGGGTGTGTGTGTGCGATGATTTGGGAGATTGGAATTGACACATATACACTTATATGTATAAAATAGATAACTAATAAGAACCTGCTGTATAAAAAAATAAATAAAATATAAAAAAGTAAAATCTACATGTGGTTTTTCCCCACAGCCCCCTCAGTGGGCATTTCTTAGCGAGTCAAGGGTGAAAGCATGTGCAGCAGTAAACTTGTTCCAAAGCTCAGGAGTGTCAATCAAATAATGATCCCCTGTCACTCCAAAAAGAGTGTTGGTGAATGTCGAGAAATTGGAACCCTTAGAAATTGTTGCTGGGAATGTAAAATGGTGTGGCCACTGTGAAAAACAGTTTGACGGTTCCTAAATAAGCTTAAAATAAAATTACCAAATGGCCCAGCATTTTCAACTCTTACATGTATACCCAAAGAACTGTATGCAGGTGTTCAAATAAAAACTTGTACACACACGCACACACACACACACACACACACACAAATAGTGCCCTTTCTGAGGGTTTCTTTGGGTCTTGTTTATGGTGAGAAAATATTTGCAAATGAAGCAACTGACAAAGGATTAATCTCCAAAATTTACAAGCAGCTCATGCAGCTCAATAACAAAAAAACAAACAACCCAATCCAAAAATGGGCAGAAGACCTAAATAGACATTTCTCCAAAGAAGATACACAGACTGCCAACAAACACATGAAAGAATGCTCAACATCATTAATCATTAGAGAAATGCAAATCAAAACTACAATGAGATATCATCTCACAACAGTCAGAGTGGCCATTATCAAAAATCGAGAAACAATAAATGCTGGAGAGGGTGTGGAGAAAATGGAACACTCTTGCACTTCTGGGAATGTGAATTGGTACGGCCACTATGGAGAACAGTATGGAGGTTCCTTAAAAAACTACAAATAGAACTACCATATGACCCAGCAATCCCACTACTGGGCATATACCCTGAGAAAACCATAATTCAAAAAGAGTCATGTACCAAAATGTTCATTGCAGCTCTATTTACAATAGCCCAGAGATGGAAGCAACCTAATGTCCATCATCGGATGAATGGATAAAGAAGATGTGGCACATATATACAATGGAATACTACTCAGCCATAAAAAGAAATGAAATTGAGTTATTTGTAGTGAGGTAGATGGACCTAGAGTCTGTCATACAGAGTGAGGTAGGTCAGAAAGAGAAAGACAAATACCATAAGCTAACACATATATATCGAATCTAAGAAAAAAATGTCATGAAGAACTGAGGAGTAAGACGGGAATAAAGACACAGATCTACTAGAGAATGGACTTGAGGATATGGGGAGTGGGAAGGGTAAGCTGTGCCAAAGTGAGAGAGTGGCATGGACATATATACACTACCAAACGTAAAATAGATAGCTAGTGGGAAGCAGCCGCATAGCACAGGGAGATCAGCTCGGTGCTTTGTGACCACCTAGAGGGGTGGGATAGGGAGGGTGGGAGGGAGGGAGACGCAAGAGGGAAGAGATATGGGAACATATGTATATGTATAACTGATTCACTTTGTTATAAAGCAGAAACTAACACACCATTGTAAAGCAATTATATTCCAATAAAGATGTAAAATAATAATAACAATAATAATTTAAGGTAGACCCTAATAAAGATGCAAGTAGCACTCTCTAGAACCGTACTGTATAATAGAATTTTCTGAAATGAGAGAAATGTCCTATATTTGTACTGACAATATCTTAACCGTTAGCCATATGTGATGATTATCCACTTGAAATGTGGCTAATATGACTGAGGAACTAAAATTTTTATTTTATTTAAATAGCCACCTGCAGCTAGCAGCTACCACATTGTCCTTAGAAGATAAAATTTAAATTAAAATTTATATTTTTTTATTCAAAAAAAAAAGTGCCCTTAAGCCTGTATAAGAATGCAGCTTTTGATTCACAGAAACAGCCTGATCTCTCTCTCTCTCTCTCTCTCTCTCTCTCTCTCTCCCTCTCTGAGAGTGTATCTTTGTTTCAATAAATTTTTGCTTTGTGCTTACGCTTAAAGGGGATGGTTTGCAATTCTTTGCTTACTACCGAGGGACCGAGATTGCTGGCCTGGGTCTTCCGCTGACCTCCTCGGTTGAAGCTATTTTGTTACGAGGCATGTCAACCCGGTGACAGAAAAGAGTAGTACAAAACAAGTAAAAAATTATTGACTTATTGAATGTCTCCTGCGTTATCACTACTACATAAGATATTGTAAATGAGGTAAAAATATGTTCTGACTTGAGCAGCTTACATTCTTTTAGGGAAAATAAAAATAAATTATATCTAATGAATGTCTAACTGAAGAATGTTTCCATTATTTTTTAGAACTTAATCAAAAGCAAAGACAGGTGAGAGGTAAGCAATCTAATCACAGAGGGTTTCTCAGAAGAGGTAGAACCACAGCCCTACTTTGAAGGAGATTTGAATAGGAAAATAAAACATGCTGTCATGTGAAATCCATTCCTAAAAGCTACTACAGTTAGAATTTCAAGGGATTTTTATTTTCATAACTTATCTTCCTATATTGCTTGATTTCATTTTACAAATAACATGATTTTACTAAACAATAACACTTTAAAACAAAACAAAAAATGTCTCAGAGATCTAAAGCAATATCCAGACTATTAGAGGCTAAAACAAGCTGAAACCCCTGCCTCAGGGTCATAGAAATTAAGAAGGAATTGTTTTTCCAGTGGAATTAACTTAGATAACAGTCATAGACCTTTTATTCACCTTTGGCTATTGGCTAAAGCCATAGAGAAAATTGTTACCAAAGCCTGGCTTCAAAATCATATTTTCCCTCTGTTTTTACTCTGTATAGCCATCTCGTTTTTATATGACTCTGGGTATTTTTTTGTTTGGTTGTTTTCTTTTCTTTCTTCTCTCTCTCTTTTTTTTCTTTTTTTGGGGCTCTGTTTTATGTATTTTTAACTGGTCAGATTATTTTGGACTGAAGGTTCTGTACTGAGACTCAAACGCTCTCTAGGGAGCTTCAGCTGACATTACATATGGAATGTCCAGTTGCTGCATGGCTTGTGCTCAGAGCTATGTAGGACCACTGGAGCTTTTCAACTGCTACGAAAGTAGCCAATATCTTTTCTCTCTTCAGTGCTAACAATGGCTTGCAATTCACTTTATTTATTTATTTTTTTAACATCTTTATTGGAGTATAATTGTTTTACAATGGTGTGTTAGTTTCTGCTTTATAACAAAGTGAATCAGTTATACATATACATATATCCCCATATCTCTTCCTTCTTGTGTCTCCCTCCCTCCCACCCTCCCTATTCCACACCTCTAGGTGGTCACAAAGCACAGAGCTGATCTCCCTGTGCTATGCGCTGCTTCCTACTAGCTATCTATTTTACGTTTGGTAGTATATATCAGTCCATATCACTCTCTCACTTTGTCTCAGCTTACCCTTCCCCCTCTCCATGTCCTCAAGTCCATTATCTACGTCTGCAGCTTTACTCCTGTCCTGCCCCTAGGTTCTTCATAACCATATTTTTTTTAGATTCCATATATATGTGTTAGCACACGGTATTTGTTTTTCTCTTTCTGACTTACTTCACTCTGTATGACAGTCTCTAGATCCATCCACCTCACTACAAATAACTCAATTTCATTTCTTTTTATGGCTGAGTAATATTCCACTGTATATATGTGCCACTTCTTCTTCATCCATTCATCTGTCAATGGACACTTAGGTTGCTTCTATATCCTGGCTATTGTAAATAGAGCTGCAATGAACATTGTGATACATGACCCTTTTTGAATTATGGTTTTCTCAGGGTATATGCCTAGGAGTGGGATTGCAGGGTCATATGGTAGTTCTATTTTTATTTTTTTAAGGAACCTCCATACTGTTCTCCATAGTGACTGTATCAATTTACCTTCCCACCAACAATGCAAGAGGGTTCCCTTTTCTCCACACCCTCTCCTGCATTTACCATTTGTAGATGTTTTGATGATAGCCATTCTGAATGGTGTGAGGTGATATCTCATTGTAGTTTTGATTTGCATTTCTCTAATGATTACTGATGTTAAGCATTCTTTCATGTGTTTGTTGACAAACTGTATATCTTCTTTGGAGAAATGTTTATTTAGGTCTTCTGCCCATTTTTGGATTGGGTTGTTTGTTTTTTGGATATTGAGCTGCATGAGCTACTTGTAAATTTTGGAGATTAATCCTTTGTCAGTTGGTTCACTTGCAAATATTTTCTCCCATTCTGAGGGTTGTCTTTTGATCTTGTTTAGGTTTCTTTTGCTGTGCAAATGCTTTTAAGTTTCATTAGGTCCCATTTGTTTATTTTTGTTTTTATTTCCATTTCTCTAGGGGGTGTGTCAAAAAGGATCTTGCTGTGATTTATGTCATAGAGTGTTATGCCTATGTTTTCCTCTAAGAGTTTAATAGTGTCTGGGATTATATTTATGTCTTTAATCCATTTTGAGTTTATTTTGTGTATGGTGTTAGGAAGTGCTCTAATTAAATTCTTTTACAAGGAGCTGTCCAGATTTCCCAGCACCACTTATTGAAGAGGTTGCCTTTTCTCCATTGTATATTCTTGCCTGCGTTATCAAAAATAAAGTGACCATATGTGCATGGGTTTATCTCTGGGCTTTCTATCCTGTTCCATTGATCTATATTTTGGTTTTTGTGCCAGTACCATACTGTCTTGATAACTGCAGCTTTGTAGTATAGTCTGAAGTCCAGGAGCCTGATTGCTCCAGCTCTGTTTTTCTTTCTCAACATTGCTGTGCCTACACAGGGCCTCTTGTGTTTCCATACAAATTGTGAAATTTTTTGTTCTAGTTCTGTGAAAAATGCCGTTGGTACTTTGATAGGGATTGCATTCAATCTGTAGGTTGCTTTGGGTAGTATAGTCATTTTCACAGTGTTGATTCTTCCAATCCAAGAGCATGGTATATCTCTCCATCTGCTTGTATCATCTTTAATTTCTTTCATCAGTGTCTTATAATTTTCTGCATACAGGTCTTTTGTCTCCTCAGGTATGTTTATTCCTAGGTATTTTATTCTTTTTGTCACAATGGTAAATGGGAGTGTTTCCTTAATTTCTCTTTCAGCTTTTTCATCACTAGTTTATAGTGATGCAAGAGATTTCTGTGCATTAATTTTGTATCCTGCTACTTTACCAAATTCATTGATTAGCTCTAGTAGTTTTCTGGTAGCATCTTTAGGATTCTCTATGTATAGTATCATGTCATCTTGCAAACAGTGACAGTTTTACTTCTTCTTTTCCGATTTGTATTCTTTTCCTTCCTTTTTCTTCTCTGATTTATGTGGCTAAAAGTTCCAAAACTATGTTAAATAATAGTGGTGAGAGTGGGAAACCTTGTCTTATTCCAGATCTTAGAGGAAATTGTTTCAGTTTTTCACCATTCAGAATGATGTTGGCTGTGGGTTTGTCATATATGGTCTTTATTATGTTGAGGAAAGTTCCCTCTATGCCTAATTTCTAGAGGGTTTTTTTAATCATAAATGGTTTTGAATTCTGTTTAAAACTTTTTCTGCATCTATTAGGATGCTCATACGGTTTTTAACCTTCAATTTTTTAATATGGTGTATCACATTGATTGATCTGCTTATACTGAAGAATACTTGCATTCCTGGGATAAACTCCAGTTGAACATGGTGTATGATCCTTTTAATGTGCTGCTGGAGTCAGTTTGCTAGTAATTAGTTGAGGATTTTTGCATCTTTGTTCATCATTGATATTGGCCTGTAGCTTTCTTTCTTTGTGACATCTTTGTCTGGTTTTGTTATCAGGGTGATGGTGGCCTCATAGAATGAGTTTGGGAGTGTTCCTCCCTCTGCTATATTTTGGAAGAGTTTGAGAAGGATAGGTGTTAGCTCTTCTCTAAATGTTTGATAGAATTCACCTGTGAAGCCAGCTGGTCCTGGGCTTTTGTTTGTTGGAAGATTTTTAATCACAGTCTCAATTTCAGTGCTTGTGATCGGTCTGTTTATATTTTCTATTTCTTCATGGTTTGGTCTCGGAAGGTGGTGCTTTTCTAAAAATGTGTCCATTTCTTCCAGGTTTTCCATTTTATTGGCATATAGTTGCTTGTAGTGATCTCTCATGATCCTTTGTATTTCTGCAATGTCAGTTGTTACTTCTCCTTTTACCTTTCTAATTCTATTGATTTGAGTCTTATCCCTTTTTTTCTTCATGTGTCTGGCTAATGGTTTATCAATTTTATTTATCTTCTCAAAGAACCAGCTTTTAGTTTTATTGATGTTTGCAATTTTTTCCTTCATTTCTTTTTCACTTATTTCTGATCTGATATTTTTGATTTCTTTCCTTCTGCTAACTTTGGCGTGTTTTTGTTCTTCTTTCTCCAATTGCTTTAGGTGTAAGTTTAGATTGTTTATTTCAGATGTTTCTTGTTTCTTCATATAGGCTTGTATTGCTGTAAATTTCCCTCTTTGAACTGCTTTTGCTGCATCCCATAGGTTTTGGGTTATCGTGTTTTCATTGTCATTTTTTTCTAGGTAATTTTCGATTTCCTCTGATTTCTTCAGTTATCTCTTGGTTATTAAGTAGTGTATAGTTTAGCCTCCATGTGTTTGCATTTTTCACAGATTTTTTTCCTGTAATTGGTATTTAGTCTCATAGAGTTGTGGTCAGAAAAGATACTTGATATGATTTCAATTTTCTTAAATTTACCAAGGCTTGATTTGTGACCCAATGTATGATCTATCCTGTAGAATGTTCCATGAGAACTTGAGAAGAAAGTGTATTCTGTTGTTTTTGGATGGATTGTCTTATAAATATCAATTAAGTCCATCTTTTTTAATGTATCATTTAAAGCCCATGTTTCCTTATTTATTTTCATTTTGGATCATCTGTCCATTGGTGAAAGTGGGGTGTTAAAGTCTCCTACTCTGATTGTGTTACTGTTGATATCCCCTTTTATGGCTGTTAGCATTTGCCTTATGTATTGAGGTGCTCCTATGTTGGGTGCATAATTATTTACAATTGTTATATCTTCTTCTAGGATTGATCCCTTTATCATCATGTAGTGTCCTTCTTTGTCTCTTGTAATAGTCTTTCTTTTAACGTCTTTTTTAGTGATATGAGAATTGCTACACCAGCATTCTTTTGATTTCCATTTGCATGGAATATCTTTCTCCATCCCCTCACTTTCAGTCTGTATGTGTCCCTAGGTTTAATGTGGGTCTCTGGTAGACAGCATATGGGTCTTGTTTTTGTATCCATTCAGCAAGCCTGGGTCTTTTTGTTGAAGCATTTAATCCATTCACGTTTAAGGTAATTATCGATATGTAAATTCTTATTATCATTTTCTTAATTGTTTTAGGTTTGTTATTGTACGTCTTTTCCTTCTCTTGTGTTTCCTCCCTAGAGAAGTTCCTTTAGCATTTGTTGTAAAGCTGGTTTGGTGGTGCTGAATTCTCTTAGCTTTTGCTTGTCTGTAAAGGTTTTAATTTCTCCATTGGATCTGAATGAGATCCTTGATGGGTAGAGTAATCTTGGTTGTAGGTTTTTCTCCTTCATCACTTTAAATATGGCCTGCCAGTCCCTTCTGTCTTGCAGAGTTTCTGCTGAAAGATCAGCTGTTAACCTTATGGGGATTCCCTTGTATGTTATTTGGTGTTTTTCCCTTGCTGCTTTTAATATTTTTTCTTTGTATTTAATTTTTGATAGTTTGATTAATATGTGTCTTGTGTATTTCTCCTTGGATTTATCCTGTATGGGACTCTCTGCACTTCCTGGACTTGATTAACTATTTCCTTTCCCATATGAGGTAAGTTTTCAACTATAATCTCTTCAAATATTTTCTCAGTCCCTTTCTTTTTCTCTTCTTCTTCTGAGACCCCTATAATTCGAATGTTGGTGTGTTTAATATTATCCCAGAAATCTCTGAGACTGTCCTCAATTCTTTTCATTCTTTTTTCTTTGTTCTGCTTTACAGTAGTTATTTCCACTATTTTATCTTCCAGGTCACTTATCCATTCTTCTGCCTCATTTACTGTGCTATTGATTCCTTCTAGAGAATTTTTAATTTTATATATTGTGTTGTTCATCATTGTTTGTTTGGCCTTTAGTTCTTCTAGGTCCTTGTTAAACGTTTCTTGTATTTTCTCCATTCTGTTTCCAAGATTTTGTATCATCTTTACTATTATTACTCTGAATTCTTTTTCAGGTATACCGCCTATTTCCAGTTCATTTATTTGGTCTGGTGGATTTTTATCTTGCACCTTCATCTGCTGTGTATTTCTCCATCTTCTCATTTTGCTTAACTTACTGTGTTTGGGTTTCCTTTTTGTAGGCTGCAGTTTCGTAGTTCCTGTTGTTTTTGGTGTCTGCCCCCAGTGGCTAAGGTTGGTTCAGTAGGCTGTGTAGGCTTCTTGGTGGAGGGGACTAGTGCCTGTGTCCTGGTAGATGAGGCTGGATCTTGTCTTTATGGTGGGCAGGTCTGTGCCCGGTGGTGTGTTTTAGGGTGTCTCTGACCTTATTATGATTTTAGGCCGTCTCTCTGCTAATGGGTGGGGTTGTGTTCCTGTCTTGCTAGTTGTTACCCATAGGGTGTCCAGCACTGTAGCTTGCTGGTTGTTGAGTGGAGCTGTGTCTTAGCATTGAGATGGATATCTCTGGGAGAGCTTTTGCCATTTAATATTACATGGAGCCAGAAGGTCTCTGGTGGACCAGTGTCCTGAACTCAGCTCTACCACCTCAGAGGCACAGTCCTGACACTCGGCCAGAGCACCAAGACCCTGTCAGCCACAAGCTCAGAGGAAAAGGGAGAAGGAAAGAAAGAAAGAAAGAAAAATGTAAAGTAAAATAAAATAATTATAATAAAATTAAAAAATAATTATTGAAAATTAAAAAGTAATAAAAAACGGAAAGTAAGAAGAGTACAACCAAACTAAAAAACAAATCCACCAATGATAACAAGTGCTAAAAACTATCCAAAAAAAAAAGGAAAGACAGAATCCTAAGACAAATGGTAAAAGCAAAACTATACAGACAAAATCACAAAAAGAAGCATACACATACACACTCACAAAAAGAGAAAAAGGAAAAATATATACATATCATTGCTCCCAAAGTCCACCACCTCAATTTTTGGATGATTCCTTGTATATGCAGGTGTTCCACAGATGCAGGGTACATAAAGTTCATTGTGGAGATTTAATCCGCTGCTCCTGAGGCTGCTGGGAGAAATTTCCCTTTCTCTTCTTTGTTCGCACAGCTCCTGGGGTTCACCTTTGGATTTGGCCCTGCCTCTGCATGTAGGTCGCCTGAGGGCATCTGTTCATTGCTCAGACAGGACCGCGTTAAAGAAGCAGCTGATTAGAGGCTCTAGCTCACTCAACCCGGGCAGAGAGAGGGTAGGGAATGTGGGGCTAGCCTGCATTGTCAGAGACCGTTGTGACATTGCAACAGCCTGAGGTGTGCCATGTGTTCTCCCGGGGAAGTTGTCCCTGGATCACGGGACCCTGGCAGTGGCGGGCTGCACAGGCTCCTGGGAGGTGAGTTGTGGATAGTGACCTATGCTTGCACACAGGCTTCTTGGTGGCTGCAGCAGCAGCCTTAGCATTTCATGACTATCTCTTGTGTCCGTGCTGATAGCTATGGCTCACGTCCATCTCTGGAATTGTTTAGGTGGTGCTCTGAATCCCTTCTCCTCCGTGCACCCCGAAACAATGGTGTCTTGCCTCTCAGGCAGGTCTAGTCTTTTTCCCGGACTCCCTCCATCTATCTCTGGCACACTGGCTCCCTTCAGGCTGTGTTCACGCAGCCAACCCCAGTCCTCTCCCTGGGATCTGACCGAAGCCCGAGCCTCAGCTCCCAGCCCCTGCCTGCCCTGGCGGGTGAGCAGAGAAGCCTCTCAGGCTGGTGAGTGCCGGTCAGCACTGATCCTCTGTGTGGGAATCTCTCCGCTTTGCCCTCTGCACCCCTGTTGCTGCGTTCTCCTCCTCGGCTCCAAAGCTTCCCCCCTCTGCCACCCGCAGTCTCCGCCCGCGAAGGGGCTTCCTAGTGTGTGGAAACCTTTCCTCCTTCACAGCTCCCTCCCACTGGTGCAGGTCCCATCCCTATTCTTTTGTCTCTGTTTTTTCTTTTTTCTTTTGCTCTACCCAGGTATGTGGGGAGTTTCTTGCCTTTTGGGAAGTCTGAGGTCTTCTGCCAGCATTCAGTAGGTGTTCTGCAGGAGTTGTTCCACATGTAGATGTATTTCTGATGTATATGTGGAGAGGAAGGTGATCTCCGCATCTTACTCCTCTGCCATCTTGAAGTTCTCCCCTGCAATTCACTTTAAATTCTCCTCATGATGACCCTTTGTATTATATCTGTAGTAAATATAAAGCAGTAGTTCCTGTTTTTGCTAAATTCATCAGACTTTATTTTTTTACTGGAGACAAAAATGTCCTCCATTCCTATATTTGGGCCCTTTTAGCTCTATTATGTAGGTTCCTGAAAGACTTTCCCAAGGGTCTTGGCTACCCTGTTGAAAGAATACCATTTCTATGTGTGCGTCTACTATGCACCATATCGCACAATTGTTTGATTTTCATAAGATTAAAATAACAACAATTTTGATTTTTCTGATGTCTCCTACTTTTATTTCCAAGAAGTTTTCTCTGTGATTTTACTGGACTTGAGGAAACAGTAGGGGAAAGAAGTTTTGATTATGCAAATATAAAAATTATCAAAGTGGGGGTACCTACCAGACAGATTTGATGAGAGCTCACAGTGCTTTTCGATATTTACTTCTTGTCACCAAATTAAATTTCACATATATTTAGTAAGCGGATTACAACATTTAAACAAATAATAACTTTATGCAGCAAAACCTAATTATATTTATTTAGTCTTGTACTTTGGGTCACTCACAGGAAACAGATTTGGAATCGCCAATATAAAGTTCTCAGTATTCATTATATCATACACTCTATTATTTGCTAACAGAAGCTACATTTTATAGTCTGAACTACTTTCCAAACCCAAGCTAAGATGTGATACATCTGCAAAGTCTTTTTTTTCCTGTGGCTTAGGAGAATTCATAGGTGATGTTACTCAAGTTTCTCTTATAAAAAATCTTACAGTACAAAATTAACTTAAAGATTTTGGGGAATATAATGTGGTTTAAATATAAATTCATTGCATGGCAATTACCTGACAGCATAGTGGAATATACCACCATAATAGGAAATTGCAATAAAAGGAAAATTGATGCTATAGAGTCTTCAAAACTTAAAGGAATAAAGAGAACTTATTAAGCAAGTGTGCCATTATATGTCATCCCTGTGAGCTTAATATGTGCATTAATATAAGCATAAATATATTCAACATATCTGTCAAATATTTAAAGGGTACATATCTTAGATTAAATACCTCACCATTGGTTGGTTTGTTGTTAGGTATATATTTTATATACATATTTTATCTAAAGTTTAGAACACAGAACTAGTAATGTGAAACAAAAATTAAACCTCTAGTGTCTAGAAAATTAAACATACTAAAGGAGATTATGCCACGATTATTATTGGACTAAACAATAAGCATCTTAAGAATTCTTCTTTGGGGAATGTGAAATAATGTGTGGTATACTATTACTAGGGCTATAACTGCATTCTTGAGAATTGCAAAGTGTGCTGATAAAGATCTTCCATGTTTGCAAGTCAGAGAACACAAATCTATTGTCATTTTTGCTGAAAACATATTTTTAACCAAAATCTCTGAAATTGCTCACTCCCGCACATACATCTACTGAAGATTATTTTGAAAATTGTGCCACTGACTTCTTAGATAGCTCATACTACATTATGTGCAAGTGCAAGAGAAGGAAATGAAGAAAAGGAAGAATATGGAAGGTGATATTCAGTGTAAAGTTTTCTAACCCTTCTGTTCTAAATATGTAACCATCTTTTGCTCTCTGGTATGTGTAAGATCAGATAGGATCTAGAAGGTAGTAAGAGAAAATGGTAGGAAGCACAGTGAAAAGCAGCCTCTACTCAAAGAGAAAATGTCAAATGTCTAATTCTTCTGAAAATTTTGGAGGAGACAAAAAATAAATGTCTGGTCAAAGGCCAAGCTCCACAAATATTTATTCCATTGTATATATGTTTTATTTTGTTCTGAAACTTAAAACAACTCTGTAAAAGCCACTGAATCACAAAGGGAGAACTGACAACTGCCAGAAGGTCAAAATTGATGACAAGTACTTTAGAGAAAGTAGTTTATAACCACCTATTTTTTTCCAATTTCTGAACTATTGACATTTTGTTTATGATGGAACTCCACTTAATACTATAAAGTTCAATTTTACTACTTGTGAATTCTAGATGTGATTTTAGATAAAATTTGGTGTTTGCAAAGCCCTTTTTAATGTTACTTATCAATTCTTCCCTCTTTAAAGAGGCAAGTAGAAAATAAGAACACATCTAACTAAACTAGAATCATGGGAAATAGCAGTGGTAATCAATATTCTAGCCAGCTAAGGATAAAAGTAGAAATGTTCTAACTTATTTAGGTAGGAAGCTACTGAAATTTTCACTTAGCATGTCTCGACATAGTGGTTAGGAGTAATGGCTCAGGAATTACCTGTGTGCTCTTAGATAGGTTATTTATCTTCTCTGAACTTCAGCTTCTTCATCTGTAAAATAAGGATAATAATATTGCCAACCTTATGGGGTTGTTGTGAGAATTAAATAAAATGATGCATGTAAAATACCTAGCACCATGCCTGGTAAATAGTAATTATTCAATACACTTGTTACAGCATTTAGGAGGAAAGTTCCCAGATTAATAATATAGCTTTGGGAGTAGCACTTGTTTTCATTATTGAAAATTTGGGAGCAACTACTATCAATAACTGTAGGTGGATATCTTGAGGAGAACACCTTAGAATATTTTAGAGCATTTGGGCACATGAAGAAGTAATACAACTACATCTATATGTCCCCAATCCTAAAGTAATGAATTCTATGAGATAGAGAATATGTATTTTTAAAAATCAGAGAAAATTTTCTACTAAAATAAGGATGTCTGACAGGGTACAAAATTTACAAAGTGGAGTTGAAGAATTTGTTTTCTTATAAAATGACATTTTTTTCTTTTTTGAATGTTTCTCACTGGGGGTATAAATCACTTTCTAGACTGAGAAGTAATGATCTTTCAGATATACTGATGAGAATGGGGTCGAATCTAAACTGGTATATTTGAAAAGATTTCACTATGCTTAATTTCTTATTATTTTATTCTAATGAAACTTTTTAACTTCTTCTACACTTGTTTTCCCCTCAACAAAGTTGAGCTACCCTTTCTTCTCTCTAATCAACCACAATCGACTTCTCAACATTAAGTCATCATTGGATGTATTTTGTAAAGTGCAGTATGTGAAAAGGGCAGTATATTAATTTGAGTTATGCCAAGAATTGATCAGAAAAAATGTACTTGAAGAAGGGGGAGTATGTTCTAGTCCCAGCTATGCCACTAACTCATTTGTGTAAATTGAGGTGAGCCATTTGATCTCTTTAAGCTTGAATTCCCCATCTGTAAAATGAAGGAATTTAATATAGTCATCTTTCTGGTTTTATGATTCTAGAAGCAGAATTCAGAATTAATGTTGTTCATTTTTAGATGGAATTACGTATACTACTGTTCAAACCATGTTTGTTTTAGATCTGTTACCTAGTCCTTTAAAATCTTATTTAATATAGCCTATTGATAGATATGGAATTTAGTTCTGTCTCCAAAATGGGAAAGTGCTACGATCTGAATGTTTATGTCCCTCCCCAATTCATATGTTGAAAACCTAATGCCCAAGGTAATGGTATCAGAAGGTAGAGTCTTTGGGAGGTGATTAGGTCATCATGAGTGAGATTCGTGCCCTTATAAAAGAGGCCCCAGAGAACTAGCTCATCCCTTACACCATATGAGGACATAGTGAAAACTTGGCAGTCTGCATCTTAGAAGAGCAGCTTCTTCAGAACTCCATCATACTTGGCACCTTGATTTTGGACTTCCAGCCTCCAAAACTGTGAGAAATAAATGTCTGCTGTTTATAAGCCACACAATCTGTGGTATTTTGTTATAGCAGCCTGAATGGACTGAAATAAAAAGATATAATATATGCCCCTCTATTATCAAGAGAGAAAAAACAAACAGCTAATTATTATCACAGTCCTAGTGTATGAACATAGTCTTTCATCTTCCCCATAAACTCCTCATATGAAAGTTTTGATGAACACACTTAAACTAAATATAGTACCTAGTGAATAATCCTTTGCCAACAGAACTGCTAAATAGTACATTCTGATGGGTAGGACTTGGTTCATGCCAGTAAGTTAACTCTTTCGAACTCAGTGGGTACAGCCCTCTCTGAATGGACTCAGGCAACAGATTAATATTTTTCTCACAGGTGAACAATCCGTTTGTCCACACATAATTAAAGTGTTATTTTACTAGTCCTCTGACCAAAAATATGTCTATCTGCTCCTTGACAAATTGCTTACCTGATTCTTTGGCTAATATCTTACATAAGAAACAGTTTAACTCTTTCTCTTTCTTCCTTTCTTCCTTTCTTCCTTCCTTCCTTCCTGCCTGCCTGCCTTCCTTTCTTTTTCTCTTTCTTTCTTATTTTGTCTTACAGCATGCCTATTTCACTATTTACCTTACACATTTAGGAAATGCACAAATATATTTACAGGACCTGAACTTTTTTTTTTTCTTAACATCTTTATTGGGGCATAATTGCTTTACAATTGTTTGTTAGTTTCTGCTTTATAACAAAGTGAATCAGTTATACATATGTTCCCATAACTCTTCCCTCTTGCGTTTCCTTCCCTCCCCCCCCCCCCTTCCCCCCCCCCCCCGCACAACGCACCGAGCTTATCTCCCTGTGCTATGCGGCTGCTTCCCCCTAGCTATCTACCTTACGTTTGGTGGTGTATATATGTCCATGCCTCTCTCTCGCTTTGTCACAGCTCACCCTTCCCCCTCCCCATATCCTCAAGTCCATTCTCTAGTAGGTTTGTGTCTTTATTCCTGTCTTACCCCTAGGTTCTTCATGACATTTTTTTTTCTTAAATTCCATATATATGTGTTAGCATACAATATTTGTCTTTCTCTTTCTGACTTACTTCACTCTGTATGACAGACTCTAGGTCCATCCACCTCATTACAAATAGCTCAACTTCGTTTCTTTTTATGGCTGAGTAATATTCCATTGTATATATGTGCCACATCTTCTTTATCCATTCATCCGATGATGGGCACTTAGGTTGATTCCATCTCTGGGCTATTGTAAATAGAGCTTCAATGAACATTTTGGTACATGACTCTTTTTGAATTATGGTTTTCTCAGGGTATACGCCCAGTAGTGGGATTGCTGTGTCATATGGTGGTTCTATTTGTAGTATTTTAAGGAACCTCCATACTGTTCTCCATAGTGGCTGTACCAATTCACATTCCCAGAAGCAGTGCAAGAGTGTTCCATTTTCTCCACACCCTCTCCAGCATTTATTGTTTCTAGATTTTTTGATGATGACCATTCTGACTGGTGTGAGATGATATCTCATTGTAGTTTTGATTTGCATTTCTCAAATGATTAATGACGTTGAGCATTCTTTCATGTGTTTGTTGGCAGTCTGTATATCTTCTTTGGAGAAGTGTCTGTTTAGGTCTTCTGCCCATTTTGGATTTGGGTTTTTTGTTTTTTTGTTATTGAGCTACATGAGCTGCTTGTAAATTTTGGAGATTAATCCTTGGTCAGTTGCTTCATTTGCAAGTATTTTCTCCCATTCTGAGGGTTGTCTTTTGGTCCTGTTTATGGTTTCCTTTGCTGTGCAAAAGCTTTTAAGTTTCATTAGGTCCCATTTGTTTATTTTTGTTTTTATTTCCATTACTCTAGGAGGTGGGTCAGAAAGGATCTTGTTGTGATTTATGTCACAGAGTGTTCTGCCTATGTTTTCCTCTAAGAGTTTGATAGTTTCTGGCCTTACATTTAGGTCTTTAATCCATTTTGAGCTTATTTTTGTGTATGGTGTTAGGGAATGATCTAATCTCATACTTTTACATGTACCTGTCCAGTTTTCAGACCTGGACTTTTTATTGAGATCTAACCTACATACAATAAAATGCATCTTCAGTGTTCCATCTGATGTTTAGACAGCTGTATAAATCCATGTAATCACCATCTAAAACAAAATGCAGAAGAACATTTCCATCATTCCAGAAGTTTCTTTCATGTCCCTTTCCAGTTTATTCTCCCTGCACCTAGAGGGAGTGGCTTTCTAATTTTTATCACCATAAATTGATTTGCCAGCTCAAAAATATTATTTAAATGTAATCATTTAGTATGAGTTCATTTATGCCTAACTTCTTTGTTTTTGAGACTTATCCAAGCTAGTGCTCATTTTGTTAGTCCATTCCTTTTTACTGCTGAATAGTATCCCATTGTGTAAAAGTAGCATGTGTTGTTAATCAATTCTCCTGTTGATGGACCTTGGTGTTGCTTCCATTTGGGGGCTATTATTAATAAATATGTTATGAAGATTGTTGTACAAAGCCTGTGTATTTATATATGTGTGTGTGTTTATTTTACTATAGACTTGAAACTGCTTTTGGATGAAAAGGAATTATGGCTCACATCATGTATAATGGTAACAATAAACGAAAAACACTAGGCTTCTTATATTAATTTCAAACAAAGCAGACTAAGAAAAAGGAAAATTATTAGGGATAAAGGTGGAATTACATGATGATGAAGTGTCAACTTGCCAAAAAATAGCAAGCCTTAATGTGTTCACATCTAACAACAGAGCATCAAAATATATAAAGCAAAAACTCATAGAACTGTAATAAAAAATAGACAAATCCATTATTATAGCTAGGAACTTCAACAGTATTCTTTCAGTAACTGATAAATCAAGCAAGCAGAACATCAGTAAGCATATAGTTGACCTGAATAGCACTATCAATCAACTTGATCTTATTGATATTTATAGAATACGCCAACTAACAACAGCATAATAAACATTCTTTTTAAGCTCACAAGGAACATTTGCCAAGATAGATCACATTCTGGGTCATAGTACTCACTTTAACAAATTTAAGAGAATATAAATCACACAAAGTCCTCAGGGTATAATGGAATTAAATGAGAAATTGATAAAACAGAGATAAAAAGAATACTGCCAAATATTTTGAAATTAAACAACACATTAATTCAATATTTCAGTCAATTTAATTAATAAATGAACTGTGTCAAGTAATGTCTCAAGAGAAATTAAAAATAATTTGAGGGCTTCCCTGGTGGCGCAGTCGTTGAGAGTCCGCCTGCCGATGCAGGGGACACGGGTTCGTGTCCCGGTCCGGGAAGATCCCACATGCCGCGGAGCGGCTGGGCCCGTGAGCCATGGCCGCTGAGCCTGCGCATCCGGAGCCTGTGCTCCTCAACGGGAGAGGCCACAACAGTGAGAGGCCCGCGTACGAAAAAAAAAAAAAAATAATAATTTGAACTAGTGTACCTGAAACTAACACAACATTGTAAATCAACTATACTTCAATAATAAAAAATAATTTGAACTAAATGAAAATGTAACTTATCAAAGCTTACAGGATGCAGCAAAAGCAGTACTTAGAGATAAATTTATAGCATTGAATGCATATATTAGAAAAGAAGAAAGACCTAAGATCAATAAACTTAGCTTATACCATAGGAGGCAAGAGAAATAAGAAAATTTGAAGATTAAAGCAACCAAAGGAAAGAAATAATAAAAATTAGAGTATAATTTCAAAGACATTGAAAACAGGAAAACAATAGAGGAAATCCATGAAAATAAATGCTCGTTCTTTTAAAAGATCAATTTAATTGATAAACCTCTAGCCTAACTAACCCAGAAAAAAAAGTAGTCACAAAACAATGATATAAAAAAAAAATACAGTCATTACCATTACCTTAAAATGATAATAAAAGTGCTATATACAGCTCTATGCTCACAAGTTTTACAATTTGATGAAATTAACCTACTCCTTGAAAGACACAAACTACCAATACTCACAAGGAAAAAATAGAAAATCTGAACAGGCATAGGTCTATAAATAAGTTGAATTAAAAATGAAAAAATTACAAAGAAGGAAAGCCCTCATCTCAGAGAAATTATATCAAATGTTATGGAAGGAATAATAACAATTCTCCACAATCTCTTTCAGATGACAGAAGGAGAGGAAACATTTCCTAACTCACTTGATATATGAAGCAGATATTACCCTATACCAAAACCAGATAAAGATGTTAAATAAAGAAATGTATAGACTGCTATCTATCATGAGCACAGATGCAAAAATCTTCAACAAACTATCAGGAAATCGAATCCAGCAATGTATACAAATAATTTTACATCATTTCCAATAGAATTTACTGGAGTTTTTTCAGTTCATTTCAACATTTGAACATCATTCAATGTAATTCAACACAACAATATATTTAAGAAGAATCATAATCATACAATTGATGCAGAAAAAGCATTTGACAAAATCCAACATCCATTCTGAAAAAAGTTTCAGCATACTCAGAATAGAGAGGAACTTCCTTAATTTGATTTTTAAAAAATCAACAAAAGCCCTACAGCTACTTAATGGTAAGAAACTGATCTCTTAACCCTAAAACTTGGAATAGAGTATAAAAAAACATGAAACAGTTCTAAATGCACATTTCTAAGTTAAAAAAACCAGTCAAAGAAGGTTACACACTTTATTTACTTTTTTTAACATTTATATATTTAATTTCAGTGGTAGGTGCAAGGCTTTTTTTTTTTTTAACATCTTTATTGGAGTATAATTGCTTTACAATGGTGTGTTAGTCTCTGCTGTATAACAAAGTGAATCAGCTATACATATACATATATTCCCATATCTCCTCCATCTTGCATCTCTCTTCCATCCTCTCTATCCCGCCCTTCTAGGTGGTCACAAAGCACCGAGCTGATCTCCCTGTACTATGTGGCTGCTTTCCACTAGCTATCTACTTTACATTTGGTAGTGTATATATGTCCATGCCACTCTCTCACTTCGTCCCAGCTTGCCCTTCCCCCTCTTTTGTCCTCAAGTCCATTCTCTACGTCTACGTCTTTATTCCTGTCCTGCCCCTAAGTTCATCAGAACCATTTTTTTTCTTTTTTTTAGATTCTATACATATGTGTTAGCATGCGGTATTTGTTTTTCTCTTTCTAACTTACTTCACTCTGTATGACAGACTCTAGGTCCATCCACCTCACTACAAATAACTCAATTTTGTTTCTTTTTATGGCCAAGTAATATTCCATTGTATATATGTGCCACATCTTCTTTATCCATTCATCTGTCGATGGACACTTAGGTTGCTTCCATGTCCTGGCTACTGTAAATAGAGCTGCAATGAACATGGCGGTACATGACTCTTTTTGAATTATGGTTTTCTCAGGGTATTGCCCAGTAGTGGGGTTGCTGGGTGGTATGGTAGCTCTATTTTTAGTTTTTTAAGGAACCTCCATACTGTTCTCCATAGTGGCTGTATCAATTTACATTCCCACCAAAAGTGCAAGAGGGTTCCCTTTTCTCCATACCCTCTGCACCATTTATTACTTGCAGACTTTTTGACTATGGCCATTCTGACCGCTGTGAGGTGATACCTCATTGTAGTTTTCATTTGCATTTCTCTAATGATTAGTGATGTTGAGCATCCTTGCATGTATTTGATGGCAATCTGTATATCTTCTTTGCAGAAATGTCTATTTAGGTCTTCTGTCCATTTTTGGATTGGGTTGTTTGTTTTCTCTGATATTGAGCTGCATGAGCTGCTTGTATATTTTGGAGGTTAATCCTTTGTCAGTTGCTACATTTGCAAATATTTTCTCCCATTCTGAGGGATGTCTTTTCGTCTTCTTTATGGTTTCCTTTGCGGTACAAAAGCTTTTAAGTTTCATTAGGTCCCATTTGCTTATTTTTGTTTTTATCTCCCTTTATCTAGGAGGTGGGTCAAAAAATATCTTGTTGTGATTTATGTAAGAGTGTCCTGTCTATGTTTTCTTCTAAGAGTTTTATAGTGTCTGGGCTTATATTTAGGTCTTTAATCCATTTTGAGTTTATTTTTGTGTATCGTTTTAGGGAGTGTTCTAATTTCATTCATTTACATGGAGCTGTCCAGTTAACCCAGCACCACTTATTAAAGAGGCTATCTTTTCTCCTTTGTATATTCTTGCCTCCTTTATCAAAGATAAGGGGACCATATGTGCATGGGTTTATCTCTGGGCTTTCTATCCTGTTCCATTGATTTATATTTCTGTTTTTGTGCAGGTACCATACTGTTTTGATGACTGTAGCTTGTAGTATAGTCTGGAGTCAGAGAACCTGATTCCTCCAGCTCCGTTTTTCTTTCTCAAGACTGCTTTGGCTATTTGGGATCTTTTGTGTTTCCATACAAATTGTGAAATTTTTTGTTCTACTTCTGTGAAAAATACCAGTGGTAGTTTGATAGGGATTGCATTGAATCTATAGATTGCTTTGGGTACTAGGGTTATTTTCACAGTGTTGATTCTTCCAATCCAAGAACATGGTATATCTCTCCATCTGTTTGTATCATCTTTAATTTCTTTCATCAGTGTCTTATAATTTTCTCCATACAGGGCTTTTGTCTCCTTAGGTAGGTTTATCCTAGGTATTTTATTCTTTTTGTTGCCATGGTAAATGGGAGTGTTTCCTTAATTTCTCTTTCAGCTTTTTCATCATTAGTGTATAGGAATGCAAGAGATTTCTGTGAATTAATTTTGTATCCTGCTACTTTACCAAATTCATTGATTAGCTCTAGTAGTTTTCTGGTAGCACCTTTAGGATTTTCTATGTATAGTATCATGTCATCTGCAAACAGTGACTGCTTTACTTCTTTTCCAATTTGGATTCCTTTTATTTCTTTTTCTTCTCTGATTGCTGTGGCTAAAACTTCCAAAACTATTTTGAATAATAGTGGTGAGAGTGGGTAACCTTGTCTTGTTCCTGATCGTAGTGGAAATGGTATCAGTTTTTCACCATTGAGGAAAATGTTGGCTGTGGGTTTGTAATTTATGGCCTTTATTATGTTGTGGTAAGTTCCCTCTATGCCTATTTTCTGGAGGGTTTTTATCATAAATGGGTTTTAAATTTTGTTTTAAGCTTTATCTGCATCTATTGAGATGGTGATATGCTTTTTATCCTTCAATTTGTTAATATAGCTTATCACATCGATTGATTTACATATATTGAAAAATCCTTGCATTCCTGGGATAAGCCACACTTGATCATGGTGTATGGTTCTTTTGATGTGCTGTAGATTCTGTTTGCTAGTATTGTGTTGATGATTTTTGTGCCTATGTTCATCAGTGATATTGGCCTGTAGTTTTCTTTTTTGGTGACATCTTTGTCTGGTTTTAGTATCAGGGAGATGGTGGACTTGTGCAATGAGTTTGGGAGTGTTCCTCCCTCTGCTATATTTTGGAAGAGTTTGAGAAGGATAGGTGTTTGCTCTTCCCTAACTGATAGAATTCGCCTGTGAAGCCATCTGGTCCTGGGCTTTTGTTTGTTGGAAGATTTTAAATCACAGTTTCAATTTCAGGGCTTGTGATTTGTCTATTTATATTTTCTATTTCTTCCTGGTTCAGTCTCAGAAGGCTGTACTTTTCTAAGAATTTGTCCATTTCTTCCAGGTTGTCCATTTTATTGGCATATAGTTGCTTATGGTAATCTCTCATGACCCTTTGTATTTCTGCAGTGTCAGTTGTTACTTCTCCTTTTTCATTTCTAATTCTATTGATTTGAGTCTTTTCCCTTTCTTTCTTGATGAGTCTGGCTAATGGTTTATCAATTTTGTTTATCTTCTCAAAGAACCAGCTTTTAGTTTTATTGATCTTTGCTATCGTTTCCTTCATTTCTTTTTCATTTATTTCTGATCTGATCTTTATGATTTCCTTCCTTCTGTTAAGTTTGGGGTGTTTTTTTTGTTCTTCTTTCTCTAATTGCTTTAGGTGTAATTTTTGGTCGTTTATATGAGATTTTTCTTGTTTCTTGAGGTAGCATTGTATCACTATAAACTTCCCTCTTAGAACTGCTTTTGAGGCATCCCATAGGTTTTGGGTCATTGTGTTTTCATTGTCATTTGTCTCTAGGTGTTTCTTGAGTTCCTCTTTGATTTCTTCAGTGATCTCTTGGTTATTTAGTAGTGTATTGTTTGGCCTCCATGTGTTTTAATATTTTACAGTTTTTTTTTTCTGTAATTGAAATTTAGTCTCATAGAGTTGTGGTCAGAAATGATGATTGATATGATTTCAGTTTTCCTAAATTTACCAAGACTTGATTTGTGACCCACGATTTATTCTATCTTGGAGAATGTTCCAAGAGCACTTGAGAAGAAAGTGTATTCTGTTGTTTTTGGATGGAATGTCCTATAAATATCAATTAAGTCCATGTTTTTAATGTATCATTTAAAGCTTGAATTTCCTTATTTATTTTCATTTTGGATGATCTGTCCATTGGTGAAAGTGTTAAAATCCCCTACTATGATTGTGTTCCTGTCAATTTCCCTTTTTATGGCTGTTAACATTTGCCTTATGTATTGAGGTGCTCCTATGTTGGGTGCACAAATACTTACAATTGTTATATCTTCTTCTTGGATTGATCCCTTGGTTATTACATAGTGTCCTTCTTGATCTCTTGTAACAATCTTTGTCTTAAAGTCTATTTTGTCTGATATGAGAATTGCTACTCCAGCTTTCTTCTGATTTCCATTTGCATGGAATATCTTTTTCCATCTCCTCACTTTCAGTCTGTATGTGTCCCTAGGTCTGAAGTGGGTCTCTTGTAGGCATCATATACATGGGTCTTGTTTTCTTATCCATTCAGCCAGTCTATGTGTTTTGGTTGGAGCATTTAATCCATTTACATTTAAGGTAATTATTGATATGTACATTCCTATTACCATTTTCTTAATTGTTTTGGGTTTGTTATTGTAGGTCTTGTCCTTCTCTTGTGTTTCCTGCCTAGAGAAGTTCCTTTAGCATTTGCTGTAAAGATGGTTTGGTGGTGCTGAATTCTCTTAGCTTTTGCTTGTCTGTAAAGGTTTTAATTTCTCCGTTGGATCTGAATGAGATCCTTGATGGGTAGAGTAATCTTGGTTGTAGGTTTTTCTCCTTCATCACTTTAAATATGGCCTGCCAGTCCCTTCTGTCTTGCAGAGTTTCTGCTGAAAGATCAGCTGTTAACCTTATGGGTATTCCCTTGTATGTTATTTGTTGCTTTTACCTTGCTGCTTTTAAGATTTTTTTGTTTATATTTAATTTTTGATAGTTTGACTAATACGTGTCTTGGCGTGTTTCTCCTTGGATTTCTCCTGCATAGGACTCTCTGTGCTTCCTGGACTTGATTGACTTTTTCCTTTCCCTTTATTAGGGAAGTTTTCAACTACAGTCTCTTCAAATGTTTTCTCAGTCCTTTCTTTTTCTCTTCTTTTTCTGGGATCCCTATATTTCGAATGTTGGTGTGTTTAATGTTGTCCCGGAGGTCTTTGAGACTGTCTTCAATTCTTTCATTCTTTTTTCTTTATTCTGCTCTGCAGTAGTTATTTCCACTATTTTATCTTCTGGGTCACTTATCCATTCTTCTGGCTCAGTTATTCTTCTATTGATTCCTTCTGGAGAATTTTTAATTTCATTTATTGTGTTGTTCATCATTGTCTGTTTGCTCTTTAGTTCTTCTGGGTTATTGTTAAACGTTTCTTGTATTTTCTTCATCCTGTTTCTAAGATTTTGGATCATCTTTACTATAATTACTCTGAATTATTTTTCAGGTAGATTGCCTGTTTCCTCTTCATTTGTTAGGTCTGGTGGGTTTTTACCTTGCTCCTTCATCTGCTGTGCATTTCTTTGTCTTCTCATTTTGCTTAACTTACTGTGTTTGCGGTCTCCTTTTCACAGGCTGCAGGTTTGGAGTTCCCATTGTTTTTGGTGTCTGACCCCAGTGGGTAAAGTTGGTTCAGTGGCTTGTGTGTGTTTCCTGGTGGATGGGACTGGTGCCTGTGTTTTGGTGAATGAAGCTGGATCTAGTCTTTCTGGTGGTCAGGACCGCGTCCTTTGGTGTGTTCTGGGGTGTCTGTGAACTTATGATTTCGGGCAGCCTCTCTACTAATGTGTGGGATTGTGTTCCTGTCTTTCTAGTTGTTTGGCTTGGGGTGTCCAGTACTGGAGCTTGCTGGTCATTGAGTGGAGCTTGGTCTTAGCGTTGAGACGGAGATCTCTGGGAGAGCTCTCGCTGATTGATATTATGAGGGGCCAGGAGATATTTGGTGTACCAATGTGTTGAAATCAGCTCTCCCACCTCAGATGCTCAGGCGTGACCCCCGGCTGGAGCACCAAGACCCTGCCAGCCACACGGCTTTGACGTTTTTAGCACAGTCAAGGAAGGAACCAATGATCTTGAAGACAGGTGAGTAGAAGCTGCCCAAACAATCGTACATGGGTCGCAGTCCCTCACATGGGGAGTGCACTAGGAAATTAAGAATGTGTAGAGTATAGCTTAGCAGTTAAGAAAGCCAAGCTCATTTTGTGAAATTCCTTGGATTCAAATTTCAGCTCTGCCACTTGTTAGCTCCAAAACCTTTAATGAGATTCTAAATCCATCTGTCTCTTCTTGAGGCTTATTTTAGACAGGCAAAGGCGAGTATATCTTGATACCTCCCGCCAGAATCTTGTTTCTATAGATGACTTAATGGGGTTCACCCACGAATTCAGTTCAGATAGTCTTAACACACTGCTCTCTCAAGGTTGTGTCCTTGAAAATGGCTGGTTACATACTTTATGATTCCCCTTATATGACATATAGAGGTAGTAAAAATCAGTGGTTACCAGAGGACTGCAGGGAGGTGAGGAGGATTGAATAGGTGAAGCACAGGGGATTATTGAGAATAGAACTATTGGATATGATACTGTAAGTGTGAATACATGACACTTTTTTGTCAAAACCCATTGAACTTCTAAGCACAGGAGTTAACCTTAATGTATGCAAATTAAAAAACATCCTTTGTGAGCTCAGGGAAATCCCAGGGTGGAAGGCAGAATGTGACAAAACCAGCTAACTATATTACAAATATATAAAACAACCTCACTGAAGGAGGTGGGGGAATAGTTGCAGAACTAAGTAAATTTGGAAATGAGTGGTATCTGTACACTAAAGGCAAAAGAAGCTGTACAGAAACACTAAGCTCTAGTTGATAAAATTCTTTCCTGTGGGCGTATGGGTTAACAACTATGATATTTTTATATGTGTACACAGGAAATGAACCATTAAATAGAGAACGAATGGGGAGAGCCAGGATTGTCACTATTGGAGTGGAAGTTCATAGTTAAACAAGGGAAGGAAGCCCGAATGATGCATGTGGTGATGGATTAGAGTTGGACACATCAGTATGAACTCATGTTTAGCTTACTATATAGATACAGATGACTGCATATAGAAATATTTTTATATATTTGTATACACATTGTTTATTATGCAAACCTACAGCCCTTTGCTTTGTTAACTTAATGATCTCAAGGAGACAGCAGCAAGCAGTGGCTTGAAGCAAGATCTTAGTTCCCTGCCCAGGAATTGAACCTGGGAAGCCTGGGTGAAAACCAGGAACCTTAGCCTCTAGACCACCAGGGCCTAGAGGTTAGCAGCAAAGTTTCCCTGGCTCTTGCCCCCAGTGAAAAATGAATTTCTCAAGGAGGCAAAAACTGTAAAAACAGGTACAAAGTTTATTGTTAGAGACATAGCACAACAAGTGGGAGAGCACAGAGAGAAACTGTTTGTTTATTTAAGACAGAAGCAAGGCAGAGATACACACCTGGAGAGAAAAGGTGTGGGCATCCTCCCTAATGAGGAGGAGCGCAATAATGAGGCGGTTAAATCATTTATATAAGGCAGTTCTTCTGGGTCTTTGTTTACCTTTGGCCAGTTATCTGGTTTCTTTTTCCACACCTTACCTGTCCTAGGTCCCTCCCGACATGCGTGCACATATTTTAGCCAAGATGGATTCCAATGCAGAGGGCTATAGGAAGGTCAACAACACACATTATGGGGTGGCACCCCCTCACTTTTGACACCCAAGGAGCTTTCTTGTGCATGTGTTGTCTGGGAGGTCTCCCTGATCTCAAAAATGAGAAATATGTGGTCTCTTTATCTTCTATCCAAGTAGGACTCAGCTCTTCCTTGCTCCTGCCATTATCTTTATCTTGGAGAATCTGTCCACAGGGAACAGATTCCAGCTGCTCAGCCTGGGGAACATCTACCTCCTGCCTCGGGAGGAGGTCAAGAAGCAACAGCACCCTAGTAGCAATGAGCACACATACTATCCAGATCTTGTTTTCTAACATCATTCTCCAATGAGGGAACCAGGGCCCCTTGAAAATATAGTTGAGTGGAGACTGGGACAAGAAATGTTCAAGATCAGACTGGATCATCTTACAGTGCCATAAATAAAGGAAGGGCCAAAAGTAAAAAGAAGAGAAAACTAAAAACATTACATGATGCCATCATGATAGCTCACATTTTCCCCACTCAGGGTAACAATGGCAAGATCACAGCTTCAGTCTTAGTTTGCAACAATTAGTTTTGTATTATTTTACTGAGTACTTCTCCATTGCATAAAAGGAATGTGGAGAAGGAAGCATGTTGTAACCTTCTACTACAAAAGCAAATCCAACATCTTCCTAAGCACATGTGGGTCAGTGATTTTGTCAAGTAGTATCGTGGGTTTAATATCAACATGTTAATTATAATTGCATGATTATTATCTTCACTTTAGCATTTATGAATAGATATTGTCCAATATTTTCATTTGGGATGTGAAACACCTTTACTATGAAGAGAAAATCTGAGAAAGGGAAAAATGCCAAAAATATATTTAAATGTAATGTCTTAAGAATACAAAGAATCTCTTCTATCTTACTCTTGGTCCGGGAGGAACAGCAAGAATTGGGAAAGGATGACAAGGCTTAAAGCACACGAGCTGCACAAGCAGGTGGCAATTAGGAAATAGTCCTATGTCAAGAAGCTGAAAGCCGATGGCAAAGGTGAGCAGATGTTTGGGAATGACTGTGAGACCTGCCAGAGAAACACTGAGACTTATTCAGGCAAAGTTCTTTGATGCATTCTTCTTAAAGTTTTCATAAGAAATCATTTTTTATTTGTTTCAAAAATGTCATTTTAAACATACAAATACTATTATAGACATGCTGACACTTTTAAAGACAGACCTTGGACTAGGGTGAGGCAAATGAGGCAGCTTGGGCACAAAATTTAAGGAGGTTCTTGCTCTCAGGGTCACAAAAGTGTCAAACTTTCACCGAGAATGAGTGTCTCATTGAACATACACCCTGTACACCGCATTGGCCTCACTGTAGTCTGGGTCTGGTTTTAAAAATTGACATTTATGTGCTAGATGTTATCTGACTACTTAAGAGAAGGAATATAACATTTTTTGATATTTCTAAGTTGGTTTTTGGTCACTGTGCATTTTCTGTAAAACATTCCACTAGGTGCTTCTGGAGTGTTATAAAAGAAGGAAAATGCATGCATTTGGGGGAACAAAGCATGTATATGAAACATAAAGGCAACATGCAGGTAGTAACATCTAAATATCACATGAAACAAATGGAGGACAATAGCAAATTTATGTTTGGATACTGGCAAGCTAAAATTCCACACAGCAGTACTTGATAATAGAGATTCACTGAGCGAATGGCCATTTAAAATTTGTATATCAGCTGAAAATAGTGTGTATTTTATTTCTATATCAGCTCATGAATGTGTATAGAACTTCAAGTGAATTTCTTGCTTTAAGACAGCTGTGGGTTTGTTTGTTTCCTTTTTTGAAATTCCAACTTAAAATTAATACCTTCACAGCTTTGATTTGCTGTAGATAAGGATTGTTATTTAACTATGCCCCCATGAGTAACAGTAATACTACACAGAGAGTGGAGAAATATTTGTATTAGCTTCACTTGAGATGATACTCCATTATTTGATAAACAAAACTTTAAGCTCCAGTCTTTCTTTGGACATTGCTTACTGAGCATTTGTCACATCATTTTATAGTTTTAAGACTGAGCTTTTTTTTTTTTTTTAATCATTGTTAGAAGTCCAAAGGAATATTAAGAACATTCATAGACATGTTCCTTATAGAATGGTTATAGAAAATCTAGTAACATTAAAAAAAGCAATGAGCAGTTGAACAATAGAAGGAACAGAGAAGTTAAAACTATGTATGTGTGAGAGACAGACAGCCAGAGACACAGAGACAGAAAGAGACAGAGAGAATAAATTTCATTTAAATACATCTGTCGCTTTTCTGAAGTCAGAAACCTCTTATTTTGTAATCTCTTTGGGAGCCCAGGTTTCTGAATGCTCCTTCTTTTTTTGCCTGCCCTTTACTCATGGATAACCTCAAGCAATATTTAGCCCTTGGAGATTTGGAATTGCTCATATTTCTGGGTCTGTTATCGCTCTGGTGAAATTCTCTCTCATTAGTGTCTTCTTGTTCTTTCAATGCCAAATCTTCAATTAGGTGCTAACCCTAATGCTATAGCTAACACTCTTATCTGGAAATGCATTATGCTTGTTATGGCAAAGCTTTGCAAGACTATTTCACTTACTAAAGTATCCCTCTTGGATATGGTTGCCAGATCAAATACAGGGTACCAAGTTTTATTTGATTTTCAGATAAATTGGTCTCCTTCTGCACCCAGTATTGCAGGGGACATACTTATATTAAAAATTATTCTTTTGCTGAAATTCTAATTAAACTGGGCGTTTTTAATTTTTTGAAAAGAGTTTTGCTAGACCCACCAATCTTACTTCCAGGTAAAAGAAGAGAGCATTTATGCAGGACTTATGTGCACGCCCTACTTTCACAAATCTTGTTCTATTCAATCCTCATAACAACCCTGTGATGTATGAGTAATCATCCCCATTTCATAAATGAAATAAGCTCAGAGATTTGCACAAGGCCATAAAGCTAATAGCTGGCACATTCAGGATCAACTCCTGCTCTGATATGAAACACAATAGGCCTTTCGCTCTATAAAGCTGCCTCTCCTTCAGCCTTTCCTGTTTCCCTTGCATAATATAAAACAGATAAAAGGAAGGTTAGACCTTCTTACCTAATGTGAGTTTCAAATCCTTTTTCCCTATTTAAAATTTAAATTATGAAAAATTTCAAGCATTCACACAGATAAAGAGAATAGTACAGAGAACTCCCATGAACTCATCACCCAGCCTACACAATTTTCAACATTTTTCCCAGTCTTATTCATTGTCCCTCTGCTTTTCTCAAGCAAGTACAAGACATCATGCCACTTAAACTCTTACCCTCTTATTTTCAAAAACTTGGCCCATAATTAAATAGTTGACTAAACAACCATTTTTACTCAAGTTATGCTAGCATTGTCTTTACTCCTAATTACTCTGTGTTCCCTTCTGTCAGCCTAATTACTTTCTTAGTTTGAGATTGTTTCCCTTTCAAAAGTTGTACTCTTTAGCAATTTGAGCTATCTAATTTAGGATTAGGTCTCCTCTGAAACTGGTACTCTTTAGCAAAAATTTTACTAAACATAGCTTTGCTTTCTTAGAATTTAAAAACTATTCTTAAATATACAGAATCACACACACAATAGTACCGTTATTAAGAAATTGTTTCTAAATCATGACAAGATAACTTCTGTAGAAGTTGGTTTAGGGGTACCCAAGCACTTCCAAAACCTATTGAGCACTCTAAGTTTGACAATAAGTTTCTATTTTGGATAAAGTGGTGAAGTGAATTTCTTTCCTTCTACCTTTACAGAAATGAACTCATCAGGGAACTAAATGGTATATGGACTTTTGGCTTTAAATGTAATGTGGAAAAATTTTACCAGAAATACACAGTTAGAAGCAGTGCCTGGAAAAAAACAAAACAAAACTGGTCTCCATCCTTAGTAGAGCATAATTAGAATGATGTTAAAGTGGAATCAAGTTAGCTATCATATAACTCTTGTACTGTATAACCCACCACTGTGCTTAATCAGAAAAAAAAGATGGGGATGCTTAGACATTCTTTAATAAATAAAGTTAATGCTGTCATTAGTGGCAGCTCTAAGCAAAACTTTTATCTTTTTTTTCCTATGGATAAGCACTCTTTGGGGAGATGAATATTGCTGCAGTCATATTGTGCTTTCAGTTAATGAGATGTGGGTTCTATTTTGTTAGAGTTTTATGGTAATGAAGCTTATAATTTACTGACAAACTGGCTTGCTTTCAAAACATTCTCTTATTGCACTTTTTTTTTTTCTGTCAGAAACATTGATGTGCTAATTTGTGTGTTTATGGCAGCAGATGTGCACCTTCACTAAAAGGCTGCTGGAGTGAGGGGAAAGGACAGGAGGGAAAAGGAAGAAGGGGAGAGGTGTTCAGAGTTTTAAATTGGTAATAAAATCCATACCCAAATGAGAAAATGGCACTGTTTAGTTGAAACATCCATGAGCTCATTATGTTATCTGAAATATCAAACATTTCTCACTAAAATTTGGTTGAGTTATAGATATGCTAAGTGCCAAATCCCTTTATTCAGTGTGAAAACTGAAGGGCAAAATTTGTCATTTAAAATTCAATAGCTGTAATAGGAAGTCATTAAATTTAAACTAGGTGAAAAACACTTTCCTCCCCTAAAAGGGCAGAAGAAATTTTCTTTCTAAGTAAGGCACACTGAAATTATTACCAGTGGCTTTACAGTACGGACTTTCTGAGTTCTGTTTTTTTTTTTCTCCAGCTCTGAAATTTTATGACTCGTAGGGGTAAAAACATTACTCCCAACTTCCAACCCCACTTCTGTTACTGCCAGCTAAGTGAGGTGTGTAACAGAAATCATGGCATCTTGAGGTTTCCTTTGGTAGAAAATTGAAATATTCTAATCACATGTTTATAATTTGTAATAGAGGACATAAAACCATGATGATTTTGCAAACACCCTCATTAAACACAAAACGAAGCACAAATCTCTGTGTACCACATGTAATGAGAAACAAATGAAGAGAGAATAAGCTGTTTATAGTGCTTTCCATATTCGTGGGGGTTAGGAAACAAGGAGGAGACTGAAGTGGAAAACATGGATTCAGGGAGGGCTAAAAACTACCGGTTGAGAGGTAGTTGTTGAAAATCCCAATCAGTTGAAAAAGTAGCTCCCGGAAGGTTCATTATAGTTACTTGAGGAAACTGAACACAAGAATCTCAGAAAAAACACTCACTCCGTTCTACCTTTATGCTGAGATGCTTTGGGGTACGTGTGCAACCAAATAATAAACTCTTATTTTCAGTGAATTCCTGGACATTTAAAATCCATAGGAAACAGAGTGGTTGAAAAGTTCCAGAACATTTACAACAGGTAGAGTCCTTGCCCTCGAAGACCTTGTAATCTATCTGGAGAGACAAAATAATTGTATAACAAGTACACATGAGTATAGCAATAAATGTCAAGGATTTGAACAAAGAATTGCTTACATAAGAATACATTTTAACCAAAGTAGGGCATTTAATGATATGAACAGCCCTCATTTTTTTTGTTGTTCTTAATCGTCAGCTGCTTATGAAGACCCCATCCAAACATTATGTATTCACTGAGCTTTTCTGAGATCCTGTTTTACGTACTCTCTGTCAGAGAGTAAGCACTCAACATTTATTTCTTAAATGCATCACATTATTCCAGAATTTGAGAGCTATTCAAAAGAGCAGGCACCATTTCAACAATTAACACACCTTAGCTCTCTACAAAAATTGAAGGAAAAAATGTTTCTGCCTTCACAAACTCTGGCTAGTTGAAACTCTTTGAATGGGGTGCCTCTTTGCAACTAATGTTGTAAAGGGTTCTCCTCCTCTTTTTACTCCCCCTTTCCTTCCCTCTTCTTTTTTTAAAAAGTTCACCTTACCCACTTGAGCAGGAATGAAGATCTTCTCCACTCCCATCCTCCCCATTTAAAGCTATTGATTACGAGAGAAAAACAGGCATAAGGAGTAATTAGTTTAATGTTGTTTTTATTATTTTCTTAATTACATATTGAGAATTCAACATATGGCATTTTAGAATTAAAAATAGAAACCTGAACTTAAATGTAATGGGTAAAATAAAAATAAAATCTATCTCTCTGTTCTATATTATGCCCAATTAGGGGTTTCTGGGAAATAATAATCATAGTAATAATAATAATGTTAGTGATGATGGCAAAATGAATAATAGTTAATGTTTATCAAAAACTTTCTATATGTCAGGCATTGTTCCATGTGATTTATGTTCAATACTCATATCAACTCTATGGATTAGATGTTGTTATTGTCATCCCCGTTTTATAGACGAGAAAGCTGAGGTACAGAGAAGTTAAGTAATATACTCAGAATTGTTGAGGAAGACAAAGAAGAGAAATACTTTAGGGATTGGGTAGTATATGCAAGGAAGAAGGCAGAGGGGAGATCACTGGGGTTTAAGGTGAGTATCGTGGGTGTTTACTTTGAGAGATTCGTAGTGCTGTCACCCAATGACCTGTATTTGTCTTAAAAATATTAAGAACTAGAGATATTCTTTGAATGCTCTTAATGATTCCCCTTAGCTGTCTGAGATAGCCTGAGGCCACTTCAGGGATAGCCAGGAAGCCCAATACTCCTTACTTGTGGATAGAGGCACCCTCCCCTGGACAGTGCTGGAAATGCACTAGGCTTTATGACGTTCAAGCAGGAGAAAACTGGAGAAGGACAAGTAGGGACAAATTATGGAGGCATTTGAATTTAGGTATTGAGCAGAAATTAAAAGTAGTATCCTAAAAGCTGGGCTTTAGACAATTAATCTGACGGCTGAATTCAGAATTAAAAGGGGAGAAATGAGAGGCAGTGAGATTAGTTACAAAACTCTTGGATTGCAATGAGAAAAATCTATAAAAGGAGAATAGGAGCAAGAACTTGGGGAATATTTGTGATATTGTCTAGACATCTTATCTCATGTTAAATGTCTGAAGCCCTGATGTCTCTGTTTTGTAGCCTATGAACAAATGCAAAGTATAAGTGTCAATATTTTTTTTTCTTTTCACTGTGTTGTGTTCTACTACATATAATACTTTTATGAGACGAAAGATAAGTTAATTATCTTTGATTCATATCATACAGTGTGACTGCACTAAGAAAACATAAAAATGTTCTACCCAGTCAGAAGATGGGTACCAGTCTTCATTCAGTGCAGAACATCTCATCTTAAAAAAAAAATAGTCTTAAAATAAGAATAGTCATAAATGTTAAACTTGTAGGTCATATGTACACAAGATTTTTATTCATGTAATGATTGGGAAATAGCTCCATATTGACATGTTCTGAAAGCCCTGAGGCTTTTATATCAAATACATTAACCTAACACTGATACAGAATTAGAAAACATAATAATGTAATTTGTAATAAAATAATGTTATTTTTACTAGTGGAAAACATAGAGAATTCATATTATTAAACATAAGATAAAGTCATTTTATTTGAGTACTGATTTTTTTTTCTTTTTTAATTAATTAATTAATTTATTTTTGGCTGCATTGGTCTCTGCCACTGCGCACAGGTTTTCTCCAGTTGCGGCGAGCGGGGGCCACCCTTTGCTGCGGTGCCGGGGCTTCTCGTTGCAGTGTCTTCCCTTGTTGGAGCACGGGCTCTAAACGTGGGCTTCAGTAGTTGTGGCTTGTGGGCTCCAGAGCGCAGGCTCAGTAGTTGCGGTGCACGGGCCCAGCTGCTCCGCGGCATGTGGGCTTCTCCCTGACCAGGGCTCAAACCCGTGTCCCCTGCATTGGCAGGCAGACTCCCAACCACTGCGCCACCAGGGAAGCCCTGAGTACTGATTTTTATGCAACTACTGTTATACTAATATTAAAAATAATTAATATATATTTTATTCAAACCTACATTTTGCAGTAGAGTGAGGAGAGATTTAGGAGATGTGATGGAAAGAGATTTAAGTGGGACACAAGAAAGCAGGATTGTATTTCCAACTATACCACTAACTGTGAGAACTTAGGCAAGTCATAGCACCTCTGAAACTTATCTTCTTTGTTTATAAAAAGAAGGGGTTGGAGTAGATGCTGTCTAAGTTTCCTTTCAACCCTAATATTAAATAAGCATCTTGAAACTCTGCCTGGATGCATTAAATGTTTTTTTTTAAACATTCTACATAGTTAGCCTGAAAGTAATAAGATTTAAATGGCACTTAAGCTTTGAAACAGAAATGAAAGCTTCAGCATTGATGTATTATGAAATTTTTAAGGGTCCCTATTCCTGTCTGAGCATTGATTCTTGGGATATTTCTTTTTCACTAATAATAATTGTATGGCCACAGTAAAACCTTCTCAAGGTAATTGTTAAAGGTTTATTGACCAACAGGAGGACATGTCTTGGCAGAGAGATGTGAATTATAAATATTTAAATTAAAATGGACTTTTTGTATAATCTGTACAGACCAATCACTCACCTGGGCATTATGACATGCATCATTAGACCTTTGAAACTTGTGAAATAAAAAAGGCTAGTAAATAGACCCATGACTGGCCTGCAAAAGAGAATGGGCACCAGTTTCATGGTTTTAACCCCTTTCCACCTTCTTCTTTGGCTCTTTAAATTAGTATTTCTTAATACTGTATAGGAAAATAAGCATTAGACCTGGAGGTTGAAGGCCCAAATTCAAATTCTCTTTCTGGTAACTACTGACTAAGTCCTAATTTTCTCAACTATACAATGGACAGAGATGATGAAACCAGCTTTACCTACTTCAAAAGATTGTTGCAAATAAGAAAGTTGATGGAGGAGATCATCAGTGGACACAATTATCCTTTGACCTGACAGCCGGAGCCAGGCAGTCAGATGTTCTTCACCCCCTCCCCTGTCCTTGGAATGTACATTCTGCCCACAGTTTCTTCAGTAGGAGTCATTTCAAGGATGTATCCTTGAGAGAGTGAAGTGTTACTGAGACCATTTGGACTATGTATGTGACTAAACCCCATTAAGTCTTCTATTTAAACTCAAGATTCTGGAGGGCTGGTGTGGAGATCTACTTGTCTTGCGGTAACCCAAGATAAGTCTGTATGTAATTTCCCTTGCTTATTAAAACTTCCACCTACCAATCTGAGGTGGGCTGCCTTTCTTCCATTTCTCTTAGCCCTCCGTGTATGGGGGCCAGTTTCAGATTTCACCCAAGGAGCTCTTGAAATCTCGAACCAACAGAAGGGTTTTATAAACTGTGAAAAAATATCATAATGCAATATATTAGTAACTCTTTTTTATGTGTTAAGGGATTGTGCCTTGACTATATGACAGGTCCCAAAGAGCTCCCAACAAAATGCTTTGATTTTCTTGAAAGAAACAAGATGTTGAACTATCACCATTTGATATAAAGCATCTCTGAAATAATCTTTATCTGCCCATGAATTTTCTAACATCCTAATATACCAGACTTCACTTGGAGATTTTAGAGTTTATAAAACATAATCCTGAAACAATGCAGAGTTAAAATTTTCGATCAAATATTTACCTTTTCCAGTCACTCTAGGATCATGTATTCAAGAAAGGCTTCACTTCTCTGGTCAAGGAGCTATCTATGAATGAGCATGCAATAGAACTCATGTTAGAAAAAAATATGAGTAGTCAGGATTATTTACATTCTTCGTTAGTTTTCCAACCTCAGGCTAGGTTACAGATGAACAGAACATTATTGGTTTGGAAAAATATATATTGATGCATTCAAATAAAGACAGTGTGTGTTTTTACAAAGCACAATATTATGATATGAGAGAACTTTTTAATTGTAATTACGAACTTAGCACCCTCTAGGACAAACATCTCCCAATCATCTCATTTTGTGCTTCATCCATTATGCAACTCTGTCAAAAGAGCTCTGTGTTCCTCCAAGGCAATTGATTAATATTGACCAGTTTTTCCTCACTTTCGGTTCAAAGTAAT
This sequence comes from Monodon monoceros, assembly GCF_005190385.1. Lineage (NCBI taxonomy): Eukaryota > Metazoa > Chordata > Mammalia > Artiodactyla > Monodontidae > Monodon > Monodon monoceros. The sequence continues at coordinate 105,936,550 of NW_021703779.1, read as the reverse complement.
GTAGTGAGATTAACAACACAATTATTTGCAGCAGCTTGAATCTGTTATTTAATTAAAATAAAAGCTTTCCATGAAAAGCAGCTTGTTTGCACAAAAACAACAGAGTAGAACTGATTCTGGCATTTTAGTTTATGGAGAAGTGATTTTATTCCTTTATATACAAGATAAGAGAATGTTCCTTTTGCCATCAATGTGGGGTTTTTTGTGTGTGTGGTGGTGGAATCAGACAAAGATAGAGTAGTTTTGCTTCACAAACTTTTTTGTAACAGAGAGAATTTGCTAATTTGACATGGTAGTAAAAGCTTGAAATTGTCTTAAATTATTGTGATGTGAGCCTGCAGTGCCTAATTATTTCTTTAATCATTATGCTAGTAATTGCATTCTGTATTTCTTGAGGAAAAAGAGGGGGCAACAGAAAGATAAAATAAGAATGAAATCACTAAAAAGAAATATCTTTTTTTTATTACATATATTTAATCTATGATAAAGGTCTGTATATTTAGTTTATGATATAAAGGTTAACTTTAAGATCATTGAGGAAAATGTAGATCAGTCAATAAATTTTGAAGCAATTGGATATATATTCAGAAAAAAATGTCAATTTTGTAGTAAGGAAAACTTTCCTGAGCAATAGACAAAACCATGGAAAGATGTTTAAATGTGACTTCATAACACTTTTTAAATGTCTCTTTTTTTTACATCTTTATTGGAGTATAATTGCTTGACAATGGTGTGTTAGTTTCTGCTTTATAACAAAGTGAATCAGTTATACATATACATATGTTCCCATATCTCTTCCCTTTTGCATCTCCCTCCCTCCCACCCTCCCTATCCCAACCCTCTAGGTGGTCACAAAGCACCGAACTGATCTCCCTGTGCTATGCGGCTGCTTCCCACTAGCTATCTACCTTACATTTGGTAGTGTATATATGTCCATGCCACTCTCTCACTTTGTCACAGCTTACCCTTCCCCCACCCCATATCCTCAAGTCCATTCTCTAGTAGGTCTGTGTCTTTATTCCTGTCTTACCCCTAGGTTCTTCATGACATTTTTTTTTCACTTAAATTCCATATATATGTGTCAGCATATGGTATTTGTCTTTCTCTTTCTGACTTACTTCACTCTGTACGACAGACTCTAGGTCCATCCACTTCATTACAAATACCTCAGTTTCGTTTCCTTTTATGGCTGAGTAATATTCCATTGTATATATGTGTCACATCTTCTTTATCCATTCATCCAGTGATGGACACTTAGGTTGTTTCCATCTCTGGGCTATTGTAAATAGAGCTGCAATGAACATTTTGGTACATGACTCTTTTTGAATTATGGCCTTCTCAGGGTATATGCCCAGTAGTGGGATTGCTGGGTCATATGGTAGTTCTATTTGTAGTTTTTTAAGGAACCTCCATACTCTTCTCCATAGTGGCTGTACCAATTCACATTCCCACCATCAGTGCAAGACTGTTTCCTTTTCTCCACACCCTCTCCAGCATTTACTGTTTCTAGATGTTTTGATGATGGCCATTCTGACTGGTGTGAGATGATATCTCATTGTACTTTTGACTTGCATTTCTCTAATGATTAATGATGTTGAGCATTCTTTCATGTGTTTGTTGGCAATCTGTATATCTTCTTTGGAGAAATGTCTATTTAGGTCTTCTGCCCATTTTTGGATTGGGTTATTTGTTTTTTTGTTATTGAGTTACATGAGCTGCTTATAAATTTTGGAGATTAATCCTTTGTCACTTGCTTCATTGGCAAAGATTTTCTCCCATTCTGAGGGTTGTCTTTTGGTCTTGTTTATGGTTTCCTTTGCTGTGCAAAAGCTTTGAAGTTTCATTAGGTCCCATTTGTTTATTTTTGTTTTTATTTCCATTTCTCTAGGAGATGGGTCAAAAAGGATCTTGCTGTGATTTATGTCATAGAGTGTTTGGCCTATGATTTCCTCTAAGAGTTTGATAGTTTCTGGCCTTACATTTAGGTCTTTAATCCATTTTGAGCTTATTTTTGTGTATGGTGTTAGGGAGTGATCTAATCTCATACTTTTACCTGTACCTGTCCAGTTTTCCCAGCACAACTTATTGAAGAGGCTGTCCTTTCTCCACTGTACCTTCCTACCTCCTTTATCAAAGATAAGGTGACCATATGTGTGTGGGTTTATCTCTGGGCTTTCTATCCTGTTCCATTGATCTATATTTCTGTTTTTGTGCCAGTACCATACTGTCTTCATTACTGTAGCTTTGGAGTATAATCTGAAGTCAGGGAGCCTGATTCCTCCAGCTCCGTTTTTCGTTCTCAAGATTGCTTTAGCTATTCGGGGTCTTCTGTGTTTCCATACAAATTGTGAAATTTTTTGTTCTAGTTCTGTGAAAAAGCCAGTGGTAGATTGATAGGGATTGCATTGAGTCTGTAGATTGCTTTGGGTAGTAGAGTCATTTTCACAATGTTGATTCTTCCAATCCAAGAACATGGTATATCTCTTCATCTATTTGTATCATCTTTAATTTCTTTCATCAGTGTCTTATAATTTTCTGCATACAGGTCTTTTGTTTCCTTAGGTAGGTTTATTCCTAGATATTTTATTCTTTTTGATGCAATGGTAAATGGGAGTGTTTTCTTGATTTCACCTTCAGATTTTTCATCATTAGTGTATAGGAATGCCAGAGATTTTTGTGCATTAATTTTGTATCCTGCTACTTTACCAAACTCATTGGTTAGCTCTACTAGTTTTCTGGTAGCATCTTTAGGATTCTCTATGTATAGTATCATGTCATCTGCAAACAGTGACCGCTTTACTTCTTTTGCAATTTGGATTCCTTTTATTTCCTTTTCTTCTCTGATTGCTATGGCTAAAACTTCCAAAATTATGTTGAATAAGACTGGTGAGAGTGGGCAACCTTGTCTTGTTCCTGATCTTAGTGGAAATGCTTTCAGTTTTTCACCATTGAGCACAATGTTGGCTGTGGGCTTCTCATATATGGCCTTTATTATATTGAGGAAAGTTCCCTCTATGCCTACTTTCTGCAGGGTTTTTATCATAAATGGGTGTTGAATTTTGTCGAAAGCTTTCTCTGCATCTATTGAGATGACCATATGGTTTTTCTCCTTCATTTTGTTAATATGTTGTATCACATTGATTGATTTGCATATATTGAAGAATCCTTGCATTCCTGGAATAAAACCCACTTGATCATGGTTTATGATCCTTTTAATGTGCTGTTGGATTCTGTTTGCTAGTATTTTGCTGAGGATTTTTGCATCTATGTTCATCAGTGATATTGGCCTGTAGTTTTCTTTCTTTGTGACATCCTTGTCTGGTTTTGGTATCAGGGTGATGGTAGCCTCGTAGAATGAGTTTGGGAGTGTTCCTCCATCTGCTATATTTTGGAAGAGTTTGAGAAGGATAGGTGTTAGTTCTTCTCTAAATGTTTGAAAGAATTTGCTTGTGAAGCCAACTGGTCCTGGGCTTTTGTTTGTTGGAAGATTTTTAATCCCAGTTTCAATTTCAGTGCTTGTGATTGGTCTGTTCATTTTTTCTATTTCTTCCTGATTCAGTCTGGGGAGGTTGTGCATTTCTAGGAATTTGTTCATTTTTTCCAGGTTGTCCATTTTATTGGCATAGTGTTGCTTGTAGTAATCTCTCATGATCTTTTGTATTTTTGTAGTGTCCATTGTTACTTCTCCTTTTTCATTTCTAATTCTATTGATTTGAGTCTTCTCCCTTTTTTTCCTGATGAGTCTGGCTAATGGTTTATCAATTTTGTTTATCTTCTCAAAGAATCAGCATTTAGTTTTATTGATCTTTGCAATTTTTTCCTTCATTTCTTTTTCATTTATTTCTGATTTGATCTTTATGATTTCTTTTCTTCTGCTAACTTTGGGGAGTTTTTGTTCTTCATTCTCCAATTGCTTTAGGTGTAAGTTTAGATTGTTTATTTCATATGTTTCTTGTTTCTTCATGTAGGCTTGTATTGCTGTAAAGTTTCCTCTTAAAACTGATTTTGCTGCATCCCATAGGTTTTGGGTCATCGTGTCTCCATTGTCATTTGTTTGTAGGTACTTTTTGATTTCCTCTTTGATTTCTTCAGTGATCACTTCGTTATTAAGTAGTGTATTGTTTAGCCTCCATGTGTTTGTATTTTTTACAGATCTTTTCCTGTAATTGATATCTCGTCTCATAGCGTTGTGGTTGGAAAAGATACTTGATGCAATTTCAATTTTCTTAAATTTACCAAGGCTTGATTTGTGACCCAAGATATGATCTATCCTGGAGAATGTTCCATGAGCATGAGCACTTTGGAAAAATGTGTATTCTGTTGTTTTTGGATGGAGTGTCCTCTAAATATCAATTAAGTCCATCTTGTTTAATGTATCATTTAAAGCTTGTGTTTCCTTATTTATTTTCATTTTGGATGATCTGTCCATTGGTGAAAGTGGAGTGTTAAAGTCCCCTAGTATGAATGTGTTACTGTCGATTTCCCCTTTTATGGCTGTTAGCATTTGCCTTATGTATTGAGGTGCTCCTATGTTGGGTGCATAAATATTTACAATTGTTATATCTTCTTCTTGGATCGATCCCTTGATTGTTATGTAGTGTCCTTCTTTGTCTCTTCTAATAGTCTTTATTTTAAAGTCTATTTTGTCTGATATGAGAATTGCTACTCCAGCTTTCTTCTGGTTTCCATTTGCATGGAATACCTTTTTCCATTCCCTCACTTTCAGTCTGTATGTGTCCCTAGGTCTGAAGTGGGTCTCTTGTAGACATTATATATACGGGTCTTGTTTTTGTATCCATTCAGCCAGTCTGTGTCTTTTGGTGGGAGCATTTAATCCATTTACATTTAAGGTAATTATCAATATGTATGTTCCTATTCCCATTTTCTTAATTGTTTTGGGTTCGTTATTGTAGGTCTTTTCCTTCTCTTGTGTTTCTTGCCTAGAGAAGATCCTTTAGCATTTGTTATAAAGCTGGTTTGGTGGTGCTGAACTCTCTCAGCTTTTGCTTGTCTGTAAAGATTTTAATTTCTCCATCAAATCTGAATGAGATCCTTGCTGGGTGGAGTAATCTTGGTTGCAGGCTTTTCTCCTTCATGACTTTAAATATGTCCTACCAGTCCCTTCTGGCTTGCAGAGTTTCTGCTGAAAGATCAGCTGTTAACTTTATGGGGATTCCCTTGTGTGTTATTTGTTGTTTTTCCCTTGCTGCTTTTAATATGTTTTCTTTGTATTTAATTTTTGACAGTTTGATTAATATGTGTCTTGGCGTGTTTCTCCTTGGATTTATCCTGTATGGGACTCTCTGTGCTTCCTGGACTTGATTAACTATTTCCTTCCCCATATTAGGGAAGTTTTCAACTATAACCTCTTCAAATAGTTTCTCAGTCCCTTTTGTTTCTTCTTCTTCTTCTGGAACCCCTATAATTCGAATGTTGGTGCATTTAATGTTGTCCCAGAGGTCTCTGAGACTGTCCTCAGTTCTTTTCATTCTTTTTTCTATATTCTGCTCTGCAGTAGTTATTTCCACTACTTTATCTTCCAGGTCACTTGTCCGTTCTTCTGCCTCAGTTATTCTGCTATTGATCCCTTCTAGAGTATTTTTGATTTCATTTATTGTGTTGTTCATGGTTGCTTGGTTCCTCTTTAGTTCTTTTAGGTCCTTGTTAAATGTTTCTTGAATTTTCTCTATTCTATTTCCAAGATTTTGGATCATCTTTACTATCATTATTCTGAATTCTTTTTCAGGTAGACTGCCTATTTCCTCTTCATTTATTAGGTCTGGTGGGTTTTTATCTTGCTCCTTCATCTGCTGTGTGGTTTTCTGTCTTTTCATTTTGCTTATCTCACTGTGTTTGGGTTCTCCTTTTTGCAGGCTGCAGGTTCGTAGTTCCCGTTGTTTTTGGTGTCTGTCCCCAGTGGCTAAAGTTGGTTCAGTGGCTTGTGTTGGCTTCCTGGTGGAGGGGACTAGTGCCTGTGTTCTGGTGGATGAGGCTGGATCTTGTCTTTCTGGTGGGCAGGTCCACGTGTGGTGGTGTGTTTTGGGGTGTCTGTGGCCTTATTATGATTTTAGGCAGCCCCTCTGCTAATGGGTGGGTTTGTGTTCCTGTCTTGCTAGTTGTTTGGCAAAGGGTGTCCAGCACTGTAGCTTGCTGGTCGTTGAGTGAAGCTGGGTGTTGGTGTTGAGATGGAGATCTCTGGTAGATTTTTGCCGTTTGATATTACGTGGAGCTGGGAGGTCTGTTGTGGACCAGTGTCCTGAAGTTGGCTCTCCCACCTCAGAGGCACAGCACTGACTCCTAGCTGGAGCACCAAGAGCCTTTCATCCACACGGCTCAGAATAAAAGTGAGAAAAAGTAGAAAGAAAAAAAGAAAGAAAGAAAGAAAGAGGATAAAAGAAAGTAAAATAAATTAAGGTAAAGTAAAATAAAGTTATTAAAATAATTATTAAGAGAAAAATTTTTAAGTTAAAAAAACAAAAATGGACGGATAGAACTGTAGGACAGGTGGTGAAAGCAAAGCTATACAGACAAAATCTCATACAGAAGCATATACATACACACTCACAAAAAGAGGAAAAGGGGAAAAAATCATAAATCTTGCTCTAAAAGTCCACCTCCTCAATTTAGGATGATTCATTGTCTATTCATGTATTCCACAGATGCAGGGTACATCAAGTTGAATGTGGAGCTTTAATCCGCTGCTCCTGAGGCTGCTGGGAGAGATTTCCCTTTCTCTTCTTTGTTTGCACAGCTCCCGGGTTTCAGCTTTGGATTGGGCCCCGCCTCTGCGTGTAGGTCGCCGGAGGGTGTCTGTTCTTCGCTCAGACAGGACGGGGTTAAGGGAGCCGCTGATTCAGGGCCTGGGGGGAGGGAGGGGCATTGAGTGCGGGGCGGGCCTGCAGCGGCAGAGGACGGAGTGACGTTGCACCAGCGTGAGGCGCGCCGTACATTCTTCGTTCTTCCGGGAGAGTTGTCCCTGGATGCCGGGAGGCTCCCGAGAAGTGGGGTGTGGATGGTGACCTGTGGTCGCACACAGGCCTCTCGGTGGCGGCAGCAGCAGCCCTAGCGTCTCCTGCCCGTCTCTGGGGTCCGCGCTTTTAGCCGCGGCTCGCGCCTGTCTCTGGAGCTCCTTTAAGCAGCGCTCTTAATCCCCTCTCCTCGCGCACCAGGAAACAAAGAGGGAAGAAAAATCTCCTGCCTCTTAAAGGCAGGTCCAGACTTTTCCCCGGACTCCCTGCCAGCTAGCTGTGGCGCACTAATCCCCTGCAGGCTGTGTTCACGCTGCCAGTCCTCTCCCTGCACTCCGACCGAAGCCCGAGCCTCAGCTCCCAGCCCCGTTCTGCCTGTCGGGTGAGTAAACAAGCCTCTCGGGCTGGTGAGTGCCGGTCGGCACTGATCCTCTGTGCGGGAATCTCTCCGCTTTGCCCTCTGCACCCCTGTTGCTGTGCCCTCCTCCGCGGCCCCGAAGCTCCCCCCTCCGCCACCCGCAGTCTCCGCCCGCGAAGGGGCTTCCTGGTGTGTGGGAACCTTTCCTCCTTCACAGCTCCCTCCCACTGGTGCAGGGCCCGTCCTTATTCTTTTGCCTCTGTTTATTCTTTTTTCTTTTGCCCTACCCAGGTACGTGGGGAGTTTCTTGCCTTTTGGGAGGTCTGAGGTCTTATGCCAGCGTTCAGTAGGTGTTCTGTAGGAGTTGTTCCACATGTAGACGTATTTCTGATGTATCTGTGGGGAGGAAGGTGATCTCTGCGTCTTATTCTTCCACCATCCCCCGCCCCCCGCCCCCAGGTTCAAAGAAATATCTTTAACTACAATTTCAATTGCCATTCCATTACTCAAGTCAACAAAACATTTGTGGAGAGAGTCTTTTCACCCTTCCTCTCAAGTCACCATCAAAAATTTGCCTGTTAATTGTGTTTGCACATGTTTATCTGTAAATGTTAATTGAAAGTACGTACAGTTTCTGAGAAAGTGAACAGTTTCCAGAAGTTTTGGAGATGCTTTGATGAGGTTTCCTTCCCAAAATTTAAATTTACACTTTAATTATATTTTTTCTATAAATGCCATCACACATGAGCAATGAGAGTCTAGCTGTTTGAGGGGAAATAATGCTTTACAATAACTGCCTTTTGCTGACAAGTTAAGCAATTGATACATTTTTAATTATAACACCTTGGAGCTTTTAAAGAAGTATCGAAGCTTTAAGCAGTGAGAACCTCTGAAGCAAGACTTTCTATTGCTTTTTGTCAGGTTGATATAAATTTGCCTCAGGCAGCGCTACTGGCCAAAAAACAATTTGAGTAGATTAAAAACCAAGGCAGATGGGCTTCTATAAATTGAGAGTGATCAATTCATAGATAGTTTTCATTGTAACTAGTTTTGACCATTATTTAAATGTAATGTATTATTTAACCAAGCTCTTTTATTAATGGCTCATTTTTATGAATTCCTTATTAATGACTCAGGACTAGCTGAAAGATCCTATAGAGCAGCTACAATTAACAAGTGAAAATAAATCCTAAATCTCTTTCTCTCTCTCACATATATCATCTATGGTATATTTGTGTATATTATACACTTATCTGTAGACATAGATATTTAACTGTATTTATAAGGTATGCATGCAGTATGCAACTATTTTTCCACTGGGCAAAGGCCACTTTATGACACAATCCTGATTGAATCTATAAACTTTCTTAAAAGCCTTGAAGATTATAAAAACGATACAGGGAAAAGTAAGAAGCAACCCAGTGCAGTAATGAGGAGGCAGTCATGCTTCAGTGATTTTCTTAAAAGTATGGATACTCCCTGGATATACTAGAAAGAGTAGCTCCTAGGAAATATAAGAGAAAGAAAGCTGTGTCACAAGAAGTGGAATTATAATTGGAGTACCATTTATTAAGGCAATATATCATAACGTAAATCTCTGCTCTAATTTAATATCCCAATAGCATCCTCTTCTAGTATCTTTTCCATATTCTTCAGAACAGCCCTGTTCCCATATCCTCAATGGCTACCTAACATCTTTTACTTTTCAACCAAGTTCAACCCTTATTAAAACTTGCTATGAAGGGAAAAGCTAAGAAACCTTTTTGTCGTAAGATGCTTATTCATTCATTTTTACCCTTTCACTAAAAAAATATTTATTAAGGGCTTATGAAGTGTCAGACACTAGATGCTAAGCAGGGGTTTAGTGAGGTCTAAAAGCTTACATAGGGCTTCCCTGGTGGTGCAGTGGTTGAGAGTCCGCATGCCAATGCAGGGGACACGGTTCGTGCCCCGGTCCGGGAAGATCCCACATGCCGCGGAGCGGCTGGGCCCGTGAGCCATGGCCGCTGAGCCTGCGTGTCCGGAGCCTGCGCTCCGCAACGGGAGAGGCCACAACTGTGAGAGACCCGCGTACCGCAAAAAAAGAAAAAGCTTACACGATTTTGATAGGCCCACTTTGCAAAGGAGACTACAAAATTATAAATACAAAATTACATGCAGTGCCTTGAAAAGGGCCTATGCAAATGAGAGTCCCTGAAGTTTAAGTTTCATTAGCTTCATAGCAGTAATTCCAACTCTCGTGCTAGTGATACAAGAGTGACACAATAGAAAGTTCTGCCTTCATGGAACTGGTATTCTAATAGAGGAGGTATAAAATAAACAAATACATATATTCAACGATGTCACATATAAAGAAAAATTGATAGCGTTAAGAGGTTTGCCAGTGGTGGGTTGCTGTTTTAGATAAGATTCTCAGAAAATACATCTCAAGAAAGTGACATTTGAGCAGAAGCCTTAATGATTTAATGGAATGAGCCTTGGTTGTAGGCAGAGAGTACAGAAAGTGTAAAAGCCCAGATATGAGAGCAAGTTTGGCGTGTTCCAAGGAATATCAAAAAGACAGGGTAGGGGTGGGGCAAGTCAAGGTAAGTCTTGTAAGCTATGATCAGTTTTAGGTTTGTTTCCAGTGATGGAAAGTTTCCAGTGATGAAAAACCACTGGAAGTGTGGACCAAGAAATGCCCTGATTTACTTTTATGCTCTGGCTTCTTTTTGGTATGAGGCATAAATTCTGATGCGGCTTAAAGTAGTACTTATTAAGTAGTTATCCCAGTATTACCTGGACCAGAAGCCCTTTAATTGTTACAATTAGAGTCACTTTCTGAGCTGACTAAGAACAGAGTGCTTCTCCATACTTGAGACTACCCCTGTTGCCCTATCCACCTCCATTTGCTACCATGCATTAATTATGGATTTTGTTATCAACTCAGATCTTGGTATCTCATTTCTGGCTGTCATATCTCATTGTCTACCTATGTGCCAAGACCTTTGAACACTAACTATCCACCTAAATGTACCTCACTTTTCTTCCTAATGCTTGTATCTCCCACGGTTATTTAACTATGTGACTTGTCTTAATATGCATCCCAGTCAGTGCCCCCTTACTGTCTTTAATTCACAGCCTGTGAAATTCAAATGCTGTACAGTTGTTTGAAAAACAAAAGATCTAAAAGTGATACAAGAAACGTGTGTGTGTGTGTGTGTGTGTGTGTGTGTGTTTATCTGTGTGTGTGAGAGAGAGAGAAAGATGTGGCTATGTAAACATAATACTAATCAATTAGCATTATATATGCTAACTACTTACAATTTATGCCTATTTATCCTGAAAAAAATTCATGAATGCCATTAAATATACATCAGATTAAGTTGGTTATAAGTGTCATTTGATTAAAATAGTAACTGGTATATATGTATAGTCAGAATTCTTAGTTTCTTATTCATGTACTAAAGTTGCTTTTCCATGAGTTAAATAAAATAAAGGAATTAATGGTCTAAAATGGTATCAACGTATCTGAAGGGCAGCATGTTTTCTTTTGGGAACCCAAACTGGATTATGTTGATTCTTTAAGTGAATAGAGTGAGTTCCTTGATTTGGTTGGTGCTAGTCTATCCTTAGTTCTTACAAAATCTTAAAGAAAACCAGTTGTATAAAAGGTACACTATTTTCTTTTTCTAGGGAGTGGTTTCCTGGAATTTGTTTTGTGATTTTGTTTCGAGCTATTTTACATTTTATGTGGCAATTCTTTACTTTATAAAAGCAATAATTAGATAGCTCTGGGGAGCTTGTTATGTTAATTGCATTATTGATTTGTAATGAAAAGAAAATAGAAATGCAGTTATTACCTGAAGTGACAGAATAGAGTACCAATTTCTACTGTCATCACTGAAGCAAAATCTAAATTACCAAAAAAGGTGAATGTTACCATACAATGGAGTGATAGTCTCCTCAACAAATGGTGCTGAAACAACTAGACATATACATGCAAAAAAATAAAATCTAGATACAGGCCTTAAACATTTCACAAAATTACCTCAAAATGGATCATAGACCTAAATGTACAATACAAAACTATAAGACTCTTGGGAGATATAACATAGGAGAAAACCTAGATGACCGTAGGTATGGTGTTACCTTTTTAGGTACAACACCAAAGGCATGGCCCATGAAATAAATGATTGATGAGCTAGCTGGGCTTCATTACAATTAAGAACTTCTGATCTGTGAAAGACAATATCAAGAGAATTAAAAGACAACCATAGACTAGGAGAAAATATTTGTAAAAGACACATCTGATAAAGGACTGCTATCCATGATATACAAAGAACACTTAAAACTCAAAAATAAGAAAACAAACAACGTGATTAAAAAATGGTCATAAGCCTTTAACAGACACCTCATGGAAGAAGATACACAGATGGCAAATAAGCACATGAAAAGATGTTCCACATCATTTGTTATTAGGAAAACACAAGTTAAAACAATGAGATATCACTACACATCTATTAGAATGGTCGAAGTCCAGAACACTGAGAACACCAAATGCTGACAAAGAAGTGGAGCAACAGGAACATTCCTACATTCCTCCTGGGAGTGCAAAATCATACGGCCACTTTGGAAGACAGTTTCTTACAAAACTAAACATGCTCTTACCATAAGATCTAGAAATCACACTCCTTGGTATTTACCCAGTGGAGATGAAAACTTATGTCCACAAAAAACCCTGCACATGGATGTTTATAGCAGCTTTTCATCATTGCCAAAGCTTGGAAGCAACCAAGATGTCCTTCAGTAGGTGAATGGATAAATAAACTGAGGTACACTCAGACAATGAAATTTCATTCAGCGCTAAAAAGCAATGAACTATCAAGCCATGAAAAGACATGGAGACATGGAGGAAAGTTAAATTGCATATTACTAAGTGAAAGATGCCAATCTGAAAATGCTACATACTGTGTGATTCCAACAAGGTGACATTCTGGAAAAGGCAAAACTATTGAGACAGTAAAACGATCCATTGTTGCCATGGGTTAGTGGGTTGTGAGGGATGAATGGGTGGAGGACAGAGGATTCTTAGGGCAGTGAAAATACTCTGTGTGATATTATTATAATGGATATGTCATAATACTTTTATCAAAACCCATAGAATGCACAACACCAAGAGTGAACCCTAAGGTAAACTATGGACATTGGGTGATTAGGATGTATCATCCTTAGTAAAAAATGTACTATTTTGGTGAGTAATGTTGATAATGAAGGGAGCTGTGCATGCATGAAGGTAGGGCGTATGTGAGAATTCTCTGTACTTTCCTCTCAATTTTGTTCTAAACATAAAACTGCCCTAAAAAAAAACTAGTCTTTTTAAAAAAGGTGAGTGTTACATTGATTCAAACAATGTGAAATGAATGTGATAGTATTCTGCTTTCATGCATGATATAGCTACAAAAAATCTTATGGAACCCATTTAAAAATATATATATTTTTTACTATTCTAGCCTTAAATTATTAAATTGGATAAGTTTCTTTAAATTTTTCTCAATGTGTGGAACAGTCTCAATTAACCAGTGTATTGGTTTCCTGTAGAAGTAGACATCAATTTGGTATGGGCCAGGAAGTATGCACTTGGACATATAAGTCTTTTCTAAGTCTGATGGGGGAACAATAGATTGCTTTTCAGATCTAAGCTGTCATAAATTTTAATTAAGAATGGAATCAGGGCTTCCCTGGTGGCGCAGTGGTTGAGAGTCCACCTGCCGATGCAGGGGACACAGGTTCGTGCCCCGGTCCGGGAAGATCCCACATGCCGCGGAGCGACTGGGCCCGTGAGCCATGGCCGCTGAGCCTGCGCGTCCAGAGCCTGTGCTCCGCAATGGGAGAGGCTACAACAGTGAGAGGCCCGCATACTGAAAAAAAAAAAAAAAAAAAAAAAGAAT